>NC_045986.1:26400662-27000662 GCF_010909765.2 Amblyraja radiata | reverse complement strand
TTGTAACCCCAGCCGGATCCACCGATGCACCAACTATAAGAGTAAAAAAAAGGAGATAATTGATTACAAAAAGATATGGACACATTAAGAACTCAGGGTGGGACTGTCAAAGATGAGAGGACATTTCTTTATGTTGTGAGGGATAAAGTTTAAAGAAGATGTGTGGGGACAGTCTTTTGTTTACACAGAGTGATGGGTATCTGGAACTCGCTGCCAGGGCTGGTGATGGAGGCAGATATAACAGTGGCGTTTCAAAGGCTTTTGGATAGGCGCATGGACAAAGAATACAAGGATATGGATCATGTGCAGATTGACGAGATTAGTTTGTCTCGGTACCATGTTTGCCATGGATATTGCGGGCCAAAGAGTCTGTTCTTCTGTTGTACTTTTCTATGTTCTACGAACAAAAATGATTTTCTCTTACTCTCGATTAATGCTCGAAGCTGAATGTGGAAATCGACTTACTTCCTAAAAGTAATAAACATTTTTTGCAAGATTAACATCACTCAGATCAGAAATCAGAAAAATAGGCCGAGCTAATCAAACATATAACAGGTTTAGAATGGTAGCTTAAAAATAAGCAGCCCTCACCAAACCCTACCAGTGCAAGGAGAGAAATATTGTGTACCAATATAGAAATATTGTGCAGCTATTACTCCCACTATCTCCCACCCACCCGCAATCCTGCTTCTTTTCGTTTAGTATACTGTCCCTCGTTTATTTTCTATCCCCCCCTCTTTCCCCTCCCCCCCCGTCCCCCTCCATCTATATATATCTCACTCTGGCTTTACATTTCACTCTTCTCTCACCTTATCTGGCACCCTTTGTCTCCTTTTCACCTCCAGCCCTTGTCATTTACGCCACCAATCTGCCAATCACGACCCTACCCTCACCTGTATCTATGCTGTCCTGCCTCCACCTCTCCTTTCCAGCTATCTCTCCCCAGAAGATGGGGCCCAACCGGAAATGTCGTCTGTTAGTTTGCTCCGCAGATGCCGCCTGACCTGCTGAGTTTCTCCAGCTCTTTGTGCTTTGCTCAAGATTCCAACATCTACAACTAATTCCCACTTACCAAAAATGGTTAATTTCTTATCAGCCTGCAGTGCCTCTTCACGTGTGAATGGATAATCAAACCAACGAGCTCGCGTCATGTTCAGCTGCATTGTGCGACCAAAAATCTCGATATAGGACGGTGCTCTCTCAATCGCCTGAGTCCCAACTTGGATCCGCATCCCCGTCATTACCATGGTGGCATTGTTGTTGACACCGTCCACTGTGAATCCACCTGGCTGCAAAGTAATGTACAGATTAGTATCAATCAAAACGAATATAGCCATACACTTATGTTTATCATCTTCCGATTATCTTCCTCTTGTGCATAGACTGACAACCAGCAGGGAAATATGCATTCATACCAAATACCTTTTACCTCAACCACAAACAACATATTTAAAATACTCTAACAGCATTAAAATAAATGTAAGATCCAAAGGGGGCTAGACAGAGTAGATGCTGAGATATGTTCACTAATGGGAGAATAAGGGACATAGCGACAACTTAAAACTGAAATGCATATACATTTTTTTTTTTAATTCTCCGACCCCCGAGAGTGGTAGAAGCCAGATCATTAGATATAGTTAAGGTGGAGATCGATAAGTATTTGAAAGATTGAGAATTGAGTTGGGGGAGGACTGGGGGAGGAATTGAGTTGGAAGAAAAGTCAAGGTTAGCATAGGCAGCCATGATCTTATTGAAAGGAGGGGTAGGCTTAAGCCGTCTGCTCCCGCTCCTACTTTCTTTTGTACAGCAACTAAGTATGATCTCTCAGAATTCTGTCATAATTCTCCAAATCTGCTCCGATATAATGAACACCCCTTTGAATGAATAAGGACCCCAAGCAGACTTAAAGGGTCATTTTAGTTACGTGTGATTATTGTGCAGTTTCAATTTTATGATCAAATGTATTCAATAAACAACTGTTGTCAGAAACCATGTATTTACACAAAATGTTTGCCCTCTGCAGTCCCCATCTTCCTTGCTAGTAATAGTTTTTTCCCCTCCTCAATACATCTAAATATTGATGAAAAAAAATCAAGTGAATAATGAAATCAATCCACAGGCAACAGAGTTAGTAACCAGGAGACAATGAATTAAGACTCTTGACAACAGAACCAAGTGGAGGAGCTTTTAAAAAAAAAAAAACAGTACACCATTGTGATCTGAAGTGTGCTTTCTGGATAAATGTTGGAGTAGTTGAAGTATGTTGTTTCAAGAGGGAATTGGATGGTCTCTTGAAAAGGAAGATGGGGACTGCAGACGAGTGGAGAAAGAGCAGAGCAGCTGGATTCGTTGGGCAGCTTTTTCCAAAATCATGGCCCTAGTTGAGAAGGTGCCACAGGCTTTGTACTGCAGAACTCACCACCTACAAGTTTCATTTTAATACTGTGTTATATTCAATGCCATCTATGTAATGAGATTGCACCTCTGATCTCTTCTTGAAAAATTAAATAGTGAACAAGATATCAACACATTAAAATTGAAGAACTAATGGCATCTTCAGAAAGTGACAGTGGGTGCCATCTGGTGGACGTACCTTGGTGCTGGCCACGTACATGCCGGTGGAGTTCAGCCGATGTTTGATTTGTTGCATGTTGTACACCTGCAGCAAGTCATTGCCCCCAAACTCAACATCAGTCAGCTGCTGGTTGTGTTCAAAGAAATCAATTGGAAATGTAACCTGACTGGAGGTGTGTGTAGCTGTAAACAAAGGCAGCAAAGGAAACTCATCAGTAATAAACCAGTGATGCAGGATGCTGCCAATAAACAACTTACACTCAAGCTTTGGATATGCAGGGAATCTAGGGACATGGATCATGAGCAGGCACAGGACATGAGTTGATCTTGCCGTCATGTTCAGCAAAGACAATGTGGGCTGAAGGACCTGTTCCTGTGCTGCACTGTTCAATGTTTTGTTGAGAAATAAATTACATTTCTCTTTTGTGACTTATATCTGTGCAAAATGTTTCCATCCACTAGTTTTACAACCATCCATCCATTCAGCTCAAAGATACATTTATACTGTAAACTATTGTGGTGATCTTTGAAGTATAGAATGTTAATTGTAAAATTACAAATTTACATATGAACACATTAGCCTTTCAACAGGTCTCTCCACTGATTATCCAAGTACGTAGCTGGCAATCAAAACAGGTAATTTTTTCTTCCTCTTCTGACTTTTTCGTCAGTACTGACTACGAAAGCAAGGGCGATTAACTCCTCAAAGGCGATCAAAGATAATTTGTAAACGGGTGATCGATAATTGTTATGGACCAAAGAGCCTGTTTCCATGCTGTATCTCTAAACTAAACTAAGAAACTGCAATCCTAAATTTCTAAAAGAGCCCTGTGAAGGAGATTATCGTTCTCATTTCCAGCAGAAAGGTTTGAACAAGTGAGAACCTCAGTTTGAGTAGGCAGTGCAATCATTTACACAGGCATTTCCCTTGCCATCTTTGTACTCATACTTATCACTGTGTCAGTTCCCTTCTATTTGAACAGGGGATTAGATCTGAGAGTAAAGACTTACTTGCAGCTGCAGCTTTGCGCTTGCGAACAGGTTTCAGGATGCTGATGACGCTGCTTGGCTGGAGGGAAGGCTGCAGCCAATATGATGTGTTCTCGACGTTTGCCATGTAGATTCTCAGGCTGCCATCCTCACATAGAAGTATCATGGTGGTTCTTTGTTGATCATTGCTGGCCGTGTGGCGAATAGCAACCATATCCTGAATCTGGAATGTGAAAGGAAGAGGACAGGAATGCAAAATTGCGGAAGGAACGGTCTTTCAAATATTTTTTCCCAAGTCTCTGTTTACTTGCAGATCTGAACAGTTTCACCGTTACTGCCCCTCTCTTGATATTTTGAATTCTAAAAATAAATTATTTTGAGATTGCAAATGAATTTTTCAACAGACATATCACCAATATTGTCCCTCTCGCTGAGAGCAAGTTGCCTTTCATTTATAATAAATTGTCGTTTTGGTTCCAAATCACATTTCCAAATTTGAGGCTTTTCCGTTTACATTCTAAAGGAAATAATCAAGTATCCTTAGGCCATGCGCTGAAACTAGCAGGCTGTCAGAACATTTCCAGTATCTACGCATCTTTCCCCAAAGAGTGCAGAGATATTAGAATATCTGATTGTTACAGTTATATACAATCAGCTTTTGAACAACCTTTACAATAACCTGGAGACCCCTGACTTGAGCTCAACTCCCGACCCAAAATGCCACTTATCCATTTCCTCTACAGATGCTGTCTGACCCGCTGAGTTATTCCAGCACGGCAGTTATTCCAGTTTTGCGGTACAATAATTAAATGGAAGTATTTGTGATCACAATAAAACTCACACAATGGAAATCTTAAGTAAAATTAGAAAATGCTCTGGACGCACAATATATTGCTTGGAATTTGGAGATAAATATTTCTATTAATACCTAAACTATCTCCACTAGGAATTTTTTTCGCTCTTTGCTTAATCTTTGCAATAATATGTACATTTATCAGCATAAGCTTTTATATTGGACCATGTAAGGCAATGGAGGAGGTGCAGGATGATCAACAATAGCACACTTATGTAATACCTTTAATGTGGTAAAAAAATTCTGTATACCAAAGAACTGCCAAAAACTGTGATACTTTCAGAACAATTAACCAAACATTAATGGTCAAAGTAGCATTACCAAAATGGAAGGAAAAGTAAAGGGATTCCAGAATTTGTGCCTCTGCTGCTAGAGGCACAATCAGCAAAGATGAAGTCCATTTAGCTACATTTAAAAGGAGATATTTGGAAAACAAATATCAAGAGATTGTTGAGTGGAAAGAGATTAGAGGCAGGAAGGGGCAAGACTATGGAGGATACCAAAGATGAGAATTACTATTTTAAGACTGAGGTGTATAACTAGTGATAAATGCAGATCACATTCACAAACGAGACTTGAAAATAAATCAATTAAGTTTTGGATGACCTCAAGTATACCAAGGGTAGAAAGTGGGACATCAGCCAGCGAATATTGAAAGAGTCAATTCCAGAAAGAACAAATGTAAAGCTGAATGCTTCAAAAGCAAGTGGTGGAACAAGGTGAAAACGTATATATTTTGTAGCTTTCATAGTGGTTAAAAGTTCTTGTACTTGAGTACGGCATAAACAAACAGCTCAGTCCCAGACTGTCTACAACAATATTGGTGGATTGGAAATGAATTTGAATTAAAGACAATGGGCCAAACGGTCAGCTTTTATCCTCCATAGTGCCAGGAGGTTGAGAATGGACTCTGAAGTCCAAGATTTGCTAGATGAGCTCCGTTGGCTATTTCCCAGCTCAACAACCTCCTCGGCAGTTTGTTCCATCCAACACCACCTTCTGTGTGAAAAACGTGCTCCTCAGATTCCTATTAAATCTTTCCCCTCTCACCTCAAACCTACTTCTTATAATTATTTTTAATTTGTTCTTCTTTTAATTTGTTCTAATTGTTTGATTCATTTTTAATAGTTCGCAAATGTTCCTGAATGTGATGGATATTTAGAAACGTGTGATTTATAGTCCTTCAAAGCTTTGACAGGCAGTAAAGCTACAGGCATAGTTCAGCTTGTTGTTAATTCAGCTATTGTGGGTAAGGCACACGTGTTCTTGCCCACATTTATCACAGCAATTACACAAGCCTTTGCCAGTGTGTAGGATCTCCCCACAAAAACATAAGAAATCAGAGCAGGAGCACGTCATGCGTTCCCTTGAACTTGAACTCCCTTCCTCTTATAACTTTGTCAGACACGACTTCCGTTTAAAAAATGGCTTCAGCTATCCCAACAAGCAGCTTGAGACAATCTTTCCTCGTGTTTTGCTGACCTTTGAAAATGGCAAAAACAACTGAAAGGGACGGTACAGAAATATATAGGAAAATGAAAAGCAGCTGACACATCATTTATCATGAAGTGGCACCATCTTATTAGCATTTAAGAAGGAACTGCAGATGCTGGAAAATCGAAGGTACACAAAAATGCTGGAGAAACTCAGCGGGTGCAGCAGCATCTATGGAGCGAAGGAAATAGGCAACGTTTCGGGCCGAAACCCTTCGGGTTTCAGCCCGAAACGTTGCCTATTTCCTTCGCTCCATAGATGCTGCTGCACCCGCTGAGTTTCTCCAGCATTTTTGTGTACCATCTTATTAGCAGTTTCTCTCTGATAAGCTGTCAGCAAGCGACAGTGTGGTTCACTGAAAACCAGCTTCAACACAGAAAATGCACAAAGTAATGCAGTCTCCATTGACATTCAGACATATACCCAGCAAGAGATATTACATATGCACAGCCATCTGCCAGATGATCACATCTGTAATTCAATCGTCCTAAAGTATTCTCAGCCTGGATTAAATCTCATAAAGTGCTGTTCTGCACAGCGAGGCTACTACGTAGATGTAGAGAGCCTTTGGGAAGCACTAAAAGGACAAGTTAACACTTTAGTTCGAGGCTTTTCACTGAAACTGAAACGATAGGAATCATTTGGATGTATTTTAACCACAAACTGGTCGTTTGCTCAAGCACCTGGTATTTCTGTCCTATGTTATTCATCCTTTTCCTCATTATTTTGGGCAGTCATATGTCATGCTGCTGCATAGGAAATGACTCATTTGAAAACCTTTATTTCAGATTTCATTCTTTTTTGGAGAGTTTGCTATGTTTCATTGCAAATGTGGCTCAGCTGCACAGGAAAGCCGATGACCTTCCTTCACTGCCGTTTGACCATTGAAAGCACTCACTACATTCCTACCGACAGCATATCATCAACTCTAACTGCCAACATAAAAGATGTCACAAAATGTGGAACTTATATATGATTATGCTTATGTAAGGTGTGATTTTTACAGAATTGTGCAAAACAAAGCATTCACTGCATTGAGGTATATAGGACAATAAAGTACCGTTGAATCAATTTATTACTATCTACCAGATACATTTTCAGCGAGACAGTCACTGACCTTGGCTTTGGCAGGCAGGGTTTTTATTTCCTGGATAAGGAACGTGTCTGGTTTAACCATAATAACCAGTGGAATTCCGGTGGTTTGTTGGACACAGCAAACAAGACCTGGATGGTTCATCACCTCTGACCACTGGCATAAGGCAGGAACTGTCTTCCCACTACCACCATTGGAACTAGAGAGGAAAATAAAGCAATAAAAATATGAACAAGTGAATCATACCGGCACCTAAGAGTAAGGAAGTCATGATACACCTCTACAGGCAGATTAGATCAGTTTAACTCGGCATCATGTTTGGCACATTGTGGGCCAAAGGTCCCGTTCAAGCTGTATTATTCTAACATAATAAGAAACAATTTACACATGGAAAGTAGTGGATTAAAGTAAATTAGGGAAGGGACAATGGCACAGCTGGTAGAGCTACTGCCACACAGTGCCAGTAACTTGGGTTCGATCCTGACTTTGGATGCTCTCTGTGTGGAGTTTGCATGTTCTCCATATGACCGTTTGGGTTTCCGACAGGTGTTCTGGTTTCCTCCCACGTCCAAAGGATGTGCTAGTTTGAGGGTTAATTGGCCTTTGTAAATTGCACCAAGAGGGCAGGGGGTGGATGCGAATGTGGGATAATGTAGCAATAGTGTGAACGGGTGATCGATGGTCAACATGGATTCGGTGGACCATTTTCTATGCTGTATTTTTCAATTCAATTGATGGCTCTTCAGTAAAGAGGCCGGGCTGGAGGTGAAGGGCGTGTGCAAGAGATCTGCCAGGAGGAAAGACGTCAACTGAGGAGCCACGGCTGGATGACTCGTGCGCGGAAATGTGTGAAGGGATGAGAGCTTCAGAAGATACAGAGACGCTGGGAGTGGATGTGAAATCAAGTAAATTATTTGAGAGCAGGCCATTTGTGACAGTGTGACAGAAGAGCTTTCCAATTTAATATCATCTTTAAAGAATGAGAAGCAAAGTCTGCAGGAAAGGAGGGAAGTAATGAAAGCAAGAGAGAAGGAGAGGAGAAGGAAACAAAGAAGATGGGAAGCAGGAGTTAGAGGTAGAGATATAAATAGACAAACTGAGGTTCAACCACCAAGCCTTCAAAATGGTGCATTTATCATCAATGGTCATGAATGCCTTTAAAGTTGAATATGAATGTAGAGATGATGTACATGGATATATTAGATGCAGATTGTGGTGGAGGAGGATGCAACAACACTACAAGTAGAGCTCCTGACCTCTGGTGCTATGTGCATGGAGTTTGTACCTTCTCCGTGACCACATGGGTCTCTGCTAGATTTTCCCGTCTGTTCCACACCCCAAGCACTGCAGCTTGCTCGGTTAACTGGCCAGGGCAAATTATTCTCAACATGCAGGTGAGTGGCAGAATCTGGGAGCATTTGATGGAAATGTGAAGAGGAATAAACAGCTTACGGTAGGATAAGTGTAAATAGGGGCATGATGGCTGGCACAGTTTCTGCTAGCAGAGGAGCCCATTTATAGAAACATAGAACATAGAAAATAGGTGCAGGAGTAGGCCAATTGGCCCCTTGAGACAGCACCGCCATTCAATATGATCATGGTTGATCATCCAAAATCAGTACCCCATTCCTGTTTTGTCCCCATATCCCTTGATTCCGTTAGCCCTAAGAGCTATATCTAACTCTCTCTTGAAAACATCCACTGAGTTGGCCTCTACTGCCTTCTGTGGCAGATAATTCCAGATTCACAACTCTCTGGGTGAAAAAGCTTTTCCTCATCTTAGTCCTAAATGGCCTAACACTTATTCTTAAACTGTGACTCCTGGTTCTGGACGCTCCCAACATCGGGAATTTTTTTCCTGCATCTAGCCCTTAAGAATTTTACATGTTTCTATAGGATCCCCACTCATCCTTCTAAATTCAAGTGAATATAATCCCAGTCGAGCCATTCTTTCATCATACGCTACATTTATCTTCGACTTTAAGCTCTTCAGATCAAGATGCTATAACAGAATCTTTAACCTCCCTGCATTTTCTCCACATGCCATCTATCCTGCTTAGGGTTTCCAGTATTTACAGAATTTTGATTTTTATTACTATTTTGTAGACGTCTCTGTTAGTTCACTCTATTGTTAGATGAAATATATAGTATAAAAGCTGAGATTCCAATATCTGAGAAGCTGTTGAGAGAGATGTTCGATCACCATCTCCTTTGTAACAGTGCGCAGGTGCCAGGCCTCTGTGTGACAGTCCCCAAGTGTCACAAGCCTCTGTGTGCGATAGTCCTTGCTTGTCACTCACCTCTTCAGGTTGATTGGGAACAGACGCTGCACTTCCAGGGTTGTGCGACTTAGCATGGCTGCAAAGGATTTGCCCTGACTGTAACTGAAAAACAGCATCTGGAGGACATGGGAGTAGAAGACTGAGACACCACCGCCTGCAAACTGCCCATTACTATCCTAGAAAGGAAACGAGAAAGGATCAGAAAGGATCATGTTTGGGTGTGTACATTGACACATCAATATAATCATCGAGTTGAAATATTAAGTATCATGAACATTTGCAACCAGGGTGCATTTAACACTTCCATAAAATGATTGCAGAAGTTCAGTGATTATATAAAGTCTAAAGAAACTGCAAATGTGGAATCCTGATCAAAACACAAAATGCTAGAATAACTCAGCAGATCAGACAACATCTGTGGAGAGAATGGAAAGGCGACGTTTCGAGTCGACTCCACTTTCGAGGTTAGAATCTGCTTTAGACTAAAGCCTAGGAGAAGGGTCCCCACCCTCCTGTCCATTTCATCCACAGGTGCTGCCTGACCCGCTGAGTTACTGCAGCACTTTGTGCTTTGACTGATGTTTATATAACCAGATCGAATTTAAAAATGTGCGGTTAAATCCAACCATGACCATTTGAGAATATCAAAAAATTGGAAGCAAAATTTATTATAACAGAGTATGATTTGTGTACAAACCTTCAGATCCTCATGCAGGATTTCAAACACGTTAGTGACATAGAATGGTCCATGCTGAGCACTGCTGGCTTCCTCCATCACTTGTGTGTACATATAACCCGCCGATGACATGACGACAATAATACTATTCCCTTCCTCATTGAACAGAAATGTTGTGTCACGAATCTTTGAGCTTGGCAAAAGAAAGTAGTACATTGGACTCAAGGCATCAGTGGATAAATCATAAACCTGTGAACAGGAAATTTAGAACACAGTTGGTAAAGAACTTCACTGTGCATCATTAATAATATTCTATAGGAACTACCTGGGCTGAGAGAGCCTCAAAAAATCATATGGTTTAATTTAAAGCAACTTTGAAATGAAATTTTTAAAAGTTGGTTTCTGCATGCATTTTCAGGAGAAACACAAGAATATTAACGTGGGATTATTGTAAATGGGTGTTTTATGGTCATCTTGGACAATGGGCTGAAGGGCCTGTTTTCACATGATATCCCACTTTGGCTCTATTTGAACAGACATCCTAACTGAATCTACCAGATATTCTTAACTTACTGATCATGGTTACTCACTTATAAGACCACATTTGGAGTATTGCGCCTGTTCTTGTCGGATGGGGAAGTTTTGCAAAGGGTGCAGAGGAGATTTACCAGAATTATGCGTGGATTAGAAGTATTAGCAACAGGGACAGGTTAGACAGACTTGAATTGTTTTCGTTGCAACGTTAGAAGCTGCAGGGAGACTTGACAGAAATAAATACAATTATGAGAGGCGTAGATATGGAGGATAGTCAGAACCTTTTTCCCAGGATGGAATAGTCAAATACTGGAGGACATAGCTTTAAGGTGAGGGGCAAAGTTTAAAGAAGATGTGCAGGGCAAGTTTTTTTTTTACACAGAGGGTGGTAAATGCCTTGAACACTCTGCCTGGGCTGGTGTTTAAGGGAGATATGATAGTGGCATTTAAGAGACTTTTTGATAGGCATATGGATATGCATGGTATGGAGGCACATGGATTATGTGTAGGCAGATAAGAGATGGTCTTGTCATCATGATCGGCATAGACATTGCGGGGGGAAAGTCCTGTTCTTGTGCTGTACTGTTCTATGTACTACCTCAGTAGAGGGAGGCCAGTGGGTACAAAGCTGGCAAATAATTATGGTTAACAAATATAAATCTTTCTCTTGAATATTAAAGGACACAGCATTGAGTACTTTTCAAATCAGAACCAATATTCAAATGCACTATCAAGTACTGTTACAATGTATAAATTAATATTGCATTAATTCCTTACAAGGTTGGCTGTTGTAGGGCATAATATATTTTTATTATAGGATTTTCTTTGAGATGCAAACATGTGGAGCACCTTGAATGTACTCCTTGATATAGCTGACCCACAGCTGCCTGAATCACAATGGGTAGCACAAAATCATTTTTATTTTCCAGCTATTAACAGAGCAATGTCTATCTGATTGGGATAAATAAACTTTGGCAACCAAAGACATATCCCCATTTTGTGGCAGTGGAAGAGCAACGTAGAGCAACTAAACAACATGACTTGCTATTCCATTCTTACCTTGACAAAATCTGCTGTTATAATCGCAAGTTCTGTTTGTGACCCTGGCAACCAGACTGCTTTAATGATGAAGTTGCCGGTGGCGAGTTGAGGATGTAGAACAAGGTGATCAGAGACTGATCCTGAACTGCTGAATGTGAGAACATGACAATCCTGAAGAGCAAAACAGATAAAGGTTGATTTATTGCTCCATGATTAACGTAGATTAAGACTTACATTCGGATCTGCATTAAAATAAAAATGATACAATATCACGCAGCAGAGAAGGTGTTGCTTACTCACAGGGTTACCCAATTAGTCACACACTCATTCATTCCCATCGATGCAACCTTCTCCTTGACAAGTTTTCACCCTTTTCCCTCTGGACGTCACTACTGAGATACTGCTACTTTTCAGTCAGTGGCAACAGCCGAGTGCTCTAAATAATATCATGCTATGATAATTCTGAATGTCTCCTGATATTCCAGCTGAAGTCTAATACGGAGTTTATAAAGATTTAATAGGACTTTCTTGCTTTTGCATTTTTATGCCTCTTCTTATGAAACCAATGATTTCACACAATTTTTTAGCCAAAATTTAGATAAAGGATACTATGTTTTCTAAACATATTTATTAAGTAACGTGGTTTTACCAAAGGTTCCAGGTATCACTTACCTTCAGTCCACACACTGCGAGGTAATCTTCATTACATGGGTTTCCAGTCAGGCTCAGAACAGTGAACGGAACTGGAGCTGAAGCAAGTCGAGTTAGTGTCAGTTTCCGTTTACTTGAGTCAGCCTGCTTGAGTAAAGCTGAGAGCTGGAGCACTGTGATCTGCAACAGGAGGAAAGGCATGTGTGGCCAAGTTTCATCTGAAGTTCTATTTTGCAAATACATTTTTGACACCACTATGAAAAATCAGAATTCTTCTAAAGTGAGCTTGGCTTAGAGTTTTGGGTAATTCCAATCTATTCCCCAGCAACCATACTCGCCATCAAACTCAGGAATAGCTTCTTCCCCTCTACTTTCAGGCTTCTGGATGGTTCTTCCATAAGCTAAGGTACTGGCCAAACCTCCTCTACACCATTGCAGGCATTGCACTTTGCCTCTGGAACTGTTGTGCTACAATGCCGAGAACTACATTCTGCACTCTGTATCTTCCCATTTGCTCTACCTATTACACTTGAGTTTGGCTTGATTGTATTTATGTGTAATGTTATCTGATTTGAATGGATTGCATGCAAAAAAAATGTTTCACTATGCCTCGATACACATGGTAATAATAAACCTAAACGAACTGTCTCCAATCAACTGGCAACATTGTTTTATCAGTAAGGTATCAGAATGCAGCTTCAATGAGTTACAAAGATTGGGAACTTGACAAGTGTGGAATTCGATAATGTCACTTTATGTCTCCAATACGCGTGCTGGTTTTGCTAGCTTTAAGCTTGGAAGGTTTGTCTGGTGCTCAGTGCAAGATAGTACATTTCATGTGAAGCTTACAAAAAACGAAAAGTTACACAGAAATAATACTAAGGAATTTATCTAATTGGTCTCAGCATAAACCAGATCGAAAATAAATAAGTTCAAGTGAAATAAAGGAGAGGCTATGAGAAGTTGAAGGTGCAACGCTGACATGTAATTGACAAACAAAAAGAGGAGAGTGGTCAACTAGAGAACAAAAAAATAACCGATGTATAGACACAGGGATGGCTGGAATACTTGATTATATTGTATCTGGGTTTTTTCTAAAAAGAAAGATTCTGCTGCCAAAAAATCCAGTTTTTCTGGACTAAAGGACAGTAGACAGTGGTGTGCACCAGGAGTCTTTGCTGACGTTAAATGAATTATTATAAACTCTGTTCCAAACGGCGTTAATACTGAAGATGACAATGAAACGTACCTTTCCTTTCTCATGGCTGACTGCGAGGTGCTGTCGGCGTCCATGGGGAGAGGAAAGGACGCACATAGCAACACGGCGCAGCACGTGCGCACTGATCAGCTGACGGATGGTTTGTCCCTGATCGCCACTGTAATTCATCCGTACGTTCTCAAAGGCCCCTTCCTGAGAGCCCAGTGTTGGAACCTGTAAGACCAGAATATTGTCAGGAACATCAAAACCTCCAAGACCCAAAATGAATAATTCCAGTAAAAAAAACAGCAAAATAAAAAAGAAAAAGCAGCAACTTACTGAAGCAAATATAGCTTAAGACACAAAATTAACAGAAATCAAAATTCAAAAAATTATCCCACCCCAGTTGATTAAAAAAATAAACATTGCAAATATTCTGAATGACAGAAGCAATAACTTCACCACATCCTGCTTTGCAATATTTCATATGTACTTGGACATCCTTACAAGTTATTCCGTCAATAGTCAGTGTTTTGTTATTTTTGGAGATAAGAGGCACCAAAAAATATGGTGACAGGAACTGAGTGGTGCAGCTATGATGCAAAGGATGGTTCGTGCTTCAATTTCACAAGACATTTACTTCATGAATCAGTATTTTGCACTATATTATTTTCTGCTGGTTCTATTATAAAAATAACATCCTCATGTATTTCACTTTATTGTGTGCATGGTGACATATAGGGACCTGCTGTGAAAACTAAATGGTTCAAGATGAGCATTGTGGCACTACATCATGTGGCTTGAATTTGGATGATACAAGGGTATATTTCACTGCACGTTACAGAGGGACAACACAGCTTACATAACGCACAGCTTTACATTATTCAGCATACTCAATTACTGTACCAAACACTTTCTAACCCTCAACACTCCATTTCCAGTTCCAGGGCGTACCATCAGCTGGTCAGTCATTTCCATATTCTTCTCCATTGTGTGCAGATCATCTAACGCCTGCTGGGCCCTGCTGCTGCTGCCAACCGCTGAGGCTTGTTGAAAGTTTGTTTGTATTGCATCCATTAGGAAGATAAGCATGTCAAGGACCAACCCAGCAGTGGAGCAGCCAGCCTAAGTGAAATGAAAGAGAAACAAGGTAGGTTAGTAATTTGGGATGACATGTGGTGCTTGTGACTGTAACAGCTTTGTGACAAAATATTCGCAGTCTGGTTTTCAGCCCAATTTTAAGTTGTTGGGTTGAAGCTCCCCACTATCTCTAAGATCAAATATCTAACAAATTTAACTCCTTAAAAATGTGCTCAGATGCGACTGGCCGCAAGACCTCAGCAGTCCCAGGCAACCCTCTGCAGATTTCCATGCGGCCAATAAAGCTTGGTGTTCGTTTTAAATTAAGTTAGCATACATGATTTCGTTTTAAGTGTTGTTTTTTTAAGTTAATTTTGAATTTGTGTTAATAATTTAATCTTTAATGTCATATTTAATCTTTGATAAAACCTAAGGGAATTTGAGCATTTGTAAACAACAAAGAGATTCACAAATTTCAATTTAAACAGTAGACTTGACCTGTCGAGGTGAGTCCTTGTTGCTATCAACACCATATTTGTTACTGCAATTGATCACGCCTGATGGGAGAGGCATTGCAACATCCTGTGCATGTCAATCTGCTGGGAGTCCAACTTAGTAGCATTAAACATTCGGATAGAAACATCACCTACCCGTATTCTCAAGGGATGCTGCCTGACCTGTTGAGTTATTCCAGCATATTGTGGCTCCTTTGCATTCACCTTTGTGCTGTTAAACAATTCTTCTTACCCTGCCCAATCTACAGTGATGGTTGGCATGGAGTTGATGGGCTGAAGGGCCCGTTTCTGTGCTGTATCGCTTTATGAAAGTAACATTTATTTAAACAAATCCTAAACTTTGGAAAGCAAAGGCTAGTCCTCAGCTGCAATAATGTGAGCAATTCTTGAAACACTTTAGAAGAATGCAACACACTGGATAGATTGATGGGATAGCCAGAAAAGTATGTGATTTCAACTGACTTTTGGCAAAAGTAGAGAAGATGAATTTGTTGAAGAAAGGTGAATTAAAAGATGTGTTCAAAATCATGAAGGGTTTGATTACAGTAAATCACTTCTATGATGGTGGAAGTGGATTTATCACAAACATTCCAAAGGTAGTTGAAAAGTCATTAAGACTGTGGAGAAAGCAAAGGAGATGAACTCAATCATCTCTCTCTTTTCTCCACGTCAAACATACTTCTTGTCAGCAGGTACCTTTCAATATAAATGGGCTGTCCTTTTGTAAGCTGAAATACTATGGAACTATTTAACAAGTGGCCCTGATCCTTCCAAGCTTCGTGATGACATGCAGTTTCCAAGAGTTTTCATTTGTAAGCACTGAAAAGGAAACTGCGCTGATCATAGAACTACCCCCATTCAACAGCCACCACTCCTCCCACCCACTCCTCCACAGCACAGATGAGCAAGACATTCAGGTTTTTACCTTTATTATACAAGCTCCTGAGTTCTTCTGAAACTTTTCCCCTTATTTTTGAAATTCCTCAGAATTGCACTAAGCATAGAACAAGAATATGGACAGAGGGTTGTGGATGTTTGGAACAAACAGCCAGAGGAAGTAGGAGAGGCAAGTACAATAACAACATTCAAAGGCCATTTGGATACATATGTGGATAGGAAACGTTTAGAGGGATATGGACTAAACACAAATAAATAGGACTAGGTTAGATGGGGCATTTTGGTCGGCATAGATGAGTTGGGCCAAAGGGCATGTTTTCGTGCTGGATGACTCTATAACTCCAAGAATGGCCTGTAAAAACCAGAGGGCCACCAGCAATTGCCACTGCTTAACCAATACATTATGCTGCATGAATGAGATTTGAACCTCTTGAGTTCACTCATCAGTACTCACCACCTGTGTCTGCAGCTCCTCCCTGCAGCCCTGGATCTGTTTGCACAAGGTGCTCTTCTTTGGCTTGTCATCCTCGCAGGTCTTGCCATCTGCACTCATCATCTTGCATTTATCTGCTGGAGACGAGCTCTGATGTCGCAGGGCACTCTCCGGGACACGCGGTTCGTTCTGGAAGGCAGATGATTCCTTCATGGAGGAGCTGATTCCACTGCTTGGACTCCGCTTTACCAAAGCCTGTGGAAATTATATTAAACATCTGCCCTTAGACCCACAAAAATAATTTAAATGTTATCTTCAAATTGCCTGCCTAACATCCCCTCCCCCCAACCAACAAGTGGCTCTCACTTTTCAATCTTATCTGTGTTCTTGTAAACACAAGGAACAGCAGATGTTGGTTGGAACACAAAAACAACAAAAAATGCTGGAGTAATTCAGCGGGTCAGGCAGCATCTTTGGAGGACGTGGATAGGCGATGTTTCGGGGGCAGGGCCCTTTTTCAGACAGAACTTGTATAACTTGTTACCAATCTATATTGGTATTTATTCTCTCCTTGTCTGAAACCCTTTTGTCTCCTTTCCATCTCTGCCCTTTGTTACTTACTCCACCCATCCACCAATTAAATCCTCATCACCCCTTGCCAAACCTTGTCCTGCCAACACCTCTTTTCCAGCTTTCTACCCCCCCCCCCATACAAATCAGTCTGAAGAAGGGTCCCAGCCTGAAATGTCACCTATCTATCTGAAGAAGGGTCCTGACCCAAAACGTCACCTCTCCATTTCCTCCAGAGATTCTCCTGACCCGCTGAGCTACTCCAGAACTTTGTATATTGCTTAGTTGCGAGCTGCGCTATATAAATATCACAGGTGTTCAAGATGCAAGGTGTTTTAAAGTTGTATTTAGCCCAAAAGCTCCCTGCACCCCAAGTGTATTGAAAACAATATAAAAGTTTCCAATTATGCTCTTTGGGAATTTTAACAAACAACCCCTCAACTGTGAGCGACCTTTTTCTGGTGCAATCCTCAGTAATATGATAACCAGTCCCCTGGAAGAAAGACTGGCGACATTCCTGGAGAAAATTAATTCTATTCTCAGAAGTCATTCACCAGAGAACTAGATCGTACCAGTCAGTCTGAAGAGTATTTAGACAGGTCACCACCTTATGGCAGAACGATGACATGACTGATAAAGCTCCGTCTCCTCAACACAACCCTGCATGCACTGTATGATTCTCCAGATTCTGAAATGATTGACATGATGTGAAAGCAAGTTGCAAATGGTATTGAGAAATGTCTTGAAGAACCCAATCTAAATTAAAATCGGTTGAGGAAGAATCAATAAGGACGGTGACTGGGGAATATTAACAAACAACCCCTCAACTGTGAGCGACCTTTATACGGTGCAAGCCTCAGAAATGTGATAACCAATCCCCTTCATTATCTTCAATCCCCCACAGTTAGTTTTATCCTCAATACTTTCCTTCGACATATTCTCTTGTTGTTGAATGATTTCCTTGCCTCTGTGTGCCCTCTTGAACCTTGCTTAAATCAGGTATATGGACATCTTCCTGTCCTCTACCCTCAACATGATCCCTCCATCCTTCTGTACTTCACCCTCTCCTAAAACATCATTTCAGCTAACAGCATGCAAATTAACACAAGGGTAACCATGAAAATTCAATTTCCCCACAGGTTCTCAAATATAATCCAGCTTTGTACCTCCTGGTTAGTTTCCCAATGCAGAGACTGAGTCAACTATAGATCTTGAATTCCCTTTCAGGTTGTTGTCAGGTAAATGTGCATAGTTTATTCGTGAGCCTTAACCTTCAAAGGACCTATGGCATTAAATCTTTCGAACAAAAGTGAGGTTCTGAGTCCACAGATCAGTTTGTGGAAATAACATTAGTTTTAAAGACATTAGTAAGGAAATGCCCAGGAAAAGCTCTTTAAATTCTCTATCACATTTATCCACCAGAAATACTAATAGCAAGCTCTGTAATACAAAAAAAAACACAGAGTGCTGGAGTAACTCAACATATCAGGCAGCATTTCTGGAGAACATAGAGAGGCAATGTTTCGGGCCAGGACCTTTCTTCAGAGCTGACCCGAAACGTCGCCTAACTGTGTTCTCCAGAGATACTGCTTGACCCGCTGAGTAACTCCAGCACTTTGGGTCTTATCTATTGTAAACCAGCATTTGCAGTACCTTGTATCTGTAATACACCAACTTAGTTTCCTACTACCCTTCAATATAAACTTTATTTACTACATACCTGACAACTCCCATCTTCCTTTGCTCCACAATCACAGAAGAACGATCCATACTTGGCATAAGAAATCTCATGATCTTTGTGACAGACCTTTGCACAAATGGTACAAACACCTACTCCTTCCACCATTTTACAAGTGTGGCAGTGATACCTGAAACAAGAAGTTAGATTGTGCCCATTTTTATCTTCCTCATACAAGGATGGACTTTTACAGCAGTTTTGATGTTTCAATGTAAGTCTACAATTTAAATAATTTGTACATTGTGCAGAACTTTGAAATCATAGGTTCAGTTTCCGTTCCTACTTGAATGACTTCTTGTACCACAGTGACAGAAACAACTTTTCATTAACTTTTAAACAAGCTGCCAGAGGGGATGGCAGAGGTACGTACAATTGCAACATTGAAAAGACTTTGGACAGGAACATAGATAGGAACAGGGACAGAGGACAATCTCAGCCCTTGGGCTTAGTGTTGATAGGCACCTTGGTCAATTAGGATGCATTTGGCTATAGGGCCTGTTTCTGTGCTATGAATCTAATCTATGAATATTCTGCACACTAAAATACAATGCAACAATCATCTAAGATAATGGGGTCAAGGAAAGAGCTTTCATGTCACGGCCCTGTTTTCACCAATCTTTCCACCATCACGCACAAGAAGCGCAAGAACCATTGTATGCAGATGCCGAGAAGTGCGTTCAGTTCTGGCTGAACAACTTCTAATCTTGTGTGTGGACTCGATAAGAAGAAGATCTAAGATAATACAAGGCCAATGTACTCACCAATGTTGGTTCATGAATTCCTTCTGTGTTATTGTGAATGTGCACAGCTTGTTACACAAGGAATCTTCATCCTTGAACAAAGAATATTCCAGTGATTGCTTTTGTGATAAAACATTATCAGTTGACATGACAATATTATTTCATACTTTACAATTCACCAGCAAGTTAGCCAAACTACTCACCGAGTCCTCTGCTTGCGAGTCCTCTTCTTCCACAGCCAGGTCTTCAACCCAATCAGAATCAACCTCAATCGCCCTTTCTTCACCGTCCACCAGTACGTGTGTTGATCCCTGCCCACTGCCCTGTCTCATGGCATTCATGACATCGGCGAGATAAGTCATGATATGGCAGGCACAGTCAAGCATGCCGACATGCTGCAGGGCAAAGGTTAAACCCAGCATCAAAAGGAATTGTCACACCATCCGAGTACAAGCAAACGCTACAACACGGGAGCCCCATCTGCATCTTAATATATGCTCCACCCCACGTATCATTACTCAGGGGAAATTCCAGAAGAAGAGACAGGATTTCCAAACAAAATCTTTGCAAATATTGGGATTACTTTAAATACACAAACTTCTTCACACTTATTCCCACAAGCAACCTTACCTTCCCCTGTGTTACATTTGCTCCCACTTTCTCGAGAACATTCTTTTGGGAGAGATATTTCTTACTGAAAAAGAAAGAATGCCATTTTATCAGAGAAATGGAATGTGACAAACTGTACTATAAATATTGTCCAAATCCTTCTAGATGTTACCCCAATTGTTAACTATCCAACATTTTTTCCAAAATTCTTTAATTAAAGTTCGAGCCAACATCCTTTCGTGTGGACTTGTCATTGAACCCTAATCCCCTTTTGCTGACTCATTAACTGCAATAACCCATCGAATGATCCTGTGGTACTCACCACTTCCCTAACCAGTCCACCGCTGCACGGTGAAGCTGCAAGTGTCCTCCTCCCTGCCCAGCGCTGGCCAGTGTTGCCATAACAACCATCAGCTCTGGGAATCCCGTTCCATCACCGTTGGACAACATCTCTGTCGCCATGGGAATAAGCGTGTTGAGTAACACCGTGCAAACACCTTCTCCAACCTGGCTGAAGAGTGGATGGCAACAAATTAGCATCAAGTTAACCACTTGATATTATCCACTGATAATACCTCAAGCATATAACAACAGGCAATCCTGAGCTTTTGCAAGGGTTTCCGTTTCTAAGAAATATCCGTAAATCGATTCTTACACGTCCGAAATGAACAATTTCAATGAGGGTCATGAGCATTTATTGATTGTCTTCCTGCGTAGCACAGAATCAGGTTATCCCACATCTATTGGCTATTTTCAATTACCTGGAAGTATCAATGGATGTTGCACTGTTTAGCAGAATATTTTACATGTCAATTTCCAAAGTAAATCTCTTACGTGACCTCCTGCAGCAAACTAGCCGCTGCATTCTTAATGTTAGATTCCAATGAAGATAGACACAAAATGCTGGAGTAACTCAGCGGGACAGGCAACATCTCTGGAGAGCAGGAATGCATGACATTTCGGGTCGAGACCCTTCTTCCATTGATTCTCATGATATCGGTTTGATTGCTGCAACATGAATCCTTTTCATTTACTGTAACTAGACCATCAGTTATATTTTCAGTGAGGGCCTGCACTCATTGTTTTCAGCCATATTCTTATTACACCTCTTCTGCATAATGAGAAGTAACTTTAGCACAGCCTTTGCTGTTGAATCATTCCCTAGGGCTCAGCTACAAATTACCTGTTTTCTCGAACGATGCACGCAGTCAGAAGCTGCAAAAGTTGTCTGTTTTCTTGCACCACCTCGAGTTGGTCAGAGTCTTTTGGGGGTGCTTGGGTCATTCTTGTCAGCCAGGCTTGTAAGCGGCTGTGTTCAACGCAAGCCAGCTGTGCAAATGAGCCGCACAAAGATAGGAGACTTGGGTTTGGGCTCTTCTCCGCTGAAACAGGAAAAGCAAGTCAATGCATCCTCTTCCAAATGTTCTGAGATGTGCTCCACGTTTATCAATATTCTTTTGACCATGTGTAGAGCTAACTAAATAATTGAACATTCTTGAAAGTAGATGGAAGAAAACTGTTTACAAATAACTTCACGAGAATAATCGGGAACAAAATACCAATTTATTATATCTTCCTCGCTAAAGCAGGGCAAACATAATGCCAGACACAAAGTGCTGCAGTAACTCAGCAAGTCAGGCAGCATCTCTGGAGAACAGAGATAGGGGAGTCTAAAACAAGAAGGCATAGGTTTACAGTGAGAGAGGAAAGATTTAAAAAGGGACTCGAGAGGCAACCATTTACACAGACAATGGTATGTATATGGAACAAGCAATGAGCTGTGGGAGGAAGTGGGAGAGTGCAATTAAATACAATAATGACATTTAAAGACACGTAGACAAGTACTTGGGTAGGAAAGGTTTGGAGGGATAGGGGCCAGCCACAGTTAAGTGAGAATAGTTCAGTTAGGCGACTTGGTTGGCATGGATGAGTTAGGCCAAAGGTCTAATTCTATGCTGAAGGCAATGATCAATTCTATTCCCATTTCCACAATGTTAATGACACATAAAAAATAGAACCACCTTACAAATTCTTAAATAGCCAACAGCAAAGGATGGAAAAGCAGCCGTGAGAAGAATAACGGGACGTTGTACAGCAGGGCTGGGAATCTTGATGAGTGCCACCAATCCCAAATCTCAAAAAGCTCACTTAAAATCTAACTACTCAGTTCAAATTCAAAAGTTACCAATATTAAGTTTGAACATTTTAATAGATGTAAAACAGAGGCTGATTATTTTGTAAAGTATGCATTGCTTTGCTTAGAAAGAACACAATTCCACCTCAAATGGCAGTGTACAATTCCCTGCAAAATTCCATAGCCCGCAATGGCAAAATCAAAATCAAATGGCATCACAGAAACCACCATTCCACATTTTAATCATGACAGATAGATGGTTGAATTGGTATAACGACAAACTATTCAGTCCTTTACGGTCCTGGTTTATCAGCACATTTCTAAACTGAGCTGCTTCTCAACCCCCGTTGATCCAAATCCAACAATTAATCAAATAAAAACCAAGGGTTCAAAGAAGTTAAGTGTGCCCAGATGTTCTTACAGCATTATTATCAGATTAGAAATATGCAGTGCCTTTTTTTGGTGAAAGTACGCAATTTTCAAAGATTTGAAATTTTTTATATCACAGAAAGATTATTGAAGTTTAAAAAATAAAATGTATTATTTAAATTTGGCAGTCAGGCCCTTAAAGAGCTTCAGCAGCTTATAGGACGGCGATCTGCCATAGACATCAACACAAAGAAACAATATGCGTCCTGGCATCTGGTCATCTACAAAGGAAGTACTGGAAATATGCATTCGCTCTGAACCACTGCTTGTTACTACTCACCAAGCTGGAAGAGCTTTGTGAAAAACTTCAGCACTCTGTTACAGAATTTTGCCGAAAGGTTCTCATTAGCTGTTGCCATCATGATCTGTACCAGCTCCCCACTGCAAGAAAGAGGAAGACAGGCACTAATGCTGATAAACCGAGTCAAAGTGAGTAGCTGACTTTGTCAAAGATAGAAAAAAAACATGCTGTTACTTAGGACAAAAATTCCACCTGATCATTTTGTATTTCTAAACCTTCTTCAAAGTCTTGAGTATCAAAACCCAATAAACACTTTTTATAAAAATAAAAAAGGATCCTAAGGGGGTGCCGTATTTCTATGGGTCAATGAACATGCCTAATATTGAAACATGGAATGCAGATGCTGGTTTACAAAAAAAGACAAAGTGCTGGAGTAACTCAGCGGGTCAGGCTGAATTTCTGGAGAACATGGATAAGCCGTCTATCCAATCCTAATGTTGTTTAAAATAACGAATAAAACTAATGGAGGAGGTAGGCAGAGGCAACACTCATCATGAAAACATGTTAATGGGATTCATTGCTTTAGAACATAATTTTTTTTTAAATCTGATTGTCCTTTTCTGTTCTGCCAAATATTGATTAAGTAACAAAATCAAAGAGAAAAGCTGTTAAAGCGTGCTGTTACAGTTTTATGTTTACTGGGATCAATAAATGGTTCTTTAACGTGAACGGACTTAAAACATGACATTTGTAGACACAGTGCAGTAGAGATAAACCCTGACCCAGCCAATCCAAGGAAGATAGGGCACATCGAGTAAATCGCTGAGACAGGAATGGTCCACTAAAAGAGACTTCAAAACAATTACTTAACACAGAACTTCTTCTAAATCTAACACTCTTCTCATTCCCAATTTGTAGAGTTTATATTTAATTTGCAGTTCACAGGATCCTCCTCTTACCGTTCAGAGAAGAACTCCTCCATGGCGCTACGTGCCTGACTGCTCTCCAGCTGCTTCTCCAGGTATTGCAAGCACTCCTCTAAGATAGTCTCATCTAGACCACTGTGGAGATGGAAAGAGTGGCGCATTAATGAAGATGCTTGTGCTCCATTAAGTTCAGTATTCTGACAAAAGTTCTAAATTCTTTCTAATCCAAACACGTTGTTATATTGTTGCCCAAATGCGAAAATTTAACTTTCACATTTATACACATAAATAATGAATATTCTCAACTAAAAGTAGTAAATCTTAAAATATGAGAATGATTGAATAATTTTCTGTGCATATCCAAGCAATGGATACAAGTTGGAGAAACAAGGAACTGCAGATGCTGGTTTACAAAACAAAACACAAAGTGCCAGAGTCACTCAGCAGGTAAGGCAGCATCAGTGGTGGATTTGGATAGGTGACACTTTTGGTCAGGATCCTTCTTCAAACTGACTGGAGGGGGGGGGGGGGGGGGGGAGCTGGAAATAAGTTACACTCCATGCAGTATAAGTCCCCTTTCACATGCACTCAAAATATGAAACCCTGGACATCACCAGAGAAAAAATGCAAGCAATACTGGTGAGCACCAGATTGAATGGGATCAGAGTTCCTGATTCATTGTACTATTTAGAACCTGATCTGTACACTGCAATTGAACTGTGGACCAGACAGCACATTTTCACCAATCATTTATTGTAGTTCTGTAGATTCAGTGCCTGGTTTAAAATATTTATAATAATTAGGACTGGGATCAAGAAGAAACAGAACAGTCACTTCTGCTGGATTGATGTGATGTTGTTTTGAGGTATCCAATCCCAAGCAATTTGTAAAATCTTGAGTCATCACTTCCATTATGCTAAAGCAGTTATCAAGTACTTAATAGGATTTCCCCAATTTGAAACATAAAACAAAGCAAAGAACAAAGAACTTATCTTTCATGCCCTCAGTACGACTTAGCATGACTGGCAATTTATTCCTTTTGAAGTGCCTAGATAAGCTTGCACAATTTGGTTTACTTAGTCCAACGAAAACAAATAAGATAACGGATTGCCAATCAATTCTTTTCGTGAGTACACAAAATTGCTGGGGAAACTCAGCGGGTGCAGCAGCATCTATGGAGCGAAGGAAATAGGCGACGTTTCGGGCCGAAACCCTTCCTCAGACTGATGGGGGGTGGGAGAAAGAAGGAAATGGGGAGGAGCCCGAGGGCGGGCGGATGGGAGGGTGGGAGGAGACAGCTAGAGGGTTAAGGAAGGGGAGGAGACAGCAAGGGCTAGCAAAATTTTGAACAATTCTTTTCGTGATATTGATTAACTGAGTGGGATGAATGTTGGTTAGGGCATCAGGAAAACTTCCTGTTTCGCTATAATTAATATGATGGTATAAATGAGCATTTACGGCTTTCTTTTAACATATTATCTGAAAAATAACAGGCTCTCAGAATGCCAATTAGCTACAATAACGGATTATGTATTTAATCCCACAGCCAGTAACATCCATAATCTTTTGACTCAAAAAATGCAACTTGAGCCAATCTGCCATTCGAAATGAACCATTTTAATATTTAAATTGCTGATTAACAGTGAAGAAAATGCATTCTAATTATTCAACAAATTTGAGTTTTAATAATCTTTCTATACTTTCAAAAAATATGGGTGCATTGTAGACGATAAATCAGCTGTATTGACTAAACACCTGTGTTAGTCCTGGGTTACAAGCTAAATTGGTTATAATCAAATTGTGCTGTAGACTTTAGAGATACAGCACGGAGACAGGCCCTTCGGCCCACTGAGCCCATGCCGACCAGCGATTACCCCGTACACTTACACTATCCTACTCTCTAGGGACAATTGTACAATTTTATTGTAGCCAATTAACCTACAACCCTTGGCATGTGGGAGGAGACCGGAGTACCCGGAGAAAACCCCCACAGTCCCAAGGGAAAACGTACAAACTCCGTACTGACTGCACCCGTGATCTGGATCGAATCCTGGTCCCGGACGCTGTGAGGGAGCAGCTCTACCGCTGCGCCACCCCTTAGTACTATAGATTCTGATGATTTCATATTTTACAAAATCCAAAGTCATTTACTAATTTTAACCTTTTAGCTACCTGTTGGGGTCAGAGTGGTGGGCGATTATATTGTAGCAGCTGGTGATGAGTCGCTCGTAGATCCGTGCAAGAAACTCATCGGATTCCGCGGGTCCCAGGATACGTTCCAGTGAAGTGGAGCAGATTTCAGACACACTTTCTGTGCTGGTCTCCAAGAGCAATGGCAGCAAAGTGTGAATAACCTGGGGTGGGTTTAGTTCATCGGGACACCACCTGGAAAAATAATTAGGACAGAAGATTTGTGATTAATATACTTAATGGTGAGTTCAATTGCCTGAAAATGGAAACAGTGCAAGGAGGTCAAATAAATGGACAACAAAATACAATTTAGCAGCATGAGAAATGGTAGATGTCAAATTCAAATTAGAATATGTAGTTTGAGGGAAGAAAACAATTACACAGACATTCCAACAAAAAGTTCTATTCATATAAAGTCTTTAAAGTGGCAAATTATCATAAAGTATATCACAGGGGTATTTTCAAACTAAAATTGACACTGAGCCACAGACAGAGGCACCAGGGCAGTTGACCAAGAGCTGGTGCTGGAGAATTAAAACTACATCCTAAAAAATCCTGATCACAATCCTACTTGTGTACTGGATACCAAGTAAATGAACTACAGCATCAAGCACCTGGGATAGCAGAAGCAACAGAGATGGTTGAGGCTCTCTCAGCCACAAAGGTTTGTGGCCTAGTAGAATTTCTTTTTATTTTTTGGAGAATTCAGGATGCATGTATTAGATCTACAGACAGAGGACAGATAAACTGGTCAACTCACCAGTCGTAAAACAATTTGTCCCCTACAACAGAGGGGACAAAGTGATGCAGGGCCTCATGCTGCTGATGTGCAGCTTCAGCAACACAAATGTGATCCTATCTCAGGTGCTGCGTGGAGATTATATGTCTCCTTGTGACTACATGGTTTTCACTGTGACCACTCGAGTTTCTCCCACATTCCAAAGACATGCTGCTTGATGTAAATTAACCCTTGTGTAAATTGTGACAGGAAAATCAGGAGTTGAAGGCATGTGAGAGGACAAGTTAAAGGAAAAGATTTGGGGAATGGAATATGGAAATTAGGTACACGAGTAGGTCATTCGGCCCTTCGAGCCGGCACCGCCATTCAATATGATCATGGCTGATCATCCTAAATCAGTACCCCGTTCCTGCTTTCTCCCCATATGCTGGATTCCATTAGCCCTAAGAGCTATATCTAACTTTGGAGTTCTCAGTGGAAATGCTCGAGACCTCTCATTGGCACAATGGGCCAGATGACATCCTTCCAGATTGTAGAGGGGACATTAAATATAGGAGTGATTAGTAACGGAAACTAATCACTCCCGTGCATTATGCTGCAGGGCAACGTCACATCTAACAGAGTGAAGATTGAAAATCCACTATTCAACGTACACTATGAGGTCACCGGTAAGCCTGACCAACGAAAGTAGAATGTGCTTCAGGCATGCAGCCAATGGCAGACTCTGATTGGACAACGTGCCAAGGTGTGCGGCCTGGATTGCACTAATGTAGCTCTCTGCTGGAATGATGTCATTTGCAAATGCATTTCGCTGTGAAGAAAACAAAAAGATAAAAATGAAGTCTCATTTAAACCCCTGAATTACATTCAAATTATTCATAACCTATGGATAACAGCTAGTACCAAACATGGGAAGGGATTTATCTGCCAATGTAGTATAATACGCTGATAACATTAGCACTAAGGATAGACAATGAATAAATCAATGGGCCTACATCAAAACATAACATTTAGCTCTATCAGTCCAAAGAAGCAGAAATCCAAATCTTTTAACATTTCATTTACCTACATTGCTTTACTCAATGTTGTCATAGTTGACCCTTCAATTAGTGGCTCATGATCATATAAGCCAAGGCTCTCTGGAAAAACATTTCTCCTGAATCTATTCAATATGGTGTCTAAACCTTCCTTAGACTAGATGCAAAATATTTTTGTCGTATCCATTCATACTTTTAAACACTGTTCTGATTCACCTCATAATATCCTATATTACTATGAAAAAGGCTCAATTTTACAATTAAAATCTGAAGAAGGGTTTTGGCCCGAAACGTTGGCTATTTCCTTCGCTCCATAGATGCTGCTGCACCCGCTGAGTTTCTCCAGCATTTTTGTCTACCTTCAATTTTACAATTCATTGTATTTGTTAATCCCTATTGATTAAGCTTTACTCATCTAAGACCAGAGTAAGTCACATGACCACATATGTTCTCAATATTTCAATTACTGTATTAGTGTAAAATATCATACAGCACGACAGGATCACCTCATAAGATTTCTCTGAAGTAAGGTACCATGCACCATGTGCACAATCATTCAAACCTTCCTCTATCATAACACAGCCTTTGAATTGGTGGAAATACATTTCAGTCTAAGTTCCATTTTTATTTTCTCTATTTCTTAAACTCTCTGGCTATAAATATCTGTGCATTATTGTGAAGAAAGACACAAAAAGCTGGAGTAATTCAGCGGGACAGGCAGCATCTCTGGAGAGAAGGAATACATTATTGTGAATTGAGCTTCATGTGCATGCAACTTATTAAACCTCGAAAGCTAAGACACTACATGGTATTTTTTAAATGGGTTGACAAAAGATCTGCTGCAATGTAACAGAAGGAGAAGATGACCCATAGCATACATTTATATAGTACCTTATCACACTATCCAGGAAAATGTCAAAGGATTTTAAATACAACAATTCCTCATAACTTATTTAACAAAATCTAAAAGCCATTCAGCATAATATTCTAGAAACAATTAATCACTATTTTATTAAATCAATTGTGGTCCAGAGATAATACCATGGGAAGTCACAGAGTGCTAGAGTAGCTCAACGGGTCAGGCAGCATCTCAGGAGAACGTGGATAGGCAATTTTGGGCAGGACCCTTCGTCAAGACACTTCATATCTTTCTACATAATACCATGGGATCATTAATGACCCATTCAATGGATGGTCATGTTCCATCTAATCATTATTACAAAACCATTTAATATCTAATGTATGTTCAAGAATAAATAAGGATGACGTAGCCTCTTGGACTGCAAGGGAATTATGATCTTGGGGATGAGGCACAAAAATATAGCTAAGGCCAAAGATTGATAGAGTCTTGACCCTTATTGAATAGCAGAACAGGCTGGAGAAGCCATTAGACTTCATCCTGCTCCATTTTACAATCTTGTACTCTGTTAAATGTGAACAACTTTTCACCTACCCATGATCCGATGTTGGGAAACTCATTGGTGTGGATGTTGTTCCATGTTTCACACAGTGTCTGAACAGCTGATGGAAGGTTCTGAACCACCAACTGAGCTGTAAACAGAATCACAATCAATTGGAATTATTTCAAGCAGGCAGTTCAGTCTTGTGTATCATGCAGAACAGAATACTTCTCACAGATACAACATCGACCTTAGGCAGACAGAATTTCTAGCTCTGCACGGCCAAAGTATAACCGAAGCATCACAACGAATGGACATTCCTTCAGTATCCATAATATGCTTGAATCACAGCCATTTCCCTCATTGACTTGCAGTTTTAATGCATATTTTTAATCCCAAGTAAAAAATGACTGATTAAAATAAACTTTACAGTACTCTATTGTTTTCCTTACATGAACCAATGTAATCGGGAATAATTTCAATGAATTTATCAGTATGGTAATGTCACACAATAGAGGTCCCAATGTCATACTGCAATTAGGATCAAAATTTCCAAATGGGATAAGAGAAAGGAAATTTAAAACCAGGATGATGGCATGTGACCAATTTCTGTAGCCTCTGTGGAAGATCAGTGTGCGCACACATTATGGTGGAACAAGTCTGAGATTTGATTAAATCAGCCTGCTAACGCCCATACCCAGCTTCATAGACTGAATGTCATGTGGCTGAAAAGATGGACGTCTATTGGGGACCTGAACAAGATGACAGTAGCCATGGCCAAAAAGGAAAGGATCAGAAGGAATGACTTTGTAAATTTATTTTTCAAAGATAAGAACAACTGCTGCAATTTATTCGACCTTCTTTACAGTGCCAATGATTAAACAGTTACAGAAGAGTTTCTGCCCTTACCAACAGTGTTGGTCTTGCAACGGGCAGATCCAATCGCCAGTGCTGCCGCGTAGCCTTGCAGCTTCTCCTCAGTTGGGCAGTCAGCCGAGCCCTCTTCACACAGGCTCCTCAACAGGTATGACCTAACATCAAACACCAAACAAGCAATTCATCATACACAAATTGTTTAAAAAAATCATAATCAAGACCTAAAACACCAGGATTTGCATTTCCCCAAGCACGAAATCATAGTCATACAGCATGGAGACAATCCCATAGGCCCAACTCATCCATGTCAACCAATTTGCCTAACCGAGCCACTCCCACATGCCCGTGCCTGGCCCATATCTCGCCCAAACTTTCTTATTCATGTATCTGTCTTAATGCTGTAATTGTACCTGCCTTTCCCATGGATGCTGCTGCACCCGCTGAGTTTCTCCAGCACTTTTGTCTACTTTCCCACTTCCTCTGGCAGCTCGGTCCAAATGCACACCATCCTCTGTACAAAAAACTTGCCATTCAGGTCAAGTCCCTTTTAAACCTTTCCCCTCACACCTTAAACCTACGCAGTCTAATTTTAGACTCTACTGCCCTGGGAAAAAGACTGTGGCTATTCATTTTATCTATGTCCTTCATAATTTTATAAACCTCTATAATGGCACGCCTCAGCCTTCTAAACTTCAGTGACATTGGGAAATGACCACAGCCCATTCACTGACATTTGCATTTACCCAGCTGACCCGCTGAGTAACTCTAGCATTTTGTGTCTATCTTCGGCAACTGCACATGCTAGTTCAATAATTAAAAGTTATTTTGCATTTATAAATGTATGTTCAATGGTTAGATTCAGTGTAAAGTTCCCCCCTAACAGTTCCATCAACATACAACAATTTAACCACAAGATGTAACCCCCATTGTTTAGTTTAGAGGTACAGCGTGGAAACAAGCCCTTTGGCCCACAGAGGCCGCCACGACCAGCGACCCCCGCACATTAACTCTATCCTCCAGACACTGGGGACAATTTACATTTATATCAAGCCAATTAACCTACAAACCTGTACGTCTTTGGAGTGTGGGAGGAAACCAAAGATCTCGGAGAAAACCCACAGTCACGGGGAGAACAGACAAACTCCGTACAGACAGCACCCATAGCCAGAATTAAATCCGGATCTCTGGCGCTGTAAGAGCTGTAAGGCAACAACTCTACCGTTGCACCACCGTGCCGCCCCTTTGCTGAAGTATGAGTTTCTTATGTGCAGTTGCTGCCCCGGAAGAACTTGATATCAAACAAAATTGTCATAAAAGCTAAATGTGGCCACTCCCAACATTTCAACTGGCAATTTTAATGTAAAAGAATGCCTGAGCATTCAGTTTTGTACCTGGTAAAAGTAGCATAGATGCTAATCAGCTGAAGAGTTGCAGGAAGCAAATTCTTTGTGATCTCAGATGTCTTGTGGGTATCAGTTTCTGCAGCCATCTTGGAAAAGTACTCATCCAAAGAAACCTGGATCTTTGATATAACTGCATCAAGCGTATAGATGGTCTGCATGTTGGGGAGCCGGTTGAGTGGGAGGATAGCGGTTGCATCAATTCCACTACAGGAGGAGACCTAAATTTGTAGGAGAACTCACTTCAAGCTCTTGAATGGATAGTAGCATAATTGTCAAATATCATTGTATATACGCTAAATGATAATGAAATACTTTCTGCAACTGGATCACGAAGAAGAATCCAGAATAATTGAACAAATAAAACTGTTACATAAAGGCACATTAGGATTTCCGATTAAAGCATGCAATTCACACACATACGTGTACAAAGACAAAAGTTTTAGAAGATCTGTTGTCTCAATCATTTTTAAAGAAGACAGCAACCAGCCAGGAGTTCCCAACAGCAACTTCTATTCCCAACACCCTTATCGCCTTGCTGATCAGAGACCACCATCTTGAGGTAACATATCATCCACATTAAAAATATATCATTACTACATTAATTCCTGTCTAACACCATGGGAGCCCTTTGACTATGCAGACTATAGCATTCTACAAATAAATTAATGAATAATAATAAATCCTTCCTTACTGTTCCCCTCTCGTCTACTCACATCCCTTTAAGGTAATCAAAAGAATCTGCGTCAACCACTCCGTGTGGTAATTCTGTCAGGGAGTTTACGGTAAAGAAAAACTTGCGAGAGAATGGAAGCAATAATATGGTGGCTGTGGTTCTAATTATCTCTGTGGTCTTCCCCACAGCCTCACCCACCCCCAGTTTCTTTCAGTAAATCTGGGCAAAGTTTACACAGCAGCGAAACAAGATATTCAGCTCACAGAACTTCAAACAATAGGCCTAGGAACCAGGAACAGGCCCTTTGGCCCATGTCTGTGCCGAAGATATAATTTAAACTAATCTCACCTGCCTGCACATGATCCATTACCCTCCATTCCCAGCACTTATCTAAAAGCCTCTTAAACACCACTATAATCAATGCCAGTGCCATCACCCCTGGCAATACGTTCCAGGCACTCTTCACTCTCTGTGTAAACAACATGCCCAGTATTGCTCCTGTTCTGGTCTTCTTGTTCCTTCTTCTCCTCATGAAAATACTTTGGTGAAATATTCTGAAAATACAGGAGGAACTATTTCCCATGGCTTTAAGATTATAGCCACAATGGCAGTACCACAGCCTATAATATCAAGGTTATTTCATCCTTAAAATAATAATAAAAAACACCACTTTCAGACAGACAGCACACTGGCCAGGCTTTTTCTTACCTGTCTGGCAACATAGTCCTCTGCAAGTTCCACATCATACTTCACAAAACTGCACTTGGCAACGGCCAGTTCTACCAGTGAGCCAGCATGGTCTGGCTTCATGCCCTGTCGCACCAGGTGATCCTGCAGCAAAGCAAAATCATGCATTAACAAGCCTCTCATTGAACAAGTCATGTTGAAAATAACTGCTTTACTCTCCATATCCTTTCCATGTTACCATGTAATCTTCTATCTGCTATTGTATGTAGATATGTTAATGGCTCAACATTCATTTCATGCACCATAGCATTGCAGTACAAGAATGATGGCCCTGTCCCACTGTATGAGTACATTCAAGTGCTCTCCTGAGTTTAAAAAAAATAATCAAACTCGTGGTAAGCACGTAGAATGAACGTAGCGGGTATATCGGAGCTCGGGGACGTCTCTTAGTGGCTCGTAACGCTAATGGCAGATATTCGGAAAGACTCGCTAACGGCAGGTAAGCTCGGGAAGACTCGTGAAGATTTTTCAACATGTTGAAAAATGTCCACGAGAGCCTTACGAGCGAGCGGCCATTACCGTAAATCTCCGAGTTCGAATCAAGGCAAACTCGGGGAGAACTCTTGAATGAACTCGTACAGTGGGACTGGGCTTTTAGTGTCTCATAGATGAAAGGTTGATGCAGAGGTAAAAGCTAAGGCAGCAGTAAATGATCCATGTGAATATAATCGCTTGTTCCCAATTGTTGCTCAGCGATGTCTGGCAGCTTCTTTGAAAAATGTAGTGATTTGGGCAGGACTGTGTTCTGCACCCTAATGGTGCAGACACTACTGGTTATTTGCCTCGATGATGACGTAGAACAATTTTGGCATGAACAGGGTAAACCTGGCATTAAGCAGCATCAAAAGAGGAAAACAGAGAAAATACGAGGTAAAATATAGCCATAAAGCAATATTTGAATACTTTGTGATATGGTGTGAACTAACAATCTAAACCTCTCAACAAATCTCAGTTTTTCATGTCTTTCTTTCCTGGTCCAATACTTGGCTCTTCAAAACATCAAGTTTCCCGACATTTAAATATTCACAAAATGAGATTATTTTTGACATGTATTAGGCCAGTTGGTAGAGATGCTGCCTCACAGCCGCCAGAGACCCGGGTTTGATCCTGACCTCGGGTACTGTCTGTGTGGAGTTTGCATATTCTCCCTGCGACTGTGTGGGTTTCCTTCAGGTGCTCCAATTTCCTCCCACATTCCAAAGACATGCAGATTTATAGGTTAATTGGCCTCTGTAAATTGCCTCTAATGTGTAAGGAATCGATGCAAAGGTGGGTAAAGAACTAGTGCGAACGGGTGATCGATGGTCGGCAGGGGCTTGGTGGGCAGAAGGGCCTGCTTTCATGCTGCAACTAAACGAATACTTCGCCTTTTGCACCACAAACCACTGGGCGTTTCATTTGTTAATACCTTGATCCACGTTGCATAGGAGCTGATACAAAGGCGCGATGACCATCGAAGCGTATGCAGGATGTCGCATTCACTAAGCTCCGCTGTGCTCATTGCCACCTGATTAACGTAGACTTTTGACGGAGGCACAACTCCTAGGATCCTCCACAAGATTAAGAAGTAATACTGAATGGAGCAAGCTTCCTAGAAGGAAAAGTCAACGAGAGAACAAAATTATAACAAAATGACGTGCAACGTAAAGCATAGGCCAACTGAAAAACAGAACTGGTTAATTCTACATCTGATGCAAACCTCATTAAATGGAAGCCTATTTTTCAACAGATCATACACAATCAATAATGTAGCAGAGAACCCCATTTTGTAGGGATGCTTATATTTTAGGAGCATTGTGAAACACACCACGGATGAATATTAGATACTTTTTTCCAAGGTGGAAATATCAAAAACTACAGGTCATTGCTTTAAGGTGAGAGAAGTAAAGTTTAAAGGAAATGTGTGGGGCAGGTTTTTTTTTTTTTTACACACAGAGAATGGTGGGTGCATGGAACTGCCTGGTGCCAGGGGTGGTGGAGGAGGAGATAGCGACACTAAAGAGGTTACATGGAGTTGCAGGGAAACACACCGACAATCCCCCACGCCCAGGACCAAGTAATAATTGTGCTTCAAAACATTCAAAGTTCATCGAAATTCCCATCTGGGATAAATAGAGACTTGCGTCATAACCAGAAACTATAAATTTAAGCTATACAGTAGAGTCAAATGGGCCCCATGACAAAGACTTCAAATCTTTGAGTCTTCAAAGATTTCAATTGATTGAAGTCTTTGAAGACTGTGCACTCATTTTACGTGGAAACAGCACTCATTCTACAAGTTGCTAAGCACCTGACAAAGAAAAGGATAGGGACAGAATACAGCTCCTTCATGTCCAATGGCCCCCTGCAGACTCTTGTGAGGGCTGAGGCTATGAGATATACACTCCTTGAACTTACCACAGGCGTTGCATTCTTGTGCTCTTCACGCTTGAGTGCATCAAACTGTGAGCCAGCTGACAACAGCAAGATCAGGGATGAATACAAGTCATCATACTTTAAAGCACCGCCATAGAGGACATCAAAGACCTGAAGAATAAATGGAAAAATAAGTGAAATAATAGAAATAAATGTTATACCAAACAGATAAAGAATCACCTCTTGGATGTATCCAATTTGCATGATTATCATTCAAGATTAAAAACAATTTAAAATATTTTTACAAGATTTCCAGGATGTGGAAAACTTAATTCCATGCTTCTCACCATCTCATCTAATCTGTTCCTGTCATCATCGGAAGTCTCATGAGAAAGAATGCTGTAGAATTTAGGCAAAGGAGCAGACTCTGGAAAATAAACAGTTGGACATCAGAAATCAAATCTAAGCCCAGCTTATGGTTAACTCTTCATTCATTGTTATACAGTGTATTACTTTAAGATTGTTCATAGACATTAATAACTCAGGGAGATAATCTTGTCAACTCTCAGAAATATATTGTCTTATGTCCACCAAACAAAATCTCTGGTTCCAAAACGTAGCCTTTTAAGTCACAAACCACTCCTTGTATCTATACTTTCGTATTGAGACCTGCCAAGGTTGGAGGTGGTGTCGGTGAATCTCTGCTTTAACTGGTAGGATTATTTATGTCCCTGAATGGTGGTGATGGGGAAGGTATAGGGACAGGCATTACATCTCCTAAGGTTGTACGGAGGGATGAGTGGGGAAGGGTAAGTGAGCCACAGAGTCACGGAGAGACTGGTCCCCATGGAAAGCAGAAAGTGATGGTGAGGGGAAGATGTGACTGGTAGTTGATCACGTTGTCGAGTCATAGAGTGTTACAGTGTGGAAACAGGCCCTTCGGCCCAACTTGCCCTCACCGGTCAACAATGTCCCAGCTACACTAGTCCCACTTGCCTGCGCTTGGTCCATATCCCTCCAAACCTGTCCTATCCATGTACCGGTCTGTTTCTTAAACGGTGGGATAGTCCCAGCCTCAACTACCTCATCTGGCAGCTTGTTCCATACACCCACCACCCTTTGTATGAAAAAGCTACCCCTCAGATTCCTATTAAATATTTTCCCCCTCACCTTGAACCTATGTCCTCTGGTCCTCGATTCCCCAACTCTGGGCAAAAGACTCTGTGCAATCTACCCGATCTATTCCTCCCATGATTTTGTACAGAAATGTTAAAGAATGAAACGCTGCATGTGGAGGATGCTGGGGTGAAAGTGAAGTTCCAAGAAAAATCTATCTCTATTCTACGTGAAGGGGAGGCGTAATGAAGGCAAGGTGTGAGTGAGGATTCCATCGAGAACAGCGGAGAGAAAGCACCGTTTAACGGGGAAGTCTGCATATTGTCTATAAAGTCGCATTTTGTGACTATTGACTGGTTAGCTGGATAGTCCTCTCAATTTAGTTATCAGATCCTAGATGTTTTCAAGAGTTTTGCAAGGTTGCATGCAAATGTCTTCGGCGTGTCAGAATTCAGTGCCTAGGTTATTCTCATTGTTTATTTGTTTTCTTCTTTAACAGGCCATGATACAACTTACTTTGTTGTTCTGCCTCTTGGAGGACATTTAAAAGTTAATAATTTCACAATTGGGACAGACTAAATGAGGATGACTGAATGGGTAATTACCACAATAAAGCAGGTTTTGGCCGTCTGAGACTGATTGCTGCTTCATAAACTCTAGATTAATTACTTAATTTAAATGTTACATTTTGCTCACACAAGATGACCAGTCTGCAGACATCTTATCAGTATTTATCTTTTGACTTCCAATACCTATCCCTCCATGTTAACCGTTTCTTTGCCTTACCTGTCCCAATGTGTTTCGCCCAGTTTTCTTCAACCTCTTTAAATCCATGGTAAAATGGCACTTGAATGCGCCGGCCAGAATCTTGTGTACCACTGGAACTGGAACCAGCAGTGCAGGCTGGTGGAGTGAGTAGATTGTACTGAATCTAGAAACAAAAACACTCACAATCTTAATCAAATGCTTCTTCTAATAAGTGCAGCCCAATTAACATTCTAATATTACATTTATGCCCCATATCATTCTGAAAAAGCAGAGGAAGAAGCAAAGCAATTCTCTGGTGTGTAAAACAGGCAAGGTCGCAGCTGTAAATTATCCATATGAGGCTATGTAGGCAAACAAAATGGTAGGTTTGGATTAGAATTTGTAAGGGGTCAAAGATGAAGTATAAAGCAATGGCTGAATGGAAAGCAGAAAGGGGCTGAAAGTGGAACAATGACATGGAAGCAAATAAATCAGTTTACATATTCTGTTGTGCTGCAGCAAGTAAGAATGTCATTGTTCTATCAGGGACACATGACAATAAACACTCTTGACTATTACAGGATGGATGGAAGGAAAACAGAAGCATGTTAAAAATAAAACACAAAGTGCTGGAGATATTCAGCGGGTCAGGCAGCATCTGTGGAGGAAATGAACAGACAATGCTTTGTACAGACTGATTAAACTTATTAAAATATTGAAGCAGAAACAAATGCAGAAAATCAGACTTGATCTAAATAAATTATGGAGACATTGAATTGAATCCTTTATTTGTCATTCAGACCTTTCGGTCTGAACGAAATGTCATGAGATTCAGTTTGAGAGAATATCTTAATTAAACAGATGAGAAATGAATAATAACACTCTTTTATTCTAAGTATTTAATCACTCTTTCTGCCAACACAGCAAAATAATCCTGTCATGCCTGCTGGAATAGAATAAATGGACCAAGATTCATACATTCCATCGATGGCACTGCAGCTCATGTTGCTTCAAGTGCTTAGTCCAACTTGATGTCCTATATCTGTTAGTCCTGGTTATGAATGCCTAAAGGTTGTTCAGCTGTGCAGAGGTTGTATCCTCTCTTTGACCAACCCCCAAAAAGAAAATAGCAGGTGGAAGATAATTTTGCAACAATTGAAGGTTGCCACAATATTTTACGGTTACTAAATCTGCCATACGACTATTTTTTTACTTTATTCAATTTCCACAGCTTGAACAAGTGTCAGAACATGACGTTGAACACTTCTCCACAGATTTGACCCTTTTCTTATAATCTAACAAATTTTAGCTCTGGTGTTCATCTTCGTGTACTTCATGAAGATCATAGATGTTCATTTTTGTTCTGGAGGGGGGGGGGGGGGGGGGAGTGGAGGTGTTGGTGGTGGACCAAGTAACTCTGCATTTAACAAACTTTTTCCCAAGCACTGACAAGAATGCAGTAATTATAAGAAAATTCAACCAAGGCATTTTAAATTATTTGTTTAGTCCCAGATAGATTGTTGAGCAGCAATTATAATTTTTTTCCACCATTAGAAATGCAATCAACACCTCATTCTACAAAAGGTAACATGTTTGGACATAAACCATAAATGTCTGAAACTTGGATTGATTCATCAACTTCTACAAATGATATGAGAGTCCACAACAGAGTTGCATGAAACTAATGACAGAACCTCCTGTGCTTGACCGCCTTCGTTTAGAAGTTAGCTACATGGATACAAAAGGCTAAGACGGATATGGTCCAAATATGGGCAGGTAGGACTAGCATAGATGGGCATCTTGGTCAGCATGGACTAGTTCGGCCAAAGGGCCTGTGTCCGTGTTGTGTGACTCCATGACTCTAAGTTGCTCCCTGAATTTCTCCACTATGCTGACAACCTCAGTGGTACCTCTCCTTGCCAATTCCAAGCCATTATACTGAAGATCCAGCGTTTATAGGTTTATTTACACAATATAGATTTTCAACCACCCACTCCACTGGTACTTACCTGTTCAAATAGGTAGATTGGGACTTTTGAATACTGCTGAAGAACATATTCAAAGACCAGCAGCAATCGGGCAAGTGTTAGTGGCACACATCGAATTTGATTCTCTGCCTTTGATGCCACCTCAACAATCACTTGTACGCACATGGTGACCACCATACGCCGGCCGCTCTCCGAGAAGTTATGGAAAATTAGCAGCAGAAGTTGAAGATGCTCAACATTTAGATCTTCTGAGTCAGTTGGCACCACACCCTGGAATATGTTCTGCTTAAGTGTCCCAATAAACCTGTCGTGGGAAAGAGATAATTATCCACATAAGAGAATGCAGGAAATATTGCGTAGCAATTAATGATCTTGGGAAAGTTAAACATTCCAAACTACATAGTTAAAAACATTGAGGCCTTTAATCTACTCTGTTTGTGATTCTATATGTTTATGGTTAATCACAATTAAAATCTAGGTTCAATTATAATATCCAATTGTCACTAAATCAGCAATACTAACAATAAGAGATGCTTCAGTTCAGCATTGCATACAGATCAAAGGACGAAACTGGGCAACTTCTTTTCATTTACTTTTGGTGAAAATTTTTGAATTTGATTCCTTTATTGTCATTCAGACCTTTCGATCTGAACGAAATTACGTTGCCTGCAGTCATACACAGTAACAATAAATAACAAGACATACAATAAACACAAATTAACATCCACCACAGTGAGTTCACCAAGCACCTCCTCACTGTGATGGAGGCAAAAGTCTTAGTCTCTGTCTCTTCCTTCCTTGTTCTCCCTCTGTGCTGAGGCGACCCAGGCCGAAGATGCCGCCCTCCAGTCCAGCGGATCTCCGTGGTGATGTCACCGCTGCCGAAAGCCGGAACGCCGTCTCCGCTCCGAGTCGGCCAGCCACAGCCTCAACTCCGAGTCCCGCAGCCACAGCTCCGAGTCCCGCAGCCTCAGCTCCGAGTCCCGCAGCCTCAGCTCCGAGTCCCGCAGCCTCAGCTCCGAGTCCCGCAGCCTCAGCTCCGAGTCCCGCAGCCTCAGCTCCGAGTCCCGCAGCCTCAGCTCCGAGTCCCGCAGCCTCAGCTCCGAGTCCCGCAGCCTCAGCTCCGGGCCGCTGCATCAGCTCCGAGTCCCGCAGCCTCAGCTCCGAGTCCCGCAGCCACAGCTCCGAGTCCCGCAGCCTCAGCTCCGAGACCCGCAGCCTCAGCTCCGAGTCCCGCAGCCTCAGCTCCGAGTCCCGCAGCCTCAGCTCCGAGTCCCGCAGCCTCAGCTCCGAGTCCCGCTGCCTCAGCTCCGAGTCCCGCTGCATCAGTTCCGAGTCCTGCAGCCTCAGCTCCGGGCCGCTGCATCAGCTCCGAGTCCCGCTGCAACAGCTCCGAGTCCCGCTGCCCCAGCTCCATCCCACAGCCCCAGCCCCAGCCAAAAGCTGGAACGCCGCATCAGCGAGTCGGGCCACCGCTGCCTCGGCCCCGAAGACGGCCAGCTGGTAAGTCCTGGCTGGCTCTGCCTCCGGAGCCTCGCGGTCGGTCGCAGGTTGGAAACTGCCAGCTCCGCCATTAGGCCTCAGCGCAGACGGAGGCAGAGAAGGGGCATACGACAAGAAAAAGTCGCCTTCCCCCGAAGGGAGAGACAAAAAAACATGTTTCACTCCCCCCCCCCCCCCATAACACAACCTAATAAACTAAAACTTAGCCAAAACAAGACAACAAAAAAAACACCAACAAAAAGTAAAGACAGACGGACTGCAGGCGAGCCGCAGCTGTTAACAGCGCCGCCATTTCCGGATTTCTTACCTTTCCCAGATTTTCATGCACTCTGGTACATCTGGATCACCCTGTGCCTTGGCTTTGTGCTGCCAGATTAATAGCAAGCGTGACAGTACAGAGAGGCTCTGTGAGTGAACATACAATGGCCACGGACCCTCTGAAAAAGGCGCGACCCCCAGTTGCTGCAGCAGTACGTTCTGGATAAAAATTAATATTGCAGTTAATATTGTGATGTTGAATGCGATTGGCGCAACAAAAGACTCGTACACAATACCAGATTCCTGATCTGCAAGATACTACATTCAAAATGTATCCATTTAAAAAAAAATCAACAGAAACAGTACAATCAGATTTCAGTTTGAATGTTCTGCAATGCTACCAGTCAGGTGCAGGAATTTAAATTGGCCTGCTCTTGCAATAACATGAAACATCCATGTTATACATATTCATATGTGTTCATGATCACTGAAGGACATGGGCTGTTCCTCTGCTGACGCCCTTCTCCCCGGGGTCACTCCTTTGGCAGAGAACAAAATGGGGAAAAAAACTTCTCAGAAAGACGGATATGTAAACGTGGTATTTATATCAAATTATTAAGTTTGAATTATTTAAGTGATGGTCACTAAAAAGACCAAAACTGTGATCAAAAGCCCCAAATTTTATTTCTAACATATGTTATTCACAAAAGACTATTTCACAGATATTAAGAAATGAATCCAAATATCATTCATTTTCATTTAACTTGTTTCATTGCATTTTGTGGCAACATTAATAAGCAACAAAAAGCACACACAAAATTATATTATCATTGCTAACTGAAATCGAAGGACAGTCAGTGAACCACAGTGGACTCACCTGCAGGATTGGTGATGGGAGGTCAGAGGTAACCATGGAATGGTTAAAGTGATACAATGCAATGGCAAATTCCTCATCTGATGACCCTGTGCATAAAATAAAAAATGAGCACAAAGAGAGAAGGGAAAGGGTACCACAACACAAGCAGAATTTGTTTGAACAAGGGTCTCGACATGAAACGTCACCTATTCCTTTTCTCCAGAGGTGCAACTATCTCCATCTTTTTGTGTCTATCTTAGAATTAATCCAGTCTACTTCTCATCATTACAGAAGTCATTATTCCAGGAAACACAACATTTTAGTAGTCAATTTCATATCAAATTGGAACCCATAATTGTCAGGATTTTAAAAGACCAAGTTAACCCTTTTCGATACATGCAAATCCTCCCTCCGAGTTTGGCACATCATTGGATGCCCACAAATCTTTCGTTTTTCAACCCCATATACTCACGGTGCCCCATCTCTCCAACTATCGCCCCTTTCCATATCTACTTCCTCCTCTGGGATCACATTTAACGTCTCCTCTCTCCCCACCTGACAAATATTTCTCTCTTTTTCATCTCTAAACTTTGTCCATTCATCTGCCCACCAACACCCCCACCCCCCTGTATCCACCTGTGAATTGCAGAGGCTTTGTCGCACTCCCACCTCTTTTCCAGCTTTACTCCTCCTACTACAATCAGTCTGAACAAGGGTCCCAATCTGAAAAGTCACTTATCTATGTAGTCTAAACCTGCTGGCTGACCAGCTGAGTTCTTCCAGCACCAGCATCTGGGGTTCCTTGTTTCTCAATGCTCTGTTTATGGTGGTGAGGGGTACCCACAGCAGTGTCCTGGCAAATCATCTTTATCCAATGAATTACAATTGAACCAGTTCAAGCTTTCATTAGCTGTCTCACTACTTCCGTAGTAAATAGGCTGAAAGATGTGCCTTAGACATAAGCAAACATTGCACTCCAAAGCCAAGCCTGCTTATTATTCACTAACACTGAAGTAGCATCCTAACCTTTGGTTCCATCTTTGTCCACATCTTTGATGATGCTTGCTAGTGTCATCATATGTTGTTCAGTCAAAGAAACACTCAGGTAATTCCGGATGAAGTTGTTCCTCGAGTTCAGCATTGAAGATGTAATGAAGTTGAGGATGCCTGAAGCCAGGCTGAGAAACTGGAAGACAATTTATTTAAATAATTTAAACATGGAGATTTTACTAGAACTGAGGTAATCTCATTCGCAAGTACGATCCTCAATTCCACTTCCAATGTAATTTGAGCCCAAGGTGTGTCTTAATCTAATATTTAGTTCTATATATAAGGAACAAATCTGAAAAACCACACAGCAATTTGATGTACCAAATGATTTAAGAGTTAACTTTCAATAATAAAGACAATATGTAGCTTAGTTTCACAGATTAGTTTAAAAAGCCAGCCCCACAAATTATTTAAATATGAGAGATCCAGAACTAAAACAAAAATATTTTGACCTCCTGATTTATTAAAAACAGCTTGCCATGATATTCGACATTTGTTGCTGGAATTCACTCACCAGCTCGGGGTCTCTGCGACTCGCTAGTATGTTGCCATTCTCCACAGTACTCTGCTTATTTGGGCTCTTCAGCCGTGGGGAGCTCTCCAGGGGAGGGGGTGGTGGAGGAGGGGGTGGTGCTGATTTTTCCTTACTGGGTGAGATAGTCTCTTCAAACCATTGGCCAAGAATCGGCTCACTGTCGTCATCTATAAAGTACAACACATAAATTGTTCAAAGCAAGAGTAATTCAAGTAACAGTAGCACAACTTGCATCGCAATCAGGAATGAATTACAAATGTAACGTGCAGTTGCAGAATTATAAAGGACAAAAGGAAACCATCCAATCTACCCAGCCCCTTCCAGGATGACCAAAAGTGTCCTATATTCCTGCCCTTACTCCAATGTATGGAATATGCTTGTTTGTTCCAGTCTCCAAATATCCACGTTCAAAACTTTGTTAATGATTTCAGGATCCACCGGCGTAACTGTGGGGAACTACACATTGCAATAATGTGCTAAAATACTCTCAACCCTTTCCTTGAAATTTGATTTGGCGAATATCATCCGATTATCAATCCAAGTCAAGTGTGTTTAATTGTCATTTGTACCTAACACAGAACAATGAAGTTCTTCCTTGTAGCAGAGGAGGTCTGCAAACCCAATAATAGGTCTGTAACCACTGATAAATAGAAATAATTGTTCAATCACCAGCAGATATACTAAATGGAAGTCATTCAGAATTTTGAATGTATCTAGCAGATCTTTTTCATAGCTGTTCTAATTCTAATGCCATTGGAATGTGTTGAAAACTAAATGGCACTAAAGCCGTACCCAGAAATAATTGATAATTTAGAATTTTATTGCAGTTTGTGTTCTGTAAATCTGGAAAACGCCTGGGCCACGCATCATAAATTGACCATTTCAACCCACATTAAGTCTCAGAACACAACATAAATCCTGAGATTACCTTGACTACTGTCCTCTTCAGTGCTACTGAAATCATCTTCATAATAAGTGTTTGAATCAGTGGACGCACTGACATCACTACTCACAGAACCTTTGCGCTGCCGTTGAAGGACACAAGCCTAGAGGTGTAAAATGATAACAATTTTAATCACCACATCTACAACCTGGTAAATATAATAACACTATGCACAGGCCAAGACAGGAAATTCCTATAGGATGAGCATGAGCATTAGGTGTAGGGGAGCATTGTTCCCAAAGGGTAACATGACCTTACATTTGTACAGCATGAACAGTGACTCTCTATAGGAAACTGAACACTGCGGAAAACATTTGAATGTCTTTACCAAACAACTTTCTCAATATGATGCTGGTACAAAGGTACAATTGCAATGAGCCCCGATCAAACCAATCTGCATTCTGTTGAGTAGGGCAATAAATAGTCACCAAGCAAGAGATACAGCACAGATTCTTCAGAATTACATTGAGATGATGATAACGAATGATGATACACTGACACAATCAGTTCTATTCTTTAGTTTAGGTGGTTAATGGATAAGATAAGGTGTTTGGAATCATAAAGAGGGAAACAATCTCCTCCACTGAGCAATTTAAAACAAGACTATACAACAAAATTGGAGATGAACCATTGAAGGGTGAAACCATGAAGGTCACGTGCCCCCACACAAAGGCCAATGAAAGGTGTATTTTTTCCCCCCAAATAAATGTGGAAATAAAAACAACCTTCATTTTTAAGTCTTTTAGGTGTAGGGCAGCGTTGTTCCCAAAGGGTAACATGATCTTACATTTGTTGGCAACCATTATTTTAATACCAGTGCATTAATTTTGTGTTGACAAATATAAATGAACTACACATAATCATACTGTTACACTATGATTGAATCACTAACCTCACAAAAGATAAAATCTTCAAGAGAGTCATTGAGACCATTTAATCTTGTTACAAGGACACTGGACAAATGTTGGAAACCAAGAAAGAATGCATGAACGGGAGGGTGGAGGGAGGATCTGGTTAGTCAGATTGAGGACAATCGTGAGATATGGGGAAGAAGTAAATCCGCAAGTTATTTGCGAACTGTTCAACAAAGAGTCAGCACAAACATGGCGGCCAATTTGGCATCATTGCGGCACTCTATTGTAGAAGTGGTTACCTTTCTATAAGATGTTGACAAAAGTGTGAAAAGCAAGTTGGTGAGGGGAACAGATTCAATCAGTCTCTGGACACGCTGAATGGAGGAGCTCTGTGCCCTTATATTTAGCTCTGCAGGTGGACCGTCGCCTCTCCAACCCTGTTGAAATCAAAATGATCCATTGTTACACCGTGTCCAAATAACCAGGTAAATTTACATATGAAAAAAAGATCCGCTTTATAGTATGCACGTGCACAGTTTGTACTCAAAAGGTAAACATACAATTTAGCTTTGTATTACCGTCTGTTCAACATCAGGCCTGCCATCTTTGGGTGGGACTTTAAGTTATGATCCTGATTGCCCACTAAGGTAAATATAAATGATATTTTGGGATATTTCAAATGACAGCAGGCAAGATCAATCCAATATCTTGAAACAATATTTATTCCTTAAGCAAACTCACTGAAATGTTACCAGGATATTATATTTTTTTGAATAAACTTGCGTACACATACACTGCAGGTATTCTGAGCATAGCAGGGTGCACAAACAAATGAGGGGTTGACAAGTTTGTCTTTTATTGTCATTAACAGCGTAGCTTCTTGCTACTTTTCATGAACCATTTCCATCATGCTTCAAAAGAACAATGTGCTGGGATAACCAAGGTCCCAAGGAAAGAGTTATAAACTTAAATCATTATTTTACACTTCCATCTAGTTGTTTTTTGTTTGAAGAGAGACACAAAATGCTGGAGTAACTCAGTGGGTCAGGCAGCATTTCTGGTTGTTTTTTCATTTATACACACAGATCTCTGACGCATTTAACCTCCGCTTCACTTTTTATCCTGAAAAATCCCAATTCTAGGCTTATGTCAAAAAGCTAAACAGGTTTCTCATGTGTACCTGTGTACTAAACTCAAGAGCTGCCACTTACCCTGTAGAGAGCCTCCACTTGTAGATCTTGAAAGAGTGACGTCAACAGTTTGATAGCATGATTTGCCAGAACCACAGACAAAATGCCAAATCCTTGATGTCTGCAGGAAAGGAAGTCAGACTAATGTCAACCTTTTTATTGAACTACATGAGGCCATCGGTTTGAAACATTTTAGACTATCCGGGCACTAGACAATGCAGACAGAATTTTAACAAGATGGGTAAGCTAGGACTATATTCCCTGAAGTGTTGGAGGCTGAGGGGTGATCTTATAGAGATGTATAAAATCATAAGGGGAAAATATAGGGTAAATGCACAGAGACTTTGACCCAGAGTAGGAGAATCAAGAACCAGAGGACATAGGTTTACAGTGAGAGGAGAAATATTTAGGAAACTGAGCGGTAACATTTTCAACAGATGGCGGTGGGTATATGGACAAGCTGCCAGAGGAGGTAGTTCAGGAAGGTACTACTACATCATTTAAAAATACATTTGAACAGGTAAATGGATAGGAACGGTTGAGAGGGATGTGGGCCAAACGTGGGACGCTGGGTCTAGCAAACACGGGGCATCTTGGTCGGCATGGCAAGTTGAGTTGAAGGGCCTGTTTCCGTGCTGTATGACTATGACTCATTTTGATCTGCTGTCCTGTTCCAGATACAAATATGAACTTGCCTGGACCATTAGTATTAAAAAGCAAAGATAACATTGAATTTTTTTATAAAACCTAACATTGAGAACCCAAGATTAAAAAAAACCTCATCATGCCAGAGTGGAAAGTTGGGTGCCTGGAAAAGCACTGCCAGCGCTGGCCCACGGTGGAGGCAGATACGATAGTGGCATTTGAGGTAGGCACATGAATATATGCAGGGAATGCAGGGATATGGATCATGTGCAGACAAATGAGGTTAGTTTATCTCGGCACAAGCATTGTACGTCAAAGGATCTGTTCACGTGCTCTACTCTTCTATGTTCTATTGAGCAATAGAAAAATAAATTGGTTTATATGAATTTTGCCAATGGTTTGATTTTTCAAAATTTACTGATTTTATTTGGAGCTGAGAGAAGGAAAAAAAAGCAAAATGAGTGTCAAATCATTGTTGCTGACTGGAAGTAGAACCCAAGGAGTTTATTGCGCAATTAACCTCTTTCGAGAAACTCTAGTACATTATCCATCGATTGTTCACTCACCCTTTAACAGGCGCTAATTTGGGCGACCCAGCTCCTTCTTTCGCACGAGCAGCAATGTCACGGACTCGAAGTGCAGCCAGTGGGTCTTTCTCTTTCCCCTTGTCAGCCAGCGCTGCAGGACTAAGGTTCAGGATCAAGTAGAGGCTGTTTAGAAGGCACCAGGCACCCAATAATTGGAAGTTTTGATAATGCTGGGGAGAAAGTACAAATTATTATTTTTTTTATAACTGGCAACAGATAAAATATTTTCAACATTTTGCTTTCAAAACGTATAAATACTTTACATATTTCAGTCAGGACAGCATCCCATTTGTTTCATTCAAATCTTTCAGCTGTTCCATAGCAAAGAATATCTTTAGATAAATTGCAAACAATGCCACAAGGTATTTCCTTCTATACATTTACAGTTGCTACGTATAATATTAATTTCCATCCTCAATGCTCTCTCAGCAAAATACTCTGAACCTGTGATACATAATGCATTGTTCAGTTTAACGAGCAACTAGTAAATGAAACCACAAGTATAAAGTCGTGTTCGCTCCATTGTTGTCATCTACTCAGAGGACAAAATTACTGGCTTGATAACCTATACATATCGAACTGAGACAATCGGTTGACAGGTCGACATAAGTGCTGGAGAAACTCAGTGGGTGCAGCAGCATCTATGGAGCGAAGGAAATAGGCAAAGTTTCGGGCCGAAACCAAGGGTTTCGGCCCGAAACGTTGCCTATTTCCTTCGCTCCATAGATGATGCTGCACCCGCCGAGTTTCTCCAGCACTTTTGTCTACCTTCGATTTTCCAGCATCTGCAGTTCCTTCTTAAACAATCGGTTGACAGACTGGGAACATACAAGAGGATTGCAGAACATTTCCATCAGTACACTGCAATAGAGCAGAATCTATGGGATTATTATGAATCTATTTCAATAATATCTCCTTCCTCTGACTTCCACGTTAATTAAAGTAAGAACTCCAAGGACCAGAGCATCAATCTGCCAACGCACACCATCTGGTCTCGGACACAATGCTCTCATGTCTGAGTCCAGGTTGTTACTAGGCAAGTCTTCTGGAGTTTCCAATCTCACACTGTCATTGAACCTGCATCATCCAGATTGTGCATGGAATTCAATTGGACCTGTGACACAGGGTTTGCTATCCGGGGACTAACATTAGCAATTAGAACAGGACAGCTGTACAGCACAGGAACAGGCCCTTTGGCCCGTGAGATCTGTGAAGAACGAGATTAATTAAACCAAATTAAACTACAATTCTGACCTATCTAACCGACTAATGCCTCTCATAATTTTGTCTCCCCTCAACCACAAAGATTCCAGAGGGAAATAATCCAAGTCTGTCCATTCTCTCCTCATAACCATTGCACTCCAATCCAGGCGGCATCTTGATGGACTTCTTTATACCCTCATTATTCATGTAATTGGATGCTAAGAGCCAGACAATACTACAAATACAGCTAAACCAAAGTTTTAGGGCTGCAACATGACTTCCTGATTCTTGTGCTGAAATGCCCCAACCAATGAAGCATACCAAACGTACTACAGAGACATCTTACCTCCCCACCTGCGCGTCGTGAGCTGTTAATTGCTTGACCGATCATGTCATAAATTTCCAACTGCAATGATAAATGAAATATTAATTTAGTGCTGCATTCAAGCAATCAGGAAATGCCTTATATACATCCATATCACACCCGCAGAGCCAGAACGTGGAGAAGGAGGAGGACAATGGCAAGATGATTCATACCTTGAGTTTTACGGCTTACAGCAAAACATGTTATATAGCTGAATGACAACCCCGTTGTTGATGCTTTAAATTATTAACAAATAGCATGGTTCCTAACTAAACCAAGTTGAACAAAAACTGAAAATTGTCAGAATTAGAATATATCCTGCAGAAAGGTTCAAGACGTGCTTTTAGCATAGTCCTTTAATCTCTTAACCTGCTCAGATCCAGTTAGCCATAATAACTACATGAATTTATCTTGTAGCAGTTCCAATGCAGCTGATGTGAAACATACAAAAGGACTGCCCTCATCCAACTTAACAGGACAAGCATGTGAAAAAAAACTTCATAAAGAAACAAAACTACTGAAGAAGAAGGCACTGAAGATCCAAGGATGATCTAGCAGCTACTTGAGAAAGTACATTCTGGGAATCAGGACTGTGATATAGCAGCACACAGGATGGCACTAAGAATCGCAACAGCCATCCTAGTAAGTGCCTCACAAACCACCCACCTGCCCGTACCATGAGGCACTTAGACTAGCCCAAAATGTCTGTGGTTCCCACAATGGCCTCGTCAGTCACCTCAGAACCGAAGGAGGAAAAGTCCTCCTTGATGCCAAGGGACTGCTTAAGACAATGACGACTCAAATGCCTGCATGAAATTGGGATTCTCCTCAACTTATTCCCTGATTGATCACTATCTTATTCTAACCAGCATCTGGCTTGGCAGAGTAACACACTCGCTTTTATCTGAACAACATTAATACCACGAAAACAAAAACAAATCGAATTTATCCCCGAGTGCTTGCATTATTCCAAAGATTAATTGCAATACTGTACAATACATCTCGTCATACAGCACTTACACATTTCTGTACAATTGTAGCTGCATCATTTTCATAGTCTTCATCTTTACTGGTAGACCCAGATCGAACTTGCAAGCTACTGCCTACATGTAGAATAGCCATGCATGTCGCAACACTCACTCCTAGTGAAAGAATACTAGAAATTAACAACTTTAAAACATTCAAATCTGGTTTAGATTGTATGATTAGAAACCAACTTTATGGCCTTCAAAAGGAAAGCTTAAATAAGAAATAATTTGTATTTACTGGGAAAACAAAGGGGGAGCTTTGGGTTATTAACATATTAAAAAAATCTGCATCAATGGCGGCTAGGATTTTCACGCAAGTATGGGAAGAAATGATGAGGCCACTGACCATAATTTTTCATCACTCTTTGGATACAGGGGCTGGGCCTGAGAACTGTAGAGTGTACATGTCTAACAGTTTAATCTCAAACTTCTCAGAATCTTTGATTGGGAATTTTATTAAGATTCAACTGGAGGAAATGAATTAATTAATGCAAGCATACAAGTACAAATCAAATTAGATTTGATTTTAATGACATGACGAATAAGGTTGATGAGGGTAATGCAGTTGCGTGTGAGCTTACAAAAGGCATTTTGATAAGGTGCTCATTAGTAAAGATGAGGCTCCTGGCATAAAAATGAAATTGAGAGCATGAACACTAAGTTGTCCTAGTAACAGATAACAGATTGTTGTCAAGGCTTGTTCAATAATGTACCAGGGAAGATGAATAATGATACTCCACAGGAAGCTGTGCTAGAACCATTTCCTTTTCTGATCCAAGACATAAGTATGCAAGCCACAATTTCTAAATTTGCAGATGACACAAATATTGGCAGTATTGCAAAAAGGCAATTGATAAAATTGCAGCATTTTCTAGCTAGGCTGGAAAAATGGCTTATGAAAGATGATGTTTTAATGAAAATAAATGTTAGTTGATTCATTTTTAGAGGAAACTGAGCAGCAATATAAAGGATATTGTACTAAAAGGCATGCAGGAACTGCTGGACCAGTGGACAGGGTTGACATCATTAAACTTGGCAAAGCCGATGAAGAAATAAGGCACATGTACTTCTGGGCATCATGAACTGGGACAAAGTATAAAGGAAGGGATGTTATGCATTAAGAAGGAAAGATCTTTATCATTCACTGGCCCACACTCAACTGTGCTCACTCCTGATCACTGCATCTGGAAGGATGTGATGGCATTAGATAAGGTTCAGGAGAGATTTATGAAAATTGTTCCAGGAGAAGAAACTAAAGTGTAAAGGATAGATTGGAGGCTCTAAATATGGTCTGTAGGGAAGGGGCTGAGGAAAGACTTGACAGAAATAATGAGATCTGGATAGGGTTGATAATGTTCCTGTGGTTGAAGGGTCAAAGATTAGATACAGGTATGAAATACTGACATGGGGTGCTTTTTTGCACAGTACATAGTTGAAATCTGTTGGTTCGGAATTGACAGATTCCACCAAGGCCCTCAAGAGGCAGCTGGATAAATTTTATGGGGAGGGGAAATTGTTAAAGCTGTAGAGAAAAGGCAGGGTGGGGTAGAATTCGTGAGCTGCTCTGGGAGAGAGCGGGCAGGGGAATAATGGACCAAATTGCTCCATCTGTGCTATAACCATTCTATGATTATAACATGCATGACAACTGAAAGAAAATTATACAAAAATGTTAACAAAATGACCACATTGCTCAATATAATCCTATTGACAGAGAACATTGGGTATGGTTTCTACCAGACCTACTTTCACAATTCCTCTCATGAAAATGGCATTTAAAAGGACACATTCATTTTAATCTGCCGTTTCCCAGCCTTGGAAAGGCATTTTATTTGTTGGTATACAGACCTGCATATAAACAACTCAGTGCTAATACAGTCACATCCTGTAATCTTTCAGGGGTCAGGGGCTCAAGAACAGGCAACGAGAGTGTGTCCAGTGCCATGGTAACGTCAATAACCAAGGAATGGAATCTGAAGATATAGCGTTAAAGAGAATTTTTAGAAAACAATGTATGGGAGAAATCAAAAATCACACGGCTTTAAAAAGACATGTGGATCAGTCAAATTTATACCCAGAGCAAATTAACCATTCAAAATGTATTACCTGAATCATTTATATAGACACAAAAGTGATAATTTGCCTCACATCAATCAATACGTTTTAACCAATGACATGAAAATTGAAAGTCAGTCATCAGTCCCCACTGAATGTTTACAACTCACCCATTCCGTACAGCAGTTGCGTCTGCAACTGTAGCAGGCATTATGAAAAAGGAGTTGGCAGAGACAGCATCTTGGAAACGGTTAATGTATCGCAGGAAGTAGGGAAGGTTTAAGCAGACCCGCAACAGCTTCTCAGAGCCTCCTGCAAAATGACAAGTAAATATTCTTCCTTTAACATCAAGTTAAATGTAAACAAGATCGCGCACAAGCAAATGAACCAAAGATAAGCATGACTATAAATCTGTTAGCCTCATATTTATAGCAGAAAATAATGGTTCAGGTCTTGCAAGATAGATTAACATAAGGGCCGTAAATATGGCTTTGTAGAGCACAAATTTAGTCCTATTTCTTAATTGCACTGAAAAAGGTTAAAATTGTGCATAAGTTCACGTACATATAAAACAACATTGGCCGCAGCACATGTCATTCCAATATATACTTCCCAACTCCAAGCCAACATTCAATTCATTCAGTTACTTGGACCTTGACTCTTATATGCAATGACTCTCTTCTTGGTAATGTCTTTACAAACCACCTCTGACTTTCTTTTAAATGCAGCTCTGCTAGGTCCCCCATACCCTATTGTCCACCAGTCACTCTCTACTCTTCTCATATCAGTCTCACCCGACTGTTGTGTTCTTCACTAAATTACCCAAATGTTTCTCAGCCCATGTGTAAAAATATATTGATTCTACAGTCTGATTCTGGGTTAGTGACATAGATGCTTCAAGTGTGGCAACAAGTTCACCAAAATACACATGCAGTCCCAAAACTCAAAAAGACAACGACAGTATTTAGTTTGTTCGATAATCATTTTAAATTTATGGAATCATTATTCACTCAACATCTCAGAGTTAAGGCTACATGTCTAGCTTTGCTTTTTGGATGTGGAGTAAGTAACACATGATTAAGGGTCAAAAAGGACTATCATTCCTGACTGAAAACAGCATTTAGTTAACCAACAAGCCCAATTGGTCTGAAGAAGGGTCTCGACCCAAAGCGTTGTCTATTTCCTTCGCTCCATAGATGCTGCCTCACCCGCTGAGTTTCTCCAGCATTTTTGTCGACCTTCGATTTTCCAGCATCTGCAGTTCCTTCTTAAACAACCCAATTGATTTGCTATTTTTAACGTCTGTAAGCAAGTTTAACGTCTATAAGTTTATGTAACATTTGTCATCACATTTATTATAGGAACGACTCAAATTGCTTTAAAATAATAACATTCCACTGCAGCTCTCTTTAGGGTGAAGTTTTCACATTTAAACTCACCCAATGCTTGTAAACTGGACACGTTCTGTGCAATGAATGCGTTTTTCATCTTGGTAACTGTTGCTTGATCTGTTACAGTCTGGTCATCACTTTCTCCATCCACCTGACAAATTAAAAAAGATACTCAAAATTCACATGAAGAAGACAAGCTGTGCGGCTGCACCAGTCTGTGTCGGTGTTTAATTCCCCACCACGCCAACCACTTTCTCTCGTATGTCATGTTTTCAACTACCTGTTCTAACTATTTGCCGAATTAGTAAAGGACAGTCAAAGCATCAACAGATTAAAAATAATATCTTTGGGTAAAAATCTTTATATTTTCACCTTGAACCTAGATTCCCATCTAGGCTTAACTGACAATAACCACTTAGGAAATAAAATGGAGATTATGATTGTAATTAACAGCTTCTTGCAGATACACAGCTACATCATGATACAGGTAATAATTCAGTCATAACTCACAATAAATTGGTCAATTGAACTATTCAAAACATTAAGGCGGGTAGCTCAAAAAGCAGTGATGTTCTTATTTGAAACAAAAATCCTGGATTTGCTGATGCGGGTGAATAGAACTATAAAACAAATCAGTAAGTGATAGAACGGGTGTAAGGGGCAGAATGGTTTCTTTCTATTTGTATACAAAAGAAAGGGTTTACCAGATTATATTTAATCTGCAAATAGCTTCATATAATCAAGGAGAGTGAAATAGAGGGAATGTGTTGTTTCACCACATACAACGTGTTGTTTCACTTTTTTTTTTTTTAATTAAAAAAAATTGGAGATGGTCATGTGTTCCATCAAATAAAGATCTTACAGAAATCCCCTACTCTAGTCAGAAACAATTTCCTTAATCAACTACATGCAAAAATAACCCACCATTTAAGATGTTGCAGTTGATTTCTCTTGGTACCCTCTACATTATCCCACTGGTACCATTTTATTGGAATGAATTGCAAAAACAGATTTTTGCAAATCAAAATCCTATTATTTTACAATTGTTGACATGACCCTAACAAAAAAAAGTGCAGAATTCATTTACCTGAGTCGCAGTAGACGGAGCAGATGAGTTTGATACATCTGGGTTGAAAACAGAAGTCAGCTGGTTCAAGAAGTTCATTTGCACTTCTTTTTGTCGTAGTTCAGGTGTCAATGGAGAGACGGTATCTTTTTGATCTTCCACTGGATAAATAATTATTTTATTGGAATTAAGCATAATAAAACCATCAATGATTCAGACTGTTACAGCCATACAGCATGGAATCAAGCCCCTGGACTCAACTTGCTCAAGCTGACCAATATATCCCATCTAAGCTAGTCCCACTAGCAGTCGTTTGGCCCATATCCGTCTCAACCTTCCCTGGTCTGAAGAAGGGTCTTCACCCGAAACGTCACCCATTCGTTCTATCCAGAGATGCTGCCTATCCCGCTGAGTTACTCCAGCATTTTGTCTATCTTTCCTATGCTAGGGGGCGCTGACCTGTGCGCGGCTGCCCAGCCAGCAGCTGTCCGTCTTTTCATCTTTTTTTTTATTTTTAGTTAGTTAAAGTGCTTTTGTTTCTGGAGTTCTAGACTTTTTTTATGTGGGGGGTGGGGGGGGGGGGGAAGGGGGAAACTACCTTTCAGGGTCCCTACCTGGTCGGAGAGGCAGCTTTTCTCCGGGCTGCTGTTTCGACCCGTCCTCGCGGCCTACCAGCGGGCCTGGAGTGGCGTTTCCTGTCGGGGACCCCCCAGAACCATGGCTTCGGCAGCGGCACAGCGCTGGAGCGCTATCGTGGAGCGGGCGATGCCTTGCCCGGGTCGCCGCGCTGGAGCTCCGGTGAGCTGAAGACCGCCGGGAACAACATCGCGGAGCTGCGGGTCTGAGGAGCGGCCGGCCGCGGGCAGCAGCGCTGACTTTACACCGGGAGCCTGGGGGTCTCGCGACGAGATCGCCAGTGGTGGAGCTCCAACCGGCGCGGCCTTGTCGGCTTCGGAAACCGCGGCCTCCAGTACGGCCTTTCCAGGTGTCCCAAGCCGCTGTGAGGATTCTCCCGACGCCGGAGCACCATCACCCGGCGAGAACGGCCAGGAACATCGGGCCTCCGTAGAGGCAACTGTGGAGGCCTCAATAGGCCCGACTATGGGTGAACTGGGGTTGGGGACTGGACTTTGTGCCTTCCCTCATGGTGGGAGCCATTGTGGGGGGATGTTCTTTATGTTTAAATCTCTTATTAATGTTATGTCTGTATTCTTTCTTTATGTGCTGCATTGGCAAGAAGCATTTCACTACACCTAGGTGTATGTGACCAATAAATAACCTTTGAACCTTTTGAACCTATCCAAGTGTTTATTCAAACCTGCCTCAACTACCTCCTCTGGCAGCTTGTTCCATATACCCATCACACTCTGAGTGAAAAGGTTATCCTTCAGGTTTCCATTAAATTTTTCTCCTCTCACCGTAAACCTTTGCCCGCTAGTTCTTGATTCCCCTACGATCGGAAACAGGCCGTGCATTCACTCTGCCTATTCCCATCATTAATTTATTCTTCTCTATAAGCATCTTGCGCTCCAAGGGATAAAGTCCTAGCCTGCCTAACCTCTCAAATCTTGGAAAGATCCTTGTCAAAATTTCTCTGCACTCTTTCCAGCTTAATAACATCCTTCCTATAGCAGGGTGCTCAAAACTGAACACAGTACTCCAAATGCGACCTCACCTGAACACCAAGGATTTCGTGGAAATTGGGTAACAGCAACAAGATAAACAGCTGAGATTAACATTCAAAAGGCTTACCATCTGAGAGAGTCTTTACTGTCATTGGAAGTTTGGCTGACTTCATCATCGCTGTAAATGTAATGATCTCAGTCCTGTCCAGTCGGCTGCAGCCAGTGCACAAGCCCTTGATCAATAGGATCAAGTGTTTCTGAGGAAGAAGTATGACAATCAAACAATAGTTGAAAAGTAGAAAACACTGTAAAACGCATCAATTTTAAGGTGGTTTCTGAAAGTAGCAAGAACATGAATTTAATCTGCAATAATTTTTAGAGTTACAGTATGACTTTTTATATCCTTGCATTTTTTAAGTAGCAAGATGAAACAGGAAGTCGGGCCAATTTTTAAAAAATCCGTATTTTACAAAGCAAATCCGTACATCCGTATTCTTATCGCATTTCCGTACAAAATACGGAAAATCCGTACTACTTGGCAGCTCTGTAAGCACCAAACAATTTTCACACAGCATGGTGTGGATTTCACTGGATTTATCTGTTCTTGCTACAGCTAGTTAAGAGTTGTTTGGAGCATAAGAAGAACTCGCTATGAGAAAATAAAGGCTCTTGGATGCTCATCCAAAGAGAGAAAGCTTTAATTTAACACCATTTCTAAAAGAATTTCCCTTCCAACAAATGTTGCAATTGAGTGTTTGCGTGTTACATTCTTGAGCCATGGAATGGGATTTGACCCATTGGAGAGATGAACCTTAGGAGAGGTGATGAACCCATCATTGACTATCCAGACCAAACACCAATGAAAAAAAATTAAAGAAGAATGAGGAGAAAGGGGAGATTGAATCCTACTTTGTTAGATAATTAATATTCATCAGAGAAGTCCATACAATTAAACCAGTCCGAAGAGTAAAGTCATTACCTGTGAAACAGCACATGCTTCATCTGGATTCTCGAGACGCATTAATGAAAATTCAATCAGGATTTTACATGCGGCAGTAACAGACAGCAATTGGTTCCTAGGAACTAGAAATATTGGAAGAGTTGGCAACAAATACAATAAATTTCCAAAACATTAACAATTTAAGGTATTAAAAAGCAAATAAATTAAACTAAAATGGAAACCTTCAGAAACTCTTTAAGTAAGACAAACTAGGAAGCTTTCAAGGCAACGAGAAGGCAAATGACTGCCATCTGTGCTGCATAATTCAATGATTCAGTCATACCACACAAGACATGGTAATATACCCGCACGCCCATGGGTCATTCAAAATCTAATCAGTAACAGTAAAAGGGTGTTGATGTGTTGAAAGTGGCAAACTGAACCTGGTCAAATGCCTTGAATTTTATCAGAACATTTCCTCACTCACAAGTCAAGGTGCCCCTAAATCTCCAACTCCATCTCTGAAGCTTAAATCCAGCCCAGATCAAACTACAGGGAGTCCAGTCTCCCCATGCTGACAACCATTACAATTCTTTATGAAATGTATTAAAATATTAACCAACAATAGATTTGATCAAAAATACTCACTTTGTGTACAGACTGTTGAGATGTAATGTGCAGACAACGCCACAAATGAAGAATAGAACGGTTCATAATGTTTGTCATGATGTAGAATCTCCTTCTCACTGAAAGACAAAACAAATAACTCAGAAACTTTAAAAGCAAGTACACATTAATCCAGCATAAATGTCGCAGCATTTTCATCCATGTTTTTAAAACAGAAATGCTGCTGATACTCAGCAGGACAAGCTTCACCTTTTGAACAGAAACATTATTAATGTTTCAAATAAAAGGGAATCAGTGAGGGGGGACTCGCATGCAAGTCAGGGAAAGGGGGCACTTACAAATGATCAAATCCTAAATGTTGCTGGGATTTCCCCCAATGGAATCCACCAACAAGCTTTGCTGAACCTCCATGATAAATGGCTACACTGGAGTGAAAAGAACAGCTATTGTCAGTTCTCTTGCAGCAACACTTCCGCCCATGTCTGGATCGGGAATTTGATGAAATGTGGAGCTGAGTGAATCACGGAAGAACTCAACTGAGCATGAGTTAGAACGTCATTGGTAAGTGGCTGCCTTATGACATCACAGTTGGTGGTTTTTCGGTTAATGTTTTGGAGTGCGTACAGAAGGCAGGCATTTCTCCGGCGGCAGAACCAACAAACTGCAAAACCAAACCTTGTTTGTTGCCAGAATGTATGACTACAGAGTTTTGCTTACTCTCCATGAGATAGATTGAACTTTTTTTCCTTGTTTGTTGTCACAGTTAAATTGTGTTCAACTCAAACCAACTCAAGTTCAACTGACTGCCTGTGATGCATGATATGAAGTGTTAAGATAGTCTGTTTTCTCTATAAGCTCTCTGCATCCATGAACATGAAGATGTATAGATACCCAAGGATAATATACAAATATGGGCAGTTTGACTATCTGACTGCATCCCTTTTGATAACCTATTGTAAATTTTAAAATTTTGAGAGACTTTGGTACATTGTACATTCCATCCGTGCTTATATGCAATAAAAAATTCCTTCTTTCAGTAAACTCCTAACTCGGAAGTTATTTTAATCTTTGACAACCTGTTATCGTGAACTGTGAAGGAAAGCACCTTCAGACAACAGCTGATTGAGCTGCTACCTCATAGCGCCAGAGGTACAGGTCCCTCATAGCTGTACTCGTGACCATAAACTAAACTGAACAGTTTAGTACTGAAATACAGTGAAAAGCTTTCACAGTCTCACAGTGCCAGAGATCTGGGCTCAATCCTGATGTCTGATCCTGTCTGTGGTGAATGCATATTCTCCATGACCAAATGAGCCTCCACGGATGCTCCGGGCCCCCACCCCCCCATCCCATCCCATCCCATTCCAAAGCCATGCAGGATTAGTAGTATAATAAGCCTTAGTAAAATGTCTCTATTACCTAAGTTAGTGGAAGAATCTGGACAGAGTTAAAGAGAACTGGGGAGAATAAAAATAGAATTTATGTCAGAATAGTGCAAATGGGTGTTTGATGGTCAGTGCAGACGGTGAACTGATTGCCCCAGATGCATGATGATTGTCTATATGATTCTGCAAGGAGGAAAAGTAAAAGGCCAGTGTCTTGCTGAAAAACAGGCGACAAATCAGGAATAATATGAATTCATCTGAAGCCAATTAAAATAGGTATGGAAGGTGCAGAAGTCGTCTGTAAAATTTGGGAATGTCAATTAGATTTTTGATGGAAACATTTCCTGAGAGGATTTAGAGTGAAAGGCAGATGAGTTGGAATCAACAAGACAGGTGATAGCCTGCCATAGCATCTGCCCAGTGTGCATGTGTACATACCTCTGGCGAGTCAGAAGAATCTATGAGGCTACATCCGCTAAGACAACAAGCTAACCCCCCCCCCCCCACCACATCTCAGCATACTTCTAGCCAACGTTCAATCACTCGAGGACAAACTAGAAGAGTTCAGAAAAAGACTGCTGTTCCACAGGGATATCAGAGACAGCCATGTTTCACTGAAACATGGCTCAGCCTTGATACTCTTATACAAAGCACGGTTTTCTCTAATTATAGTAAGAACAGCATACAATATTCAGACATAATGAAAACGGCGGTATCTGCTTTATTGTCGATGTTTCGTGGTACACTGATGTGACGGCCCTAGGTAATTTCTGCTCCTCTGCACTGGAATAACTGATCATGAAATGCCATCCCTCTAATCCACCATGGGAATTCACTTCGACCATCTTGTCAGCAGTCTACACAGCACCCAAATCCAACGGCAAGATGAATTGTACTCGGTTATCAATTATTTTGAGATAGCAAACCCTGATACCCGATTCATCATCACTCGCAACTTCAATTAGGCACACCTCAGGAATGCAATCCCCAAATACCATCAGCATGTCTACTTCTGAACTTGGGGTGTTAACACTCTAGACCATTGCAATACCACCATCAAATACGCCTATCGCTCCATCCCCCTTCCTCATTTTGGCCAGTCTGATCATCGGTCAGTACTGCTCTTGCCGGTTATAGAGGGAGATTGAGGCACGAGGCACTAACGATGAGAGTAATGCAGCAGCGGTCAGAGGGGGAAGATTTAAAGAAAATGCACAGGACATTTTTTTTTGTTTGTTTTCACGGTGAGTGGTCAGTTCCTTAAATCTGCTGCCTGGGGTGGTGGAAGAAGCTGATATGGTAGTAGGCTTTTGAAAAGGCACATGAATATGCAGGATATGGAGGGATATGGGTCACATAAGGAATTAGTTTGATCAGGCATTATGTTTGGCATCATAGGTCGAAGTGCCTGTCCCTCCACTACACTGTTTACCCCATAATTTCATTTGCAGTAATGTTACCATCCTGTATTAACATTGATAATCTATCCTTTTAAAAAAAGGTTGTACTGAAAATGAGTGAATAAGATCAGACAGCGCGACTTTACTCCTGTTGCCCTGCTAATCTGCAAGATAATGAAGTCCTGTGCAGTACGCTGTCTAGCATTGGAATTTAGAAGGATGATGGGGAACCTCATTGAAACTGAAAGGCCTGGATAATGTGAATGTGATCAGGATGTTTCCACGAGTGGGAGATCTACGACTAGAGGGCACAGCCTCATAATAAAACGATGCATGTTTAGAAAGGAGATGGGAAGGAATTTCTATAGTCAGAGGGTAGTGAATCTGGGGAATTAATTGCCACAGACGGCTGTGGCAGCCAAGTCATTGAGTATTTTTAAAGCGGAGATTAACAGGTTCTTGATTAGTATGGGTGACAAAGGTTATAGGGAGAAGGCATGAAAACAAGATTGAGAGGAAAAGATAGATCAGCCATGATGCAATGACAGAGTAGACACGATAGGCCAAATGGCCTAATTCTGATTCTAAGGCTTATGAACTTAAGAAACACCCAGCAGATTCTGATGAAAGATCGTTAACTGGAAACATCAACTATTTCTCGTCGCAGATGATGCCTAACTTGCCGAGTGTTAACATCATTTTCTGTTCTTGATGTTACATTTTTTACAGGAAGTGTGAGGTATCATCAAATATCAGCAACACATCCTTTGAATGAGTTGCTCCAAATTGCCGGGAGACGGGAATATATAGAGTTATCAGGTGAACGCCAGTATAGAAATGTTTTAAGTGTACCATTCTTGGACAAAAGTATTTATTTTTTAACAACAAACAGTTCCTCCTCCACAGATCTCGAGTGTGTCTTGGACTGCTAATAACTCAAACACATGGGAGACGGCAACCCAAGAGTATACAAAAGGCAAAGAAGTGGCCACAATAGTGCCCAGTATTAATTCAATAAACATCACAACATTTTTTGGCATCAAATCAAACACAAGAAAGCACACTGTCCTCCCCCAGCTGCCACATCTGTCCTTCTCCATATCGCAAACCATGAAAACTCTCCAATGATTGGAATTATTCCCAATCTTAACCTAGAACATTGCAACTGCAGGTTCAAAGGATGTCAGAAATAGGATGTTCATTAATCAAGTCTGTTTTATTCAAAGCTCAACCAAAAATTTAGCAATATCTGCAAACATCAAAGCTTGAGCATTGGACTCTCAAGTGGAAACACAAGTGTGATCATCACACTTTGATATCCAATAGCATTACCGATCCCATATACCCCACATCTCCAGGAGGGTCAACACACGAGACGTCACCTTCCCATTTTCTCCAGGAATGCTGCCTGATCCGCTGAGTTACTCAAGCATTGTGTATCTATCTTTGGTATAAACAAGCATCTGCTTTCTTTCATCGTATCTGGCATCATGTTAAGCAAAGATATTGTGGGTCCGTTCCTGTGCAGTTCTATGTTCTCCACAAACACTGCCTCACTCACTATGTCCAGCATTTTCTGCTAGAAACTGTACAGAAACACACTCGGTGATACAGACACGGTCAGATTTATCTCCCTTCATTTATGGACAAACCCTTTTTGTGAGGATGTAACAAGTAGAATGGATAAGGGAGAGCCAGTGGATGTGGTGTATCTGGACTTTCAAAAAGCCTTTGACAAGATCCCACACAAGAGATTAGTATGCAAAATTAGAGCACATGGTATTGGGGGTAGGGTGTTGACACGATAGAGTTGGTTGGCAGACAGAAAGCAGAGAGTAGGAATTAACGGGTCCTTTTCAGAATGGCAGGCAGTGACTAGTGGGACGCCGCAAGGCTTAGTGCTGGGACCACAGTTATTTACAATATATATTAACGATTTAGACAAAGGAATTAAATGTAACATCTACAAGTTTGCGGATGACACAAAGCTAGGTGGCAGTGTGAGCTGCGAGGAGGATGCTATGAGGCTGCAAGGTGAGTTGGATAGGTTGGGTGAGTGGGCAGATGCAGTATAATGTGTATAAATGTGAGGTTATCCAGTGGTGGCAAGAACAAGAAGGCAGATTATTATTTGAATGGTGTCAGATTAGGAAAAGGGGAGGTGCAACAAGACTTGTTCATCAGTCATTGAAAGTAAGCATGCAGGTAAAGCAGCCAGGAAAGAAAGCAAATGGCATGTTGGCCTTCATAGCAAGAGGGTTTGAGTATAGGAGCAAGAAGGTCCTACAGCAGTTGTATAGGGCCCTGGTGGGACCACACCTGGAGTATTGAGTGCAGTCTTGGTCTCCTAATTTGAGGAAGGACCTTCTTGCTATTGAGGGAGTGCAGTGTAGGTTCACCAGGTTAATTCCTGCGATGGCGGGACTGACATATGATGACAGAATGGATCGACTGGGCTTATATTCATTGGAATTTAGAAGGATGAGAGGATATCTTATATAAACATAAAATTCTTAAGGAATTGGACAGGCTAGATGCAGGAAAAATGTTCCAGATGTTCGGGGATTCCAGAACCAGGGGTCACAGTGTAAGAATAAGGGTGAGGTCATTTAGGACTAAGACGAGGAAAAACATTTTCACCCAGCGAATTGTGAATCTGCGGAATTCTATGCCACAGAAGGTAGTGGAGACCAATTCATTGGATGTTTTCAAGAGTTAGATATAGCTTAGCTTGGAGTTACAGCGTGGAAACAGGCCCTTTGGCCCACCTTGTCCGCACCAACCAGGATCCCCACGCATTAACACTGTCCTACACCCACTAGGGACAATATACACATACACCAAGCCAATTAACCCGGAGTGTGGGAGGAAACCGGAGATCTCTGAGAAAACCCACGCACGTGACTGAGAGAACGTAAAACCGTACAGACAGCACCTGTAGTTGGGATCGAACCCAGGTCTCTGGCTCTGCAAGCACTGTAAGGCAGCAACTCCACCGCTGCGCCACCATGCCGCCCTTAGGCCTTAGGGCTAACGGAATCAAGGGATATAGGGAGAAAGCAGGAACGGGGTACTGATTTTGGATGATCAGTTGGCTCGAAGGGTCGAATGGTATCCTCCTGCACCTATTTTCTGTTTCTATACCTCAGGTAAGATTGGAGGGGAAATGGCAGAGATTTCGAGAATACCAGGCACTTAAATGTTTAAATTATGGGGAGAACATGTCATTCAGCTTCTCCTCAGTTTAGACGATCAAAAAGGGAAATCCAATAAAGATGAAGAAATTCATAACGAGGTTTGATCGGATGGTTGAGTCTGGCGAACAAGCAATGGGCACAAAATAGCTTCTTCCTGACGGACGTTATCCATCCCATGAACTTTTATCCTTCTACTACAACTTCCTGAATCTTCCACCTCCCCATGTCCCTATCACAAACTGTCCTTAAACCCTCCCCACTACCTTTCCGTCTCCCTCTCCTCCTCTGATTTCGCCAAAACCACATCTTTGGTGGAACTTGGACATCCCCATTTTCTGCCACTGATCGGAGACCCGATATAATGAGTCTGAAGAAGGGTCTCGACTCGAAACGTCACCCATTCCTTCTCTCCAGAGATGCTGCCTGTCCCGCTGACTCACTCCAGCATTTTGTGTCTGCCTTCGATTAAAACCAGCATTTGCAGTTCTTTGCTACATAATTAGGATCTATATCTGTATCGACTGCATTCGAGAAATGCAAGTTGTTGCATGATGAAAATAACACAATGGTGCGTTGTATTGGAGAGGCGGAAAGGCATAAAATATAGATATGCCGGGCGATGAGGGTGCGGTTTAACACCGCTGCGCCTCCCTGGCTTCCAGCACATTCGAGAAAGTTCCCGGCTGTTGGATTAGGCCGAGGGTTCCGCAGCCGCTTCTGACATTTGCCTCCAACATCGAGTTGAAAATCCAAGGAGTGTCAGTGCAGGCAGCGACCCTAGTTTGGGCCGCGGGGGGGGAAAGGCGAAGCGGCGGGGCCCAGGGCCGCGGCTCAGCCCGTCCTCCTGCTCCCTTCCCTGGGCGACCACGGAGCGCGGCTTCCCACTTTACCTGTTTATGACCGAGCTGAAAAGCTGCGCGATGTCCCGCGGCTCGAATGTCGAGTAGGAAGCGGCGAGGAGCGGGCGGACAGCGGCGCTCCAGTCAGGGTCCGGCTCCAGAGCCGGAGCCGAGTTCAGCGCCATTTTCCCGTGGGCCGACTGGTGCAACGGACTAAACACTCCGGAGAAGAACCGCGCACAAGCGCGTTACACACTAGTCCGCAGCGCAATCGGTCCTACCCTTGTGCCAAAGATACTGGAGCTCCTCTAGTATCTTTGCCCTTGTGGACCACCCACCAACTGAGCACTCCAGAGGTCCCTCTCGCCCAGGAAAAGAGGGCGACGCAAGTTTGAACCATTTCCCCCGCATTTTAAACTTTAATAAAATGCATCTTTCCACTCTGGCACTTTATAAACTTTTAAAAAACCCTGACAAAAAAAGTAACCACATATGGATATTCTCCGCCTGCATAGTATCGACTCTTTAAATCTACATTTTACATCACTTACTAAACCTCCAGATTTGAACTGGACTATTTTGATACATGGAAATTATTAAGGTCACAAAGTGAATGGTGCAAATGTAGACTGCAATGTACCGCCAAAATGGTCAAAACTAAGAATTATATCCAAATATTAAGCAATGGGAATAGGAAAGGAGGCAAACAACTTACGAATACTTAAAAAAAACACGGAAATATTAGGTTGACATGTTAAATATGACACAAATGGGCCCTTGGTGTATATATCACAATATTTGTATCCACACCAAACTACTCACTGTTTTCCCCCCCAATCAATTCTACTCTTTCATGCTTGTAGTAGCTATTCAATACAGTGAAAAATTCTGGTTTGGGTTTAGAAATTAATTGACTGCCATTTCACTCATAGCTAGGACTGTCGATTGTTCTAACGAACTAATGAAAAAATTGAGTCACTGCACTAATGTACCCAATATTGGAATTTTGGATTTACCAATTTTAGTATAGAGCTTACATCTTAAAGGCCTTGGGGTCAGATAAACATTACATTTTCTATAATATACCTTATGAGGTATATGAGGTATTCATTGCAAAATTCCCAAGCAGTAAATTTGACTTTTCATGAATATACTCACATCTATGGCTGTTTGTCACGACTCATTGATAAGACTCAGAGTTCAAAGATTGAGGATTTAAATCCGTATCACAAATTAAGAACATTATCTCAAGTGAGAGTTCAGTGCAATTACTGAGAGAGTATTGCATTGTGAGAGGCACCATCTGCTCATTCAGGTGGAAACAAATAATCCAGGAGCATTATTCGAAGAGCAGAGACATCCACAAGTATCTGACCTTAACTTTTCTCGCAATTGACATCCCTGTTCACCTTTTTTTCTTAATCAACATCCCTAAAACTGTTATATATTTCATTATTATTTGTGGGACCTTGTTGTTTCACGGATGTGTTAAACTTATTATTTGGTTTATAAAATGCATATTTCATTTAAAATATCAATTAAAAGTGAGAGTTCACTGCAGCATAACTGAGCCCTTGTATTAAATGTTAGGATAGCAACATATTATGGACCTAAATTCAGAGTAAAGATCAAAAGCACCTCTATAACCCAGTGATGACTGTACAATACTGAAGAAACTCAGTGGGAGGGGCAGCATCTATGGAGCGAAGGAAACAAACTGCACAAATACTGATCATCAGCCAACAATTTGGAAAATAACATTACTGTGAGTTTAACAAAGATCACACAAAGTACTGAAGTAAATCAGCGGGTCAGGCAGCATCTTTGCAGAACATGCATAAGCGACATTTTGGGTTGGGACCCATCTGGACGTTTCAGGCCGGAGCCCTAATTAATTCCCAAATCAAATATGACATTATGTATGACTGAAGCTGAAGGAAACAAAGTTTAATGTCACAGTAACATTTTATTAATTGGTTTCAAAAACTATAACTCAAACATAAATAAATTTTTATTTAACAAAATTTCAATGCATTAATTTTAAGGTGTGTTTAAGTCTCAACATTTTTGATGTGGCTGTACTTGAATTTTAGGCAAGGGAGAGAATAAAACACCAAACTAACTAGTAAAAGGTTATAACTATCATTCAAACCATCCCTTTCCTGCAAAACAATGATGAAACATGGACAAATAGTTAGAATATCAGATATTCACACATTAATTCTGTTCATTCATGCATCCATTGCACACTTTAAGTTGACTCTAAATGCCTGTCACGATCGGATGTTCAGGAGTCAAATATTAAATATCCAAAACAGCTAAGGTCTTCAATTCCTTTTGTACACCTTCAAATTTCAAAATGTTCACGATTTTTTGCTGTTCACATATTTGTGGTGTGGGGCACACTCCCACAATTCAAAACTCCCTCACACACCAACTTCACAATACAATAAAAAAAATTAACAGTTATGTTTTCAAATTCTCTCAAAAAAAAAATCAGCAGTCCTGCATCAATCACCTCACGAATATTATCAACATGCAATGTTAAAAAGTTATCTTTTTTCCCCACTCAGGCAAGAGGTAACATCACTGTGTCACTAAAGGATGCAAGTCAGTAGTTTATTGTCCAAATTCAGTACATTCGGGCTGCAGATAATAAGGGGAGAGAGGGTGTTGTAAACGTTCCTACCACGATCCAATCTCACAGTGCAAGGGGACAAAAGCACCAGCATCACCTAGTGGCAGGGCTTCCACATGGAAAATCCACCTCTCTGAAACAGTCCATGTCCTGCCTCATAGATAGAAAAATTAGACCAAAGGGATATCGTCAGAATGCAAGACAAAAAGACTGACGTTTTCTGTCCAAAGACTAACAAAGATGCGAATATCCAGCATTCATTTTTATAGGGAACCTGAGCTAGAGGCAACATCCATCTACAAATAAAGTATCAACCAGATCTAAAAATGCAGCATGGGCTAAAGATTTAAAGCAGAGCACCAGGAAACATTCAGATTCACCTGTCATTAATTGTATACATTACTTTCAAAAGTTCCCTTTCTATCTCCGAGCCATTTTGCAGGAACATAAACATCATTTATCCCAAAGAAAAACCTCTGATCAATAGAAACAAATTAATTTTTACAACGATGAAACCAATTTTTGTTAAAATCTGCTCATGAAAGTGTCCATCACTTTGATTCTTATTGAGAACGTGTTACGAAAAATATACATAGTATGTACATGGGTGCAAGAGCGTGGGGGTCCCTGTTAAGGTTGCACCCATCTTCAGCTCCACTCGACGAGGAGACAACTATTCTCTTCCAAGCTGATGACATCTATCGCCAGGCTCGGTTCAGGAGCTTCACCTGCGCAAGGCGCTTTGTGATCATGGTTGTAAAAACCAGTCCAAGGAGAACGCTGCTGATAAGCACGTAATCATAATCATCCTTCAGAACATCAAATTGCTTGGATGGATAAACACGGGTCTGGAAGATGTCCAATCCATAAACAACAACCTGAAATAGATAAAGCATGCTCACTGTTAGAACTAGGGTGCCAGTGATTTACAACTGCAGCAATACTCTGGTTAAGCTCGGAGCATGAAGGGAAAGGCTGCACCATCTACCCGCATTTCTTCCAAGGCCTTGATCACGCCTGGAAAAAGGAAAGCAGTGTCCAGCTGCGTGTCCGAAGACTTCCACCAATGGTGGGTATAATATCATTAGTTGAAGTAGAGAATTATTTACTGTAACTAGCAAGAGCTGCAAAAATCTAGACTTAGCCAAGTGATTTAACATTTATGGGACCAGGAATGAAGTTTAAACCATTAAAATTACTGACATTTAAATGGGGCCAAGCGATTTCATCCAAGCAATAAAAATAAACAGATATATATATATATAAAACATGGCATTGTGTGTAGAAAGGAACTGCAGATGCTGGTAGGTACCGAAGGTAGATGCAAAGTGCTGGAGTAACTCTGAGGGTCAGGCAACATCTCTGGAGAAAAAGGATGGGTGACGTTTCGGGTGCGAGGAGGGGTTACCTGGAGCTGTGAGTATAAAAACAGCGCGGGGCTTGCTTCTACAGAGGCCCGGGGAGCCGTTGGAGCGAGGAGGGGTCACCTGGAGCTGTGAGTATAAAAACAGCGCGGGGCTTGCTTCTACAGAGGCCCGGGGAGCCGTTGGAGCAAGGAGGAGTTACCTGGAGCTGTGAGTATAAAAACAGCACGGGGCTTGCTTCTACAGAGGCCCGGGGAGCCGTTGGAGCGAGGAGGAGTTACCTGGAGCTGTGAGTTACCCAAATCTGCAACGTTCCATCTCACTTCCAGAGAAGGAGTCTGGTGGAAGCCTCTGATTGGTCGAACGGACTAGAGGAAGCAGCTGATTGGCTTGTATCCCGGGTACGGTTTTATTGTATTTGGACAAGGGGGAGAATGAGGGCCAGGGCAGTTTACTGTTCTGGATGTCAGATGTGGGAGGTCATGGAGTCTGAGTGCCCTCCAGACGTCCACATCTGCGCCAAGTGCGTCGAGATGGGGCTCCTAAGGGACCGTGTTAGGAACCTGGAGCAGCAACTCGATGACCTCTGTCTGCTCAGGGAGAGCGAGGAGGTCATAGAAAGGAGTTACAGGGAGGTGGTCACTCCAAGACCACGGGAGACAGAAAACTGGGTCACAGTTAGGAAGGGCAATGGGCAGAGGCAGGGACGAGTGAGTACTCCAATGTCGGTACACCTTGCAAATAAGTACTCCTGTTTGAGTACGGATGGGGGTGACAGCCTGCCCGGGGGTAGCAAGAGCGGACGGGCCTCCAGCACAGAGACCGGCCCTGTTACTCCTGAAGGTAGGGACAAAAAGAAGAGGGCAATAGTAATTGGGAACTCTATTGTTAGGGGGTCGGATAGGCGATTCTGTGGACGCAGTCGGGAGACCAGGATGATGGTCTGCCTCCCTGGTGCCAGGGTCTCGGATGTGTCTCAACGCGTCCAAGATATCCTGAAATCAGAGGGAGAGGAGCCTGAGGTCGTGGTACATATAGGTACCAATGACATAGGTAAAAAAAGGGAAGAGGTCCTGAAGGGAGGATTTAGGGAGTTGGGAGGAGAGTTAAGGAAAAGGACCAAAAAGGTAACAATCTCAGGATTACTGTCTGTGCCACGCGACAGTGAGAGTAGGAATGTAGCGAGGTGGAGAATAAATGCGTGGCTGAAAGACTGGTGCAGAGGGCAGGGATTCAAGTTTCTGGATCATTGGGACTTCTTTTGGGGAAGGTGGGACCTGTACAGAAAGGATGGGTTGCACTTGAACCCGAGGGGGACCAATATCCTGGCGGGGAAATTCGCAAAGGCTACTGGGGAGACTTTAAACTAGAACAGTTGGGGCGAGGGACTCAAATAGAGAAAGCTAGTAGACAGAATGGGAGGCAGGAAGCAGAAAAGGGAAGCACTCGGGCACAAGAGGAGAAAGAAAAAAAAGGAAATAAACAGAGAATAAGAGGCGGGGGGTTTCTTAAATGTGCATATTTTAATGCTAGGAGCATTGTAAGAAAGGTGGATGAGCTTAGAGTCTGGATAGACACCTGGAAGTATGATGTTGTGGCGATCAGTGAAACATGGTTGCAGAAGGGCTGTGATTGGAAACTAAATATTCCAGGATTTCGTTGCTTCAGGTGTGATAGAATTGGAGGGGCAAGAGGTGGAGGTGTTGCATTACTAGTCAGGGAAGATATTACAGCAGTGCTTTGGCAGGATAGATTGGAGGGCTCATCTAGGGAGGCTATTTGGGTGGAACTGAGAAGTGGGAAAGGGGTAGCAACACTTATAGGGGTGTATTATAGACCGCCAAATGGGGATCGGGAATTGGAAGAGCAAATATGTAAGGAGATAGCAGATATTAGTAGTAAGCACAAAGTAGTGATTGTGGGAGATTTCAACTTTCCACACATAGACTGGGAAACACATTCGGTAAATGGGCTGGATGGTTTGGAGTTTGTAAAATGTGTGCAGGATAGTTTTTTGCAGCAATACATAGAGGTACCTACTAGAGGAGGGGCAGTGTTGGACCTCCTGTTAGGAAATGAGACGGGACAGGTGGCGGAGGTATGCGTTGGGGAGCACTTCGGGTCCAGTGATCACAATACCATTAGTTTCAATATAATTATGGAGAGGGTCAGAACTGGACCTAGGGTTGAGATTTTTGATTGGAGAAAGGCTAACTTTGATGAGATACGAAATGATTTAAAAGGAGTGAACTGGGACATTTTGTTTTATGGGAAGGATGTAGAAGAGAAATGGAGGACATTTAAAGGGGAAATTTTAAGAGTACAGAATCTTTATGTTCCTGTTCGGTTGAAAGGAAACAGTAAAAAGTGGAAAGAGCCCTGGTTTTCAAGGGAAATTGGGCATCTTGTTCGGAAAAAGAGGGAGATCTACAATAATTATAGGCAGCATGAAGTAAATGACGTGCTTGAGGAGTATAAGGAATGTAAAACGAATCTTAAGAAAGAAATTAGAAAAGCTAAAAGAAGACATGAGGTTGCTTTGGCAAGTAAGGTGAAAGTAAATCCAAAGGGTTTCTACAGCTATATTAATAGCAAAAGGATAACGAGGGATAAAATTGGTCCATTGGAGAGACGGAGTGGACAGCTATCTGCAGAGCCAAAAGAGATGGGGGAGATATTGAACAATTTATTTTCTTCGGTATTCACCAAGGAGAAGGATATTGAATTATGTGAGGTAAGGGAAACTAGTAGAGTAGCTATGGATACTATGAGTTTCAAAGTAAAAGAAGTACTGACACTTTGGAAAAATATAAAAGTGGATAAGTCTCCAGGTCCTGACAGGATATTCCCTAGGACATTGAGGGAAGTTAGTGTAGAAATAGCCGGGGCTATGACAGAAATATTTCAAATGTCATTAGAAACGGGAATAGTCCCCGAGGATTGACGTACTGCGCATGTTGTTCCATTGTTTAAAAAGGGTTCTAAGAGTAAACCTAGCAATTATAGGCCTGTTAGTTTGACTTCAGTGGTGGGCAAATTAATGGAAAAGATACTTAGAGATAATATATATAAGCATCTGGATAAACAGGGTCTGATTAGGAACAGTCAGCATGGATTTGTGCCTGGAAGGTCATGTTTGACTAATCTTCTTGAATTTTCTGAAGAGGTTACTAGGGAAATTGACGAGGGTAAAGCAGTGGATGTTGTCTATATGGACTTTAGTAAGGCCTTTGACAAGGTTCCTCATGGAAGGTTGGTTAAGAAGGTTCAACTGTTGGGTATAAATGCAGGAGTAGCAAGATGGATTCAACAGTGGCTGAATGGGAGAAGCCAGAGGGTAATGGTGGATGGTTGTTTGTCGGGTTGGAGGCAGGTGACTAGTGGGGTGCCTCAGGGATCGGTGTTGGGTCCTTTGTTGTTTGTCATGTACGTCAATTATCTGGATGAAGGTGTGGTAAATTGGATTAGTAAGTATGCAGATGATACCAAGATAGGGGGTGTTGTGGATAATGAAGAGGATTTCCAAAGTCTACAGAGTGATTTAGGCCATTTGGAAGAATGGGCTGAAAGATGGCAGATGGAGTTTAATGCTGATAAATGTGAGGTGCTACACCTTGGCAGGACAAATCAAAATAGGACGTACATGGTAAATGGTAGGGAATTGAAGAATACAGTTGAACAGAGGGATCTGGGACTAACCGTGCATAGTTCCTTGAAGGTGGAATCTCATATAGATAGGGTGGTAAAGAAAGCTTTTGGTATGCTAGCCTTTATAAATCAGAGCATTGAGTATAGAAGCTGGGATGTAATGTTAAAATTGTACAAGGCATTGGTGAGACCAAATCTGGAGTATGGTGTACAATTTTGGTCGCCCAATTATAGGAAGGATGTCAACAAAATAGAGAGAGTACAGAGGAGATTTACTAGAATGTTGCCTGGGTTTCAACAACTAAGTTACAGAGAAAGGTTGAATAAGTTAGGTCTATATTCTCTGGAGCGCAGAAGGTTAAGGGGGGACATGATAGAGGTCTTTAAAATAATGAGAGGGATAGACAGAGTTGATGTGGATCAGCTTTTCCCTTTGAGAAAAGGGAAGATTCAAACAAGAGGACATGACTTCAGAATTAAGGGACAGAAGTTTAGGGGTAACATGAGGGGGAACTTCTTTACTCAGAGAGTGGTAGCGGTGTGGAATGAGCTTCCAGTGGAAGTGGTGGAGGCAGGTTCGTTGGTATCATTTAAAAATAAATTGGATAGGCATATGGATGAGAAGGGAATGGAGGGTTATGGTATGAGTGCAGGCAGGTGGGACTAAGGGAAAAAAGTTGTTCGGCACGAACTTGTAGGGCCGAGATGGCCTGTTTCCGTGCTGTAATTGTTATATGGTTATATGTTATATCAGGACCTTTTGTCTGAAGACAAAGTATTTAACATAAAGTTGATTTTGATGCCTTCCAAATCGGTCAGCCACAGTGGGAAGGGCTCGGCCAGGGAGGATTTGTTAAATGTGTTCAAGTAAGCTTCCTTAATAAACCAACAAAGTGTTGGTGGTGGACAAGGTGAAAGCAAAATCTCAACAGTGAGACAAGTAGTAATACATTAGTAGACATTTCAAAATGAATCATAGTTCAGTCGATCAGTCTGAAGAAGGGTTTCGGCCCGAAACGTTGCCTATTTCCTTCGCTCCATAGATGCTGCTGCACCCGCTGAGTTTCTCCAGCACTTTTGTCTAATTTCAAAATGAATAATAGTTACACATCATGTTACAAAATGGAGAATTTAAGTAGGTATTGTGGAATTTGACCACATTCCCCTGCTGTGGTTTCAGACAGAACTGACAAGTTGAGCCTTAATAATCTGGCACAAGAAACTTGACAGTCATCGGCAAAAGAGGTTGCTGGACACTCACAAGGCAAGTGGACTCCAGACCAGATGGAGCTGTGTATATCCCCCGTACTCTGGAAAGAGACTGATTGTAGTTGATGTACCATTCTGGTCGGATTGGTAGTTCTGGAGAATAAGGAATTAAATTCTCCTCTCTGAAAGAGAAAATAATAAGGGTTATAAAAGAAACTGACGTCAAATTCTGGAGTTACAAAGCACCATGACAGGTTAAAAACAGGAGCGCAGGAACAGGAGTAACCCTTTGACACCATTTAGTGAGATCTTGCCTGATCTGTGAGCTTAATTCCTTTTGCTAAAAATGTAATTAATATCAATATTCAATCAAAATCAATTTCTGCTTTCGGTAAAGGGCATTATTTGTGTCAATTTCATTTGTTTAAACATGTCTCTCAATTTCGCTCCTGAACACAATTCTATTATTTCAGTACCTCACTATTCCTAGATTGAATTATTTCATGCCCCACTATTCATAGATTGGAATCTGCAAATATAATTTATTTTTAACTAGCCGAAGTGCTGCTTAATATGCCAAAGCCATTGTTCAAATCTATACCTCCTAAATTCCTGATTTTTGCAATTGCTTTACGCACTTCCGGTAAATGGTGCAAGACCATCATATCCCTTTTAAACGTGATTCTACATGTCTAACCAGCACGTTTATAGCTGAAGCAAGTTCTATCTCCTATCCTCAAGACAGAAGGCCGACATTCCATTACCTTTTCGATTATTTTCTCGACCTATCTTACGATCGATGCACACAGACCTTTTAATTTCTTCAGACTTCGGTTTTATCAATTTACCATGTACAATGTAAACCTATCTTTCCTTTCCACTTACTAAGAGAATGACCTCACATTTGCGAGTTTTGCCACTTACTTGATCTATTATCTTTCTAAATTGGTTTTGCCACCACAATGTCATTGATAAATCTGGATGTGAACTAATGTCTTAAACATGGTGAAAAGTTGACACTATAACGGATCCTGTGTGGGATCCCACTGGTAACATTCTGCTAATAATCCTCCTGCCATTCAATTACCCAGCCATATCAATAGATTGTCTTCACCACTGAGCTTCAACTTTATCATACTTTTATGAAGACTTTGTGCAATTTTTTTTGAGGTGCAGATAACAACAGGCATTGATAGTCTCCCTGCTACTCCTTCAGTAATCTTCAAAAGAAGTCACCTCACATGACCTATCTTCACAAAGTCATGCTAGATCTCACTGATCAACTCAACACTTTCAACTGCCCAGTCATTCTCTCCTTAATTATATAAATGAGTAAATGCAAAGTCTGAAGAAGGGACCCGACCTAAAACATCGTCGAGCCATGTTCTCCAGAGATGTTACCTGACCTCGGAGTTACTCCAACACTTTGTGCTTTAGCTCAAAATTCCAGCATCTGCCATTCCTTGTGTTCTATATGCAAAGCCAAGTGGATTAACTAGATTGTATTCCACATTTGCCCACCAGATTTACAACAACAGATAAATCACATTTAATATTAGTCCTATAGATAAGTTACTATAACATGGGAGAGTGTTGGGGGACACAAGGAACTGCAGATGCAGGAATTTTAAGCAAATCACAAAAAGCTGGATGAACTTAGCAAGTCACGCAGCATCTGCGGTTTGAAGAAGGGTTCCTACTCAAAACATTGCCTGTCCATTCCCTCCACAGATGCTGCTCGACCCAGAGTTGCTCTAGCACTTTGGTGTTTTACTCAAGATTCCAGCATCTGCAGTTGCTTGTGTCTCCATGGGAATGTGTTAACTCACCGGCTTTGCTCAGACGGAACTTCCGGGCGACGAGGATCCAGGAAGGCTTTTGGTAAGGAAAGAATCCCTCCAGAGTGCAATGCAACTGCCAGACAGAAAACGACCCATTAGAATCAAAGATTAATTGCAGAATACCAACCAGTCAATCCACAGCACCCTTTACTGGCAACATGGAATTATAGATTCCGATTATAATGAGGCTCATTCAGCCCATCATGCTGATGCTGGATTGAAACATTTAACCTTTTGCAACAATGCTTTTAACATTTTCCCTCTCAAATAGATATCCACACATCTCGGCATCATGTTCCGTGCGGACATTGTGGGCCAAAGGACCTGTCCTGTGCTGCAGTATTCTGCTTCTGTGTGCTTGAAATTTCAATGATTTAATGTTTTAAGTTTAATTTTCTGGCATCCAATATAAAGAAAATAAATCTAAACTCCCTTCTGGTTTCCTTCAAAAATCTACTAATGCCCAATGCAATTGGATTAGCCCATTTACTTTATCAAACCTTCCATAAATGTAAACTCCTCTACACATCCGTCAGTTTCCTATCTCTCCCCGAAATAAACATCCATCAACAATGAGATCCACCCGACCATATCATTTCTATACCCACTCCATGGTCTTGGCATCACAATATTATAACTGTGGCAAACAAACCATAGGTAACTTAAGGTGTGTTTCAGGAATTCAAAGCCAGCACTTAACAAGTCAATAATCATGCAACCAACCACAGTGGTGCAGCTGATAAAGCTGCTGCTTCTCAGCACCAGAGACCTAGGTTCCATGCAGACCTCGGGTATTGTCTGTGTGGAGTTTGCAAGTTCAAGAGTCAAGCGTGCTTTATTGTTATTTGTCCCAAAACGGAACAATGAAATTCTTACTTGCAGCAGCACAACATATATATAAACTTAGTACTCTGTAAACACCATAATAAACAAAAAAAGTTCAGTATATAAAAAGCAAACAAACAAAAATAGTGCAAAGACAAAAACAATAACCCTCAACTCTATGTAGTTCAGAGTTTTCTTGGCGGTTTTACTGTTTGATAGCCTGATTGAGGTTGAGTCTCCCAGTGACCACGTGAATTTCTTCCGGGTGCTCCATTTTCCTACCACATCCCAAAAATGCGAGTTTGTAGATTAATTGCCCTCTGTAAAAACTGCCCACAGTGTGCAAGGAGTGGATGCAAAGGTGGGACAACATAGAACAAGGATGATCAATGGATAGCGTGGTTTCGGTGGGGACAGTTTGCATGCTGCATCTTTTAGCAAAAAAGCTTTTCTCTGTACCTCTGTACACATGACAGTAAAATAAACTATCAATCATTCAAAAAAAAAGTTAGCCTCAAGAATGCTTGATCCAGAGAAGGGGGGGGGGGGGGGGGGGGGGGGAAAGCAGACATCCAACATAATCAGAGAGCTTGGTAACTGGGCCTGTCTTAAGATATGTCCTGTCAGCTCAGAACAGAATAACCCCATCCAACATCTGTTATGCACTCTCCATTACATGCCCCAGAAAGGTCTTCTACTTACTCAGCAGGTGGCGGCTGGTGATCCCCTTCTCTGTGATTGTGGATTCCACCAGACTGATAGCTGATGGAAATATATAGGACTGCTGAAAGATGATGGGAGAGAGAGGACGGTCCATTGAGCTGAATGCTGTGCTGTTGTATTGCTCTGTTCCCTCGAAAAGCTCCAGAACAGTAATCTCATTCCTTCGCGATTTTGTGTTCCAGTACTTGTACTTGCAAAGGAACAGCAGACAGCGGAGTTAGGAATAAGTCAGACATCGTAAGCACAATCCAGGCAGTGTCAAGAAGCTAATTAGACTAAACTGCAGCAAAGGAACATTAGAACAAGGACAGCAACTGAACACTCGGACATTAGAGATGGAGGGGGAGCACCCAACATATACGGTAGCAATCATTCCAAAAAACGTCCTGTGGCCACTAATGGTGGAAAATCACACTCACAGCTGAGATTTCAGTGCAGCTCACACACACACACACACACAGATGTGGAAATTATTACACTAAGTGTGGTATTTAATTGCCAACACATTCAAATTATTTGAAATTGCTGAACTTGTGTCCAGAATCAATAAGTAAAATGATACGTGTTTAAATTCCAGATTCAGATTCCTCGTTCACTTTTTAATCACTATCCAGATATTCCTGTTGGAAACGTGCTCGGCTGGATAGATCTTAACTGTGACACGCAGCATAGCCAGCTTGCATGACAATATACAGGGATATTTAATGCATCTGCCGCATATTTCACACACATACACAGTCGTGGGGGGGGGGGGGGGGGAACACTACAGGGATCATCGAAGAGGAACGATGAAAGAACAATTAAACAAAACATTTATACATGACGTTTGAGTGGCCAAGCCAGTCGTGTTGCGGAAAATGTAAAGACATCATCACTAAGTCCCCAAGTTATTATATTCTCCATTCTTACCACCACCCAGTTCTCCGAATGCACAATATTAACGGGTCCCCTTGCTTTCCGCTGCACAGACTCGTGAGTAATTCGACCAGTCACTCCATCGATAAGGTAGATGCAAATGAAGGTGCGCTCATGGTGTGTATCTGTGCTCTCAGTCACCACCACCAACAAATTTGGATTCAAATACTGGAAAGCAAGATTCAGAAGTCAGGGATTCAGAAGATAATCTGGCAATTTGATAGTCATAGATTCATACAGCATGGTAACAGGCCCTTCAGTCCAACTCAACCATGCCATTGAAGCTAGTCCCATTGACCTGTGTTTAGCCCACAGTCCCTCAAAAGGATTCCTATCCATGTATCATTCCAAATATCCTCTAAATACTGTTATTGTACCTGCTTCAACCACTTAATCTCGCAGCTTGTTCCATACACCCACCACACTCAGAGTTTAAAAAAGTTGCCCTTCAGATTCCTATGAAATCTTTCCACTATCAACTTCAACCTATGTCTTCTAGTTCCCGATTCCCCAATTGCTGGGAAAAAAAAGATTTTGTGCATTCACTCTAGATAAACTGGGAAATGAATCAGTAAATTAAACGAATAAAAACTACAAAATACAAAACTACAGAATCTTCTTGTAGTAATCTCAAAGGTAACAAAGTCATTCTCATCAGTGATTGGTCAACACATTAAGAGGGATAGGAAGGGGTGACCAAGGAATAAGTAATGAAACGATTGTCCTGTTGAGGTTAATTGGAGTCTAACAGTAAGCGCGACTTGTACCATGTTTGATTGATCAATTGTACAAAGAAATGAAATTTATTTTCATTAATCTGTAGAATCATTCAGTGCTAACAACAGCAACTGTTTAAACGCATTGCCACTGTTTAAACATCCTTGCCCATTTTGTTCATTCAATATTGTGCATTGGTTTTTTACTTAATAAGCACTGCAGGTCCATTCTTACTCTGAGGCTTTGCTCTTTAGTGATGCCAGAGTACAATTCGGAATGATCCCAGAATTTTATTTTGCCCAGCATTCTCTATTCTAACAGAAATAGAGAGAGGACTTCGACAGAATTGTCCAAAAAAGCTATTGTGCATTATTCCACAAATGCTATGGACAAAGGTGTGCCAGAGGCATTTGGCATATTCAAGAACTGCTCTCTGTTCACATTAAGACAGACGTACTTTTAAATTCATACAGATTCTAAACAACATTAACACGCCTAAAACAATAATATGAGGGAAATTGAAAGCAGGGGCGCATGATATTCCAGTTGGTCTACAATCCAATGGATTTTTAAAATTTTATGCACACACCCAGTATTCTTCTCCCATTTCTACTAGTTCATATCCGTTCACTCTTCCCTTTTCCATCCTCCCTCACCCCCATTTGTTACCATCCGTCACCTGTTGCACTTACCTATGACCCACACACCTATACACTTGGGATATTTATCCCTCTGTCACCACTTCCCAAGCCTGCCCCCATTTAGTTCCACCCATCACCTTGCAGCCTGTCTCCACCTTCCCGCCCGACCACCTAGCTCCAGCTGCTGTTTGTTCCCTTCACCCAGCAGTCGTCTCAAAACTTCCCTCCCCTCCTCACTCCATTTCTATACACCGTACCTTATAGAGGACACTCCGATCTCCCATAACCCGGCCTTGTGAGTGCACGTGCTCACTCGACCGCTTTCCCTTCACAATCACTATTTTTTGTGTGTCTGTTGGAATCACCACTTCCCAAATTTCTTCCGTGCTAAGATCCTGCAAAAGGGAAGAGACAAATTCAATAATAATAATAATAATAATAAAACTGCTCGCTGGTAGAAAATAGAACAGTCCATCAGACTTCATTTGGACAGAACTAATCAGACAGAAATAAAAAGGTGCAAGTAAAACGGGTGTCGGGGTTCTGGGGAGAAAGCAGGAGAATGGGGTTGAGAGGGAAAGATAGATCAGCCATGATTGAATGGCAGAGTAAACTTGATGGGCCGAATGGCCTAATTCTGCTCCTATAACTAATGAACGTGAAAACTGACCATGAAACTGCCATTACCTGTTGCACAAAACACACCTGATTCACACATGTCCTTCAGGAAAGGTAAAAGCTCAACCATACGAGGTCTGCAATATGCAGAACTCCAATCTCACACCAAATTGGTTACTCTTAAACATTCCCCGAAGCAGCCAAGTGAGCGTCCCAGTTATGCCAAGTGGTTTCTCACATCCCAGCAATGAATTTTTAAACTATATTAGATGTTATTGTTTATTTCCTGTGTATTATCTACTGCATTAACATGTTTACATACACGCTTATAACAAGGTGAAAAGTGTGACATCCAGTTGTGTATCCATTGCCCTGGATCCCAGAGAGCAGTATGCTTAAGAGGAAGCTATTAAATACACTTCAAGTTATTTACTCACAGATTTAAAACTGACCACACTACCTTGTGCAGACTGTATCCATTCAACTTTCCCAAAACAGGGTCCACCAAGTAGAAAAAAACGATAGGGGCCGAGTTCTGCAGTTGTTGCAGGATATTGCTGCTGGAGGGAAAGACCGTTACCTGCCAAGAGATAAAGCAGAGAAACCACCCTTTACATCTTTGACCGTTGTAAAATGAAACAACATCAGTGTTCAGCTGGAATAGACATATCACAGTGAAGGAGTCCAGAAGCCTGTGACTTTCCAACATGGAGGATGAGACATTGTTTCTCAAGTTTATATTCAATCTCGGTGGAAAACTGCAGGGGGGCCAATGACAAACTGGTCAAAGGAGGATTGAGATGGAGAAATTAAGTGACAGCTTCTCAATGGACCCAATTAAAGCAGCCACCCATTCTGTTTTTGGTTTCTACCAAGCAACTGTTTATCATCACTGCAATCCTGAGCTCATGCATTCATTGTTCTCCCATCCTCTCTGCAACGTAAAATTAAGCTATTTTCCCTCTTTCAGATAACTGGCAAAGTCATTGACCTCATACAGTAACTCCGTTTCTCTTTCTACAGATGTGGAGTTTGAGCATTTTTTGTTTTTGTTTCCAATTTACAGAATTTGCATTTTGCTTTTGGTCTTCAAAGTCCTGTGACTGTTGTGCCACTCGGCTTGGTCAACAACAATTATTTTGTTAAATGGCTGCCTAATAAGATCAGTTCGACCTATAATTTGACATAGCCAAATACATCACCATCAGCACGAATTAATTAGAGAGAATATCACACCAATGGACCCATTATGGAATCATGAGATTTGACATTACCTTATGCTCATCATCAATTAGGAGCAGAACTTTAGCATAATCTTGGTCAACAATTGGAAGCAGCAAAGACTGAAGAATAGGGCGAGTCAAAACTGGTGGATTGATTTGACTCCGTTTTCCGAAGATTGGATTGAAGACATGAAGAGAACTCAGTCCGGTTTCCTGATTAAAGAGTGGGAAAAGAAAATGGGAAAAGGGATAACATTTGAATCAATCTTAATACGGAATATGTAATGTTTTAAATAAAATCCTGTGAACAAAATTAAGAACAGCGTAAATAGTAGTGACTGGTTCAGGAATGTAATTTAGACAAATGTAAAATTGGCTATTTACGCCACATTTTACACAAGCATTACTGGCTGTCTGCAAAGCAGTCTGAACATTTCGACAAGGTGAAGGGGTTATCAGATTCAGTCATTTCCTTGTTTCTGCCAAATATAAACCCGTACTATCCTTGTAACCATTACTGACAAAGTAGTTCATAAGTGATAGGAGCACAATGAGGCCATTCAGCCCATTCTACCATTCAAACATGGCTCTCTCTCTCAACCCCATTCTCCTGCCTTATCCCCAAACCCCTGACACCCATACTAATCAAAGTTGTGATCATTTCCACATTACACCCTTATTCCCCTTCCTTCTCCCAAACCACTTCTTTGAGTAGATGTTTCAGACAAAAATATTTCAGAGGCTTAATACCATATGTTTAAATTCAAAATTATCTAGCCATTGGCCCATAATACTTCACATATTTTCTGAGCTATGATCTGATAAATGATATCCTTTTTACCATCTGCGTTCATTTTTTCCTCCTCTTTCAACCCCCTGCATATCCTTCACTTCACGTTTCTTCTGGACCAAGGATCTAGATGTGAACATCACCCACGGACAATTAGCCTAACCTTCCACTTTCAGATCTGGCTGAACCCCAAGGTATTCTTGGGCCCATTTTCAAAACTAATCACTCTTCAGAGAACAAAGAATACGCTTCTTCACCACAAAACATCCTCCTCTGCCTTCTCCACCCTCTCTTCCAAAGATGAAGGACCTAAAGAACAATGTCTAATGAATGTTTTCATGTGTTGACTGACTCCATGTGCCTGTGATACTGCCACAGGCAAGATTTTAATTATACCTTTGCCTCAGCGTACTTGCACACGTGACAATAAATTTGCCTTGATGCCACAAGATTTGGTGCCATCCCTTTCACTTCAGCTCCCTTTGCCAATTTACTCTTTCTTTAGGTCAAGTTTTCCTGGCTCTGCATGACATTCTGGACTGTATTTCAGCTCTTTTACCCAGTAGACCCATCAACGGCATTTTAAACCAACCAAATTACTTATCACATAACATTTCTTTCATTTGCTGACATTTTGGATTTTCTCAGAACTCTCTACAAATCCTTGTCAAATCTTGCAACCACTCTTCCAAAAAAAAAACTATGCTAGACCCATCTATCCTACATCTCCAACATTTGGATGGCTATTTGAATATTGATTCACAGTCCCTTGCTTAGATGCACAGAGTCTCTTGCCCAGCGTAGGTGAATCGAAGACCAGAGGACATAGGTTTATGGTGAAGCGGAAAAAATTTAATAGGAATCTGAGGGGTGATTTTTTCACACAAAGGGTGGTGGGTGTATGGAACAAGCTGCCAGAGGCGGTAGTTGAGGCAGGGACTATCCCAACATTTAAGAATCAGTTAGACAGGTACATGGATAAGACAGGGCTGGAAGGATATGGACCAAACGCGCAGGCAGGTGGGACTAATGTAGCTGGGTGTGGGCAAGTTGGGCCGAAGGGCCTGTTTCCACTGTATTACTGTATGACTCTATGAATGACCAAGGCATAGAGGGGTATGCAATTAATGCAGGCAAGCAGAATTAGGATAGTTAGGCATGATAGCCAGCATAGACACAGTTGGTCAAAGATCCTAGAATACAGAACATAGAACAGCACAGCGCAGGAACAGACCCTTCAGCCTACGCTGTCAGTGCACAACATGATGCCAAATTAAACTAATCTACTCTCCCTCCATATGATCCACATCTATCCATTCCCCACATATCCATTTGCTTCTTTAAAAGCCTGCTAAATGCCCCAGTCATGTCTGCCTCTACCACCACCCATGGCAGAGTATTTCCCCTCAAAGAGCAACATCCCGTACCAAGTCAAATAATAAATTCTGTAAACACTCTCATTGCCTAAACTGAGACACTGCAAAGTGGGCACACAAGACATGAAACCATTGAACTTGAATAATGATTAAAACTTACTCAGTGAAAATGCTCCACTAATGTTGGAGGACAGTTTATATTCTCACCTTGTCCTTAATGATTAGGGTGCACTGTGGTGGGTGAGGGAAATGAGCCGTCGTTCGCTGCACTGCCAGTTTGAAAGAGGAGCCTGGTTTCACATTCTCTAAATATTGCTTCCACAAAATGGTTCCCGTGCTGCTGTCAATTCCAAAGAGCTGAAATTTTTTTTTAAAGGATGTCAGGAAAAAAACCATTCAATTCAGCATGTAAAATGACAATGAAGACAACATCTAAATGGTTGGAAACATTTATACTGCCCATAAATACTGTGGGCAACACATAGTCGCAGTTGGTAGAGCTGTTGTCTCATAGCACCAGTGACCCAGGTTCGATCCTAACCTTGGGTGTTGTCTGAGTAGAATTTGCACATTCCACCTGTGACCACAAAGGTTCATTTGGATGTTCAGGTTTCCTCCCAACATCCCAAAGACATGTGGGTTGATAGGTCGCTGTTAATTGCCCCGAGTGTGCAGGAATCTAGAGTGGACTCGAAACTGGGATCACTTTGAAATAATGTTAATGGGTGATCAATGATCAACTTGGACTTGTGAATTAAATGAATCCATTTCCAAAGCCAACCACTGGTGTCAAAAACTTAAATCAAAGCATTTCTTCTATTAACAGGCACTTGATATACCAGAATGAGGAATAAAAGGAGAGCAGATATTGTTGTACGCCTTGATAATGAAAAGTGCAAGAAATTATCAGAACAATTTAAAACTCTCATCTATTAATAGATCTTCTGTCCTTTCTCGCGCACTTTATATATTCTTGCAGTGTGTTTTGAACTGATGGCACTCTCACTGGACCTTCTTTGGCAACCGAAAAATATACCTACCGGTTGCCAACCTTGCCTCATCTCCAGGTTAAAGTAATACTAAGCTAATGGCGTGATTTATCTTTAAAGGTGGCACTGGGTAATCAATGAGAAAATAAGACAGTGACATACTAGTCCCGGTGTCACCACACCTGACAAATTGTGGTAAGAATGGTTTTAACTATTATGAGACTGTTCTGTTCTGGTCTCCATGCCTAAACAAAAGATACAAAATCAGCACATATGAAATAATCCGGAATAGAATAAATGAAGGGCAAAATCAGATCAGTTTTTGCAAAGGTAGACAAAATTGCTGGAGAAACTCAGCAGGTGCGGCAGCATCTATGGAACGAAGGAAATAGGCAACGTTTCGGTCCGAAACGTTGCCTATTTCCTTCGCTCAATAGATGCTGCCGCACCCGCTGAGTTTCTCCAGCAATTTTGTCTACCTTCGATTCTCCAGCATCTGCAGTTCCTTCTTGATCAGTTTTTCAAAGTGAACGGACAAACGATCAAATACAGCTCAAGAACAGGTGAATGAAATAGATTACTTTGGTGCATTACACTAATTTTAAGTAATTTTGTGCCAAGATGCAGAATTCTGCAAATATCATTTTCTACTGTACAATTGAAACAAAATTTAATAAAAGCACCAGGAATGTTGGATGGATTTAACACTCGGTATGTGTTCTCCTCGTGATCTATGGATGCACGGTACAGCAGGTGGTCCACGAGCCAACCTTCACTATTTTAAGCACTATTTTTAACCAACTCAATGAGGGGCTGCAGGTCACCAGTTTATGCAGAAACCCGGCCAAGCAGAAGACAACTTGCTATGAATCGTTTACCTTTCCACATGCTGTTACCATCACCATCATCTTCTGCAGGTTAAACTCATCCCGGGCCAGGTTTTCGATCGTTATTTCATTCTTGGAATGATTACGAGGTTTGCGTGCATTGTAAAACATTTTGAGGAGGTGGTAGCTCCATGCTTGTAGCAGAATCAGCTGCGAGGACAGCCGCTTCATAAACATTCCCATCGGACCATCTGTCACAATAGATACACAATCAGAAATGGTACGAGAACAGAAAACTGTTTCATATACACAAAGTGCAGGAACATTGGTTTTCTATCTGTGACTAACCTCTTAGCAGTTTTGGGCATTTAGATTCAATCTGTAAATTTGTGTGGACCTCTCTCCCTGATGTTCAATAGATTCCTGTATGCATTTTTTGACATTGTGATCAAATAGAAACATAGAAAACAGGGTTGATTCAGCCCTTCAAGCCAGTTCCCACAAACCAGCATTTGCAGTTCCTTGTGTCCTCATATTCAGCATGATCAGAGCTGATCATCCAATTTCAACACACTATTTTCTGCATTCTCGCCTCTAATCCCTCAATCCCTTTAGCCACAAGAACCATAATCCAACTCCTTCTTGAATATATTAATTGATTCGCAGGTTCACAACTCTCTGGGTAAGACAATTTTCCTAATTTCTGTCCACCCTTTTCCCTTGGACTATGATGCCTGGTCGAAGACACCTCAGTCCTGCATCTGGTCTGTCCAGTTAACATTTGAATTCTACAAGTCCCCCCCCATTCTTGTACATTGGAGCAAATACAAGGCTAACCAACCCAATCTCTCTTCACAGTCATGCTGTTTCAGAATGGTTTAAGCGTGAAAATCTGTCCTCAAAGAGGGACATAAAAACTTCATACAAGGAGCACCAAGTCTCACCAAGGCCACATACAATTAACAGTAGGATATCCCTGTTCCTGTACCCGCATCTTCTCATCATGAAGTCCATCACATTAGTTTCCTTCTTAACAACCTGCTGCATCTACATGTATTCATTGACCAGTTCAAAAGGAGACTCGAGTCTCATCACATCTCTCCCTTTTCCAATCATTGCTGTCCAGATAAACTGCCCGCCTTTTTTTTGCCAGTATAGTGGATAATTTCATACTTATCCACCTATCCTTGCCACCTAACCTGTCTGTACATTTTGCACACTGATTGATTGTGCGGGATCTAAGCAAAAAGCTTTCCAAAAACTCCAAATATCCATGCATCACAGCCTGGTTTGCGAACAGCTCCATTCAAGACCACAAGACTGAGAGCTGTGGATGTCGCCCAGACCATCACGCAAAGCAATCGCTCTTCCATTTACTTCATCTACGCTTCACGCTGCCTCGGCAAGGCTGCCAGCATAATCAAGGAATACTCTCACCCTGGTCATTCCCTCTTCACCCCTCTCCCATGAGGCAGTTTCAAAACTCCATACCTCCAGATTGAGGGACAGTTTCTTCCTAGCTGTTATAAGGCAACTGACTGAATGGTCCTCTGATCAGCTGGAGTGGGATCCTGACCACCCATCTACCTTATTGGAGACTTTTGAACTATTTTAAAATCAGATTTGCACAAAATGTACCTTTTATTTGTGCACGGAGACGGCTTGACTGTAATCACATAGTCTTTTGTTTTACTGGATGGCACACAAACAAAAGCTTTTCACTGTACCTCGGTACACGTGACATTAATAAACTAAACACTGGTTCTCCCACCTCTATTCTGCTAGTTAGTTGCATTCTCTCGGGCAGGTTAAATACCAGAGATGCAAATCCTTGAATTTCACCGTTTACAGAACAGGGATCTTGCAGATCAGTTCAGTCCTTGAGCATATATGTAACCAAAAGAAATCTCCACCCTTAATGGACATGCAAAAATAGGTTTGCACCTTCCAATAAAAGACAGAACAACAAAACTATGCATTAAGCATGTTACCTTGCGCAGCTGGCTCCACAGCAGCATTAATAAAGAAAGCAGCATTTCAGTCATGTGTTGAACAAGCAGCGTAAACCACAAGTAGTATTCCCATCCCAATGTTTGCATCACAATTACAAATAAACTTAATGTGAAGGATGTGAATACATTATGATGAAACATTTGAACAGCTCCATTCTAGGCTTTATTCTGCAATGGCTGTATCAGAGATTTTTAACCATGGTGCACCATTGGTTCCAAAGGGAACGTGTCTTGTTGATAAATTTAGAGTGCTAGTGTTATGCAATATGCGCTGGTGCAGTAAATAAGCAGCACCTTCTCATTTTCTCATTTGACTCCTATGAAAAACGTTACCCATTTTTGCAATATGAAAAACGGCAATTAAATTAAAATCAACATCACTGATGACAATCAAGTGCCAAAGTAAACCAAAGTTATAAAATCCACTCTTGCAGTTCAGAATTCGTTGCCCACCCTCCAGCAGCTTTCACCCATTTCTGGAGCAGTTCCAGAAATGACCAGGTTTGTTAAACTCCTCACACTTCCCACTGTCGTATTTTAGCTCATGATTGCCAATCCAGTCCCACATTAACTACACATTCGCTTCCGATTGGCACAAAGCAGCAGGCAAAGCTGATAACACTCTGGAAACAGCCCAGCTTTCTAACACAGCTGCACACCATGTCATACCCCAGCTTCATAACTCCTCACGGTGCACATTAGTGTTCACAGTTCTTAGTGGATGCATGGTACACAGGATCCTGACCACCAGTCACATACTATTCTCCTTCTAATGTGTTAAGGAAAGAATCTAATATTATTAGTTACTAAACTGTAGCTGAACACTGTCAACCAGGAAGTGAGTATTTACTAAAGTCAATAACAATTCATCGGCTCTACAAAATGGAGAAACCGGATTTTCTCTTCAATCTTAATCAAATGTATGTATGATTTAAGTGTTCCTTACTCTCTCCTTAGGAAGTTAGTAGCAGTTGAGTTGCTGAGCATTCCACAGTACCTGCTTTCTTTCCAAATTCACCCTCCAGCTCAGCCTGTGTTCCTGTTAGAGGCAAATCCACCATCTCCATGGTAACAACTTCTGCTAATGCCTCATCTCGGGTCCAAATAATTCGACCTGTGAAAATAGTGGATGAGAAATGGTAATTTGGTTTTGAGAAGGATGTAGACAGTATAGTGTATATATAGTGCCCTAAAATGGGGTGACTGTGTATAAACACTGCTGTAATTGCTACATGGTGAAACCAAAATGTATAAAAACGGCCTTTATTAAAATCTGACACTTTGCAATTTAACCACATGTGATTTTTTTCTATTACAAATTTCAAATTGTGGAGTACAGAGGCAAATAAATAAATGATGGGTCTTTGTCCAAAACATTATGGAGGGCACTGTATTTATTCATCAGCCCCCTCCTTTCCTCGACCATTTGACACACCTGGTTGTTGGATGAAGATTAACGCATGATCAAAGGTCTGCACCAGAGCACGATACCCAACAGAATCATCTTTCTTCAGGAAAGCCTGAATATAGAGCTGAGAGCAAAAGAGGATCATGTGAGATTCCGCTCAAGAAGAAGCAAAGATTCACTGCAGATATACATCATTGAAACAGGAATGTTCCCATTGATCCTATTATATGTATGCAAGAACACCATAGATCTCAACAGTTCTGCAATGACATATCTGTAGCTGCAGCCTGTGCGTCGTCCTATGTTGTTCTACAAAATGCACAAACTAACTAGGTTCCCTAAGTGATAGTTTCAGGGATATGTTGCAGAGCAGTCATAATTCCACGATTATCCCCCATGCATCATTTCAGTAAATCATCCACTTTGCCCGAAATTCACAAAACACAAAGCCAGCAACCAAATTCTAACGCAGAGCTGCTTGCTTCCTAAGGTCACCCTGTCACCCACCCCCATCTCCCAACAAGTTCCCCAGCCTGCAATCAGGCCAGTCACACACTTACCTGTTCTGGTTGCCCACTATTTGGATCCAAGTTAAAGTTCATGGCCGTGTCTAACAATCGCCTGCCATAATCTGCAGAGTACAGATTAATACTTAAAGCCTGTGAAACAAAAGAAAGCTCAGTCCAAAATACAACATTTCCATTTATCACCAGACCAAAAATGCCTCCAGTATCAAACCCATGACATGAATGATCACCGTCCCATGGTAGTCTGTTTGATTATACAGGGAGGGAAGAAGAGAAAGTGAGTTAACTGTATTCCTTATATTGATACAATTTTCAATAATAATGATGTAGATATCATCTTTGTATAATATAAGATAATGTACATTATGATATACAATAAAGAAATTGATATTATCTGTAATACTACTCAGTTCTCCAAACAGTTCAATGTGAATTGAGGGATAAATATTGACAAGGCCACAAGGAAGATATTCTGCCCATTGAATAACAGCATGGGATGGGGTGGTTTTTTAAATGTCCCGATAAGAAGGCAAGTAGGGCACAGTTTAACATAATTTCTCGAGAACTTGAGCCCTTTTGTTACATTTAGTTCCTGGAACGTATAGCCACACTATTTTACTCTGCTAATCTGTCGTGATTTAGCATCTTCTTTAATTCTGTGTTCTTTAGGACAGTTTGCCTGGTTGATCTTGTAATAATACTTTCCAGATTGGTTATCAGGGCAGAACAATGCTTTTTCGGGGATGCTTAACTGGAAAATGTAGAGTAGCATAGTTACAATGGAGAGCAAACTTCCACTAGACTGTCCCAGCAAATACTTCCAGGGCAACTGCGGGACAGGTTACATGCAAAGTATTAAGAGTGTTAGTTTTGCTTTTGGTTGAAAGAGTTCCTTACTGTTTTGTTCCTAGATGTCATGACAGCTGCCACCATCTTGTCACCAGTTGTAGCAAAGGATACGAGCACAACCTGCAATAAGGAACACAATTATGCTTGAAAGATAGACACAAATAGCTGAAGTAACTCAGCGGGTCAGACAGCATCCCTGGAGAAACGGAATAGGTGACGTTTCGGGTTGAGATCCCATGTCAGACTTTGAAAGAACCTTAATAACATTCCATTTTGATCCAAAAAGTGGGAAACAACGTACGATCATATGAATAAGTCTAAAGACACTTGTTCCCAAATACCCAACCCATGACAAAATCACACCACAAAACTCTCAATGTTATCAAAGATCAACAATTTACATCGCATCTTGGCTGTAAAAGTAGCAACAAGTGGTTTACCTTCTAAAAAGGCTCTACAACATCTGTGTAACTCATCAGGATAATGATGGAATACTCAACCACCCCATTCAATGGAGGCAGACACAACGTTCATAACATCAATATATTATTCAGAAGTGACAAAGGCCAGACAACTTGACGTACCCTAGCCCTCCAATCACCAGCGGCATAACTGCTGGACACGCTCTAAAGCCGTGTCGTAGCATTTCCCCAAAATCACTTTGACATCACCCACCACTTTGAGCAGCAGTGCGACATCATCGCCTGCAAGGTGTGTATCGTCCTGACAGAAATGTATTGCTGTGCCTATGTCATTACTGGAACCCCTTCCCAACCAGCAATTACGGAAGCAATGTCACCGTCAGGTCTAAAATTATTCATAAAGAACCATCACAAGCGTTTTCAAAGGGGAAACCAGAGTAAAGTAATAAATGTCATTGTCTCTGAATAAAACACTCATGTATATTAAAGTAAATTCAGGTAATATTCACACTATTGAATTTTCACCTGCAAAATCCTCCAATGGATACTTCAAGTTTCATGGAATGGGTTCCATTTGCAGTGAAATATTTAAACCTTGAATGATCCAACAAAGATAAACACCTCGCCCTGGTAGACATGGGCAGCTGAACAACTAAGATAGAAACCATCTACAATGAGCCAACCACATTTCCTATCCAGGGTAGTGCTTCTCATTCAAAAGAATGACCCCCAAAGAAATGAGATGCAAAAGAGATCCCACTCAGTAATAATTTCCAAGCACTGGGGGTCACAGTAGAGGCATCACTTGGTCATATATATGTAGACGTATTGTTTGATCATTCTCACCTGTGTAAAGTCACAGAGCAGGCTGACTGTGCCATCATGCAGCTGTAATAATGCATAGTGGGTGTCCGACAACTGAAGGATGAATTGAGCAGCCGATGCCACCAGTGGTGACGACTGTGTTGTTATAATCCTTCCCTCAAACTCCTCAGCTAGTTCCAGCTCCAGAGACTACAGGAAGGATAGGAGGAAAAAGAATAAGCAAAGATCAATTCAGAGCAAAACTCAGTCATCTTTTCGCAAACTTATACCGGCATTAATTATATTTAAAAGATTTATTCTGCAATCATTAGCATCTTCTGCAGAAAAATAAATACAGGCGATCCCCGCATTATAGCTATTCGGGTTCAGAAGTTCACCCGTACAAATCACTCCTGAAAACTTTGACATATAGAATATAATTTGCCCTTACAGAATTTTAGTTGAGAAAAAGTAAATGAATAAACACTTTTAAAATTTCAATTTGCATATCTTGACGCATGTATCAATGACAGTTTAATGTTTACGGAATATTACAATATTGACTGTTTTTGCAAGGAACTCAACACACCCTCTCCCCATAACACAGGCGCCACCTATAATAAGGCAAAGTAGCTGAACTTCACATAACTAACCTGCACCGATACAGAAAAACATTGCTACTTCTTCTGTGGAGGGAATGGATCTGGATCTGGATGTAGTACGCTGAAAAGCTCTAGGTAGAGCATCACTCAACACTGGACAATTTTATACTGGACAATTTTTACATTTTATCAAGCCAATTAACCTACAAACCTGTACGTCTTTGGAGTGCAGGAGGAAACCGAAGATCTCAGAGAAAACCCCACATAGATCACAGGGAAACTCCATACAGACAGCACTCGTAGTTGGGATCGAACCCGGGTCTCTGGCGTTGCATTTTGCTGTAAGGCAGCAACTCTACTGCTGCGCCACCGTGAATGGACAGCTGACATTTTGGCTCGGGAGCTTTCTTCAGATTTAGAGTAGACTTGCCCACAAACAAGTCTGTTCTACATTACCATGAATTACCTTCAAGTTCCTAGCAACATCAATAAAAGGTCGATGTTAAAATGCCCACCTTCAAAAACAATCACAAACATGAAAGGGTGTAAAATATATCCAAGGGATTATAATTAAAAAGATAAGCCAATACTTGCTGTACTCAAGGAGGTAGTAGAGATTAGGGAATTTCTGAATGATTATTAAAGTACTTTATATCTCCATCTGGCACATGAGGAATAATGAGTGCTCACCTGTATAGCAACCTGCACCGGCTCTTGTTCAGATTGCAAAGGCAAGATCCAGAGTGAATCAGAGTCTGTGCACACCAGGTTTCCAGCCCCAACAATTCCACAAAGGTGACGCAAATGTCGAATCCAAGGAGTTAATATAGTCAGCTGACAAGAGAAAACGCAAATTTGTCAACAGAAAGCAAACACCATTCGCTGGTTTATTTGGAAAGGTCAATCATAATCTCCAAATTTGATGCACACAAGTATCTGATGTTAAGTAATGTCCCAAATACAATGCAGCACCCATACCCTCGACATCCATTAAACCCTGCACCAGGGTAATTAAAACTGGACAAAACCCATAGAAAAGAGGTGATTGATAACTGGTTTAATAAATTATATTGTTGCCTTAATCAGTGACTGAATCAAGAGTTTAAATGTCATATGCACCAACAATGGAACAATACAATTATTATTTGCAGCAGCATATCAGGTCAGTAACACAATACACATAGATAAGATATAATAAACAAAATGTGTGATTACAATATGGGGGATATACTGGAGATGCTCAATGCAATCAGTATTATTACAATAAATATGCTCGCTGGGGAAAAGTGATAGTGTTTGCTTTCTCCTCATGGAGACAAATAGACTGAGGGGTGAGAAGGATAGTACACAAATAATTATATTTAATGTCCTAGCAAACACCAGGTTCAATTAGAAGTGAATCACAGATCTTGGATTAACTCGTGTTAGTACTACAGAAAGCATAATCAGCATTCCCTCAACCTGCACCATTAAATTTATGTTTGTTCAGACCATACCCTTTTCATCCTCACCAGTTTTCTTCAATTCAAAACAAATTATCACATTCTATTCCACTGAACTCTGATTTCCAAACCTGCTCACACCTGCTGAATGATCCTTCCATCGTTAATGTCGTACTGAATTACAGCAAGACGAGAGTCCGCGGCCATGCCCGCCACGTACACAGTAGCACCTCCGTCCGAGTAAAGCAGCTCATAATGGACCACATCGCTGAGGGATAAAGTAGAGATACTGGTAAACTCACATAAAGGGACCGTGGTGTCCCACTGTCCTTCACCGCACAATTAAATAACTAAATGATCCTCCTATCTTCAACTATACACCCAATTTTAATGCAAGATGCAGTTACTACATAACTATAAATCATCATAATCGTTTAATGCTTGCAAGTGTAGATGCTTGGATTGAGCACGACAGCTATCATGTTGAACATTGCCTGTGAGCATTGAAGCATTCACACATGCCTCCCTCCTGTATAGACTGTGGCTACACTTACCAAGGAGCTCAGATTTAAGGGATAACAAACAAAACAGAAAAACTGGAGCAGAATCACTAAAATAAAGCAATTTACATCACTGACTTGAAATAAACCATGAGATTAGAGAGTGTAGACTCCGTGAGACATGTCACTTGGAATATCTGCAGACAGATCTTTAACTGCAACTCATCTCATAGTCAGCTGGGGCTCATTCTCACTTCCAAGTCAGAAGGTTCCACATACAGAACACAAGATGCTGAAGTAACCCAGCAGTTAGGCAGCATCTCTGGAGAACATGGATAGGCAATGTTTCGGGTTCAATGTATATTTGCAGCTTCAGAGACTTTTGGCACAAAGATTTAGATTTATACTCAGCACAATCCTGGAGAAGTGCTATATGACTGGAGGTTTCAGATGGTGCATTAAATCAAGACCACACTTTGCTTTCTCAAATGGACATTATTTTAAAAAAGAACAATGGAATTATTCCTTTTGTTTTGGCTAATCTCTTTCATTCAATTAATATTTTTGATCACCAACATATTGTTGCTGCAGTAGGAACTTTCAATAAATTCCTACATTACCGAAGTGAAAACATATCGAAAATAAAGACACAGGGAACTGCAGTGCTGGATTAACTCAGCGGGTCAGATAGCATCCGTGGAGGAAATGGACAGACAATGTTTTGGATTGGGAGCCTTCTTTCAATACCTCAAAAATACTTCACCTAACCAGGAAAGATGGGAATTACTTTGAAATATCCTCAGAGAGACACAAAAGGTCCTATATAAATGCAAGTCTTTATTTTCAAAAATCAGGGTAGAAATCAAAAACTGATCATTGCATTCACTCAACTTCTTTTCAATAATATACTTCACTCCATGAGCTCCCATGTATTATCCCATCCCTATTAACATCAATTGTAAAACACACAATCAGAAAATCACAAAGAATTCTATATGTAATCCCCATACCTCTCTGGTAGAGCTTCGATCCATTTTTGATGTCCATTTGAGAGATAATGGAGAGAAATGAATGTTTTCTTCACAATGGCAATTAATCTGACTCCTTCCTCAGAGCCAATGAGGGAACCAGTGTGAAAACTGAAACAATATTTTTGATTAAATCAGACAAGTTGCAATGACCATGCCCTCAAACCTTCTTCAACAAAACAACCAAGTCTCTTAAGATTAAAACCACATGCAATAAAGGATAAACAGAAATATCAGATTTAAACCACAGATCAATTAGAAGCAACTAGTTCTTAGGTTTTTCTTAATTATTTTCAAAAAAAGAGTTTTATGTTGTCATTGTGTTTCTATTATGTTTTGAATCAAGAGGACTTTGAAATGTCTTCAGAAGGTCATGAATTGCATTTTAGTGTGTCATTCACTCAACTTGTTTCTAATAATAAACACTTCCTTCAACTTCATTGCCATTGTTGCTCAGAAGGCCAACAGAACAATCCCGATTTTTATTTTACACCTTCAAAGTTCAAAAATAATTAATGGTTAATATTGGGAAAAATTAATAGTCCTCTAATACAAAACATATTGACTCAGTATGTATTATTAGTTCAGGTGACCATTTACCTGCATGGGTGATGAGCAGACTATTTTCAAGGGGCATCGTTGCATGATTTGCTCTTCCCCAATTTTACAGAAGAAACTTGGAAACTCATTGTTTATTCTTCTTAACATGACATTACCACTTTCCAGGAACACGCCACACACTAAATTACCATAATCCCACAAGGTGCAAATGCTAGTGACAACCTTTAACAGAATTGATGTACAGAGGGTCCCACGTACACAGCTCACTGAAAATAGCAACACAAGCAGATAAAGTGGCAACTGTACGAGGCATAAAGTATAAAAGTCAGGAAGTCATGTTGCAGCTTGACAGTAATTCGATTAGACTGCATTTGGAGTACTGTGTGCAGTTCTAATTGTCCCATTACGGGCGAATGCGGAGGCTTTGGAGATGGTGCAAAAAAGGTTTATCAGGATGCTGCCTTGAGTAGACAGAATTAGCTACAAGGTGTGGTTGGACAAACTTGGATTGTTTTCTCTGAACCACGAGAAGCTGAGGGGAGACCTCACAAATGTTCATTAAATTCTGAGCGATATAGTCAGAGCCTTTTTCCCAGGGTGGAAATGTCAGATACTCGAGGGGATAGGGAGTAAGTTTAATGGAGATGCACGGGGCAATTTTGTTTTTACGCACCCCGGTCGGTGGATATCTGGGACGCGAGCCAGAGGTGATGATGAAACCATATAATGTAGTGGTATTGAAAAGGCTTTTAAATAGACGCAGGGAATGGAGGAATGTGGATCACGTGCAAGGAGAAGGGATTAGTCCGAGCAGGTGTCAAGTTTGACACAGACCAAAGGGCCTATTCCTGATATATTATTCTGTGCTGCATGTTAAAAACTCAAAAATGCAAATTAATTGCTTCAGGTGAATCACCCCAGAGATTTTATTTCCATAATTCTCCATAATTGGCTATCAATCCTATCGAGACATGATGTTCTCACCTGCCAGCTTCCAGCAGAAATTCCCAGTTCAAACCGCCAATGTTCGTATCCCATGAGCGTAACATTCGCCCTCCTCCTGACACGGCCAGTGCATCTGTGGAAAAGTGTAAGAACTTGCTCAGAATCCTTTAAAACCTCTCTTAAATATTTAAACTAATGTTTAAATTAGTTAACATAATCCAGCAAACAAATGAATCCATTGTATGTTCGGCACAGACATTGTGGATCAAAGGGCCTTTTCATGTGCTATACGGTTCCATGTAACCCTGACAATGTAGTTGAAATAATTTTCAAATTATTCCTTCCGCTGTTTTGTGTTTCATTTCCCACTGTGCTATCTTCCCCAATCCAGTTATCAATAGCATCATATGATAGCATCTAGGGTTAATCCCACAAAATTAAAATTCAGTACTCTGGAAATGTCAAGATTGAAGTCCACCAAAATTACATTCCATGGAAGTATTTCAATCTGGTAATCAGATTGCGGAAAAAATCGGTGATTTTACAACAGAATGAAATAATCTCACAAAATAAGTATAGATTGTCTGAAACTGGAACCAGTGAAGCCTCTTTGGGACTTGACAAATGCTTAGAGGAAAAAAAAATGGATGATGTTCACTCACCCTGCCCATAAAATAACAATAGATCCACATCCCCCTCGGGACCTTCTTTATCCACCTGACGCCAGACTGCAAAACAAAATTTTAAAAACAAGGCTGGAAAAGGTGACAGTTTACAATCTAGAAGAAAAGATGGCTGACAATCAAGTTAATGATTGCAATATCGGCTCCAAATCAAACTCACGGATCTCCCCAGTCTTCAAGTTGAAAGAAGCGATCACATTTTTCTCTGTTACAACCACAAGCTTCTTTGAGCTCTGCGTAGGTGTATCAAAATATGCAAACCGGGGTTTCCCAACATATTGACGTCTCCTTAAAGAATTAAAACAGAAACAATACAGAAATTGAATGGTGATAAAGTACTGCTCAGGTACTACATAAAGTAATAATAGGAACATAGACATTAAGTCAATATGCCATTTGCCCCATTGTGCCAGTATTGGCCTTTGGAAGAGCAATCCTTTTCATACTATTTCTAAATTTTCTAACTCCTAATCAAAAATTGCCATGCCTCTCGCATCAATCTGGAAGGCTATACATTTCAGGCCATCACGACACACTGTGTAAGTAAAACACTAAGCTATTGCATTTTCACTGGGAACTATAGCTCCTTGAGCAAAACACAAAGTGCTGTAAGATCTCAGTCAGGTAGCTTCTACTATACAGGTTATTAATTTAATACGTCTTTGTTTGTTATATATTATATATATGTATTGCATTTACAGGCCAGTTAAGCTGCTGCCAGAAAGAATGTCACTGGTCTGTCGTCAGTACTTATGGCAATTAAACACTCTTGATTCCTTGCCTACTTTCTCATCTCTCTGTTCCAAAAGGCCGTTCAAAATTGTGCACATGAGACCCAAGGAACTGCAGATGGTGGAATCTTGAGTAAACCACAAAGCGCTGGAGAAACTCAGCGAGTACGGCAGCATCTGAGGAGGGAATGCATTGGCGACAGGACCCTTCTTCAGATTGAAAGTGGGTCCCGTCGCCTGTCCATCCATGCTCACTTCATGGAGCTACTTCGCTCCACAGTTAAGAGTCTGTTTAATTGTCATTTGTACCGACAACTGAACAATGACATTCTTAATGTGTAGGATGGAACTGCAGATGCTGGTTTACACCGAAGACAGACACAAAATGCCGGAGTAATTCAGCGCGACAGACAGCATCTATGAAGAGGAGAAATGGGCGACGTTTCCCGACCCGAACATCACCCATTCCTTCTCTCCAGGCGTGCTTCCTGTCGCGTTGAGTTACTCCAGCATTTGTATCTACCTTCAATGACATTCTTACTTGCAGCAGTTTAACAGGCACGTAGACACATGAGAAGGGGATGCTTCGGCAGCGGGACCCTCCTTCAGACTGAAGCAACCTGTCGACTGTCTATTTCCTCCACAGATGCTGTCCGGACCGCTGAGTTCTTCCAGCACTTTAGTGTATTACAAAATTGTACAATGGAGTCCGTGTCACCGCGCTTTCGACTTTCTGAAACGTTTCAAGCCTTTATTGCGGACTTGTGTCGAGGCTGAGTTGGTGTTGACTTCCAGTTAATCGGTGCGGACCAGCAGAGCCGCCCTGACCGGATTCCCACAGCACCGGCTCCCGCCGCACCGGCCACTCGCAGCCTCGCCTCCCGATTACTGCCAACTCCCTGCCTCCCCGCCAGCCCCGGAGCGGCGAGTGTCTCCTCTCAGCGACTCACCAGTCGAACTTCCCGACCTGATCTTCATAAATCGCCGCTGAAAACTCGAAGAGAGAGAGAAGGAACCAAACGCTACAGAAAACCACCATCACTGCTCGGTCCTCCAGTATCCCGGCATGCACGGGAGCCCGGGACCTCCAGTATCCCGGCATGCACGGGCGCCCGGGACCTCCAGTATCCCGGCATGCACGGGAGCCCGGGTCCTCCAGTATCCCGGCATGCACGGGACTCCCAGAGGCGGACGCCGATCGACGTTGAAATCAAATCCGTCTAAAACATTTAACACTTTGTTTGTAGATTTTAAATTTAGATGAAATAATAATAAACGACGCGTTGCATCAAAGTCTTAACTCAACAGTTTCGTCGCAAATGTTGGAGTGGATCTAAGATAGAGGAGTAGGGGCGGTGGTGGCCACAGGAGGCGCTGACGGCGGAGTAGGCGGCGGCGGACACACGTGAGGAAGCCGACAGACAGACAGACCCAGGCCGGGCCGGTCGTGGTCTTTGGTCAACACAACACAACACAACACCGCCGGTTACAGCTCCAGCCTCCACAGGCGCATTCCACACCTGCAGCAGGTGGAGCGGCGCCGCCGTCATCATGCCGCGATCCCGGCGGGACAAGCGGGGTAAGAGCGCGGCCCAGACACCACCGATGCCGGACTCATGAGCGGAGTGTTGGAGGAACTGTGAGCACAGATGCAGTGGCGCAGCGGGTAGAGACCAAAGATCCTATAGTGCTCTAGGATCTTTGCCTGAGACCCCGCAGGGTTCGATCCCCACGTCTTGTCTGTGTGTGGAGTTTGCACTGGGTTTTCTTCAGGTGTTCCGGTTTCCTCCAACATCCCGAAACTTGTTTCTATTTCCTTCGCTCCATAGATGCTGCTGCACCCGCTGAGTTTCTCCAGCTATTTTGTGTACCTTCCCAAAGATGTACGTGGTTTGTAGGTTAACTGTAGGCTAATCCATTTCTCGAGTGGATGAGAAACTAATGTGCTTAAGAAGGAACTGCAGATGCTGGAGAAACTCAGCGGGTGCAGCAGCATCTATGGAGCGAAGGAAATAGGCAACGTTTCGGGCCGAAACCCTTCTTCAAACTAATGTGAACTGGTTGATCGATGGTCGGCGTGGGCATAAGGTTTACATGCCGTATCTCTAACTAAAAGATGTATCAGGACGACCCAACGATCTGAAGAATAATTTTACAAAATAAGAAAGATTCAACCAAAATTAAATCTGGTTTTTATTTGGCCTCTGTTGGTGATCGTCGTTGTTTTTTGAATATCTTTCATGCATTTGTTCTATGTACCTTCTATGTTTCTCTTTCCCATGACTCTCAGTCTGAAGAAGAGCCTTGACCCAAATGTCACTCTTTTCTCCAGAGATGCTGCCCGACCCACCAGCTTTTTGTGTCTCTCTTCTATTTGGTCTCTAAGTCTGTTGATTAAATCGCTGTATTAACTCAAGACTATTTTTTATTTCTCCAGTTTCTTTGACCAAAACAACTAAGAAACGATTACAGGTCAAACAGGGCTTAATCGAGGAGGTGAGTCTACAATCAATAGGCACCAATCATACCTCTCCTATAATATTTTCTGTTTTTATCCTCGTGGCCACATACTAGGTTCCTGGGCGTCTCTCCTGTGGAAATGGCTCTCCACCCGCTTCTCATTCTTGCCCTCACTGCTTACAGAAACAAATTCAGCCAGCATATTTTGTCGTTGGTTGAAACTAGTTTAAAAATATGTGAATACAATGATGTCGAATAGTTCCCACAACAGTTGATCTTAAAGTAAATTAACAACTATGTACATGATGTATCCTTTTAAAATATACACTAAAGAAAATATACTAAATGTTTTCCTCTTTCCCCATCCCCAGCTCTGAACCTCCTTGTCATTCTTCATCACCCTGACTCCATCTCCATGTATTTATTGCAGCCCTAAAAACCTCATAAATCAAGCACACTCCTCCCCCCCCCCCCCACCACCACTCAATTGCATCATAGCAAAAACTCGTAAATAAAATATTTGGAATTGTAAGGTGCTGTTGTTTAAGATTCATTATTATTTCTTCAGCATTTCAGATAAAATCTCCAAAAAGCTGCCAACATAGTTTGTTTTCCTTGTTACTGACACTTGTTTGCAATTTTTTTTTTAAGTTACGAAAATGTGTGGACATGTACACAAACCTCTTTGTCTTTTCTGTTGCGAACATGAGAAATAACAAATTGAAGGATATGCGATGTGCCTGGAAACACAGCCGGTGAGATGCTATAGTTTTTTTTCCTTAATGATACTGGATGATTAATTAAGTCGCTTAACATGGGAACCATGTGTTGGTTAGCTCATTTGTCATGTAGAGAATGAATTAAATTAAACTATTCAGTCCCCTTGAGCATATTCTGCCATTCAGTTCCATCATAGCTGATCTGTGTCGACAACACACCAAATTTAGGGACTATACTTGCATGTTTGGTTTTTCATCCAATTGTAACCAGAGAATCATCAAAATGTTCCTGAGCATGTACAATTTTCTTTTTGTGCCTTCCTGGGATTGATGTTTGACTCCCATGCCCATATCTTATCTGCATGCTGTTCCTTAGCAATATCGTCAAATGCATGATGATTTTCTACATGTATGCTGGTGACCCTCAACTCCACACACACTTGACCCTTTTGTCTCATTTCTTGCATGACATCCAGTAGTTGATGAGAATAAAGGCCATCTTCCATGTTGCATGATTCATGTAATTCTGAGCTGTTTCTTCATGCCCATTTTCAACTTTCATTGCTTACCCTGTTTGATACTCTACAAGGCTATATTAAAGCCTGTTTAAATTAGATTAATTCCATTTATTTACCTTCTACAACATGTTAGATTATTAAGTGGGTTAATCAATCTGTTTTCTAAATCTCTATGCCCCTTCTTAATTCCTAGATCACTATTAAAACTCGAATGTAATTAACTCTTACATCGTATGTCTTCATGTTTCCCTACAATTAATTTTATTTGCCGTAACTTTCTCTTTCCATCTATTTTAAGCCACTAAAATGATTGTCGACAAACTTGCATGTAGTGGCTTCCTACTTCAATTTTTATGTTGAGAAACCAAGTGTCCAATACAGTCAGTTCCCTGAGGCCTTCCACCTCCTAGGTTTAGGTTTACTATTATCATGCGTAATGAGGTTCAGGAAAAGCTTTGCATTGCATGCTAATCAATTCTCTATAACTATGCTGGAGTTTACCTATCAATTCTGCGATCATACTAATTAGATTTAGTTTAGTTTAAGGATACAGTGCGGAAACCGGCCTTTCGTCCCACTGACCAGCGATCCCCACACATTAAACCTCTCCTACAAACACTGGGGACAATTTACACTTATACCAAGCCAATTAATGTACAAACCTGAGATAGATACAAAAAGCTGGAGTAACTCAGCGGGACATTATGTATTTGGATTGTGGGAGGAAACCGAAGTTCTCGGAGAAAACCCACGCGGTCACGGGGGTAATGTACAAACTCTGTATAGACAGTGCCCGTAGTTGGGATTGAACCCGAATCTCTGGCGCTGTAAGGCAGCAAATCTACCTCTGCATCACCGTAATCTATGTTTCTATAAGCTCTCTTTTATGCCCCTATGTAAAAGATTTCAAGATATTTTCTGTTGTACTTGTGCAGGTTCTTCTTGGGTAAAAATAAAGTGATGGTGGTGGCTCTGGGAAAAGGATCAGCAGATGAATATAAGGATGGTTTACACAAGGTGAGCTCTTGGCAACTGCCCGTGTACTGAATTGTTCAATGTATTTTGGCAGTACAATGGGTAAAGCTTTGAGGTTGGTGGGGTTTATTTTTGTCATTTGTCACCCTAAAACTTTGCCTTTGTTTCTCTATGACCTGTTGTATGTTTGGAGCAGCGTTTCTCAAACTTTTTACCCTTGCGGAACCCTTGAAATAATTTTGATGTCTCAGGGAACCCCGACATAAAAATTATTATCTATCTTTATTAATCTCTTTCTTTCTCTTTCATAGTTCATAAGGCAAACATAATATATTTTTCTGATAACTGGTTTAAGCAAAAAATAACTTCGTTTTTCTCAAGCTTATTGACAATGGGGAAAAAATAAAATCATACTGCTTGTTCAAAACTGAAGCAAATAAAGGCAAACAGAAGAACTAACCTTGGACGAGAGGGAGAGAAAACAACACACAAACTTTTTATAAACTAACAAAAACATACATAAATAAACTTTTGATCAACTAACAAAAATAAACAAACATAACTAAATGTTTTAAATTCATATTATGTGTAAAAATTACTAAATAACGTGGGCGAATGAGGGACTGTGCCTGCACGCCAGGAAGCACAGACAGGACTGATGGAGCGTGCTTGCGTCTGTACTCGAGTGAGTCACTTGATAATACACATATCCGTCACGTACAGCTCCTGCCCACTGACCACTAATGGCCGTTTCACACTGGCGCCGTATAGATGTTGCTAAATATGACTTCGCTAAACATGCCGTACGTGTATAATAAAATTACGAATATGAAATTAAACACAAAAATGACTCAGATGCATTTACATATGATTAAAGGTAAACACAAAATGCTGGAGTAACGCAGCTAGCCAGGCAGCATCTATGAGAGAAGGAATGGGTCGAGACAGTTCTTCAGACTGATGTCAGGGGTGGGACAAAAAAAAAAAAATATTTCTCTCAGAGCCCCTAGCGACCTCTCGCGGAACCCTAGCGTTCCGGGGAACCCTGATTAAGAAACGTTGGTTTGGAGCATCAACAATATTTGACATTGTCTCAAAAATTATCTTCCCTTTGTAGGTCAGTGCAAAGCTAGAAGGTGAAGTTGGTCTTCTGTTCACTGATCGCACAAAGGCAGAGGTGATTGAGTAAGTTTCTTGATTTTCTTACATTCTTTGACATACAATGTGCTCCTGTTCTTTTATCATGCCTCTGCCAACGCGCTCTCCACATCTTGATCAACAGGTGGTTTGCTCAGTACTCGGAATCTGATTTTGCACGGTCTGGGAACAAAGCTACGATGGCCATTACACTTGACGCTGGGCCACTACCACAATTCACTCACTCCATGGAGCCACAATTACGGAAACTTGGTTTACCAACCACGCTGAAGAAAGGTGCTGAAATGATAAAGATTACCCCTTTGCCAAGTATTTGATGAACTTGATTATTTGATTAAAGATGTCAATTCATGTGATTGTCTTCTAGGTGTTGTGACATTGTTGAGTGATTATGACGTATGTAAAGAAGGTGCCTCACTGACACCCGAGCAAGCACGCCTACTGGTTAGTACTATTATTTCAAATTTTGGCTTTTAATTTGGAATTTCCACACCAGAAAGCTGAAAACCATGAATGAGGTGAACCCGAGGGATTTTTAATTTAGTTTTTAGTTTAATTGAGGGTGGGGTCTTTCACAAATCCGTCTACAATAATTACATTCGGCTATTGTATTCACAAAAACACCAGCACTTCTACACCCACCCATTAAGATAACACACCAATACGTAGAACATTTTGTCTTCCAAGTACAGAGCATTTCTAAATGTTGAGCATCCAAACACTAAATAATACTGGAATTAGGAAGGTTTCAAGACTTTTGTACTATTTGGTTGTCTTCCAGAAACTCCTTGGTATTGAGATGGCCACATTCAAAGTGACAATAAACTGCCTGTGGAACTCCAAGACTGGTGAATTTGAACAACTTCACTGATGGAAAAAGCAAAGATGTGGCAGAGATGGATGACTAGCAGGGAATTCAAGGGTTTTGTCCTATGCTTGACTTCTGTTAAAGTGACTGAACAATACTATGCACGAGAGAAGAATTGGTGGAAACCTACTTCAGTGCAACTTTTCTAATAAAAATGTTGAAACATAACAGACTTTTAGTTGAATCTCACAAGGAGTGAATTGACTTTTGTACTGGCATCTGGGTAATTTAACAATGAAACACATCAATGATTATAGAAAGATAATCTCTTAAATGCATTTGAGGACTTTGCACCCAATGGATGCTTCTGAAATATAGTCACAGTTGTAAGCAGCAACTAACGTGGACAACAATATACTATGGTCAGAAAGCAAAATGTGGAGACTTGTCCTTGAGTGATCTATCAATGTCCTTGTAGCAATGAACCAGATAGGACCTCCAAAGGTACAATGTTCTATCTATAACAATTGAGTTCCATTTTGCAACAAAATGCCAGTCACATTTGTGCTCCAATCCTGAATGTGTGCTATATATGAACGAGTCACAATGGCCTTAATATCAATTTTCTACTATGTACGTATGACCAATCACTATCATTAGAAGTTTTAAATCCACATGCCATGCCAGGTAGCATTTGTACACTTTACTCCACAACTGAAGGGGTTATACTGATACTGTACATTCAGGAAAGTAGGTGCACAGTTGACCTGTGTAAGGATTCACAGTGGCAGTGGTAAAAGTGCCACCTCACAGAGTCAGTCCCGGGTTCGATCCTGACCTTGTGTTGTCTCTACAGAGTTTGTACGTTCTCCCTTTGACTGCCGGTTTTTTCCAGGTGCCCCGGTTTACTCCCACACTCCCAAAACATGCAGGTTTGTAGGTTAATTAGCTTCTGTAAATTATCTCTAGTGTGTAGGAGTGAAATAGTGTACCAGTGATCGTTGGTTGGCATGAGCCAAAGGGCCTGTTTCCACGCTATATCTGTAAAGTGTAAATCTCAAAGGGGTGAACTATAGATTTGAACAAACTGCGTAAAATAATATCACTACTTTCTGTGTATTGATCCGGTTTGAGTAAATCATCCTGGTAGGAATGAGAAAACAACAGCGATATCAAATGCAAAAAAGAATCAATTGTTTTTATTCAAGCAAACAAAGCAAATATAATGTGTTGCCAACAATTTTGATTCTACATGTATTAAATGTTCTATTCAGGGGTACACCATCAGCTATATGCTGTAGTAATTAAGTTGTTTCACTCGTGTTACCAAGATTTTTTGTCCCAGGCTGGGATTCTACGTAATTTTAGATTACAGATCCCAGCCAGCCAATCCTTATTCTGTCATTTTTCAAAGCAGCTCAGCAACATCCAAGGGTCAAGACACTTGAACATAACCCACTGCTATCAGGCTCCTTAAACTACACTCAGCTCATGGAATGTATTCCCTTTACCAGGCTATACTTGACTTTTTTAATTCCTATTTCAATTAGTGGTCCATGTTAACTGACATGGCATCCACCTGCCATGTCTCAACTCTCGCTCAGTCAACTGAGCCCTTGGCTGGAGGTGGAGGATGTGACCTGACCCACCTCAGCTTGATTGATGGTGTATTTTCCTTTGGCAATGATTCTCAACTATCCCCATTTTGGGGGCAAGAGTTCAGACCAAGGCAAAAACTATTGGTGAGAAAATTACAATTTCCAAGCTGTCAGCTGGGAACTGAAATGTCACTAAAAATATTAAGCTCACTGTCTTTATTTAAATTGCCCCAGAAATTTGGTAAACGAAGATATGAGCATATAATGTACACAACATCTCTTCCCACTCTCCACCCCAATCCGTGTTGATCTTGATTGAACCAGAGACCCCATTGGTTTCCGGTGTCCCTCAACCAGAGACATCTTCTTACTCTGGAGTTGCAGTGTGCTGACAAGGCTTGGCTGGGCTGGGCTGGATTACTGATCAACAGAACCGCCTGGCAATGCAAAGGCTGGGCAGCTCCATCTCCCAGCACTAAGAGGCGTCATCAGTGAGTGGAAGGTGGCTGGCTCAGTAAATGGCAAGCTACTCCACTGATCCAGCCACCTTCCAAATTAAAACAAATGTAAGTACTCCTGTAGGTAGACACAAATTGCTGGAGTAACTCAGAGGTTGAGGCAGCATCTATGGAGAGAAGGAATATGTGACGTTTCGGGTTGAGACGCTTCTTCAGACTGATGTCGGGGGTGGGGAGGGGGAAAGATAGAAAGTAGGCACAAATTATGTAGTCCAGTCTCACTACCTTGCTTATGAAGCAAGAAAACTATACAGAGCACAAATCAAAGCCACTGTTGTATTGCAAAGACAATATAGATCCTACTTCTTGATGAAGAACCAGAGATGTGACTTAAGAAGATAAATAGATGAACAGAAAAGGCTTAAACGATACAAAGCATAGTTATATAAATGTATGACAATGAGTAAAAAGCTGCTAATAGAAAAGTCTAAACAAGAGAGGCTTGTCGGTCGAGACAAAAGTATGCAGGACCAATTGCGACTAGGACACTTCACTACAGTCCAGCATGGAGCCTCCTTCACTGAGCAATGGACAGATGGTTATGCATTTCTGAATCTTGTTAAACAACAAGAGCGGATAAATACGCAGCACGAGGAAATTGCGTGACAGAGGAAGCTGCGAGCAAAACAAAAACCTGCAGCCATGTATCAGATGCCACCTACAAATAACGAACAGAAACAGGAAAACAAAGCATATGAAGCAGAATATCAGGAACAGGAAGAAATCTTCAAATTAAGATTAGGACATTTAAAAAGGGAAGAGGCAGAGATGCAGGCAGAGCTAGAGAGATTAGAAAGAGTTCGCAATTTACACATAAGGGAACGGAAAATTATAACACATAAAGCAAGGGGTAATGTATTTGGTTTAAGGAAGATGGGTGGAACGAAAAAATTACGTGCTAAGTTTAGATATCATTATTACAGCTATGAGGATGTATTGTAAGATTACTTCAATAATACAATTTTGCAACAGTGTATTAATCAATTATATTTCAGGTAAAGAGTATATACCGTGAAGGTGAAATTGAGTTACCTGCCACCAAGTTAAAAGGGGAGGAGTGCTGTGTATGAAATAGAAATTGTGTTACCTGCCTCCAAGTTAAAGGGGGAGGAGTGTTATGTATGAAATATAATTAACATATTTGATGTCTTGCATAATGGTACGCATGCGCAGGAGAGACTCTAGGTGGCGTTCAGAATAAAGAAGCTTGTTAGTTAACTCCCGTGTCCGAGTTTTATTTAAAGTCCGTTACCAGCACCAAATACACAACAAGGGGATAGAATCTTGACAGGAGGTAGGGTGGGAAGAAGTGTAGTCAAGATACCTATGGGAGTCAGTAGGTTTGTAGTTGATGTCGGTCAATAGTCTGCTACCTGCTTAGGAGACGGTGAGATCTAGAAACGGTAAGGAGATGTCGGAAATGGTCCAGGTAAATTTGAGTGCCGGGTGGAAATTAGTTGTGAAGTGGATGATCAGTCTGATGAAGGGCCTCGACCCGAAATGTCACCCATTCCTTCACTCCATAGATGCTGCCTCACCCGCTGAGTTTTCCAGCTTTTTGTGTACCTTTGATTTTTCCAGCATCTGCAGTTCTTTCGTAAACAAGTGGATGAAGTCAGTGAGTTCTGCATGGGTGCAGGAGGTAGCACCAATGCAGTCGTCAATGTAGCGGAGGTAGAGTTTGGGGATAGGGCCAGTGTATGCCTGGAACAGGGATTGTTCGACGTACCCTACAAAGAGGCTTTGCGAGTGCTCATAGCTACGCCTTGGATTTGGAGGAAATGGGAAGAATCAAAGAAGAAGTTGTTGAGGGTAAGGACCTGCTCTGCTAGGTGGAGGAAAGTATTGGTAGACGGAAATTGGCTGGTTCTGGGGTTGAGGACTTTATAACAAAGGGCTTTAAGACCCGTCTGGTGGGGGATGGAGGTGTAGAGCGACTGGACATCCATAGTGAAGATGAGGGAGTGGGGGCCTGGAAAACAGAAGTCATTGAGGAAACAAAGAGCGTGTGAGGTGTCTTGGACATAGGTGGGGTGGGGGGAGGGGGAATAGGTTGGAGTCGAGGTATGTGGAAATTAGTTTGGTGGGACATGAACAAGCAGTAACAACGGATCTGCCCGGACAGTTCTATTTGTGGATTTTGTGGAGAAAATAAGATCGAGCCGTGCGGGGCTGGGGAACAATGAGATTGGAGGCTTTACCTGAGGCCAACCCCAGGGAGCCGGAAGTGATGAAATCAGTGATGGTGCTTGAGATTAAGGCCTGGTTCTTGTCTGTGGGGACAAGGTCCAAGGATAAGTAGAAGGAAATGTGTGAGAGTTGCTGCATGGTCTCAGTCAGGAGGTCAGCGCTCCTCTTAGAGGTCAGAGTCCTCAGGCATCAGTCCAGTAGAGGCCAATTACTCCTGTAACTGTCAGCATTTAGATTGGAAGATTCAGCCCAATTTTTAGTCTGATTTATCGAAAATAATTTGGGCAATCATGTGCGACAAGTTTCCAACCTTCATTGAAGGCATCGACTACTGATGAAGCAAGTGGTCCTTCCTCAGCGGCAGTCAAGTTCTGTTGAAGCTGTTCTAGTGATGATATCGCAAGGGAAACACCATCCCCGAGATCTCCCTGATGAAAGAGAACTGCATTATTAGTAACTGAATGGGCAAAATAGTGAATAAACTGGGCAAATCTATACATAATCATCAATTTAAATATTAGTGACCAAGTAGTGAAATGTTTTTGGTGTTCATGGTGAGATTTTCTCTACATTAGAGAAACTAAACACAAATTGTATGACCTCTTTTTCGAGCACCTCCATTCAGTTTACAAATCCATCTGGTTAACACTGGGTTCACCTCGCCCTTGCCTTGGAGATATTCTGTTTATTTTATCCATCCTTCGCCCATCCTCTCTGCAACTTAACCCCAGCTCGTTTTCTTGCATTCCTAGTCAGATGAAGGGTCTTTGAGCTAAAACATTAACTTTCCTTCTCTTTCCACAGATGCTACCTGACCTGTTGCGTTTTTCCAGCATTTTCTGTTTTTGTTTCCGATTTCCACATCTGCATTTTTTAAATGTTCAAATCTTTTCCCAGTCATTTGTAACTTTATATGTTGATATTTGTATTGCTGAATGTGTACCTGAAGCTTGGAATGGTGATATACCCATCGTAATGCTGCTGATGTCAGGCTTGTCTTCCCACAACCATAGGTTTCATCTATTGCTTTCTTCACCAAATCTATGGCTCGGAAATTATGCTCCTTCCAGTACCTGATCAACAGTGGATAGCAGATAAGATTATGCAAGGGGAATCTGGAAAGTTGCAACACTTTTGATGAGATGCCAAACAACGGTCTCACCATAAGGAAGCATAGAATCTTAAGTGTAATGAATGTAGAAAACCAGCAAACTCGCCTGTTTCTGTACACCTCAGCCCAGTTGTTACCAAAGAAGCGACCAGTGGGTTGTTGCTCAAACTGATATTTCCCAGTCAGCAGCCCACCTGCACCAATGAGACAGTTAATACCATTCTACAGGGTCTCACCACCAACCCCAACCCAAGATCCGGGCATTCTCTGCACTCAGTGAGTTTCAAAATGAGGCCTGAAGAACCGGACTACCATCTTGGTAAAAACACAAAGGTGCTGGAGTAACTCAGTGGGTCAGGCAGCATCTTTGAAGGGAATGGATATGCAGCGAAGGATCCTGATCCGAAATGTGATTATCCATTAACAATCAAAGAGCTAATAGTCAAATCTAATAATCAAATCTAAAATGGAGTCGTTCTTCTACAAAAGCATGACTAGTAAAACAAAAGAATGGCTTGGTGCCAAGTCTGAATGACATTGCAAATTATATGGAACACAATATGGAGGACAGGTTGTCTTTTTAATAAATAAATTAAGATGGAATCCTGCAGTAATAACATGTGCTTCTTTCAAGGCCATAAAGAAGCCAAGATTGAATAAAATAGCTGACGCTCCAGGGATAAGTAATAACTTGTTATTGGATGAGCTTGATTTGGACCGATTTTTCCTATATTCTGAAAGGCTATACAATCTTTCAGTCATGCCATATTCAGACTTGGTAGGAGTGTTCTACTGATAAGAAAAATGTATAATGAATAATTACTTGAATCTTACACTAAACAATCCAAATTTATTCTCTCCATATCACCAATTTCCACCAGATTCTATACTCATGTACCCACTAGGGGGGATTTACAGCGGCCTACCAAACCACACGTCTTTGGGATGTGGGAACAAACCGGAGCACCCAGAGAAAACGTGTGCGGTCACAGGGAAAATATGCAAACTCCACACACACTGCACTCGAGGTCAAAATCAAACCCGGGTCTCTGGTAGCCGCACTACCCGCTGCACCACTCTGCCGCCCCACACATTCTGTGTAGGCATGTCAAAAGGGCAACAAAAGTAAGATTCAACCATACCTGCCAGTGGGTTGTAAGCATAAAATCTCATCCCTAGATAACGGAGACAGGGTATGAGCTCCACTTCTATTTGCCGGGTTATGGCGTTATACATGCCCTGCAAACAGAAGATAAAATGATTCCAGGTCAGACTGTTTGTATTTGAGAAATATGCCACTACACGCCACTGTGGGCGTCAATTACCCAGCCCCAGATATTTAGCTTGAGGTCAACCAATGAGCAATTACAATACACATATTCACTAAAACACAAGAGTTAAAGGTAAAAACAATTAACACTGAACTAGGGAAAGAGATATTAGTACAGGTGGTTCAGATCTCAATCAAAATATTAAGTTTTAATAAATGAAATCGAATCTGCAAATACTGAGTCAAAGAGCACGCGTGGAGAGTTAGGTTTTAGGCTGATGATCTTTCGAAAAAATGAACATTTTGAAATCAACCATGCTCTAAATTTGCAGAGGAGCTGGAGGAGTGGACATGACAAAAATGTCATTCCGGAGGCGGAATGACACAGATGGTGGTGGTGTCTCCAGCTGAGAGTGGATTACAGAGCTGCTAGACCAAGTGGGATCTGTTGGGTCCCTGTCACACGGGACGGCTGGTCCCCAAATGTAATATTCCACCACTCACCCATAGCCCCCAACTCTACCCGCCCCCGGACCCCGCACTGGATACAACTACTTGTCCCGGGTCCCGCTCCTCACCCTCCCTGTGCACTCCATCCCCGCGGGCCAAGTACCACTCCTCTCCCTCCCCGCGGGCCCAAAGCAGCAGTAAAATGGAAGGAAACTGGAGCCGTTGTGGAGCTGTTGTGTCCCCGTTGTGAGGAAGGAAAAAAAGATGGCGTTTGAAATTGTGCAAAGGGCGCAACTGCCGGTGAGAACCCGTTAGGTGTCCTTTGTGACGCCAGTTAAGTAAAGACGGCAAGTGGAGGCGCTGTTTTAATTTTTTTTACATTTAAAATGTCAATAACTTGTAAAATACACTATCAATCTGAACGGAACTTGATACAGCACACCACAGGACAATGGTCAGTAAGGTGGGCAATAAATTGTAGTGCTATCGTGTATCGCTTTGACATTGTTCCAGGAGCACATTTACAGCTCCCCCCCTCCCCCCCCCCCCCCCCCCCCCCCCCCCCCCCGTCTGCGGACAAAGTTTCCTTCTTGTGCAAGAGCCATTTGGCCCATATCCCTCTAAACCATTCGTTTTATGTACTATTCAAAAGTCATTTGCAATCACACCAATCTCTACCATTTCCTTACAATTACCCACCACTTCATGTGCCCCTTGATTAGTACAGGTTTCAGGGGTTATGGGGAGAAGGCAGGAGAATGGATTAAGGGGGTAAGTTAGAACAGCCATGATCTGCGGAATAGACTTGATGGGCCGAATTGCCTAATTCTGTTCCTATCACTCGTGAAGCATCTCAAAACATGTACAAAACAGTGGCAATAATCCACGTGGATCTATGGAAGGATGTAATGTGGCCCAGCTGAGTGAATATCCGGTCATGAAAAATCAGTCACCTGGAGCCATGACTGAACAGGCAAAGGTTCAAATTTCTAAAACAATAAAAAAAGGTTTTCTTGACAAATGCAGGAAAAAACATTGAACCAGCACATACGTGAGAGTCGTTCACACAAGTCAACTCCTCCAAGAGGCTTTCACTCCTGACGCACCTGATAGACGGTGGGAAGAATCCAGTTGTTGTGTTTACAGATCGAATAGATTTCTGCCACCTCCCATGAAGTATAGTTGCAGAGGCCAAGTTCCTTAAACTTGCCCTAAAAAATAAGTTATTTTACAAGAAAATTTAAAGCCAAGAGACAAGACTGTATAATTGTTATACGTGCCGACAACGAAACAGTGAAATTCTCATTTGCAGCATTTTAGCTTGTAAACACAATACACATAAATAATATGTGTTGAAAGGAACTGCAGATGTTACACCAAACTTAGACACAAAATGCTGGAGTAACTCAGCGGGTCAGACAGCATCTCTGGATAGAAGGAATGGGTGACGCTTCGGGTCAGAACCCTTCTTCAGACAGGTCAGGACCCGAAACGTCACCCATTCCTTCTATCCAGAGATGCTGTCCATTCTGCTGAGTTACTCCAGCATTTTGTGACTATCTTTACACATATATAACATATAATAAAGAAAAATTCAATAAAATAATAATCTCAATACATGCAAAAAACCTCACGTCCTTCGTACAATCAAACACATTCCATAGTTCATGGTTGAACCAGACGTATCATTAACAGAAACATGTAACTTCTGATCACCTCAAAACTTCTAAAATGCAATGAATTATTGAAAACCTGGAGCCTACTTTTCATGCAAGGACCCAATAGACTTTGATGAAACAAAGATTTAATCGAGAACTTCATTGAGAACTGCTGGCCATAACATCTCTAAATATTCCTGTTTACTTCATGTCATGTAAAGGAATCATTAACTGAGCTACAGCAACAGTCAGGTAAATTGCCTAATGAGGTGAGTAGAACCTCCATCAGGCAATATTACTACAGCAATGCAGGCTGGAGTAAGTCAGACTATTTGGATAGAAATGGCATGATGTACCACCTGCCCCAACTATATATAGGGCAGCACAATGGTAGAGCTGCTGCCTCACAGCGCCAGAGATTTGATCCTGACCTCGGGTGATGTCCATGTGGAGTTTGCATGTTCTCCCAGTGAACACGTGGATTTCCTCCGCGTGCTCCGGTTTCCTGCCACATCCCAAAGACGTGGGTTTGTAGGTTAATTTGCCTCTGTAACGTGTAGGATAGTGGATGAGAAGGTGGGATAACGGAACAAGTGTGAATGGGTGATCAATGGTGGACATGGGCTTGGTGGGCCGCAGGTGAGTTTCCACCCCATAGCTCTAAACTAAGCTCTAAATCTTCCACAACCTCTGCTTTAAACAGTAATCTCAGCATTGTACCTGTTTGTAAAGCTCTTGACAAGCAGCCAATGTTTCCTCAACTGGTGTCTCGTGATCTGGAGCATGGAGGTAGAGGATCTCAACACTCTTCCTTTGAAGTCGCTCCAACGACGTATTGAACTGACATCGAACACTGTCTGCTTTCAATGTCTTCCCATCCCATGGATTTACTTTGGTTGCGATCGTCACTGTACGATTCAGAAAAATATAATAGAAAACCTAACATCCGACCGCCTTAACCTCTGGTGCCATCGATTGGCATAGAAATTGCATAATCACTCGTAACTTTATGGGATTGCACAACTCCAACCCATCCTCCGGTAATGGGAACAGGAAAAGGGCGTTGCATAAGCATGCACAACCACGCAAACCATGTCCATGTCCATGCCCCTAAAGCCCATGGGCTGCACTGAAGCCACCAACCCCTGGTGCCAAAGGATTACATAACCTGTCCAGCCCCAAATCACCTAATCGTCTGCTCAAACAGGCAGTTGGAAGGACAAAATTGAGCCTTGAAATGTCTGTCAATGGCAAGTCCAACAAAGTAAATTACAACCATTTTTACTTGTACATTAAAAACAAGAGTAACCAGGGAGAAAGTAGGATCACTCAAGGATGAAGGAAAGAATTTATCCTCAGAGGATGTAGGAGAGGTGTTAAACGTGTATTTTGCATCTGTATTCACCAAGAAAAAGGGGCATGGTGGATAGTGAGAGCAACGTGGGGTATAACTAACATGCTAGGACAGTTGGCGAGCAGGAAGGTGATGGTATTGGATTTCTTGAAAAGCACCGAGGTGGATAAATCCCCAGGATTTGATGGGATCCATCTCAGAGTGAGATATGTAAGATAGGAGATTGCAGGGACCTTGACAGAGATCTTTGTACCTTCTTTAGCCACACTGGAGATACCGAAGGACTGGAGACTACCCAAAGTAGTTCCTTTGCTTAAGAAGGGAAGCAGCAATAATCTACAAAATTATATGCCGGTAAACCTCACATCGGTAGTAGGGAAGCTTTTTAGATGATTCTTTGGGATAGGATTTATTTGCATTTGGAAGAGGATTGATAATTAGGAACAATCAGCATGACTTTGTCCATGGCAGGTCATGTCTTCCTCACTTGAGGAGATCATAAAGATAGTCGATGAGGGAAGGGCAGCAAATATTGCTTATATGGAATTTAATAGAGCATTTGATTAGCCTTATGGTATGCTAGGATGTGGAGGTTTTTGGACAGGGGGCAGAATAGTTTTACCAGAATTATGCCTGGATTAAAAGATATTAGGATTGGTTCGAACTTGGATTGTTTTCTCTAAATCTTGAGAGGAAATTCTCTAACTGTTGAGAGGAAACCTAATATCAGTGTATACATTGTAAAAGGATTGGGTAGACATTCGCTGTTCGTGTGTTGTAGTGTTCTATGTGTGCGCGCCCAGGTGGGCACAGGGAAGGGTGGGGTGGTTTCTATGGTAATCGCGTTGGGTTGTAAGCTAGCCAAGCGGAATATGTGGGCCGCGGGGCCTGTTGCTAGGGGTGTTGTTACCCCCCAGTCCCCGGTCCCCGCTCACCTGCCGGCCCCAGCTCCAGGCTGCCGATGATCTGCTCCGCGCTCCCGTACATGAACGCGCCGTCCAGCTCCACGCCCCCGCGCTCCGTGAATGCCTTCACCATGAGCGCGCTCTGCTCGGCATCGGCATCGGCGCGGCGCCCGAACTCCATGGTGCCGAGGACGGTGCGGGGCCGTGCAGCCATGGCGCAGCCGGACATGAGGCGGTGAAGGAGCTCCGGCCGACGAGCAGCCCTGCTGTGTGACAGAGCGGCCGTCAACATGGTGGAATGGGCGGGAACCGTCCCCCCGCCCGAGGGCGCTTGTCAATGCGCGTCCTTATTAGACATCCAGGCCAAAGTTTATAGCTCCTCTAGGATCTTTGATCCAGGCTGCTCAGTCAGTGCTGGAGTAACTCAGCGGGACAGGCAGCATCTCTGGAGAGAAGGAATGGGTGATGTTACTTCAGTGCACCAACACTAGGCTGCCAGTAAAACAAAAGGGTGACCATTCCCAGAATTGAAAAAAATAGGATGAGGACTGCATGGAGATGCTCGAATCTTGAGCAAAATACGAAGTGCTGGAGGAACTCAGTGGGCCAGGCAGCATCTGTGGAGCGAATAGACAGTCAACGTTTCGTGCAGGAGACACAAGGAAATGCAGATGCTGGTTTACAAAAAAAGATACAAAGCGCCAGAATAATTTACCAGACCAGGCAGCATCTCTGGAGAACATGGATCGGTGACATTTCCGGGTCTCGACCCGGAATATCACCCATCCATGTTCACCATAGATATTACCTGACTCTCAGTTACTGCAGCACTTGGTCTTGTTTTGTATCAGGATGCTTTTTCAGACTGAAAAGTCAGCTGAACGTCTACTGGTTAGTACTTCTATTTCAAATTTTGGCTTTTAATTTGCGGAATTACCACACCAGAAGGCTGAAAACCATGAATGAGGTGAACCTGAGGGATTTTTAATTTAGTTTTTAGTTTAATTGAGGGTGGGGTCTTTCACAAATCTTTCAACAATAATCTCATTCGGCTATAGTATTCACCAAAACACCAGCACTTCTGCACCTGCCCATTAAGATAACACACCAATATGTGGAAAACATTGTCTACCATGTACAGAGCATTTCTGAATGTTGCGCATCCAAACACTAAATAATACTGAAATGAGGAAGTTTTCAAGACTTGTACTATTTCAAATAGTATTTGGTTGTCTTCGAAAGTGACAATGAACTGTCTGTGGAACCATGATTGGTGAATTTGAACAACTTGCTGTGACTGAAGATGGAAAAAGCAAAGAAGTGGCAGAGATGGATTACTAGCAGGGAATTCAAGGGTTGTGTCCTATACTTGACTTCTGTTAAATTCTGTACAATACTATACATGAGAGTAGAATTTGTGGAAACCAACTTCAGTGCAAATTTTCTGATAAAAATGTTGAAACATAACAGACATTTGGTTGAATCTCACCAAGTGAAGCAATAATGGTGAATTGACTTTTGTACTGGCATCTGGGTAATTTAACAATGGAACACATCAATGATTATAGAAAGATAATCTCTTCAATGCATTTGAGGACTTTGCACCCAATGGATGATTCTGAAATGTAATCACAGTTGAAAGCAGCAACTAACGTGAAGAACAATACAATATGGTCAGAAAGTCAAGTCAAGAGAGTTTATTGTCAGTTTAAAGCAAAATGTGGAGACTTGTCCTGGAGCGATCTTTCAATGTCATTGCAGCAATGAATCAGATAGGACCTCCAAAGGTACATGTTCCATCTATAACGATTGAGTTCCATTTTGCAACCAAATGCCAGTCACAGTTGTGCTCCAATCCTGAATGTGTGCTATATATGAATGAGTCACAACAGCCTTATTATAAATCAATTTTTTACTATGCGTATGACCAGTCACTATCATTAGAAGTTTCTACCTGCAAATGCCAGGTAGCATTTGTACACTTTACTCCACAACTGAAGGGGTTATAGTGATACTGTACAGTCACGAATATTAGGTGCACAGTTGACCTGTGTAAGGATTCACAGTGGCAGTGGTAAACGTGCCACCTCACAGAGTCAGTGTTCAGAGTTCAATCCTGACCTTGTGTTGTCTCTACATAGTTTTCTCCAGGTGCCCCAGTTTACTCCCACACTCCAAAGACTTGCAAGTTTGTAGGTTAATTGGCTTCTGTAAATTATCTCTAGTGTGTACGATAGAACTAATGTACGGGTGATCGTTGGTTGGCGTGAGTGTTTCCACGCTATATCTGTGAAGTTTAAATCTCATAGGGGTGAACTATAGATTTGAACAAACTGTGTAAAATAATATCACCAATTTCTGTGCATTTATCCAGTTTGATTAAATCTTCCTGGTAGGAATGAGAAAACAGTGATATCAAATGCACAAAGTGAATCAATTGTTTTTATTCAAGCAAACAAAGCAAATATAATGTGTTGCCAACAATTTTGATTCTACATGTATTAAATGTTCTATTCAGGGGTACACCATCAGCTATATGCTGTAGTAATTAAGTTGTTTCACTCGTGTTACTAGAATTTTTGTCCCAGGCTGGGATTCTACGTAATTTTAGATTACAGATCCCAGCCAGCCAATCCTTATTCTGTCATTTTTCAAAGCAGCTCAGCAACATCCAAGGGTCAAAACACTTGAACATAACCCACTGCTATCAGGCTCCTTAAACTACACTCAGCTCGTGGAATGTATTCCCTTTACCATGTTATACTTGACTTTTTTAATTCCTATTTCAATTAGTGGTCCATGTTAACTGACATGGCATCCACCTGCCATGTCTCAACTCTCGCTCAGTCAACTGAGCCCTTGGCTGGAGGTGGAGTATGTGACCTGACCCACCTCAGCTTGATTGATGGTGTATTTTCCTCTGGCAATGATTCTCAACTATCCCCATTTTGGTGGCAAGAGTTCAGACCAAGGCAAAAACTATTGGTGAGAAAATTACAATTTCCAAGCTGTCAGCTGGGAACTGAAATGTCACTAAAAATATTAAGGTCACTGTCTTTATTTAAATTGCTTGCCTCAGAATTTTGGTAAACTATGATATGAGCATATAATGTGCACAATATCTCTTCCCACTCTCCACCCCAATCCACGTTGATCTTGAACCGCCTGGCAATGCAAAGACTGGGCAGCTCCATCTCCCAGGACTAAGGGGAGTCATCAGTGAGTGGAAGGTGGCTGGTAAATGACAGGCCACGCCACTGATCCAGCCACCTTCCAAATGAAAACAATTGTAAGTACTCCTGTAACTGTCAGCATTTAGATTGGAAGATTCAGTCCAATATTTCGACTGATTTATCGAAAATAATTTGGGCAATCATGTGCGACAAGTTTCCAACCTTCATTGAAGGCATCGACTACTGAAGAAGCAAGTGGTCCTTCCTCAGCGGCAGTCAAGTTCTGTTGAAGCTGTTCCAGTGATGAATTCCCAAGGATAACACCATCCCCAAGATCTCCCTGATGAAAAGAGAACAGCATTATTAGTAAATGAATGGGCAAAATAGTGAATAAACAGGGCAAATCTATACATAATCATCAATTTAAATATTAATGATCAAGCAGTGAAATGTTTTTGGTGTTCATGGTGAGATTTTCTCTACATTAGAGAAACTAAACACAAATTGTATGACCTCTGTTTAGAGCACCTCCATTCAGTTTACAAATCCATCTGGTTAACATTGGGTTCACCTTGCCTTGGAGATATTCTGTTTATTTTCAAAGGTTCAAAGGTTATTTATTGGTCACATACACCTAGGTGAAGTGAAATGCTTCTTGCCAATGCAGCACATAAAGAAAGAATACAGACATAACATTAATAAGAGATTTAAACATAAAGAACATCCCCCCACAATGGCTCCCACCATGAGGGAAGGCACAAAGTCCAGTCCCCAACCCCAGTTCACCCATAGTCGAGCCAATTGAGGCCTCCACAGTTGCCTCTACGGAGGCCCGATGTTCCTGGCCGTTCTCGCCGGGTGATGTTGCTCCGGCGTCGGGAGAAACCTCGCAGCGGCTTGGGACACCTGGAACGGCCGCTTCCGTACTGGAGGCCGCGGCTTCCAAAGCCAACAAGGCCGCGCCGGTTGGAGCTCCACTACTGGCGATCTCGTCGCGAGATCCCAGGCTCCCGGTGTACAGTTCGGCGGCGCCGCCCGCAGCTGGTCGCTCCTCAGACCCGCAGCTCCGCGATGTTGTTCCTGGCGGTCTTCAGCTCACCGGAGCTCCAGCGCGGCGACCCAGGCAAGGCATCGCCCGCTCCACGATAGCGCTCCAGCGCTGTGCCGCTGCCGAAGCCGTGGTTCTGGGCGGTCCCCGTCAGGAAACGCCGCTCCAGGCCCGCTGGTAGGCCGCGAGGACGGGTCGAAACTGCAGCCCGGAGAAAAGCTGCCTCTCCGACCAGGTAGGGACCCTGAAAGGTAGTTTCCCCCTCCCCCACATAAAAAAGTCTAGACCTCCAGAAACAAAAACACTTTAACTAAAAATAAAAAAAAGATGAAAAGACAGCTGCTGGCTGGGCAGCCGCGCACAGGTCAGCGCCCCCTATCGTTCTGCAACATTATCGTTCGCCCATCCTCTCTGCAACATTTTCTTATTCCCATGAAGGGTGTTTGAGCTAAAACATTAACTTTCCTTCTCTTTCCACAGATGCCACCTGACCTGTTGCGCGTTGCCAGTATTTTCTGTTTTTGTCTCCGATTTCCACATCTGCATTTTTGAAATGTTCAAATCTTTTCCCAGTCAGTTGTAATTTAATATGTTGATATTTGTATTGCTGAATGTGTACCTGAAGCTTGGAATGGTGATATATCCATCGTAATGCTGCTGATATCAGGCTTGTCTTCCCACACCCATAGGTTTCATCTATTGCTTTCTTCACCAAATCTATGGCTCGGAAATGATGCTCCTTCCAGTACCTGATGAACAGTGGACAGCAGATAAGATTATGCAAGGGGAATCTGGAAAGTTGCAAAACTTTGGATGAGATGCCAAACAACTTTGTCTCACCATAAGGAAGCATAGAATCTTAAGTGTGATGAATGTAGAAAACCAGCAAACTCACCTGTTTCTGTACGCCTCGGCCCAATTGTTACCAAAGAAGCGACCAGTGGGTTGTTTCTCAAACTTGTCCTCAAACTGATATTTCCCAGTCAGCAGCCCACCTGCACCAATGAGACAGTTAATACCATTCTACAGGGTCTCACCACCAACCCCAACCCAAGAGCCAGTCATTCTCTGCACCCAATGAGTTTCAAACTGAGGCCTGACTGAACCCGACTACCATCTTGTGAAAAACACAAAGGTGCTGGAGTAACTCAGCGGGTCAGGTAGCATCTGTGAAGGGATACGCAAAGAAGGATCCTAACCCAAAATGTCATTATCCATTCCATCTATGCTGCCCGACCTGCTGAGTTTCCCCAGCACTTTCTGTTTTGCTCAAGATTCCAGCATCTGCAGTTCCTTTTGCATCCATTTTGTGAAGATTTGCAATGGACCCCCATTTTCCTCCTCCCCAATTCACCTCAGGAGCGATCCTTCACTGAGTAATGGAGGGGTAGGCTGCCGTTGTTTGATGAATGCACATGCACTTGCACACATTGATGACTGCATCGGTGCTACCTCCTGCACCCATGCAGAACTCATGAACTTCATCATCAATTTTCATCCTGCACTCAAATTTACTTGGACCATCTCTGACACCTCCCTCCCCTTACTTGATCTCAGTCTCCATCCCAGGAAGTAGACTATTGACTGATATCTATTACAAACCCACTGACTCCCACAACTATCTCGACTACACTTCTTCTCACCCTGTATCCTGCAAAGAATCTATCCCAAATTACCAATTCTCCTGTCTACACAGAATCTGTGCCCAAGGTTAGATGTTCCATATTAGAACATCCGAGATGTCCTCATTCTTAAGTAAACAGGGTTTCCCCTCTACCATCATAGATGAGGCACTCACTCGTGTCTCCTCAATATCCCGCAGCTACGTCATTGCTACCCCTCCCCCTAGTCGCAACAGAGACAGAATCCCCCTAGTTCTTACCTTCCACCCCAGCCGTCGCATACAACACATAATCATCCAAAATTTCTGCCACCTCCAACGGGATCCTGCCACTTGCCACAATTTTCCATATCCACCCCTTTCTGCCTTCCGTCTGTCGCTATACCACCTCCCCCAACTCCCAGGAACCTTGACAGACCTCTCAGGTTAGGCAGATGTTCACTTGCACCTCCTCCAACCTCATCTACTGTATCCGTTGTTCAAAATGTGGACTCTTCTACCATACGCAGACTGGGTGATCTTTTCGCGGAACACCTTTGCTCAGCCCGCCTAAACCAACCTGATCTCCCGGTTGCTGGACACTTTAATTCTCCTTCCCATATCTACACAGACCTTTCTGTCCTCAGTCTCCTCCATTCTCAGAGCGAGACTACATGCAAATTGGAAAAACAGCATCTCATATTTCGCTTGGGCAGCTTGCAGCCCAGTGGTATGAATATCGATTTCTCTCATTTCAGGTAGCCCCGGCATTCCTTCTCTCTATCCCTCCCCACCCGAGTTGCACGAGTTCATTTTCATCCTAGAAACAGCTTTATCATCGTTACTTTTTTGCATATCTTTCACTCACTGTTCTATATTTCTCCACATCACCGACAATGTCTCCTGTTTTCCTTATCGCTAACCAGTCTGAAGAAGGGTCTTGACCCAAAACGTCACCCATTCCTTCTCTCCAGAGATGCTGCTTGTCCCGCTGAGTTACTCCAGCTTTTTGTGTCTATCTTACATTTGTCTGTGTTCTGGTAAAGAGATGCAACAGGGAAACGGACCCTTTGGCCCACCACATTGATCATCAAACCTCCATTTACATGAATCTTACAATGAACAATCCAACTTTATTCTTTCCATATCACCAATTTCCACCAGATTCTATACTCATGTACCCACTAGGGGGAATTTACAGCGGCCTACTAACCCACACGTCTTTGGGATGTGGGAACAAACCGGAGCATCCGGGGAAAACGTGTGCGGTCACAGGGAAAATATGCAAACTCCACACACACTGCACTCGAGGTCAGGATCAAACCCGCGTCTCTGGCAGCCCCACTACCCGCTGCACCACTGTGCCGCCCCACACATTCTGTATAGACATGTCAAAAGGGCAACAAAAGTAAGATTCAACCATACCTGCCAGCGGGTTGTAAGCATAAAATCTCATCCCTAGATAACGGAGACAGGGTATGAGCTCCACTTCTATTTGCCGGGTTATGGCGTTATACATGCCCTGCAAACAGAAGATAAAATGATTCCAGGCCAGACTGTTTGTATTTGAGAAATATGCCACTACACGCCACTGTGGGCGTCAATTACCCAGCCCCAGATATTTAGCTTGAGGACAATCGATGAGCAATTACAATACACATATTCACTTAAACACAAGAGTTAAAGGTCAAAACATTTAACACTGAACTAAGGCAAGAGATATTAGAACAGGTGGTTCAGAAAGCTGTCAAAATATTAAGTTTTAAAAAATAAAATCGAATCTGCAAATACTGAGTGAGTCAAAGAGCACGCGTGGAGAGTTAGGTTTTAGGCTGATGATCTTTCAAAAAATGAAAATTTTGAAATCAACCATGCTCTAAATTTACAGTGGAGCTGGAGAAGTGGATATGACAAAAATGTCTCGGATCGGGTGGAGGCGGAATGACACAAATGGTGGTAGTGTCTCCAGCTGAGAAAGGGTTATAGAGCTATATGCAGCTTAGAACCAGGCCCAGTAGACCCACCCGTCCGCACTAACCCTCAAAACCATTCATTTTCATGTACCCTCCAAAAGTCTTTTAAAATTTGCAATTGCACCAATCTCTACCATTTCCTTCCAATTACTCACCATTCCATGTGCCCCTTGATTAGTACGGGTTTCAGGGGTTACGGGGAGAAGGCTGGATAATGGATTGAGGGGGTAAGATAGATCAGCCATGATCTGCAGAATAGACTTGATGGGCCGAATTGCCTAATTCTACTATCATCTCAAAATATGTGCGAAACAGTGGCAATAATCCATGTGGATCTATGGAAGGATGTAACGTGGCCCAGCTGAGTGAATATCCAGTCATGAAAAATCAGTCACCTGGAGCCATGGCTGAACAGGCAAAGGTCAGAGTTCAAATTTCTAAAACAATGAAAAAATGTTTTTCTTGACAAATGCAGGAAAAACCATTGAACCAGCACAACCATGAGAGTCGTTCACACAAGTCAACTCCTCCAAGAGGCTTTCACTCCTGACGCACCTGATAGACGGTGGGAAGAATCCAGTTGTTGTGTTTACAGATCGAATAGATTTCTGCCACCTCCCATGAAGTATAGTTGGAGAGGCCAAGTTCCTTAAACTTGCCCTAAAAAATAAGTTATTTTATAAGAAAATCTAAAACCAAGAGACAAGACTGTTTAATTGTTATACGTGCCGACAACGAAACAGTGAAATTCTCATTTGCAGCATTTTAACAAGCTTGTAAACACAATACACATAAATAATATGTTGGAAGGAACTGCAGATGCTGGTTTACAATGAAGATAGACACAAAATGCTGGGGTATCTCCGCGGGGCAGGCAGCATCTCTGGATAGAGGGAATGGGTAAGGCTTCAGGTGAAAACCCGTCTTCAGATGGGTCTCGACCCGAAATGTCACCCATTCCTTCTATCCAGATGCTGTCCGTTCCGCTTGGTTACTCCAGCATTTTGTGACTATCTTCATACATATATAACATATAATAAAGAAAAATGCAATAAAATAATAATCTCAATACGTGCAAAAAACCCATGTCCTTCGTACAATCAAACACAGTCCATAGTTCATGGTTGAACCAGATGTATCATTAACAGAAACATGTAACTTCTGATCACCTCAAAACTGCTCAAAGCTTCTAAATGCAATGAATTATTGAAAACCAGGAGCCTACTTTTCTTGCAAGGACCCAATGGACAATGATGAAACAAAGATTTAATCGAGAACTTCATTGAGAACTGCTGGCCATAACATCTCTAAATATTCCTGTTTACTTCATGACATGAAAGGGATCATTAACTGAGCTACTGCAACAGTCAGGTAAATTGCCTAATGAGGTGAACACGTGAGTTTCCTCCGGGTGCTCCGGTTTCCTGCCACTTCCCAAGGACCTGTGGGTTTGTAGGTTAATTTGTCTCTGTAAATAATATCGTGCCCTATGTAGGGTAGTGGATGTGAAGGTGGGATAACGGAACTAGTGTGAATGGGTGATCAATAGTCAACATAGGCTTGGTGAGCCGCAGGTGGGTTTCCACCTGTACCACTAAACTAAACTGAACCATATCCATGAAAAGCCGGGACACCTACATCTTCCACATCCTCTGCTTTAAACAGTAATCTCTGCATTGTACCTGTTTGTAAAGCTCTTGACAAGCAGCCAATGTTTCCTCAACTGGTGTCTCGTGATCTGGAGCATGGAGGTAGAGGATCTCAACACTCTTCCTTTGAAGGCGCTCCAACGACGTCTTGAACTGACATCGAACACTGTCTGCTTTCAATGTCTTCCCATCCCATGGATTTACTTTGGTTGCGATCAACACTGTACGATTCAGAAAAAATAACAGAAAACCTAACATCTGACCGCATTAACCTCTGGTGCCATCCATTGGTATAAAACTGGCATAGGAAATCACTCATAATTTAATGGGACTGCACGACTCCCACCCATTCTCCGGTAATGGTAACAGCAAAGGGAGTTGCATGAGTATGCACAACCACGTCGAAGGTGTGCGGGGCAAAAGTGCTTTTACACGGAGGGCGGTGGGTGCCTGAAATACGCTGCCAGGGGTGGTGGTGGAGACTGGTATGATAGTGGCATTTAAGAGGCTTTTGGGTTGTCATATGGCTATGCAGGAATGGAAGGATATGGATCATGTACTGGTAGAGATGTTGTTAACGTGGCATCATGTTCAGCACGCACGTTGTGGGCCGAAGGGCCTGTTCGTGTGTTGTACGTCCAGGTGTGTGCGCGTCCAGGTGGGCACGGGGAGGGGTGGGGGTGGTTTCTATGTTAGTCACCGTTGGGTTGTAAACGAGCGGAATATGAGTTTATCTTGGCTTGGAGTGTGGGCCGCGGGGCCTGTTACGAGGGGTGTTGTTACCCCAGTCCCCGGTCTCCGCTCACCTGCCGGGCCCAGCTCCAGGCTGCCGATGATCTGCTCCGTGCGCCCCTCCGCGTACATGAACGCGCCGTCCAGCTCCACGTGCCCGCGCTCCGTGAAGGCCTTCACCATGAGCGCGCTCTGCTGGGCATCGGCGCGGCGGCCGAACTCCATGGTGCCGAGGACGGTGCGGGGCCGTGCAGCCATGGCGCAGCCGGACATGAGGCGGTGAAGGAGCTCCGGCCGACGAGCAGCCCTGCTGTGTGACAGAGCGGCCGTCAACATGGTGGAATGGGCGGGAACCGCCCCCTGCCCTGACATTTAACCAACCCCCGCTCTCGACGCAGTTGTCATCAAAGATCATAATCATAGAGCTCTATGATCTTTGCTTGTCATTGCCTCGCTCTTCTTACAGTCATCCAGGCTGCCCAGTGCAAGCAATTCCTGCAATGTTTTTTTCAATGACATACACAAAATGCTGGAGTAACTCAGCGGGACAGGCAGCATCTCTGGAGAGAAGGAATGGGTGACGTTTCAGGTGGACACCCTTCTTCAGTGCACCAGCACCTGCACCTGCAATATTAGGCTGTCAGTAAGACAAAAGGGTGAACATTCCCAGAACAAAAAAAATTGGATCGGGACCGCAGATGCTCGAATCTTGAGCAAAATGCAAAGTGGTGGAGGAACTAAGTGGGTCAGGCAGCATCTGTGGAGTGAATGGATAGTCAACGATTCGTGCAGGAGACACAAGGAACTGCAGATGCTGGTTTACAAAGAAAGATACAAAGCGCCAGAATAACTCACCAGACCAGGCAGCACCTCTGGAGAACATGGATAGGTGACATTTCCGGGTCCCGACCCAGAATATCTGAAGAAGGGTTTCAGCCCTGAATGTCTGAAGAAGGGTTTCGGCCCGAAACGTTGCCTATTTCCTTCGCTCCATAGATGCTGCTGCACCCGCTGAGTTTCTCCAGCTTTTTTGTGTACCTCAGAATATCACCTATCCATGTTCACCATAGATGCTGTGGATGCTACCTGACTCTCAGTTACTGCTGCACTTTGTGTCTTAGACAATGGACAACAGGTGCAGGAGTAGGCCATTCGGCACTTGGAGCCAGCATCGCCGAGAGTACCCATAGTCTGGATCGAACCTGGGTCTCTGACCCTGTAAGGCAGCAACTCTACCGCTGCGCCACCCCCTTGTTTTGTACCAGTATGCTTTTTCATACTGAAAATTCAGCTGAACATTCGCCCCACAAATACTGTCTATGAGTTCTTCCAGCACTTTATATTTTTCTTAAAAATTGTATCATGGGGTTCATGTCACCGTGCATTCGAAATTCAATCAGAACACAGTGTTGGAGGAGCTCAGTGGGTCAGGTCAGCAATTAAGATAATTATTTCGCAAAGAAGGGCAAAGAGCAAATTAAAATGTAATCTACAAATTTGGGAATGCTAACTTCAATGGACTGGGCAAGGGTAAAGTCGAAATAAGATTACTGTTTCACTAGCAAATGGAACAATTTGGATTTTTTTAAAGATACATTAATCTAACATCGACAAAAAAAGGTTGAACCAAAGCCAGAAATGCCTGGTTAATGAAGGATATACACAAACTGATGGAACAAATACAAGACTTATATGCTGCATGTCACCTGAACAATAAAATGAATATAGGAAAATGTGTGGGGTAGGTAAAGAGGAAAACAAGACAAATAAATTAGATTAGAATGACTGTTAAAGGAAACCATAAACTATCACAGGGTTAACACAGGGGTATAGTGGATTAAGGACCAAGCTGACAACAGGATAGAGATCAAAGTTAGAATATTGTAGGAAGGAGCTGCAGATGCTGATTTAAACCGAAGATAGACACAAAAAGCTGGAGCAACTCAGCGGGTCAGACAACATCTCTGAAGAAAAGATTAGATGTGTTTTTCAGACCCTCCTTCAGACTGAGTGTCAGGGAAAGGAAAACAAGAGATATAGACGGTGATATAAAAAGACATCAGTCTTTAGCAAGGAAAATAACTTTTTATAAGGAAAATAAACACTGCCAATACCTCAGTCCAAACGAAAGTGATCGACTTGTCATAATCGTCTAATTAATCCAAGATACAAAGATTTTGCTAGGGAACTGGTGAGTGTCAAATATGTCACTCTTGTTCAAAGACAATACATGGCAACCACAGACCAGTTGATTGAAATGGTGAGGAGGCTTCTAAATAAAATTAGGGGGAAAAAATGCAGCTTTGGAGACACTTGTGTTAATAGAAGACAGTCAGGACCGAAGGATTAATGTCAAACATGACTGATTGGTTTGATAATTAACAAAGGAGTTTATTAAAGGAAATGCAGAAGATGTTACCAGATGCATTTTGGAAGATATTTGACAAAAGACTCAAACAAAAGGCTAATTATTAATAGAACTAAAATTCATAGTTTAAGGGATATGAATGAAAATTGACTCAGACAGAAAGCAGCGAGTTGAGCTAAACTGTTGCAACTCAGGGTCAATTAAGTTAAATAATGGTATTCCTTAGTGATCAGTATTTTGACCTTCAAAACATTTAACAAGATGTATGCAAGATTAAGGATTTGTCACGTTTTGATTGGTAAATTAAAAAACTCCCTTTAACTACTTTATTTCTTTCACAATTTTTATTTTATTTTAAAGTGTGTTAAAAATGTCTCTAAAATTCTATAAAACATTTCCCCACCCAGTGTATTCCAACTATGATTGGCAAATGGAACAACTGTTGTTCTTTGAGGCCCTAGAACCAGTCTGTTCCCTCTCCTTAAAGCACACAAACAGGCTTGATTATTTCTTCAAAATAAGCTGACATATCTCCTGGAGCAACTCCACAGCTTTTAAATTGTAACTTGCACATATTTCACATTAGTGCACAGTACATTCCTGGACAGTGTACCAAGCAAACCTTTAAAAGTAACTAGACCAAGGGGAACCCGTTAGGTCCCGTCCCCTCAACGCGCCGTTGCAGTGGGGGGGGGGGGGGGGGCGTCACACACACGCTAACCACCCCCCCCACACACACTCTAACCACCACCCCCCCCACGCGCACACAAACACAGACACTAACCACCCCCCTTGATATATTAACATTATTCATTCGCTCCTTTTACCCCATCCCCGCCCTATCCACTCACGCATAGCCCCCAACTCGCAAGTGTGTCTGGAGAGGGAGTGGGGGGAGAGAGAGAGCAGAGAGAGAGCAGAGAGAGAGCAGAGAGAGAGCAGAGAGAGAGCAGAGAGAGAGCAGAGAGAGGGCAGAGAGAGGGCAGAGAGAGGGCAGAGAGAGGGCAGAGACAGAGACAGAGACAGAGAGGGGCAGAGACAGATTTTAACCCTGGCTCAAATACAACCATCAATGTGCAACAATTTCTCCTCATCCTTAATGTAGACAGCACAGCTCATGGTCAAACAACAAGCTATTATTACAACAAAATAATGTTAAAACTCAACCACAGATTCCAATTCATGACATGGTTCCACATAATGCTTCACATTTCATACATTTTCAAAGTTCTTTCCTGTGCGACAAAACAGTTCAGTGATGAAGCACATCCAGTGCCTTTGGATGTCTATTCAACTTGGTCTTATAAGCATTTAGTCAGAATATTTTCTGAGCTCTTTCTTCAACATACAATTGCATCTGTAAGGCAAACAAAAGCACAAATCAGGTGCATGTACCATTGTGAAGATTTAGTTTAATGATACAACATTGAAACAGGCCCTTTGGTCCACTTAGTCTGTGCCGACCAGCAATCCCCTGTACAGTAGTTCTATCCTACACAATAGGGGCAATTTACAGAAGCCAATGAGCCAACAAACCTGCACCTCTTTGGAATGTGGGAGAAGCCGGAGCACAAGGAAAAAACCCACGCGGTCACAGGGAGAACATCAAAACTCTCTGGCGCTGTGAGGCCACAACTCCACCACTGCGCAAATGTGCCGCTTGGTTGTACAGTGTCTTGTAGAATGCAGACTAAAACAGTGATTAATATTTCAGGTGTTACATAATTTTATTTTTAAAAAGACATGAGGCTGCAGTAGGTTAATTCTACAGCCTTGCATAAGTCAATTAGATCAGAAAGTTAATAAAACAAAATAAATAACCTAATTGTGACATTTTCCAGATTTGGAATCCATTTTTCACCTGCGACTACAATTGCCAAAAAATGACTACTTTACCATAAAAATTGTTCTATTAACATGTGAAAAATGTACAGTCCTTAAAATGCACAAAAGTTACTGTCAAATCAACTACAAGTGCAACACAAAATACATCTTTAAAAATAGAAGTGTTACCTTCAAGATATCTGATGTCATGGTTTTCAGTGGGATTAGCCTTGGCTCCCGCATATTCACTTCTTGTTCATCTGCATGAATCCAAGGGAAGTCCTGCGCAAGGATTAAACTCATCAATAAGAAGCAAGTGGCAGAAATACACCACTCTTACTTTCCACATATTGTTCTCTTGCTGTCTATTTTCAAATTGCCCCAAGGAGGTCAGCCACCTTTAATTGCTCCAGTAGACAAAAATGCTGGAGGAACTCATCAGAAAGTGATTGGAATCTGGAATCAACAAATGGTTTATCTCGGTCTGTCAGAGTCAATGCTCGATTGTCAAATATATTGACACCCCTACACCTCCAACGTGATTAATGTTGATTCAATTACTCATCATTTAATTTTTTTGCCGTTCTTTTTACCAAAAATATTTTTAGGTGGTGAACAATACACTGTACAAACATTTTTGAAAGAGAAGAGCATTCATTACTGAGGAAAGGAGATTCATCGATAAATCTAAGCAGAGAGGTTAAGGTTTGAATTCTAGAGTGTCAGTGACAAATGGATATTTGGAAAATCTCGCTCTTACTGGGTACGCATGCAACATCAAAAACACACAGATATCAACATAGTGCATATTCAAGACCAAAGCCATTGTAAAAATGCACCTAAAGAGATTGCTCACCTTTATCACCTGAATCTTCTCCATGTTTCGAGTGGCAACATCTCTAGTGTGAACCAACACGGTGAAGGTACAGCCTAGAAATAAACAGCAGACATAGGAAGCACTGCTACAATCTAGAAACAGACGTGCTCTCTCAATTGCATGACTTGCTAATCCTGGCATCAAACAAGTAGACTGAGAATACCCCTGGCCTTTGTTAAATCACCTGAATTTCTGGGGTAGCAGTCATGGCGACAATAAAAATAAAAGCAAATAAATTAAAATCAATATGTATGTCCCCTCCTGCTTGCTTTTATTTATTTCAGACATCTAGAATTTGCATATTTAAATCCCCCCCCCTCATCATGACTGGATTCTGCCTCTGAACTCCATCCAGGGTCCTCTGGGGATTAATAATAATAATACATTTTATTTATGGGCGCCTTTCAAGAGTCTCAAGGACATCTTACAAAAATTTACACAGGAATAAGTCACTGAGCTCATTTTGGAAATGTGGGGATGTGGTAATCAAGGATGCATTTATCCCCGAACAGAACTATTATCTAACAACCAGTATCACTTAACCTGTCAAGAGTGTTTCACTGTACTAACAACAGTTCAATAAATTCTTAAATGCAGTAGCATAACAAAGCAGTGAACACAATACCAATAGATAACAATGATATAAATAAAATAATGCAAAAAGACCCTAGGTTCTAGTGCAACCACAGGGAGCCGTTGTTCACAGTGGAAGCAAGGTTGTGCGTGTTCAAGAGCCTGATGGTTGTTGGGAAGGTATTCTTGAACCTGGTTGTCTATTAAATGCCTTGGAACTAAATACTGCTTAATCTAAACAACATTTCCAATTAGATTTGTCAGATGGATCCTCTTGAGAAAACCATATTGACTTTGCCTATGAATTTCCAAATATCTGCAGCAAGTTTCCTAATAATGAGATACAACAATTTCACAACAAAGGATGTCAGGTTAACTGGTCTATAGTTTGCCATTTCCTCTTTTTTCTTTGCTTCTTGAATAGTGTTATCATTGCCAACTTCCAATCCGCTGTGACCTGACCATGAAAGGTATTAACAAATGAAAATTGCCCAAAGGCAAAAGGTTAGATAATAAAAACATGTAAATCCTACTGACGTATTGTTCAGCAATCACTCCCAAGAATTGACAATTAAGTCAAGAGTTATTTTTAATTGCCATATGTACCGGCAATGGAACAATTAAATTCTTACTTGCAGCAGCTGAATGGGCCTGTCGTCAAAAGGGCCTCTAGCAAATTTGCAATAGATTCATAAACATCGAAAAAATAACCAGCCAAGCAGTTGCAAATTCACTCTTCACTTCCAGTTTCAATTTTATTACACATTCTGGAAAGCAATATGTGCCCAAAAAAAAACACGCTCCAACAAAATTAAATGCCTTCAGGCGACAAGGGAAAAAATACAAATTAAACACAAGAGCAGAAACCATCCCACTCACACATTATATTTCATCCAGTCAGTTTTTCTACCAATCTAGCTTGCTATAAAAGTGAACGTAAAATAAAAGCATTCCTAATCAAAAATTGACCTGGAGGGTTGGTGTCCAGAATTGCATCACAGACACTAATCTTCAGAATCGAAGCTCGAAGGAGTTGCTCAACGCGGGACAGCAGCGAGTCAGAACTACAAAACAACAAAAAGATTTAACTCACACCGAGAAATCCAAACAAAAACAACGTTTGAGCATGCAAATGTAATTCCGTATTTTCCCTTTTAAACCACTTCCTCTAAAAGCACAAGCTCTTCACGAGTTATGCACAGCAGATATTTGTGTCAGTATGAAACTCAATTGCTTTTGCGGGATGCTTATTTATTCAGTCATGGAAATTGGACATCACTGGCAATGCCTGTATTTATTATTCATCTCTAATTGCCCCTGAAATTAGGAGGTAGGTGAAAGTCTCGTATGGAAGGGCCACAAGAAACTACTTATACTGGAATCTTGAGCAAAACACAAAAGTGCTGGGAAAAACTCAGCAGGTCAGGCTAAATCTCTGGATGGAATGGACAGACAATGTTTCGAGTCAGGACCTTTCTTCAGACTCGGAACCGTAAACCAAAATTGCCTGCTTTTTCTCTCCAGAGATCTTCCAACACTTTGTGTGTCATATAGAGGATCAGAATATAAAGGTAGAGAGCTCTTTCCACAATTGCATATGGCACTAGTTTTCAAGCCTCAAATGCCATAAACAAACAGTACACCATTCCCATCCTCTCCACAAAATGCAACAGCAGACTCAAATCATGGTATTACATGCATATTGCCCAAGATACTCTCCGAGGGAGATTGTTATATTACCCTAAACTGCAGTTTATCAAATTTCTCCAAAGTAAAATCTACAACGGGCAGCATGGTGGCGCAGAGGTAGAGTTGCTGCCTTATGGCATTAACAGTGCCAGAGACCCAGGTTCGATCCTGACTACAGATGCTGTCTGTACGGAGGTTGCACTTCTCCCCATGACCGCGTTGGTTTTCTCCGAGATCTTCCATTTCCTCCCACACTCCAATGTAGTACAAATTTGTAGGTTAATTGGCATGGTATAAATGTATATTATCCCTAGTGTGTGCAGGTAGTGTTTTTGTGCGTGGATCACTGGTGGGTGCGGGGATCACTGGTGGGACCAAAGGGCCCGTTTCCATGTTGTATCTCTAAAACTAAAGAAAACTAAAACATGTCTGATACAGATACAGAAATATATTGCACAGAAATATTGTGCAATTCTTCACAAATCTTGTGATACAAGCCACTGTAACATTATGCTTATGACACAACTCCAATCACATTACATTCTGGCTCTAGTGTTGACAATTGAACCATTTCACTGTGATCTAATTGTTTAGTCCCAATGGATTTGTTGATTGGATTGAGGAAGAAGCATGTTAATGGTTATGATACATAAAATCTGATCAACATCCGAACCAAACAATTATAGAGAATGTTCTATTTATAACATAAATGACTCAGCATATGGGGAGCAGCATCTTGATATACTGCAACAAAGTTCAGATTGGAAATAATAGTTCAGTCGCATTGAGATACCAGAATAGAGAAATTCTCTCACCTGACGGACAGCAAAGGGGGCTGCGATATCTCAAAGACAAAGCGCTCCACAGGATGATGTTCTTTATCCAGGATCACCACCACTACCCGATCCACCTCATTCTAGAAACAAGGAAATGGGTCACAAGCCACATTCCAAAAGATGCTCATTCAACCAGGCAATGATCTGTGTATTTTTTTTAAATACACAGATCAGGGGAGGGGACAAGAACACTCCTACAAACTTCACTTTTTTTCCCATTCCCGAATAAAGATATGAATGGTGGATCTCGCCGAATTTTTGCTCACCACATAAGGTTGCTTCCAGCCAGTGGTAAATCAAGTATTTTAACGAAAGAAATGGAGTAAAATCTTACAACATGAATACAGTCCCTTCAGCCCAACTTGTCCATGCCAATGAAGATGCCCCATCAAACTTAGTCCTATTTATCCACATTTGGCCCATATCCCTCTAAAACTTTCCTCTCCAGATACCTGTCCAAATGTCTTTCAAATGTTGTTATAGTACCTGCCTCAACTACTTCGCTGGTTCCATCTACATACGATCTGTCCTCTGTGCGATAAAGAACAATAGATACCCGGACCCAGATAATTAGAACTTGGGAGGTGGCTGGCGTTTCCAATGGCATTGTTTTTTTTATTTATAGAGCAATTTGCAGGTTTAGGTGAAATAAGTTGGATTTGCCATAGTGTACATGTTCATAGTGCACAACAGAGAGAAAACGGATGGATGAAGTGTAATAGCAGGGTGCTTCGTTAAATGTGTGACTCGGTTTTTCATCACATTAAAATGTTATTGTAATAGCAGCCTTAACAAGGGTGGCACAGTGGAGCAGTGGGTGGAGCCACAGCGTCAGGTTTGAACCTGACCTCGGTTGCTGTCAGTGCAGTTTGTACATTCTCTCTGTAAACGCATGGGTTACCGCTGGGTGCTCTGGTTTCCTCCCACATCCCAAAAATGTACATGCGGTAGGTTAATTGGATTCTGTAAATTGTCCCTTGTGCGCAGGATGCAAAAGTGGGATAGTATGGAATGAGTGTGTGGGTGATTAATGGTGATTAATGTGACCTGGACAGTGTGTCAAAAGGCTATTTCCATGCTGTATCTCTAAACTAAATCATGTGACTAGTGTCTTCTTGGAGGTGAAAATAGTGAGCCATTCAGCACAAGGCTCAATCTTTGGCTCGTTCTTTTATTTTTTGAAGAATCTTAAATACATGAAATGGACAGAAACAAGAAAAGAAAATTGTACTGCTGCACAAATGAAAAGTGAGCGATACACTCAAGCACTGACTAGCATCCCAGAGATATCCCGTGCACGTCTCAGTATCTGCCTTGTATAAGTAGAGATGCACCAGGTGAAGAGGAGTAGAAACTAATTGAGTGCAAATTCATACAAACAGTTCCACATTATGACAAAAGCAGGCAGTTACATTTTTCCTCACCTTCTCGATCAAAGGCTTGATACAGTGCAGCGTGTCCTGGATGTACTGGTTAAGCTCCGGGTGACACGACATCTACACAACCACAACATTGAAAGGTTGAAATGGAGACATAAGGAACCGCAGATGCTAGAATATTCAGCAAAACAGAAAGTGCTGGAGGAACTCAGTGGATCAGGCAGCATCTGTGGAGGGAAGGGACATGTGACGTTTTTAAATATTCCAACGGAATTAGGTTTCTCCCCTTCTCTTTTTTATGAAAACGTCATCAGTGCATTCCCTCCACAGATGTTGGCTTGCTGAGTTCCTAGGGCACTTTAAGTTTTACTCAACGGGTAAATAAAGTTTATTTCAGCAAAATAATGCAATTAACAGTTTTCAAAAGCACAACATTTCTAAATAACAGCTTCAGAAGCTGAACAAACTATAGAGTCATACAGTGTGGAAACAGACCCTTCAGCCCAAATTGCCCATGCTGACCAACATGCCCCCACCACCTGCCTGCGTTTGGCCATATCCTCCTAAACATATGTTATCCATGTACGTGTCCAAATATTTTTTAAATGTTGTTATCATACCTGTCTCAACCACCTGCTCTGGCAGTTCATTCATATACCTATCGTCCTTTGTGTAATAAAAAGTTGCCCCTCAGGTTCCTAAAAATCTCCACCCCCCCCCCCCCCCCTCCCCCTCCTCATCTTAAATCTTTTGGTTCTTGCTTCACCTATTCTGGATAAAAGACGGTGTATTTACCCTACGTATTCCTCTCATGATCTTATACACCTCTATAAGATCACCCCTCATCCTCCCATGCACCAAGGAATTTAATTTTCTCACCTGAACAGGTACATTGTACTTCTTCCTCTTCTGAAAGATTCCAATTGGGTACACCTCCCTCACGTACAAAATCAAATGAATAGCCACTTCTAGAAACTCACAGAGTACGTCTGCAACCACTGAAAGAAAAAGAAAAGAACTGCATGATGGATAGAAAATCATTGAGATACAGTCGCTAGTGTATATATGGGGAAAGGCAGGAAAGAAAACTGGATGATGCAAATTTTGAACCCTGAGGTCTCATCAACTGTTGGCAGGGGAGGGAAACATAGTCAGTATTTTCACTTTTAAACATCCACATGTTTAAACCCCCCCCCCCCCCATACATACACAACTTGCAGAGATAATAGAAAACTAAAAACAATTGAAAAGAAAACAAAGTACTATCAACTGCCCAGATTAAATTATCAAATATTGCACCTTGTCCAAAATTGAGGTCCTGTCGTGTTAGAGTGGCCATCTTCACAAATACCTAGAGAACAATATTATAAGCAATCAGAAGGGTAATATTTAACAAAACTCTAAATGTTCCATTTCCAACAGAGAGCAACTTGGATTACATAGCACCTTTAACATAACAAACACCCAAGGAACCTCAAAGAAGTAATTATCACAAACAAATGTTAAGGCAGGTCACAAAACTGTTCAACTGTTGGAGGAACTCGCCAGATGTAGCTTGACTCACCGAGTTCATCCAGCAGCTTGTTTTTGCTCACGACTGTAGCATCTGCAGTCTCTTGATTCTGCAGAACCATTCACTTTGACTAAGCATTCAAGGAAAATCATAACAAAGGAAAAAAGAGTGAAAGCTAATTCCATTAGAATGGTCCCTCCACAGATATTGCCCGATCCAGCACTTTGTGTTTTGATGAAGATAATCAGTCACATTCCCTTTTAAGGAATATTGGCAAACATTGAGCACTTGTCAGGAAGGAGCAATTTGAACTCTGTTGTTAATGCTGGGTTGCTATTAGGGCCTCTCCAATCCCCAAGTGTACAGATTGATTAATCTGGCGTCAGTCTGGAGTGTTTAATTGTCATGTGTACCAACAACAGAACAATGAAATTCTTACTTGCATTGGTATAACAGGCCTGTAAACACTATACTCATATATAAAATATAATAAACAAAAAACCCCAATAAATCTATAACTTCAATACTCGGGTAAAGGAGCCCGAGCCTGAATAGTTCATTGTAGAAACAAGGGACTGCAGATGCTCGTTTACAAAAACAGACATGGCCTTGTGCGTAACTCAGCAGTACGTGGAGAGACAGCGTATCTGTATCTTGACGTACAAACACCATCACTGGTACATCACCAAGCTTAGACTCGGTCTTGGCCCTGAAACGTCGCCTATGATCCCCAGAGATGCTGCCAGACCCACTCCAGCACGTTTGTCTTTTTTTTGGTCCATAGTTCAGTTTGTGTTTTGCAGTTCAAGGGCATGGTGATCAATCAATCAGTGATGTGGAATTCGCCTCCCCTCTCCCACAGCGCTGATCGCCGCGGTGTTTACCCCGTCTGTCGGCTCGTGTCAGTCACCCGGCCTCGCCCATGGCCAACCGAAGCCGCGACCCTCGCATCCCCCTCGCATCCCTCGTCAAGGCCTCGACTGACTGACTGACCGCCCACTCTCCGGCCTCACCTCCCGCAGCCACCAGCAACCGCGCCGCCCGGGCTACGCAATGCGGAGTGACGTCATCGGCATGCGTGCAAGCGGCAGAACCACTAGCCCCGCCCTGTCTGGCAGACCCCGCCCCAGACCCAGTAGTCCCGCCCAGTTCCCTCCACTCAAGATAGACACAGTCAAAGATCATAGAGGAGCTCCTCTATGATCTTTGGACACAGTCGTTCCAAGTCACATTTATTTATATAGCACATTTAAAAAACAACTCTCGTTGGCCAAAGTGCTTTACATTTGTTAGGTGCGACAGAGGTTCACCTGCATCTCCTCCAACCTCATCTATTGCATCCGCTGCTCTAGATGTTGGCTGATCTACATCGGTGAGACCAAGCGTAGGCTTGGCGATCGCTTCGCCGAACACCTCCGCTCGGTCCGCATTAACCAACCTGGTCTCCCTGTGGCTCATCACTTCAACTCCCCCTCCCATTCCGAATCCAACCTTTCTGTCCTGGGCCTCCTCCATGGCCAGAGTGAGCACCACCGTAAATTGGAGGAGCAGCACCTCATATTCCGCTTGGGCAGTTTGCACCCTAGCGGCATGAACATTGACTTCTCCAATTTCTGGTAACCCTTGCTGTCTCCTCCCCTTCTCAGCTCTCCCTCAGCCCTCTGGCTCCTCCTCTTCCTTTCTCCTTTCTTCTCCCCGCTCCCTCTCTCCCCACCCTACATCAGTCTGAAGAAGGATTTCGGCCCGAAATATTGCCTTTTTCCTTCGCTCCGTAGATGCTGCCGTACCCGCTGAGTTTCTGCAGCACTTTTTTCTGCCATAGACACACAAAATGCTGGAGAAACACAGCGGGTCTGGCAGCATCTCTGGAGAGAAGGAACGGGCGATGTTACGGGTCGACTGAGACTTCAGACTGAGTTCCCCAGCATTTTGTGTCGGTGTAAACCAGCATCTGCACTCTCCCTGCACCCACGCGCCGGATCCGCTCTCAGATGTGTCGGCCTATTTCTAATCCAACCCCTGTACCAAAGATCCCATAGCGATCTTTGCCCTGTACTGTAAGTACTGTCAAGTAACAAGAGAGTCAAGTGTGTAATTGTCATTTGTACCAGCAACAAAACAATGAAATATGAGGCGCTGTTCCTCCAATTTGCGCTGGGCCTCAGTCTGACAATGGAGGAGGCACAGGACAGAAAGGTCAAATTGGGAATGGGAGGGGGAGTTAAAGTGCTGAGCAACCGGGAGATCAGGTAGGTTAAGGCGGACTGAGCGGAGGTGTTCAGCGAAACAATCGCCGAGCCTGCGCTTGGTCTCACTGATGTACAGAAGTTGACACCTAGAACAGTGGATACAGTAGATGAGGTTGGAAGAGGTGCAAGTAAACCCCTGTCTCACCTGAAAAGACTGTCAGGGTCCTTGGATGGAGTCTAGGGGGGAGGGAAAGGAACAGGTGTTGCATATCCTGCGGTTGCAGGGGAAAGTGCCTGGGGAGGGGCTGGTTTGGGTGGGAAGGGACGGGTTGACCAGGGAGTTGCAGAGGGAATGGTCTCTGCAGAAAGGGGTGGAGATGGGAAGATGTGGCCTGTAGTGGGATCCTGTTGGAGGTCGCAAAAGTGTTGGAGGATTACATGCTGTATGCGACGGCTGATGGGGTGGAAGGTGAGGACAAGGGGGACTATGTCATTGTTGGGAATGGGGGGAGGGGGAGCAAGAGCAGAGCTGCAGGATATCGAGGAGAGCCTAGTGAGAGCCTCATCTATAATGGAAGAGGGGAACCCCCATTTCCTAAAGAATGAGGACATCTCTGATTTTGCTGAAGAGTAGTTAGTGGTGTTAGTAGTTAGTAGTTAGTTCATATATGAAACTTTAGTTGATGTTCACAGTGTTTAATAGCCTGATGATTGTTGGGAAGAAACTGTTCCTGAATCTGGTCATCACAGTTTTTAGACTTATCTACCTTCTTTCCTATGGCAATAGTAAAATAAGAGCATGGCCATGATGTGGGTCCTTGATGATGCTGACTGCCTTTTTGAGGCACCCCCTCCTGTGGATCCCCTACAGAGTCCACCAGTTTTTGTAATCTCCTTCATTCCTGGGCAATTGAGTCGCCGAACCAGGCTGTGATGCAGCAAGTCAGCATAACTCTCTACCATATAATAATAAATTTTATATTTAATGGGCGCCTTTCATACAAAATCTCAAGGACACCTTACATAGTAAACATATAATCGGAATATAACAATAAGGACATCACAGAGACACAAATTAAAAACAGGATTCAATCCAAAAACAGAAAATCAAAAACACAGTGTGAAGAGGGAGCAGCGGCAACCAAATCGCGCCAGCGTCCACTCTCTCTTCACGGCAGCCATCTTGGACACAGACCTACAAGACTACAAATAGACAAAAAAAATCATCCCCCCACAGTGGATAGCATATACCTGTTGAAGTTCAAGAGAGTAAGGAAGTAGAGGCGTTGATGGGATTTCTTTATGGTCACATCAAAGTGCTGGGTGCAGAAAAGATCTTCAGAGATATACACACCCAGGAACTTGAAATTGTCAGTAAAATCTGGTTTTACTGATATTGAGGGCAGGTTGTTGTTGCAATATTCAATCAGAAGATCGATCTCCCTCCTATACTCTGACTCATTGCTCTCTGTAATTCCTCCAACAATGGGGGTGTTGTTGGCAAATTTAAAGATGGAGTTGGAACTGTGTCTGCTAGAGTCATGGATATAGAGTGAATAGAGCAGTGGTCTGAACACAGAGTCTATGGGTGCCCCTGAGCTGATGCTCACCAAGGAGGGACTGTTCTTGCCAATTGCTGATTAAGTTCTGCTGATGAGGCAGTCGAGGATCCAGTTGCAAAGGGATGCACAGAGACACAGTTCCTTGTGCTTGGTAACAAGTTTGAATGGGATGTTGGTGTCGAACGCCAAGTTGTAGTTTATGAACAACAGCCTGATGTATGTGTTTTTATTGTCCAAGCAGTCCCATGCAGAGTGGAAAGCCAGAAAGATTGCATCCCCCATTGATCTATTGTGATGGTTGGCAATTTGTAAAACAGGGGAGCAAATGGAAGAATTTTATAATGTTAACGTTTTTATTTGTGAAGGATACTGAAAGGCATAAGGTTCTCATTCTGTAAGTTCAAAAAGGAATTCAGAAACATGTTCTTTACCAAACTGGTTGGAATGAACCCCCCCCCCCCCCTTGAGCAAGCTGATGTGATTTATACAGATGAATTTCAGAGGAAGCTTGAAAAAAAAGCATGACTGAATAGAAGTGTATACTAATAGAGTAAATTGAAATGTGATAGAATGGGGACTTTCTAAACCCTATTGCCCAGTACAGATAAATTAAGTCCGATGGCCTGTTTTAGAGCAGGATAGTCACTGTGATTGCTTTTAGTAGTAAAAAACAAAATTAAAACTCCCAGTCTGCATTCCCTCCCTCTCCGATGCCACTTAAATGCCCAGACACTTAAATGTTCAGGGAAAAGTGCTGTCCAGCCAGTGACTTCTGCGTTGCTTTCGTTTATTTGTTCTCTATTGTTATTTGCCACCCATAAAATAAAGCAGGTATCTCCATCATCAGCTAGCAGGTAAGTTTAATTTAATCACATTTTCTTGTCGTTTATTTCGGTTTAAATAACCTCCGTTTTTTCCTACCAAGCAATTTTCCTATAATCGCATTTACCTGCTTAGTTTGAATTTTAGGAATGTGCTTCTCTGTTGAGCACTCCAGATAACCAAGTTCCACCGCTGTTGAACGCTTCAACAGCCAAAGCCTATATTGCATTTGTCCACTCGCATTATGGTCATATGTGTGTCAGGCCCATTCAGATCAATTGTTTCAGTTTGTAGAAGGGTTCCGACCCGAAACGTCACCCGTCTTTTTTCCTCCAGAGATGCTGCCTGACCCGCTCAGCTACTCTAGCACTTGTGTCTATCTTCGGTATAAACCAGCATCTGCAGTTCCTTCCTACACCTGTTTATGAATCATGGGTCTACAGTACAACTGCTGTGACTGTACGTCCTCGTTTATATTCGTTTTCCCGAATGAAACCATTAATCTTTGAGATCTCTTTTACCAGTTAGCATTTATTCTGAATCGAGTACCTCGTCTCTAAAATCTCTTTGTTCATCGGTCCTCATTCCTTTTTTAAATTTGTCTCCCACATTTAGGCGCTACCTCTGTGCGATGCGTCTCAGCTAGTTGGTCCATTCTCATCTAACGGCTGATGTATAATGTCAGCCGCTTCCAACTTCTCTCCGAAGATATTTCTTGGTTTTATTTTTCTATTTCCAAAATATTTTAGACATTTTAGTTGATTCACCGTTACCTGGGCGACCGCATAACGGTTCTACGTGCCCCGACCAGTTTCTCATCCAAAACACCAGGATCCCTTCAACTGCAGTGTCTCACGTGTTGACCAACCCCTTCATCTCTCTCCATTCACCTTCACAGCAAGGTTCAGACAACGAACCTCTTGCTTGGACATGATCTCCGCGCCTCTGTTCGTATCTTCATTTGTGTTTATCTTGTTGCATTTCTTCCTTCCTTCAGTTTGTGCCCGCCCCTGTCTATCGCTGACATCATCGTCGGGAGCGCGCCCGCGGAGCGCGCAACTTCATTCCTCTCCCAGCCTCTGAGATACTGGATCTTCGCTTCTATCGGGTTGCCGGAGCGGCCGCTCTCCGCGTCCCGTTTCCGGGTAATAGGCAGGTAGGCAAATGTTTCGGCCAACGACTGGTATATCTAGTCCCGAACGACGCGTATTTATGTTATACGGATCGAAGATTGTGGCACCTGCAACTCAACTGTCAATGGGTATTTGACGATTTTCAGAATGTTTTGTAAAGGCTACACAAAAGCAACGTGTGTGTGTGTGTGTGTGTTCCTCTGTCTATCAGAGTATGTCTATCAGTGAGTATACACCTGTCAGTGTATGTAACCAATCACGAAGGTGGTGGATTTATGTATAAATTGTTTCCTTCCAAACTAAAAAAAATGAGTCAAAGGTGTGTTTGGATGGCAAGCATTGAACATGAAAACTACCTTGTTAAATGGATGCATTTGATCGCCGGTAGTTTGTTTGCATCGAGAATGGTTCTCTTAAGTGCGAGGAGTTGTGTGGGGGCAGAAGTTCGTACGTTGCATGAACCCTTGATATTGGTATTGTACGTGCGCCAGACGACAGGACTCCGGCAAAGCTTTGAACATTTGTCCAGACGCGGGAGAGATACCAAGGGCAGCGTAATTGGAAACGCCGCTTTGTGCAGCTTGAGCTAAAATAGCACAAAGTGTTGGAGGAACTCAGCGGGCAAGGCAGCATCTGTGGAGGGAGTGGATAAACAACGGTTCAGGTCGGGACCCTTCTGCAGATTGATTGGGGTAGGAAAGAGAAAGCTTTGTGAATCTGACACCGAGCCCATTCATGATTGTTTGTGGGCTAGTTTAAGGCAGAAAGAAGCTCAGTCGCCGATGGTGGAGATGAAGATGGAGAGCTAGAATTTTCAGACAGCGGGTTGTTGTGTGGGGTACAATAGAAGATGCTGTAAACATAATCCTGAAGCTGGAAGTGATGTTTGGTCCTGGAGCAGATGGGAGGTGAGGGAGATTCCCCCGAGAGCAGCTGATAATTAATATTGACCCTGGTGGAATACCAGTTACAAAATTGAGATGTTAAGTACAAATACATTTCAGAAAATGGCTCTCCTTTCCGACTACTATTTTTCTCGGCAATTTTAATAGCTACTGCTTTATTTTGATTTCAAAACGATCGTGTGGTGTTGTATTGTGATTGTGTGTCATGGTTTGTAAAGCCTAATCTTGTGGTTCATCAATCACATTGATCTTTTCCTCTACATTCCCCCCACCCCCTTCCACAGTTCCACAGTTCCATCCATACATGCATTAGCTCAGTGCCATATGTCCCATAGTAGGATCACTACCGACATAAACCCTACCCTCGTCTAATGCACAGCAGCTACTTGTGCATCTGGTTGGAAGCACTCAATGTTATCCAGGACAAGATGTCAATGAGTTCTCTCTCCCTAAATCTCGGTGTAGAAATATTTGTAAACAAGAGTGAAACTTTCTTTGTATGATCCCATATGGTATGTAGAAATGCACGTCTGATTCTCCTCTACTCATTGCGGACATTGGACATTGTATCTGGAACTTGTGCTACAATGCTGAGAACTACAGGATATTCTGCACTCGCTATACTCCCTTCACTCTAGCCACTGCACTTGATTTTGGCTTTATTGTATTTATGTATAAATGTATAATGGAAAGCATTCTAAACAGAGCTTTTCACCGTACCTCAACGCATATGACAATAATAAACCTAATGGTTGATAATTATTTTGGGAGGAAATCACTCCAATTATGTTGCGATGGGGGATGCCCTTTGATGTGCGCATTGTAAGAGCTGAGCTCTGGATTTAGTTGGTCAGTTTGTCTCCTTTTTTCCCTTGAAGGCACCATCTGTTACAGGGGAATGGGTCCAGTGGGTATTATTGCATTAGACCAGAGTTAAATTTCCCCCCACTTTGTTACCTAGGGACATGAAGATAAATTGAACTGCTCCCATAATCAATCTAATTATATCAGCTGGAACTAACAAGCATTTGAATTCCAACCCCCTACCAGCAGCTGAGTATAATACAGAGTCTTTAGCATCTAAGCTATTGGAGATGTTTGCACTGTCTTTACACACTCTGAAGCTGAAAAGTGGTAAGCATGATTAATCTGTGCCTAAATGGTGTGCAAACCATGCACCATAGAAAGTATACTGTAGACACGAGGATTTGCAGTGACTGATTGACAAAAAAAAAGACACAAGGAACAGAAGTAACTCAGCGAATTATTTCTGGGGAACATGGATAGGTGACATTTTGGAAGAGAGGTGGGTCGGGACAAATCCTGGCAAGTGATAGATGGATACAGGTGAGGGGGGTTTAGAAAGCAAACTGTCCAGTTGCGTTTGGGAACAGTTCTCCCCAAGAGCATAAGAAATTACAGAGCAGTGGATGTAGCCCAGTCCATCATACAGACTAGACTCCCCACTGTCGACTCCATCTACCCTTCACACTGCCTTTGAAGAGCAGCCAACATAATCAAAGACTTGTCCCAACCCGGTCATTCCTTCTTCTCCCTGCTTCCATCTGGCAGAAGGTACAGGAGCTTGAAAGCATGCTCCAACAGATTAGGAACAGCTTCTTCCCCTCTGTTATCAGGGTTCTGAATGGTCCTTTAATAAGCTAGGGTTCACTTCTACCGCATTGTGGAGATAGGTCTATGGAACTGGTGCGCTACAATGCTGAGAACCATATACTGCACTCTGTATCTTCCCCTTAGCTCTATCGATTGTACTTGAGTTTGACGATTGTATTTATGCATATTATCTGATATGATTGGATAGTATGCAAAACAAAGCTTTTCACTGTACCTTGACAATAATAAACCTAAATCTATATCTAACCACCTGATCAGCAGTTGAAATCAATATCATTGGTTCACCTCGTGTGTTTTTTTTCTTCAGTTCAATCATAAAAAGGAAATGGCACGGTGGTACCTCATGCCTCCTTTCCTCTTCATCCTGGCGTTTGATGCTCTGAGTCAGGTTTGTGCTCTGGAAGCTGACAACAGAGATAAGAAGAGCATACAGCAACCATCTGACAGCAGCAACAATCTGAAGAAACATGACTCCTGGCCAGACCTGCCCAGACCAGGGCGCAAACATGGTACCCAGAGGAAGGAAAAAGCCAACACAATGGTGACCAGAGTGATGGATGGAGACAGGCCAGATGGAGATGGTGTGGGATTGGAGAGTCTGACACCAGTACGTGTGGAGACAGACAGTCTGGAGAGAGCAGCCATACTGGAGGAGGGAGCTATAGATCAGAGTGGCCAGTTTTATCCTCAAGAACTAGAAAATTACCGCACAGTGGAATCTGCAAATAAAGGGAAAAAACACCACAGAGATCACAAGAAACACAATCGAAGAGAGCGAGCCCGACAGAATAAAGGTAAGAGGGACCATGGAATGGTTTGATTGATTGACTGATTGAAAGATACAACATGGAAACAGGCCCTTAGGCCCACCGAGTCCACTTCGACCATCGATCACCTGTTCACACTAGTTCCATGTTATCCCACTTTCCCATCCACTCCCTGCACACTAGGGGAGGTTTACAGAGGCCAATTAACCTACAGACTTGCACATCTTTGGGACATGGGAGGGAACCCGAGCACCCTGAGGAAACCCACATTGTCACAGGGAGATTGTACAAACTCCACACAGATCAGGTCGAACCAGCATCTCTGGCACTATGAAGCAGCTGCTCTATTAGCTGCATCACTGTGTCACCCTTGTGTTCTGATGAATACATTTTTATTTTAAATATATTCCATGAGCTGGAAAGATTCTCTAGGATTAGAAATGCCCAGCGAAAATTAGTTGTTATAACATCGCATGTTAAAATTAAAAATAATGTATAACTTATGTAAATCCAATTATAGTGTTGATAGTGTAAGTGTTTTTTCATCAACATTATTAATTTGAAAAAACCCAAGAATATCAATCCCAGAAAGTTCCAGACTGAATGACTGTTTTTACAATTGTCCCATCATCTTGTGTCTCATTCTGTTCATCTCCTACCCTGCATATACTGTGGTCATCCGGAATTCTGCAGCCCATATTCTACCCCATGGTAAGTTCTGCTCATCCATCACCTCTGCTTTGCCAGTTTTAAATACATTTGAAGCCCTACTCCTTCCTGTCTCCGAAATATTTTCCAGTTTAATAACTCTCCTGAAACTTAACGGTTCAAACTGCAGTCTCTTTCATATCGTGTACACATCTCCACCCCCCACTCCCCCATTCCACATTTAGTGCCTTTACCTTCGACCACCAAGATATTGTAGAATTGTCTCTCTTAATTTCTCTTCACCATTTCACCAAAAGTGCAGAAAAATACTTTAGTAGTGGCACAGGACAGGAGAGATGAAGGTTGCCATTACTGCAGAGATGAAAGTTAAGATTTTACTGATAGTTTAGCTTTGGTGCTTAAATTTTAGTCAGAAAGGATGTCCTAGGTTGTGTTCATCGGGTGCAGGATGGTTGAGGTGTTCGAAAACATTTGGTAAAGGGAGACATAATGTTGAAATAATTGGCATTACTTTTACATACAAATCAGTAGAAAGTCTGATTATTATTTCCAGCATTTTTTTTTTGTCGGTCTAAACTTCCCAAACTGCGATGGTGACATTTGCATCTATGTCAGACCTTCATATCTATCTCAGTGCAAAAAGCAAAGTGTGAGAGGAACTTAGTGGGTCAGGAAGCATCTGTGGAGGAAATGGACATATAACATTTTGGGTCAGGACCCTTCTTCAGATTTCTCTATTCCCACCGCATATGCTGCCTGACCCACTGAATTCCTCCAACACTCTGTTTTTTGTTCATGATTCTAGCATGTGCTGTCTCTTGTGTCTGCATTTTTTCCCCTCGGTGCCCGAATTAAAATTTTCACCAGGTTGAGATTGATAAATCACCTAGTGATTTCTTTCATTTACTTTAAAATCTACTTTGAAATTCATGTATGTGATTAATTTGTCCTAATTTGGTCTTTGTTCAAGTATCCTTATTTTGTACTCTTTTGAACATATTTCAAACAAAAAGCATTATATACACCTGTGGTCTATCTGCTTTCATGTTTTCCTGTTTTCATATGTTTATTTCAGTATCTCATCCTGCCTTCTGTTTCCTTTCACACCCCCCTCCTTTTCCCAATAACTATTTTTTTGCATAAGCTTTGAAGCAATCTTTGCCTCTCTCTACCTCTGCTGCCACTTTTCTCCTCTTCCTTTCTGTGCTTTCCACATTATTCATTGTCCCTTCTTTTTATTTAGATTTTCTCCACTTCTTCTTCCTCGGTCTCTTACTCTCATTTTCTCTCTCTCTCTTATGTGTTCCTCTCCTTGCTTTTCTCGGGCATTCACTTACATTTCCTTCAGGGCATGCATACGGTTAATTGAGGTTATTGCTCTTGAATCAAATTGCAGTTTTGGTCATAATTCTGCTAGACAGGACGAGCTATACCATATCTGTTCTACCCCCAGCCTTGCTTGGGGGTGTTTGCTACATTCCATCTGCACGCTGTCTGCTCTGGTTCAAACCTTGTTCAGGGACTCTGCATTCTATTTGCATCGCTTCCATTCCTATTTTTGGATATGACATGTCTGAATAAATGTGCATTTGAAACCAAAAGTAATGTAATCAATTGCTGGACTAGTGTACTACAGTCATTGGCTGCTACATGCAAGATAAAAAAAAGAGAAAAAAACAGACAGGAGAAAAACGCAAATTAATATGAACAAGAATATTCTTGCTGTGGTTTGTCCAAAACCTCACCTCTTTGTTCATTGTGTGAAATAATAATTTGATATTAAGAGGCAGCTCGGATCTCTCTGACAACGCTTTTTGTATTTCAGCTGCTTGGGTGATTGGATAGGTCGACCCCTATGGTGAGAATGTAAAACCAAGTGCACTGACTCCCTGCTATTGAGCCTAATTTGGTGCAGCTTAAGGCAAGAGGCTTAAAGAAATGTTAGCTGAGTCAATGGGGATAGCTGTCTGTGACCACACCTGCGTCTACCTGACTGTTATACAGATCAGCATTGTACTTTTGGCGTCGTTTTCTCCAACATACAGAGCTGGAAGTCCCTGATCACGGTCGCGATCAAGGAAAGCCAATTTTCTTTTGACAAACTGCATTTAATTTATTTGTAACTAGCATTCTCTTCACTCCATGCTGATCATTTATTAGCAAAGAAGATTGCCTCCAAATTCTCTACAGCAGAATTACTGATTGAAGCAAACAACGGCTCTGTAATTGCTTCCAAGATATATTGAAAATACCAACAATCATCCTGATTTACAACTTTTATCAGCTCACATTCTCTTTGATCTCACGGTGTTTTGGTGAGAACATGTTTTTTATGATCAACGCTGTGTATGTTTTGTGCCCTTCTGTGACTTGATTAAATAGAACCTCCAAAATTAATCTGAAATGGCCAATGAAGTCTCTTGCAAAATCACTGAATTTGTCAGTATAACCTCATTAAAAATATATCAAATAACAGGCAGTGTAATGTTAAATAAAGACCAGTACACCAGTACATTTTAATGGGGTCTATGTACCAGCTATATAGCTGCATGGAGTCTTGTGTAGTCAGTAGAGTTCCCTGGGGATTCAGTTCAACATTCGTCTACCAGCCTACATTAGTAAAAGCACATGTTAATTTCCTCATTGTTGTTTGAGGCGTCGTGCTGCATCTACATTTAGTTCCCCATTTCAACATTTCCACCTACCTTTTTAAACACTTTACCATCACTGAGTACCCCATCATCAACAACCTGAAACTCAAGACACATAATAGTCCAGACACATAAATAAAGTACAAGAGAAGATCAGATATTGGACATCATGCAGCAAGTTACTTACAGCCAGATACACTAAGCATTTTGGCTTTCTTGGGGAATGTTCCCCATTTCCCTGGATGTGTGCAGCTCCAACAATACCAGAGATGTTTAACACCATTCAGGGCAGTGCAAAATGGGATGAAGAATGTTATTAAGGACATATTCATGTGGTAGATCAATAATGTACAGGGCATTAGTTTGGAAATGATCAAGCTGAGAGCAAACTACTCCCTGTCGATCACAGCACTTAGTAAAAGCAGCAGAGGAAGAAGAGCTGAGAATTAACTTATGTTCAAAACACAAAAGTGCCGGAGTAACTCAGCAGGTCAGACAACATCTGAGGAGGGAATGGACAGGCAACGTTTCCGGTCAGGATCCTTCTTCAAACTGTTCGCAGAAGGGGGGAGGTAGCTGGAAATATGAGATGGGGACATGACTGGGGGGGGGGGGGGGGGGGGGGGGGGGGGGGGGGAGAGAGGAGATATGAGCCTGACGCCATTTGGCCTTTTTCTTTCATCCTGGCTCATGTTTTCAATCTTAAACCAGTTGTTACATTGTAAATGCTAAATGAGGATTATCTATGGTATATTAATTGATTGAGATGATTATTTCTTTACTTTTCACAGCAGTGAGAGTGAGCAATTGTGACAGGGAGCATAACAACCTATCAAGTGACACAAACTAGAGGCTACAAAATAAATAGATGATTATGCAATCCAGTCACACCAAGGTGTCTCTCTTACTCTGTCACCCATTGCCTTCTAGTACAGTAACATTGCTGCTGCACAGCAAGTTCTTGGCAGTCTACCACACAACAGGTGTTCTTTACTCTGTTTCTTCCTGCCAACCGACCTTTGTCATCTTATTGATTTGTTTTTTTTTAAGCATCTGCTGATTAATCTGTCACTTTTTGATCCTCTCTTGGCAGTGAAAGTATCAGAAGCTGCGTTAATCTCATCCATAAAGGGTATGACACAAGGCAAGGTGAAGGATGAGCTTTCCACAAGGCCCCTGACGATGTCCAGCGGTGTGGTGACCAGCACTTTGCTGACCACCATTACAACAGAGGAAGTTCCGGCAGTAAAGACCAGACAGCAAACCAGAGAACAGGTAAACCAATTGTACCTGGTCACCCTCCCATCACCAGCAACAGCAAATAGCATAAAGTGCTGGAGGGACTCAGTGAGTTAGGTAGCATCGGTGGAGGAATGGACATTTCAGGTTGGGACCCCTTCAGACTGACAGAATAGGGTAAAGAAAGCTTAAAAAAAAGAGGGATGGGGCGGGATAAAGCCTGACAAGTGATCGGTTGATGCAGCTGAGAGGGATGATTGGCAGATTCCCGGAGTAAGTAACAAAAGCTGGAGGTGAAAAGGAGATGAAGAGTGTCAGATAAGGAGAGAAGAGGAGTGAAATGTAAAACAGAGGGAGGGTTCTGGAGGACAAAGAGGAGGGTAAAGGGTGAAGATAAAAGGGAAATGGGGGACTTGGGATGGGAGTTGAGTGTAATCTTATTTCAACAGAGTTTAAAGAAGAAGAAATGTCTTTATCAAGGGAGGTTCTCATTGTAATTCTATTAAATCATGCTGTGATAAGTGATTCATGTTGTTACATCATGATCAGCCCTCCCTCAGGAGTTTGTGAAGTCCATCGCGTAACATCACTGACATGTCACAGAGCAGCAGTGGTACTTGGAGGCTTGATTATCTCCAGGAAAATGCATCTGAATCTTCCAATCACAAATTAAGAACAAAAAGGAAATTGAATATTTAAAGTTTGGCTCAACAACTGGTTTCTTTTCCAACTATTTCATTGTTGTTCATAGATTGCCATCACAATTGTGGTAAATACATACTCATGTGATGTCTTTGTTATAGAAAACCTCTTTGGGGAACAAATCAACTTTGGCCCAAAGTGTAGAGAGATTTAGATAATGGCAAGGATTTTTAAATCAATACACTGAGGGAATAGTATTGGCTGAAATTTCTATATGCAGGCAGTGCTAGATAAAATGTAGGGAGTTTAATTTTACAGAGTGGAACTTATAAAGGTTAAAAAGAACCACGCCATGTAAAGCGGCAACAAAAGTGCTGAAAAATACTTTAGTAGTGGCACAGGACAGGAGAGATGAAGGCTGCCATTACTGCAGAGATGAATGTTCCGATTTTACTGATAGTTTAGCTTTGGTTCTTAAATTTTAGTCAGAAAGGATGTCCTAGGTTGTGTTCATCAGGTGCAGGTTGGTTAGGGTTCAGAAGGCATTTGGTAAAACTTCCCAAACTGCGATGGTAACATTTGCATCTATGTCAGTGCATAATATCTATCTCAGTGCAAAAAGCAAAGTGTGAGAGGAACTTAGTGGGTCGGGCAGCATCTGTGGAGGAAATGGACATATAACATTTTGGGTCAGGACCCTTCTTCAGATTTCTCTATTCCCTCCGCATATGCTGCCTGACCCACTGAATTCCTCCAACACTGTTTTTTGTTCATGATTCTAGCATGTGCTGTCTCTTGTGTCTGCATTTTTTCCCCTCGGTGCCCGAATTAAAATTTTCACCAGGTTGAGATTGATAAATCACCTAGTGATTTATCTCTGAATATTCCTAAATTGTTGCTGTTTCCCAGTCATCTCTATTCGTAAAATATAAATTCTTCCAATCTAATAGCCGTGACTTTCTTTGCTGTTTCATTTCATTACCACTCATTGCCATGACCTCTACATCCTTTTTAATATTCTTTATTTTACTTCTCAAACAATTAATTCTCCTTTAATGACCCCCCGACTCCATTGGCCATTCATTTCTCTGCTTCCCCTGCCCTCATCTCTGACCCTCTCATCATTGCCCTGAGCTCATGTAGGCTGGAGTAAGAACAGTCGCTGAGGTAAACCCCACACTCGACATGACGCTCTTTGACTGGACAGATTATGAAGACATGAAGCCAGATATGTGGCCTTCAGCAAAAAAGAAAGGTAACAGATGGAGGCACAAAAGGATGTTGGCAATGTGAATATAGGGAGTTGGGGGCATGGGGAAGTGAGCGTGTATGATTGGAGTGAGCCTCACTCAGAAATTTAATTACTTTGGAACGGGAGAGTGCACTTTATATCTACATTGTGTGGAAATATTTTTTCTTAACACCACCCCTTTATTATTTTAATGTTATTTCCTCTTGATTTGAATTTCTCAACCAGAGGAAATAATTTATTTTCATCTGATCTTATTCATTATAGAAATGCAGTCCCTTTGGCCCAACTCGTCCATGCCGACCAAGATGCCCCATTTAAGTCGGTCCGTGTTCGGCTAAAATTCCTCTAAACCTTTTGCATCCACCGACCTGCCCAAGTGTCTTTTAAATGTTGTTATTGTACAACCTGCCTCAACTGCTTCCTCTGGCGGCTCGTTCCATACACCCACCAACATAGTATTTCAGGTTCCTGTTAAATCTTTCCTCTCTCACTTTAAATCTATGCCCTTGACTCCCCCTACCCTGGGAAAATGGTTCCTGCTCTGACAAATCCTCTAATTATCATTAATATCTCAGTTAATCATCAATACTTGAGGGTATGCAAGCCTGTCGGTACAATCTGTCCTTAATATTTAACCAATTTGCCCATGGCTTGGTGAATCTGAGCAGTCACACTACTGGCATGTATTTCCTCTTGAACGCTTGTTTTTTCTTTTCCTTGCAGATAAGCGTCGCAGCAAGAATCTGAGTAATGGGAACCTTACGTCTGTGGCTGAAGTAGAGCCGTGTGATCATCACCTTGACTGTCTGCCTGGTACCTGCACAATTCCTACCCAGCCTGAGGCTTTAACCTTTTGTTCCTTTAAAATAATGTCTGAGGCATTCACTGTTACAATCAGAAACCAGTCGTCTTCTAACTGTGACCTTAAATGACCATTAATTGCAAAGACAAGCAGTCGGCTCATGACATTGCTGTTGGGAAATGGATTGAAATGCCGTTGCTAAGGTTTGAGATGTGTGTGACTGTCAACATTACGGTTCAGCTGTAGTCTCCTCTTTGGTACCATGGCCATTGTGGCAGTTTAATTGAAAGGTAATGAGTTGCGAATGTGTCCTGATGCTGTCACCAGTTCTGCGTCTTGCTGTGGTGTCAGAGTGAGAGGAAAGTAAAAGAGACACAAACAATACACTGTGAGTGACAGCACCTTGGTTATTAGTAGCATCTTGTCTTATGTTCTGGTTTGGCTGAGTGAGAGTCTAGAATGTCAGAGGTGCTCCTCTTTAAAAATGCTGTTAAGCTGAAGACCATTATAGATGCAAGTAAAAATCAAACAACTCTGTTTGAACGACAGCAATTCTCTCCAGCATTCTGGTCAAATATTCAAGATTCAAGAATGTTTAATTGTCATATGTACTGACATGGGAACAATTACATTCTTACATGCAGTAGCTCAATCGGCCCATAAACTCAGTCAATGCACACAGATAAATACAATAAAAAATATAATAAATTATTAACCTTAAAATTAGTTCAAGATAAAACAAAGTCTGTCGTGCAGCCAAAGACATAGTCCATATAAGTCAATAGTTGTGGTTCGTGTTCAAGAAGGAACTGCAGATGCTGGAAAATCGAAGGTACACAAAAATGCTGGAGAAACTCAGCGGGTGCAGCAGCATCTATGGAGCGAAGGAAATAGGTGACGTTTCGGGCCGAAACCCTTCTTCAGATTAGTGTTGTGTTCAAGAGCCTGTTGGTTGCTAGGAAGAAGCTATTCCTGAACCTGGTGGTCACAGCTTTCAGGCTTCTGTGCTTCTTCCCGATGAAAGGAGTGAAATGAGAGCCAGGATGGTGTGGGGTCTTTGTTGATATCAGCTGCCTTTTTGAGGCAGTGCTCCCTATAGCTCAGCACCTGTGAAGGTAGTAGGCAGAGTCTACCACTGTGATGATCTTGGGGCCATGTTGTACAAAAATTGGCTGTCGTAATTTCCCATGGAACCACAGTGAGCACACAACATAAGTCCTTCACCAGCTGAATGCAATTTTAGATTATCCCACAAGTACTACATAAATAGAAGTTTCTTATGTTTAAATGTAATTGGCTGAAAGCTTATTTGGTTAAACCTCATAGTAGGTACCCTGGTACACGTCAACATAAACCCTGAAATGGTTAATCTAATTGCTTACTTTTACTTCATTCGACCCAGTTATATTTGTTGCAGACCTTTCTCTGAACATCCCCGACATGCCTAGCTTTTCAGACTCTGTGCAGTTAATTAAACAGAGACTGAGAAATCCAGTGGGAGATTCATTAAGATTAATTGCTGAACACAATAATCTAATGATTTTGGAGAATGGGGGGGATTAACTGTGAATGCTGCAGGCAGCAAAACATTGGCACTTTGGAGTTACCAACTCATGCACGGAACAAAGGCACTCTGGATCGTGTCCTGTGGTGCTGTGCCTTATGCACATTCTCTGTTCTGCTGCCATCTCTACACAGCTGCTGTATAATCACTGGAGGCACTGACTGAAACAGTTATAAGGCGCACGTCACATGCCTGTCTTGTGATCATTTATGTCATTCCTGATATCAAATGATTTATGGAGATAGTTGGATTGCTGGGAAGCAATCAAGGAAATCTTGTCAACCTTTCTTCGTTTTCTGTTCTCTGAGGCAGAAGAGATCCTCCCACAGTCTAAAGTGGTCTGTCCATCAAGAGGTAGATGGATATTATCTTCACTGATCTTGGCTGCACTATAGATGTTCTTTTTGTACTAATATTATGGTTATTAAAGTGATAAATGTAATAACTAGCATAAACCACTGTACATAAAAAAGGCACAAAGTGCTGGAGTAACTCAGTGGGTCAGGCTACATCTCTGGAGAACATGGATAGGTGACCTTTGGGTCAGGACCTTTGTTCAGACTGAATTTTGGACTTTTTAGGGGTTATTCATTTATTGATTTTTTGTCCATTATCTATTACTCATGAGTATTGTGTTTATTGTGTTTACTGTTGAAAGTAAGAATTTCATTACTCTGAGGTTGCAAAGATGGGAAGGAACAAAGTAATGGGGGAACTGAGGGAACTGAAAATGAGGAAGCATTTGGAACCGTAAGCCTATAGTATACACATGCATCATGTTCTACACAGATATTGTGGGCCAGAGGGCCTGTTCTGTACTGTTATATGTTCCATGTAATCATTAATGTGAAATGGTGCAAAATAGGATGCAGGCAGATGCGATTTGGATAGGCTGATGATAATGGAGCAAGAGTGGGAAACATGGCCAAAAAAACATTGCTGTAAGTTAGTGTAGAGATAAAAAGCATAGAGCATGCTTTCAGGAGCAAGTGAGGCAAGTAAGGGGCAGAGAATAATGTTACTAAGATAGACTATTTTAAGAACAGAGATGATATAGGATCATATGCTCAGTTGGGTGTTCAATGGGACAGATAAAGGCTGCAAACAACCCGGTTCAATCTTAGACATTGCCCAAACAGAAGCATAAGAAAAGAAGGTAAGAAAGAAATGAATAGCAGCAGGGACTGAAAGGATTTGACCTTCCCGATAGTTAATTGGAGAAAACTTCTACTATAACTATGTATTTTATATCTGACATATATCTTTGCATTATTAGAAACAGAAAATACTGCAACTACTTAATCAGTTCCTGTAAGTGGAGAAATTATGATAATATTAATTTAATACATCACCAATTTCTCTCTTCACAGGTACATCCTGATTATTTAGTATTTCCAGCATCTTTCTGTTTAGTTTTCAATTTTTCAGCTTGTAATTATTGCTTTCCTATTGTTGCAGTGTTTTTCATTATGGGTGGAGTCTGTCTTTCTGTCTGCCACCTTTTCAGCAATTGTGATAATTTGCGGCACAATCTCCCTTGTAAACCCGTAAGTGAAGTAATTCGTTTGTACCCTTTTCCACAGGTTGGTGCTGTGATCTCCGACAGCACATCTGTAAAGCCCATAACCGCGGCCTCAATAACAAGTGCTATGATGACTGCATGTGTGCAGAAGGTGGGTGCTACCTATGGTTTAGACTTTAAATAATGGATATTAGACCAAGACTCTCATATGTTGGGTAGTCTACAACCCAATGATATGAACACAGAATGCTCCAATTTTAGGTCATCTTTTAACAGCCCCCACCCGCCCCGTTCTCGCCTTCCCCTCCACTGTACCTCATCTGGACTTGCACCTATTTCTTCCCTCCCCTCCTTCCTACATTCCTACTTCTGGCTTCACAATTTGCAACTCCTCAGTCAGTCTGTCTTACATCTTCTCTTTTAATCTCTGACCTTTGTTCCAACCATCTACCGTTCAAACAAAACTTGCCTCTGTCCACCCATTATCTGCCACACTTTGTCCTACCTATCCTCTCTCCCAGCTCCCCCCCACCCCCCCTACAATTAGTCTGAAGAAGAGTCCTGACCCAAAATGTCACCTATCCATGTTCTCCAGAGATCTGCTGAGTTACTCTAGCTCTGTCCTTTTCAGACCTGTGAGTGTTGTCTCCTCATTAATCCATTCAGTGATCATTGAAGTGACAGGAATGGTATTAGTGTGGGTTTATGATTGGCACGTGCTGACATAATTGTAATAAACTTTGTTTTGTTTGCTATCCAGGCAAATCATATCATTCTTGAGTACAATAAAACCATAAATGAGCACAACACATAGTGTAGAAAGAGAAAGGAAATAGAGTGCAAAGTATTACAGCTGATAAAGAATATGCAGAATTAAAAAACAGTGCAAGGGCCGCATCATGATATATTGGGAATACACTTAGTAGTCCATTCAATAGGCTGGTAACAGCGAGGAAAAGCTTTTGTATCAGATTTCAAGCTTTTGTACCTTCTGCCTGATGGGAGAGGGTAGAAGAGGGAATGATTGGGGTTAAACGGTCCTTCATTATGTTGGCTGCTTTCCTGAGGTAAAGTGTAGATTGGAGTCATGGTTTGAGGGCAGGGGGGGACGGGGGGGACAAGGCGGTTTGCACGATGAACTAGACTGTGGCCACAACACTGACATTTCTTGCATTCTTGGGGAGAACAGTTGCCAAACCAAGACCTGATGAATCTCGATAGGACGCATTCTGTGGTGCATCTGCAGACATTGGCAAGAGGCATTGGTCACATGCTGAATTTTCTTAGCAGTTTGAAAGAAACCCAGTATCTCGTGAATGCAATCCTATACTGCCCCTGAAATCAGCTCAACATCTCCCATTCATGCTCACAGTCCTTCACTAAAATTCTATTCTCCTCTTGGTGCTGTGTAAGGTATAAACATCTACTGTAAACTGTTAATTATAGGTTTCAGCATGGTAAATAAGGAAAGGGAACGGATCTTGTTGCTGTAGTTAAAGCTAATAATCAAACCATGTCCAAGTAAGCTGCAAAGCCTGAATCCCTTTATAATTCTTCTCTGTTCACCAGGTCTCCGCTGCTATGCCAAGTTTCACCGGAACCGGAGAGTGACTCGAAGGCGAGGGCGTTGTGTGGAACCTGATTCAATCAACGTTGATCACGGATCATTCATTACGGTCTGAAAAGACTTGAGACGGAATCCAGCTTAATTGGTCCATGCAACCAGTCAAGAAATGATCTCAAAGTAAAAAGTGGCTAAAATCTTGATGATTCCAACATATGCCTGATAGACCAAGAGCTGCCTGGAATATAATCAGTCCCATGTCATTCCACATCTAGCCCATCCATTCCACTGTCAAACTCATACCCAACATTACAATCAACATTCTCCTGTTTCCCAACATCAGTCAGTACCATCCAACACGCTCTCTTTGCAATACATTGTACTCACTCATACCCAAAAATTCAATGTGACAATTCTATTCTCCCACACTGAATCAAAAACTCCATGTTCAATCAACATCCAAGATATACTGCAGTTGTAACCAATATCTCACCACTCCAATCAAATATACTTAACATATTCTGTGTCCCATAACTATAATCCTATTTCCCTCGCTGGTCCAATTTAATATTTTCCATTCATGCCCAGAATTCCATTAGCATAATTCCGCTTTCATTTCACACTTTTTACCTATTACTTAAGCATCACTATCCAAAACCCCCCAATCATATTCAATATCCTTTATGCCACATTAACATTTCCACTCATAGCCAGTATCCAGAACCCTATCACAACAATACAACATTCATACTCAAGCTAACACCTCCACCTATACATATTACCTAGCTTTCCATTAATGCAATCCAGCACCCAAATCTAAATACCATCATTTCAATTCCATACCCCCACTAATACCCCCCATTACTGACTACTGCCGCCATTGCTTCCATTGCCCCATTAATACCCATGTCTTCATACAAATCACCATTCCCACGTACTCAGTACATATCACTTTAATCCACTATCCTCCACTATTGCTCCACTACTCAATAATTCATCACTATAATTTAGTAAACCTTCATACACCATTACTTGTTGTTGTTTTGATAGTCTGTTCCTGGCTATTACGATTAATGTTAAAATTAACATTTGTATGCAATGTTTATAAATTGATCTTAATGTCATTTCGAGAAAAGGTAGCTAGAACAAACTGCAGTACCCTGACTCCACTAATGATGCATAACATTATGCTGTCAACATTTATTTCCGAGAAGCCTCTCTACTGTACACTCAATCAACTTCCACCTAAGGCTACCCCCCACCAGGCCATCATCTGGCAGATTCTCCTGCCCCCCATCATGTGTTGCTCTTTACCAAGAAACTGTCTATCTCCCTAATTATACAATCACCATACACATAAACCTCCTCATTATGATATTCTTGCCCCTTTAATATCTTGAAATACGAAGTGTGCCCTGGATTACTCTGCCACCTTTTAATACCACTTAAACAAATACCCACCAGAGAGCTTTCATTGCTACTGCAATAGAATCATGCTTTTAAAGTAAAATGTAGCTCTGCTCCAGTTCAAGCCTGCGATCTACTCTATTTGTTGCGTTGTGTACAGTTAATCCACATGAATCTAGCAGCCTAATCCTACCCATTTTAATTTAAGCCTCCTTGGATGCTGTATCTGCTGGCATCTTTCCCGACTGACTATTGGTTCTGTGTGAGTCTAGACTTTACAATTAAGTAGACGAGAGACACAAGGAATTGCAAACACTGGAATCTGAGCAAAACACAAGGAGCTTGAATATCTCAGTGGATCAGGCAGTATCTGTGGAGGGAATGGACAGTCGACATTTCAGATTGACAAGTTGACTATGGAATGCTATATTTGCCCCATTCTCATGTGACATTTGGGTTGCCTACTAATCAGAAACACTGGGACACAATCATCTCCCAAAGCCGACTTAGATCAAGGTGGTGTGATGTTAATAGGACTGCATGTACAACATAAATCGTTTATGGACAGACTTCAGATAGATGATAATAATCAGCAGGTTTGCCATTCTCATTCTGGGGAGGAATGCTGCTGCCTTCCCAAACTGGTGGCCAAATGACTTCCATTCCATAGCAATGATTCATTCAATGATCATGGAAGTTTCGCAAATACTTAAGAACAGTTAGAACCTGAAACCAACCATAAGCTCAGCACAGGCTAAAATGCAACAATATAAGAAAAAAAATAGTTGCTTGTCTCTTTGTTTTTTGTTGTAGTTGAATTGAAGCATGCCAAGTAGCATCATCGAGTATTGATGCAGACTCTGTGCAATATTTAATATCATCGCCAATGAGGTGCGATCACTTGAGGAACAGCTGGCCTTTCCTATTTTCAGAGCACTGCATTAATTTATGTTACTAGACATTTTTACAATTATTTTACAATTTCTGTCCTGTCTGAAAAAGGGTTCCAATACAAAACGTCAACTGTCCATTTTATCCAGAGATGCTGCCTGACTCGCTTAGTTATTCCAACATTTTGTGTCTATCTTTATTTTCTGTCGCTTGATTCAAAAATTATTTCACAAATGTCTTACTACCTTTCTAATTTGTGTAATAATCAAGAAAAGGATAACGTTTACAAATAGTGAAAGCAATCAGCAGATTGATACAGAATGGAGACTCGCCACGTCAGCTTTAGACACTGGAAAAGTATCTGCATTTTTCTATTTCAGTGTGCAAGTGACTCGTATCCTGTAACTCAGACAAATACGCTGATTATCTACTGTGACATTGGATAATCTTACAGAAACGGTCTGTAAGGCTCATGCCAGAGATGATACATCCTCCATTAATAGCAGTTCATTTCAGCCAGTCTCCTGTATTGTAAGGTGGCATCAAGTCAGTGTTGACTCCTGGTGACCTCTCAGAACGACCTACCCCAAAAATACATCTTGAATTTGCTGCATAATACTAGTGGATTTTTGACTCCATGCATCTACTTTTTTGCAGCCACATTCTTCTGTTTTCTTCCAGTTGTATTAAAACAGCGTAATAAAGATATCACTGGAAACAGGAGAGTGTGATGTGAGAATCTCCACCTGTGAGTAACTAGGCGGAGACACAAGAAACTGCAAATGCTGGAATCTTGAGTAAAAAACAAAGTGCTGGAGGAACTCAGATGATCAGGCAGCATCTGTGGAGGAATGGACGGGCAACATTTTGGTTTGCGACCCTTCCACAGACCATAGGAATGTAACTCGCATAAAGCCACTTTTAAAAATAAAGTGTTTAAGAAGGAACTGCAGATGCTGGAAAATCGAAGGTAGACAAAAGTGCTGGTGCGGCAGCATCTATGGAGCGAAGGAAATAGGCAACGTTTCGGGCCTGAAGAAGGGTTTCGGCACGAAACTTTGCCTATTTCCTTCTCTCCATAATGCTGCCGCACCCGCTGAGTTTCTCTAGCACTTTTGTCTACCTTTAAAAATAAAGTGCTCAGATTGAAGAAAGGTCCTGACCCAAAACGTCGTCTGTCCATTCCTCCCAGTCACTGCCTAACCCGCAGAGTTGCTCCAGCACTTTGTGATTTACAAATAACTAAATTGAGAGAAGAACAGCACGTTTCGTTATAATTATGCTGTTTGGCATATTGGTTTCCTTACATTGCTTCACACTTGTAGTTATCTTGCCTGGCACAACAATGCTGGTTTGTACATATATCACCATCTCTTTCTCAAGAGCAATTAAGAATGGGTAATAAATAATGGTCTTGGTAGCAATTCTACTTTCCCATGAATTAATTAAAAAGTATTGTTTGGATTACATTGCACGTCTTAAAACTATTTGTCACACTATTATACATTGCTTGTCATTTTTAAAGTCACATTATTCTTCAAACATAGTTACATTATTTAGATATTTTATAGTTACACTGTACATCATGTTATTTTAGTTATGTTGCTTGCCAATGTTAAAGTTACATTATTACAGTTACATTATTTATAGTTACACTTTTGACAGTTATACGTAATGCATGTGAATTTAGTGATGTAATGCATGATGAAAGGATGGTATCACCAATTTTTTCACTTCTTTTGTTTTCTATTTAATTTTAACTTGAACCACATGAACCAAACTATTGGACAGCTAATAAATAGTATGAAATGAAAAACCTTGGCTCAGTTCATCGTAGAGCTCAATTTAGAGCAAATTTCCTTTGTAATTGTATTGTGAGGAAAGTCATGAAATCCATGCTGAACAAACAGGCATTCCCTGCATAGGGCTCTGTGGGAAAGCCTTGGCCACATGGGCTAAAATAATTCATAAAAAGCCTATTGTCATATTTCCAGGTGAAGTAGATCTGGACTACAATTACTGGTTTTGTCAATAACATTCATATCTGAAGATTACTATATTTTGAAAAAAAACACACTTTTTGATAATTTTGATATCAAATAGTTTTCAGATACTGATTGAGTGAAAGATACAGCGTGTAAACAGGCCCACTCATTACAGGCTGACCATCGATCACCCATTCACACTAGTTCTATGTTATCCCACTTTCACACCGACTCCCTACACACTAGGGGCAATTTACAGAGGCCAATCAACCTACAAACCTGCATGTCTTTGGGATGTGGGAAGAAACCGGAGTACCTGGAGGAAACCCACATGGTCATCGGGTAAACTCCACTTAGGCAGCACCTGAGGTCCGGATGCCACCCTTGGCAATAAATAAACCAAACACTAGGCAAGTTTGACTGTGCTTATGATCAAATAGTCTTCAGATATTGATAGCATCTGTGGTCTGAAGCCAGCTGGGCATGTTCACTGATAATTGTGCAGTGTTCACTCTATTCACAATCCTTCAAGTAACATTGTCCATGCCTAGCATGTTTGGATGGCATCTCTATATAACTAAAAGTCTTCATCTTGTTTGTGCACACGATGTGTCTCTGTGTCAATCTGGTTAATTCCTATCTTCTTCCAAACGCTAGGCCACAGCCTTCCCATTTTCACACACCCTACTCACATTTTTCCCGTGGTGGCGATAAACATCTTCCCGTCGCATTTCCACCTACATTTCTAAAGTTATTAATCATTGAAATTTAGAAAATAAGCCCGATTTCTTCAAACTCACCCATTTCGGGAAAAAAGAAATCCGAGTGACATCACAATGCACTTGCAAGGCTGGACGGCCACTCCGGGAGGGAGAGAAGGGGCACTCCAGCGCTCCAACCCCCCTCCCCCCCTCCTCCACCTTCCCTCCCCTCCCCTCCCCTCCAACGTTCGTTCTCCCCACCACCCCCTCCCCCCTCAGTTTTTCCTCATCTCCGTTCTAAATGGCCTACCCCTTATTCTTAAACTGTGGTCCCTGGTTCTGGACTCCATAACATTCAGAACATATTTCCTGCCTCTAGCGTGTCCAATCCCTTAATAATCTTATATGTTTCAATAAGATACCCTCTCATCCTTCTAAACTCCAGTGTATACAAGCTCAGTCGCTCCATTCTATCAACATATGACAGTCTCGCCATCCCGGTAATTAACCTCAGAAGGGCGTGCTGGGGTAATGGGGGAGGTGCATACTGGGGGATAGTAGGTGGGTGTCACCTAAAATTGCAGAATCCAGGGTGCCTCTCGGCACACTCTAAAATGCTCGAGGAACTGAGCAGACCAAGCAGCAAACGTTTCAGGTGGAGACTCTGTATCAGGACCAGCCTCCACAGATGCTGAGTTCCTCCAGCCAGCAGTTTCCTTTTAAAGCACTTGGTGAAATGTACAGTTACACTCGATGCAATAATAGCTAGCTGCTCAGCGATCACTTGATTGTGGGCCAAATGTTCCGGATGAATATTAATCTGATTTCATGCGCGGAGCAGCTGATCTTCACAAAAACACACATCAGGCTGCGGGGTTGGTCAACTCGAGGTTGAACGGTTAATTACTGGAGCAAAATGTCACAAACGTCGAAGACAGAAACTTTGAACCTTGGATTATTTTCGTTTGACTGTTACTAAAGATTAAGTCGGACGCTTCGACAGTACACTGAAACAATAGTATTAAACTTCTTGGTGTCCCAATTTCCCTTACGAGTGGTGAAATACAAGTGGGGACGGGCAGGAGGACCCGGGAGCCGAGGAAGTGCCCTGCAGAAAGTGGCCTGGAGTCATGTGGTTGTGGGACACGTGATTGTATTTGAAGTTTAATTCCGGGAGAAGAAGCAACGATGGGTCTGCCGGTGATTAATCTGAAGGTAAACACTCGGAAATTAACAACGGGACAGGGATTGTGGAGTAACCTCGGGTTTTCAGAGACATTCGAAGGCAGGGTTAGTGGTGCCGATCTAAAAGCGGTAAAAAAAAAAACCAGGAAAACAACAGCACAATTACAATACAACGCCCCAATCAACTTCAGACAAGTATCCAACCCCCCAAAAAGTGGTGTTAACAGTTCCTGACCAAATACTTGCTCAAAAATGCGCACGATATACGGGAGGGTGAAATGACTGGAGAGGACGGCAGAGAAATGAAGGGAGAAATTATGGAGGAAAAAAAAGTGACGTCTGTAGTTCCATTCTTGACACTGCTTCAAAAGCAGCCAGCATGGATCAGCAGATATAAGGTTAATGGGTGAATGTAACTTGGTGCAAAGTGTTGAACGACCTTGTATTTATGTAAGTTTGGACCATGTAGGATAGTTAGGAGTTTGTTTAAATAAATCAATTCCACGTGATATTTATTTTAACTGCTGTGATACATTTTTTTATCTAAGTGCTTTCGAATCTCATTGAGTCACCCCACCCAATTTCATTTTCCCGGTTTATCTGTGGTATTTGCTGTGGTGATGTGACTTTCCACACAGATCCTTGAGATATTTTTTCCTTCAACTCGGTTTCTCCGAGTCACACACGATAGTTCTCGTTTGCATTTTGACATAGTCATACAGCACGAAAACAGGCCCATTGGCCCAACTCGTCCACATTGACCAAGTTGTCCCATCTAAGCTAGCCCCTTTACCCATGTTTGATTCATATCCCTCCAAACCTTTCCTATCCATGTATCTGTCCAAATGTATTTTACATTTTGTTATTGTGCCTGGCTCATCTACTTTCTCTTGTGTAATTGTAAAATTGTGTAAATTTTGTGTAATCTCTTTGTAATTTGATGTTTCAATCGTATATTTTCCACATCTCTTGTCTCCTCTTGAGTATCAACAATGCTAGAATCACCCCAGTTCCTGCCGTTCATCTCATTAGCCTCTGTGTTCAAAGGATATCATTCACAAATTTGGTCACACTCTTTCCTCTCTTTTTGAATGGGCCATGCCCTTTGTGACTCCATAGTTTGTTCTCCCATCTCCATCAACCCTCCCCCTTCTCACGGCATTTTCCCCTGAAAGTTTCTTGTGTCTCCACTCAAACTATCTGAATGGGCGAATCAGTAATTCACTCCAATCTAGTATACTGCATGTGGTCTCTGCTAATTGGAGAAGATTGGGTAATGGCCTTGAGGAAACAGACCCGTTCAGTCCCCAGAACTACCTTAACCTTGCAGTTCCGTACAACGTCATTAACCATGCCGCACCTATTCTGATTTTTCTGTGCCCTCCTGCACCGTTCCAATGCAAGCTTGAGGAACAGTATTTCCTGTTTTGTCTTGGTCCTCTGTAGCCTGTGGGAATTGATTTCAAAGAAGACAGATACGATAATGGCATTTGAGGGTTTTTTAAATAGCCATAAGGTTAATGGAGGGATATGAATCACTTGCAGGCTGATTAGTTTAACTTGGCATCATGTTCTTCACAGACATTATGGGCCAAAGGGCCTGTTCCTGTACTGTGTTCGTAACATGTTTACATTTTTTTTGGTGTGTGTGCACGCACACGCACTATATATATATATATATGACATTGAGGATCATATGCTTGGGTTAGGATCTGTTAATCTCACTGGAACTGCAGAGATTGTTCAGATATACCATAATGACCTGGTTTTGACCCCCCACAGATGATCATCACTGTGCACTGGCTCCTTACAACCTGGTGAGTAATGAAAGTTTGTTAATCTATTCTTAAATCACTGCCTTCCTTTTTAAATAATTGTATAATGCTAACAAATAACCACCTGCTACATTTCTGAAACTGAGAAAAGTCAGAGCAGGGATTAGCCAATAGTCCCTTCGAGCCTGTCATGTTATTTCACAATGATAATTGCTAAACTTGTATAACAGTTGCATTTTCTCTCCCACACCACTTGATGCCTTTTGTACCTTTAATTCAATATATTCAGCAACTTGCCCCTCACAGCCCTCTGTGATTACAAATTCCCCAGTTTAACCATCATCTGACTGAAGAAATTTCTTCTCCTTTTGTTCCTAAGTGTCTTAACTCATCATGAGACTGTGATCCCAGTTCTTAGTCCTTCCACTGCACTCTCAGCTAGATGAAAAGAACTAGAGCATGTTGACAAAACACAAAGGGCTGGATCATCTGAGTGGTTCAGACAGTATCTGGGGAGGGAATGGGCAGGCGACATCTTGGATCAGGACCATTTTTCAGACTTGCTCAATTAAACCACCTTGAAACGTGATTTCATTCTCCAGATTGAAGTAGGGTCCCAACCTAAAATGACACCTCTCCATTCCTCCCAGATGCCGCCTAACAAAGTTCATCCATCACATTGTGTTTTGCTTAAGATTCCAGTAACTACAGTTTCTTGTTTCTCCAGAGCCTATTGAACCTTGGCAGACTTTTGTACATTTCAATGAAATCTCCTTTCATTTTTATTAATTCGAGGCTTTGTTGATTCAATCTTTCCTTGTATGACAGTCCTACAATCTCAGAAATCAGTTGTTGTATTCCCCCTGTTGTTGTATTCCCCCTATCACAGTTGTATCCATTCTTGGGTGAGGAGACTGAACTCTCAACGGGACTTCAGGTTTAATCTTGCCAGGACCCCATATAATTATAATAAACTATTCACTTATGCCTGGATTTAAAAAAAAATTGTAATGAAGGCCAACATACTGTTTGCAACCTTCACTGTTGCTGCACATATCTAGATGTAGTTGTGTAGGTAGCAAACAGTATGGTATTGCTGGTGTACAAAGGCTATCAGATCACTTTGTATATTAACACCTCCTGGTCTCTTCCTGTGTTAATAACAACCTGACTTCCTCCTCTTCCTTCCAAAGTGGATAACTTCACATTTATGCGCAATGCACTGGACTTGTCATGTACTGCATTTTCCACTCACTCAATTGAACCACCTCGGTCTTCCGCTCACAATTCACAATCCCACCCACTTTTGTGTCATCAGCAGCACCAATGGCTCCTTTAACAAGAACAAGTGTTACACTGTTGTTTCACAGAGTTGTAATGGAGGAATAACTGAAAGCAAGGCCGAATAGATGAGCATTAGGAACATTCCTAGAGAATGAGAATCAGAATGTCTAAGTCTGCCAATGGTGGATGCTGGTAGATTTGCAAATGGCTGGAACTGGTGGAATAATGGTTAGGAAAGAGGACATCATTGGGATGGTCAAGGTCACAGATGATGAGGGGAGAGCCCACAAAAGGAATTAATAGTAGAAATTTTTTGTATTAATATGTTTGCCAGGATTGGGTGCCTGTCATGAGTGTAGGACTGATATGAATAGAACTTGAGGCCAAATAAGATGTGGGCTTCAGAGTTTAGGAGGAGCAGAAATTTGTGGAGAAGGATGGAAGTCCAGTAGAGCATCAGTAATCTAAGCCCAGAGGTGATATTGATTGGTACGTTTTTCAGTGGCCGATGGGCTGATAGGGTGGTGGGCAGTGTTTGGGTGGCAGGATTATCAAAAAGATGACTCCGCTTGCAGCCAAGAACCATATTAAAGCAGTACTTTTCAAAACTGAGTGATTGGGCAATTTTATATTCACTGGTGATTAGAAGATGGGACAGTTAAGGGCCTGTTCCACTTGGCGATTTTTTTAGTGACTGCGGCATCATTGACTGACGTATCAGGTCACCGAAAAATTTGCGGCATGATGATGTTTGACGCGCGGTGTTTTTTCAAGTGTCGCAACATTTTTTGTCCCTGCTGGATTTTGGAATGTTCAAAATGTTTTGCTGACCCTGATATGACGCCGGCAGACGCCGAAAAAAATCGCCAAGTGGGACTGGCCCTTTAATGCTACTCACTCGCAAAAAAGTCACTTTATTCAGAGACAAGTAGAGGTAACAACCATTGTTTATAGGAATCAGTATCACTTGGTTTCTCTGTAATATTTTGGGAATTAATTCCTTTTTAGGCTCAGAACTTGAGCAGTAATGGTTTAGCTGAAATGCTAACCCGTGTGGGGAAACCCAACTTATTGAGATATAAAATTATCACTTTGACCTTTTTTGTTAACTTCCTTCAGCAACTAAGTACAGAAAAGTTAATATTGTAATGGTTCTTTAAAATATTGTATAGTTTTAATGCTGAAAGTTAGCCAGTAGCTCTGTGAATCTGATTATGCAGTTATGCTGTAACTTTTAGGTTTGTGTCAGTGATCTGGTTTCAGATAGTAGAGCTCAATTTTACAAAACAATAACCACACATTATGAATTTTGGACAAAAATACTTTTAAAGCTGAACTCGAGCAAAGCCATTTATTGTTTAAGCAGGATCATTTTTAGAATCTGTCCCATCTAACAAAAATTGTACTATTATGGCAAAGGGTATGTAGAAATGCGGAGGTTGGAGAGAGGCAAGTCAAATCTTGTTGCATTTGGTTGCTTCAGTCTAGTTTCCTATTTCGTAATGGTGTTTAAAATTCCACATGCTTCTGTGATCTTGGCTCTGACTAATTGATGCAGGGAAAGGTCATGGTGTTTTCAATAGGGAAGAGTCAAGAATCACAAAATGCCAGAAATGATTCGGCAGTAGTTTATTTAACTGAGATTTCTAAAATTCTCAGTCATTGTTATTATTCATTTCAAGCAAACCATTCAATATTAAAGTTGCAGTCTTCAAAATTGGTAATAATCTGACTCAGCCATCTAGGATGTAAAACAACTAGTGGACTGGTGCGGCAAAAATAATCTAGAATTAAATGTCGACAAAACAAAGGAGATGGTTGTCGACTTCAGGAGAGCGCAGCCAAAGCATACACCCCTCAACATCAGTGGCACTACAGTGGAGAGAGTGGAGAGCATAAAGTTCCTCGGTGTGCAAATTACAGACAGCCTCACCTGGTCCAGGAACACCACTGGGACCGTCAAACGGGCCCATCAGCGACTGCACTTCCTGAGGAAACTAAAACTGGCCTCACTCCCCACCAACATCCTCAGGACTTTCTACAGGGGTACGGTGGAGTCTGTACTCACGTACTGCATAAATACGTGGTACTCCACCTGCAACTGCTCGGACAGGAAGGCTCTGCAGAGGATAGTGAGGGGAGCAGAGAGGATCATTGGCGTCTCCCTACCCTCGGTACAAGAACTGTTCCTGAGCCGCTGTCTGAAAAAAGCTCAGAGAATTGCTAAGGACAAACTGCACCCGCTCCACATACACCTGGATCTCCTGCCATCAGGCAAGAGATATCGCAGCATCAAAGCCCGGACTACAAGACTGCTAAACAGCTTCCTGCCATAGGCTGTGAGGTTGCTAAACAGTCACTCTGTACTCAGTCACCTGATTCTGCGGCTTGGCACGGACACTTTAATAACTGGCACTGGCCACTCAAATCAGCTGCCCCGGACATTTTTATGATTGGTTTTACTGTATTTTAACGTTGTTGTTTTACCTGCTTTTAACTATTTATACTGTTCCATCAGGGACTGGATTGTTTTTAGGGTTATTATGTGTAAAATGTTTTAAATTTCATGTGCGATGCTCCGGTATTCCCTGGGAAACGTCTTTTCATTTTGCACTGTACAACTGTTGCCTGCAAGATGACAATAAAGGTTGATTGATTGATTGATATAGATTATTACAGGTCAAACTCAATTTGTACTGAGTTGTCAAAGTTAGAGTGAGGCATTAAACTGGTTTGTGAATTTGAAGCAATTTTTGGCCTTTGACTGGTTGCTGTAACTCCGAGGATATTGAAAAGGATAACTGATTTATCCCAGGAACTTGCCAAATTACAAAAAACAATGTGTGGAATCAAAAATATTTTTTAGGTTTATTAAGCCATGCACCAAAGTGAAAGTTCAGTTAACACAATCAGTGCCATTTCAGCAATTATTATCCAAGTGCATCTTTGATTATTTGAACAGACGTGGACTAAAAGTGTGGGGTGTCCCCTGCCTTGGGTATTAATGACCCTTGGCAGCTGGGATGAATTGTACCAGAAAGGGAATGTGTGTGCAAGGGATAAGTGTGTGTGTTTGATTTAATTATTTGATGGTTTGTTTTGGAAAGGAATGGATAAGGTGATATCAACTGAAATTCAGCATATTCTGATGTTGCTATGTTGAGGTCCACTTCCTCCTCGAGATTCAATCGATCTATTTCAGTTGCTCTTGCACTCTTCCGTTACTATTACAAAACAGCAAAACACATATTTTTTTTTACCCACAGTGAGGCACTGATCATTGCCACATGCAGAAGTATATTTACAGAAGGGTTCAGAACTACTTGTTTGGTATTCTGAACAAATTTTGTTCCTACCATAGTAGAACAAAATACTCCTGGGAAAAATATTTAACCTCGATATCAAAGGGAAAGTGGAGGAGAAATCAGGTGTTGTGCAACTATATAATCATTAGAAATCTGCAATATTTTGGAAGTTTTCAAAATGTATAAAGCCATTGGCTCTATACATGGTTGAGACTGCTATGCATCCTTTGAAGAAACGGAAAAATTCCCCACAGAAAGAGAAGCTTAAGGTGATTTGCTTTTTGACAGGGGCTGTTTGTCTTTCTGGCTTCCACAACCATACATCTGGAGTAATTATGCTGTTCTGGCCATTGGGGTTTGGGCCATTGCTCAGAGAGACTCTGTTGATGCTCTTGCCATGGTGAGTAGTTCTGTCCTAACATTAGTATTGTTTTCCATGTCGTGGTAATATATGTCCTTACTACTGAACTGAACCCATTTCCACCTCCTAATCCACTAACCTTTGTTGGGACACAATTCATGGATCCTGAGCACTTATTTTTCCTTATCCAAGTATCTTCTTTACATATATGATTGTTGCTGACTAATTAAATGTGGGGGCATCACAGGTGAGCTTATGTCTGCTAGCTTTCTGTACAGTTATCAGACACACTACTCAAAAATTATGTTTTGAGATCAATGTAGACCAAGGACAAGTCACACACTGCTTGAAAGTTCAATAAACATATCATCACTATCTTCGCTGGTTACGGTGATCAGTTATGTTTAAAATAACCTAGAATTTTCCTGGCATGTGGTTCACCTCATATTTTACATATGCTACCTATGTAACATTTGTTCTGTTTCATAACCTACTGTGCAGTGGCCTTGTAAGGTTTTAGGCATGCTTCAGTAGAATTGCAGAGATAATTTAAGTAATAAGTAAATCCAGTGAAGCAAAATGCCCTTTAACAAAAGTGACCCAGAGTAAATTTTGTTGGGATTTAAAAAAACATGCCTGCCTTGTTATTACAGTTGCTGCCTCCTTTATATCAACGGGTACAATGCAGCCAAATTCACTACATGTTACTATATCACAATCTGTTTTATCACCTGAATAGTTACCATGGCTTAGCTGGTAGTGCTTCAACCACTGAAGATCATAGGTTCAAGGCTTGCAGCGGTGGTTGCTTTCTAAATACTGAGCCAACGACCTGCCAATTGCACTGTTGAACACCTAATGAACGTCAAAGGTGCTGAGAGACAATTTCAGTGTTCGGTGTCTAGCGCTAATTATTTTGAAATTGTGGTCTGCACATTGCCTGCATTGTTCGGCTACAAAAACAGTGACTGCACTAAAACAATGTATCAAAGCCCAAAGGGATGAACTTATTGGGATTCACTCTTCCCCTTTCCCTTCTCTGTTAGGCATCTGTTCCCCCACTCCCTCTCTTCAAGCCATGAATATCTATAAGTAAACAATTCATTCTTGGAACCAGCATTTCTTTTATTTCCTGGAATAGTCCTGCACTATTGCATACTCTTAAATTCTCAGCGTGGGGTAAGGATTCCTCCAGCCACATGGAGCCAGGAGTGTAGTCATGAATGTACAATGCAATGAGTTTGGTCGGTAATCTGCCTTTTATTCTCTTCTACCCTCCTCTTGCCATGTTAAGTTAAGAAACTGAACTTGTCGGTTGAATCTGACTTTGTCTCTTTGTCTTTCAGTACCTGATTGGGATGGTAATAACAATCCTCCTGGACATCATCCACATTGCAGTCAACTATGAGCGTGTAGCTGATGCCCAGATTGGCAGCACTAGGGACCAATTCCGTTTCAGTGTTGGCATGGCGATTTTGAGCCTACTTCTGAAACCAGTTTCTTGTCTCTTTGTGTATCAGATGTACAAGGAGCGAGGGGGCGATTGCAATCTAAACATTGGTAAGATTTCAAACCAAATGTTGTTGTCATTATGTTCCAGGGAACAAGGGACAGGTGGGAGCTGATGGCTCTTGGATGCATTAAAGGAATTATTTGAACACCATAAAGTCTAAGATGAATGCTTCATTGTCTTCCTTGCCACCTAAATGCACCCTGTATTGTTTACTAACTACATGACTTGCCACCCTCCCTTCCCCATCCAAAAATCCTATTCAAATGTTCTAGTTCAGTGTGTCTCTCATCCCCTGCACTGCAGGAGCAGCTCCCCACAGCTAATTCCTCTAATAATGCATTGCAGGTGGAACAGTCAAATTCTGGTGATAGCACTGATACACCAGCATACTATGAATTCTATCTCCATTTGAAGGTCAAGCAAACATGTACCAAACATCTTGATCCTATGAGTACAGGTGGGTTGTTATGGGGCCATGTGATAAAGTACCCAGGGTTAATAACTTCACCCAAGTCATAAGTGATAGGAGTAGAATTAGGCCATTCGGCCCATCAAATCTACTTTGCCACACAATCATGGCTGATCTATCTCTCCTTCCTAACCCCATTCTCCTGCTTTCTCACCATATCCTCTGACACCTGTACTAATCAAAAATCTATCTATCTCTGCCATAAGAATATCTACTGGTCTCTACAGCCTTCTGTGGCAAGGAATTCCACAGATTCACGACCCTCTGACAAAATACATTTCTCCTCATCTCCTTCCTTTAATTCTAAGGCTATGACTAGTCCTAGGCTGTCCCATTACTGGAAACATTCTCTCCACACCCACTCTACCCAAGCCTTTCACTATTCTGTATGAGATTAAGAGTGGGATCCATGAATATATAATCAAAAATGTTCCCAGGTTTTGGTTTTGGTAGATACTGGCTTTATTCACTGCCTCAGGCTCTTAAATACTTTTAAACCTTGGGTGAAGTATTCAGGAAAGTAATTAATGGAATTATTCCATGAGCAGAGATTTAGTTTTCATATAATTGTGCTTTGTGTTGCATCTTTTATGTTTGTGTTGCATCTGTTGTGTCTTTGTTGCCTGCTGTCCAACCTCACAAAAATGTTGTTTTCAAAGCTTTATTTTCTGCTCTCTCTCCCTCCATTCTCTCCATCTCAGACCTGGACAGCTCCATTGACAGCAGGTTTACGTGTGATAGCGTTGAATCCCGTGCTTACTGTGGTCGCTCCAGCTGAACCATCTACCCCTGCCTATCCTGCAGTGTGTGTACAATCTTCCTCCCTTTGCTGCAGTCCACCTGCTTTGATTGGTGATCTTACAATAATTACTTGATTCTTCCCAGGCTGCTGAAATGTTGCTGCTACTTTTGCTATATATTATTAACTTGCATGTGACAAAGAACCTGAATATTACATACTGTGCTTTTCATTTGTGTACATTTTGAGTTTATGTATTTGTTAACATTCATGTTGAATGGGATTTTATATGAGAGAGAGTGAGAGAGACAGAGAGACAGACCTCGGTCAGCTTTCATGAATGCCCGCTGACCAGACTATTTGGTTACATCCTACCTTTTGCTAATTTGAACTTTTGAAAGCCATGTAGTAATAGAAATCCAATGAGAGTAAAGTTGAAGACATAAATTATATATGATTATCATAATGGCATTAAATGGCCTAAATAGTAATCTTCAGACTAGTGTGGAAGCAATGGGATAATAGCTTCCTTCAATTATGCAAATTATGATACCTCGAATACAGAAGATTAAAATAAATGGGTAAGAAAGGGAATGGGCAAAAATTAGTTAAAATAATCTTCATTAAGCGTCCCCATTGCGGACATAGGACATTTTCTATGGAACTGCTATGCTACAATGCCAAGAGCTATATTCCACACTTTATTTTCCAGTTTGCTCTATCTATTGTACTTGTGTTTGACGATCGTGTATTTATATATAGTATTATCTGATCTGATAGCATGCAAATCAAAGCTTTTCACTGTATCTTGGTACACGTGATATTAATAAACTTAAGAACCCACAGAGGCTCCATTGCTGAATCTATTGAAGATGAAAACTGATAATTTTGGAATAACAAGGAAATGAAGGGATATGAATTATTGCAAATAAGTTACTGAATGGAAGACCAGGCATCAGGTGCCATTGGCTGCCTCGTGCTTCTGTTTATGATCTGATGGACCTCTAGCTATTGTGGGTACTCCTCCTTTAACCACCTTGGTAGCACTGGTTTCCACTTTTAGTCCTAGAGTCAAGCATTCTATTCTTAATGCTCTGCCTGCACCTTTGTTAGCTTGACTCACTCTTCGTGATAATTCTATTGACTTGTTATCAGTTAATATATGATTACATTTCTGTGAGGGGCCTTGAGAATGGTTTGTAATCTGTTACTGATATTTATAAAGCTGTTTAAAATGATAAAAAACCGAAGGTTAAAAAAATCCTATGAGTGACTATAGATAAGAGATTTTGGACAAAATAATAAAAAACATTATTTTAGAGCTGAGATTATAGAATGTATTACTGGAGCCTGCAATTGAAGATAAAATAACATTTGAGAACAGCTATAGTGTCTGCAGAAGGAAAAATGAATAAAGAAAACTGGAAGCAGGAATGGACTTGAATAAATAACGTATTTTCTTGCCAAAATTTCTATTTAATTTGTTTAGGTTACAAATGGCTTTACTATTCACCCCTGGAGAGATGCAGAGTTCCAAGCTTTGTTGAAGTTCTGGATATTTGGTATTTTCATTTTATTCTGCTGGGAGCAGGGGTGGGTGAGACGTGAAAAATGACTTTTCTCTGAATTGTTCCATGCAGGTTTTCCCGATTTAACTCGTAGTCGAGATCGAACTTCATACCAGACCATTGGTGAGCAGGAGCCTCACCGCCCACCTTCTACTTCCTCAGAGACAAAGATTACTGTCCCAGGCTATTAACTTAGTTTAATATGCTACCAAAAGAAAACTTGTATAAACATCTTGTGCCTTAGATTCAGTAACCACCTACTTCTGAATGTTGTGTGTGTGCGCTTTGGTCAAATTGTCAGTGTTCGGTGCCTGGACCTCTGTTTATGTCATCCAGATGGTAACATTACAATAATGACCATCCACAAAAAAAGCAATCTTGCCTGTGACAATACCATCTGGAGTTGAAGATTGCAGATTGGAACATCATAAGAAAAATTCTTATCCTGGTGAATTCAAATGTGGCTATTAGGTCACAATTGAATAACTTACTTTCAGGGCATTACAGATTTGATTAAATTAAAGCTCTTGTAAGTCTCTCTGAGGTTTAGAGCCAGTACTTGCTGTAGTTATACTTGGCATTAATGACTAAAGGGTTGAAGATGATTTGCCTCATTCCTTTATGAAAAGGCTTTGGAATAGCAGACATGACTGCTGTCGACTGTAATTTTTCTAAGTTTACTAACATACCTTTCTTTGCGGATAATGGATCTTCAGTGTAATGGAATGTAATAACAATGAGCTACAGAGCCTGGTTCGTACCAAACATAGACACAAAATGCTGGAGTAACATAGCATCAACATAACGTAGGTCAGGTAGAATCTCAGGAGAAAATGGACAGTTGTAATTTCAGGTTGGGACCCATCTTCAGTCTGAAGAAAGATCCCGTCCCGAAACGTCACTTGTCCATTTTCTCCGGAGATGCTGCCTGAACTGCTGAGTTACTCCAGCATTTTGTGTCTATCTTGAGCATAATGGATATGGAGGTTGTGGTATATGAAAAATATTCAGGAGGTGAGCAGCTTTTGCTGTTTAATATTGAAGTTGCTTTATTAGCAGGTTTAAATGTGACCAATTGCACCCTTGAATATAATTGATTCAGTTACACAACATTCAATTAATAGCATTAACAACAGAAAATGCTGGAAAAACAGTACATTAGGCAGCATCTGTGCAAAGAGAAATAGTCAACATTTCGGATGAGACCAGTGTTTAGCTTTTTGTGATGGTACACCGCGCCAGCACCTCTAAGTTTAAAAACTAAATTGGTGTACTGCAGCCAATAGCGCTGTATGAACTGTTATATGTATAACTGTTAGATGTCTATTAAAAAAAAATGTATAAAGACCCTTTGTCGGAATCAGCTGATGGGGATTTATCTACCTGCAAATCGCTGCAAGTGTGATATAAATCAGTTTCTGAAACATGGTTGTTTAAAAATTGTACTAACATTGAACAATAAGTTTTGTAACTTCTGTAATTTTGCCTTGATAAATATAATCTCGCCCAAGATTGGGTAGAGTGTAATACTGATTTGAATCGGAATACTGTTAACAATATTATGGTCCCAGGATTTAGCCCGAGGGGTTTCAGGAATCATATAGTTGTGATACCAAGTGACTTCTCTCTCCAAGAAAGTAGCAACTTGCCATTTTATAATTGAAGGTCTGGTTTCCACACAGTAACATTGGTAGAAATCATATAACTCTCCCATTTCATGAAGGTGTGGAATCAGTAATAACATTGCAATAAAGGAGAGGGACTCATTCCCTCCAAGACATTTCCTGTCCACAAGAAGATGGGGCTTGGATTATGTTCACATTTTGAATATAAATATGTAGTGTAAAATATTAAAGTAATTGACTTTAAAAAGCTGAAACTTCTTATTTTGTATAATTGCTTATTTATACATGTAACAGGAAGTAACTGGCGAGCACCAGTGCATGCAACTATCAAGGATCCGCTGTATTGTTTGTTGAAAATGGCATACAGTGAATGATAATTTCCATAATAGCCATTCTTCCATTCCCACATTCAGTTGGTTGCTATTCTCAACAAGTAATCTTATTGCTATGCAACCAAGAAACCAGGTATCAGTATTGGCCTTGGTATTTATGGCTGAACATTTAATTCCAAATCCCAATGTGTAATTCAGTTCTATTTTGTGCCATTTATTCTGAATTGACTACCTTTTTTTGCATACTTATTGTTAAATACATTATTATTGCCAATAAACTTGATTAAACTCATCAGGCTGCAGTGAATGAATCTCTGAATCAAGGTTATTAAATACAATGCAGAACAACACATGTTTTAACATCTAAACCATATGGACTGGTTGCATTAAGTTTTCTTCAACAGTACGAATTCCTGAATTTTAGGAAACCTAAACCATAACAAGGTATGGATGTGGACCATTTAAAAAAATGCATAACACTGATGATATTAGAATGAATGTTCATGTATGTGAGCTTTCTTGACATCAAGGCAGCATTTGATGAAGACATAAAGGATCCCATGGTAAAACTGGAGTTGCTGGTAATCAAGGGGTAAAAATGACAATATTTGGATACTGTATCTACGGGTGGCTGCTCGGCGAGTACTTCTTCTTGTGTATGGCGTGCGCAGCCTAAAGTTGTAGGACAACTTGTTCTATTTGATTGTGCACACCAGGTTGATTGCATTCAATAACCTATCTTCCACCATGAGATCAGACGTGGGGATATGTGCTAATAATTGCACAATGTTCATTTCCATTCACATCTCTTAAGCAAATGAAGAGGTTCAACAGGAAATTATCACTGTTTAAATATAAAGTATTTCTATTTTAAAGCTAGGCATTTTTTTTTCCTTTCAGGATAGATTTCAAAATGCCCTGAGGACAAGCCTTTAGATTAGTCTCATGGTACAGCTAGATGGATTATTGATAAGCAAAGATGTGAAAGGTTACTGTGGACAGCTTTGAGATTATAATTAAATGGCAGAGCTCAAGAAGTTCAATAGCAGACTCCTGCTCCTAACACATTCAGCCACCTATCCTTGACATTCGATAGTATCAGCTTTGCCGAGTACCCCAATATTAGCATCTTGGGCATCATCATTGACCGGCACATACAATGGCTAAGAGCACAGGTCATGCTGAATAGCTTGCAGAGTCCGAAATCTATAAGCCTTTTCACCATCAGCAAGGCACGGTTAGGAAAGTGATGGAACATCCTCAATTGCCAAGACGAATGTAGATTCAATAACACTTTTGCAGCTTAATGACATCCAGGACAAGACTTAATTGCAGCCCATCAACCACCCTAAACATTTATTTGGATGTGGAACTTATAATTATCTGAAAAGTTTCAGTAGGAGGAGGATGGAACCGTATTCTAGTATTAATTCTGCACACATCAACCTGCCACCAGAAAGCCAGATGCAGCTCAATGAAAAGGCAGCCAAGCAGCAAACTTTTCCAATTAGAGATCCAGGGATTTTTGTTTTAAGAAATCAGTTTGCACACTGGTAATAGTTACAGAATTTATTGCATCTATTTCTGACTGAAGCCTTTTATTGAGTTGCCGCATTGCTTTGTAAAGAGCTACATTTTTCCTCACCCACTTCTTTTCCATCCAGTCTGTACATAAAGCCTTTTTAAAACAGTTTTCTCTCTCCCAGTAATATTTCTGTGCACCAGAATTAAAGACAACAGATATGTTGAAGCCACTGGACATGTGACAAATCTAAGACATTCTATGTCAGTTTATTTTACTGCTTTTAATAGCTATTTCTTGTTATAACAATAATAAATTGTATTTATATAATTTAATGTACTATCATGCACCATTGAGTACTAAAGAATGTTAACACTGAGCTACAGGACAGATGAACAAAAGCTTGCTCAAAGAGGTAAGTGATAATTAACATTTTAAAGGAAGAAGGGGATGTTTAGATGGGCAATTTTAAATCTTTGGTGCTGAGCAATTGCCGTCATTCAGAAAAGTCAAGAATGTTTAATTGCCATATGTACCACAATGGAAGAATGAAATTATTTCCTACAGCAGCATAAAAAGTATGTGAACACAGTACTCAATAGATAACATAAAACAAAAAAAGTTTAATGAATAATAAAATCTAATATTAATGCAGAACAAAACAAAAGCCAAAAGTCCCCAGTTGCAACTATAACAGTTCATAGTTCAAAGTTTAGCTGCTGCTGTTTGTAGTGTTCAACAGCCAATTGGCAGTTGGGAAGAAACGGTTCCTGAACTTGTTTAGTTTTTTTTTTAAATTTAAAGACACAGCACGGAAACTGGCCCATCGAGTCCACACTGACCAACGATCCTTGCACACTAATAGATCCTACACACACAAGGGACAATTTTACATTTATACCAAACCAATTAATCTACAAACCTGTACGTCTTTGGAGTATGGGAAGAAACCAAAGATATCGGAGAAAACCCATGCAGGTCACGGAGAGAACGTACAAACCCCATACATACAAGTACCCATAGGCAGGATCGAACCCAGGCCTCTGGCACTATAAGGCAGTAGCTCTACCGCTATGCCATTGTGCCGATGGAGATAACGGTTTTCAGACAACTATACCTTCCTGTTGGCAGGAATGAAATGAGATTGTGGCCAGGATGGTGTGGGTTCTTGATGATGCTGGCTGCCTTGGGGCAGTGTCCACCACTTTTTGTAATCTCTTTCGTCCCTGGGTGTTCGAGTTACCGAACCAGGCTGTGTGCAATCAGTCTATACGCTCTCCTCCGTATACCTGTAGAAGTTCAAGAGAGAATTTGTCAACATACCAAATCTCCTCAATCTTCCAAAGACGTAAAGGCGTTGATGGCCTTTCTTCGCGATTGCATCAATGTATTGGGTCTAGGACCGATCTTCAGAGGTATGCACACTCAGGAACATGAACTTGTTGACTCCTCCCCCACTGACCCATTGATAAAGACAGGTTTGTTTATTTTCGTCCTTCCTGTTCTAAACTCTAACAGCTCCTTGGACTTAATGACATTGAGAGCAAATGTTGTTGTTCTAATACCATTCAATCAGACGATCGATTTCAATCAAATGATCAATCTACCTCCTACACTATGACATCATTCCCCATAATTTGTCCAGCAAGTAGTGTTGTTGGCGAAAAGATGGAGTTGGAACTGTTTCCAGCTACAGTCATGGGTATATGAACCAGGGGAATGAACACACAGCCTTGAGGTGCCCCAGTGCTGATGGCTATCAAGGAGGCAGTGTTGTTGCCAATTCAAATCGATTGTCGTCTGTTGATGAGGAAGTTGAGGATCCAGTTGCAAAGGGATACACAGAATTCCAGTTCCCTGAGCTTGGATAACAGGTTTAGAGGGGGTGATGGTGTTGAATGCCAGGCTGTAGTCGATGAACAACGGCATGATGCATGTGTTTTTATTATCCAAGTGGTCCAGTGCACAGTGGAGAACCACTGAGATATGGTGATTGGATTTCCCAAAGTATCGGCAAGGGATGGAGCAGTAGGAATCTTTTATAGTGGAATAGCAACGGTCGAGGGTGCTTATCATCCACTGGTACTGGCCTTGTTAGTCCCCAGCTATGATAAGAAATGCGTTGGCATACGATGTCTGGTTAATCATGAGACACCTTCAGGCTGGAGGGCTGAGTCTGGAGAGCTGGGGGTGAGCCAAATCTCTGTGAAACAGAGCACCCAGCATTACCTCATCTCTCTTTGATAAAGCAGCTTGGGCCTTAAATTCTCAACCTTATTTTTTTGGAACTGTACATTAACATGTAGGATGGTAGGGACAGGAAGGGGTAATAGTCCCTTCCACTTTAGCCTTACATGCAGGCCGTGTTTCTGACCACAATGGTGGTCTCCACGGTATTTTCTGGCATTGTATTCACTGTAAGTGCGATCTTCTGCAAGGTTGGAGACTCCCCTGCCACCAGTTGGTAACTCGCACTCCAGATAGTGTAATCCATGTAATTGGACTAGCAGCTTGTGAGTTATTAAAGTGATTAAAACTGAAGTTGTTTATTAGGCTAGAATAAAATAATTCAATTTCTATGACTGCAAAAGGTTACAGTGTTAAGGAGGGTTATGGCTATGCAGATATTCATTACCAAAGATGGGAACTTTTTGAAATTTGAGGCATTGTCCCAAATTAAAGAAACGCACGGATTATGAGGTTAGTTATTTCAGAAATAAGTGTACAGATATACAAAGTTGACAACAAAGATTTTCGGTAGTAGATCAACTTTGATGGCTGAACTGGTAGATGCCATTCAGATTGTGTGTGGTACATCGTTAATTTCATCATTAATAATGCCTGTTCTTTTGCAGCCCTTTGAGAGTTGTAGGGGAGGGGGTCTCACAGGCTGGAGAACAATAAAGAATATTCACTTTGGAGTTGTAAACCAGTGTGGCCTCAATAATTGAATTAGATAATAATTGAACAGAACTTTCCCATTCTGTACTGACTGAGGACAGTTTGTATTATAATCTATCATTAACAACATTATTGGGAGAAAAGGCCCCAGGGACACAATTGAGATAATTTGGTTACTTGTTTGATGTCCAGTTCTGCATTAATTCCTTCCCTGATCATTTACAGTGTGGCTTGAGGTTGTGAGGGGACAGTGAGTTGAGTCTATCTGCTCTCTCCTTGATGGCATTTCTCCACAGCAAAGCTGTTTATTGGAGCAGATATGTGGAAACCATTGGGCCTGTGACAAATCTGAGACATCCCAACTCAATTTGCCAGCTTTTAAGCGCTATTTCATGTTACTCATAACAGAATAAATTATATTTATATCGTTGAATGCAGTATCATGCATCATGAAGTTCAAACTGTTTTATTGTTCTGGCATTACCCAGTGAACACGACATTGTGAGCAGAAGGCACAATGATTAAAAGACTACATTACCTAATCCCACTCCTGTCCCCCAAAGCTGCCGAAGTTGTCGGTCCTTCGGTTGAACCAAGCAATTCTTCTGTCGAGCCACCGACCGGCGAGACATCCCATGGTTAGACACAAAGTGGAGCGGAACGGAGCTCTATGATCTTTGCGCCGAACAGCCTCTCGACTTCCCGCCTCTCGACTCCTGTGAGGGGATCTGCGGGAAACCGCGCGCGTGGCTCACGTGGCCAGTCCAACGGCTGCTGAAGGGCGAGGTGGGTCTGAGAGGAAGGGCTTGAAATAGGATTGATTTTGGGGAATAGATTGGGATTGAAGAAGAGATTGGGATTGGTTTTGGGGAAGAGATTGGGATTGAAGAAGAGATTGGGATTGAAGAAGAGATTGGGATTGGTTTTGGGGAAGAGATTGGGATTGGTTTTGGGGAAGAGATTGGGATTGGTTTTGGGGAAGAGATTGGGATTGATTTTGAAGAAGAGATTGGGATTGGTTTTGGGGAAGGGATTGGGATTGGTTTTGAAGAAGAGATTAGGATTGGTTTTGGGGAAGGGATTGGGATTGGTTTTGAAGAAGAGATTGGATTGGTTTTGAAGAAGAGATTGGGGTAGTCTTGGAGGAAGGATTGGCAGAGAGGAAGATGGCAGGGATTGACAGGTAGAGAATTCAATGAGAGAGGCAATGAATGAAGGGGGCTGAGGAGGATATCGGAATGCAAGCGATGAATGATGTCTTACACTTAGCCCATCCTTGAGCTACACAGGGACAGTTATATGACTGAGCAGTTCTTTATTTTGAGATGGCGAGCATGATTGGAAGGGTGAATGGTTGAAGAAAAAAATTGAGATGCACTGTGTGCTTAATGTGATTAATATATTTAGTGACATTTGTCTGATTGGTAGATAAAGTAAGCTGTGGTCACTAGGTCGTTAATGAGGGACAGGCCAAACATTGTCTTGTGCTTAAACAGAGTGCATGAACCTTTGTCCCAATTCACTGAATGTCTGTGTCATCCGCTTAAAACTTTAGGTGAAGGCATATAATAATTGAGAAAGGAGCTGTGCTGTTCAGTAAGAGCAACTCAAGACTTTTGTTTTAATGTTCCATGGCAAATAATTATTTGTGTTTCTTTCAAACAAAACGATCTCCAGCCAATGGTGGTGAAGAAACACCTGAGCCACAATGTACTGTACGTAACTGTTCTACAATATATTGTAGCCTAAATTATTAGGCATGATAGAGATTTTCCAATTATCTACTTTGTGTGGCTTTCTTAGATTATTTTTAACCAATTATCGTGATCCCCCAACCCATTTATCGACTGTAATTTGATTATTTGCAGTGGGAAGAACGTGAAGCCGAGTTTTACAATGTTTGTGACATGCACTGTGGAGACATAATACACAGTTAGTTGGAGGAACAAGACCTTATTAATTCATGAAAAGAACATTGTTCTTCAATGTTATTGTTTTTTTATATAGCAAATTGCAAACCATGTAAAGCTGTTTAGCCTAGAGTAAGAAATCTCTGATTGTGTATTGGGACCCCAGTGCTGATGACATTTCTTCATCAAGTTTTTTAATTTTCCAGTGCCTTCAAACTCTATTGGAATCTGAGGAAGTAAATAAATGAAACTCACAGTTGCTGAGGAGTGGGATGACTTTTAGAGTCATAGAGTTATGCAGCACGCAAACAGGCCAATCGTTCCAATTTGTCCATGCCAACCAAGATGCCCCATCCAAGCTGGTCCGATTTACCCACTCTTGACCCATATCCTTCTAAACCTTTTTTTATCTATGTAACTACAAATGTCTTTTAAATATTGTTATTGTACTTGCCTCAAGTATATGCACCACCCTTTATGAAAAGGTTGCTCCAGAGGTTCCTATTAAATCTTTTGCTTCTCACCTTAAATCTCTGCCTCCCTAGTTCTTGATTCCCCTACCCTGGAAAAAAGACTATCTATACTTCTTATTATTATTTTACACACCTCAATACGATTACCCCTCAAGTTCCAATTTTAGTCTGCCCAACCTCTGCCCTCTGGTCCTGCTGCTGACAATATGCCCCTGGCTGAAAGTTTGTCATTTGAGTTGAAGACAAAATGCTTGTGACTAATTTTTTTATTTGAGTTTCTTGAGGACATTTATGCTTCAAGATTCACCAGATGAAGAACAGAAAAAATGAATGGTCCCGACCTGAAACATTGCCTATTCATTCCCCCCACAGATGCTGCCTGACCTGCTGAGTTCTTCCAGAACACTTGTGTTTTGCTCCAGATTCCAACAGTGGTCTGCAGTTCCGTGCATCTCCTTGATCATTGAAACTTGTGCTCCAGCACATTTCACAATTTGAGTATACATTAGTGGGAATCTTGACCAAAGGACTCAGTAGAATTAGGATTAGAGCTTCAATCATTGCCTTGTTTGTAGTGAGCACATTATTCATGAACTGCGTTTGATTAATTTTGTACACATTACTGAATTATGAAAAATTATTTCCCAGAAATTCACCCGTAATTTGTATATGAGTTCTTCGGTGTCTTGCTGTTATTACTCCACTGTTTCTCTGAATTTGAATAGAGTCCTGTTTCTAATCCATTTGAGTGAAAAGTATGTAAACAAATAACACAAAGTACTAGAGGAACTCAGCAGGTCAGACAGCATCTGTGGAGGGAATGGACCGGCAACATTACAAGTTGTGGTCCCCAACCTCAAGAAGGGTCCCAACCTGAAACATTATCTGTTCATTCCCTTCACAGTTGCTGCATGGCCAGCTGAGTTCACGTTAACTCAAGTTAAAACTTAATGGTTTGCTCAAGATTTCAGCATCTGCAGTTTCTTGTGTCTCTAAACAAAAAGCACATTAAGCATCTTCCAGAACTCTTTTATCCACAGGCTCAGTATTTGATGATTGTCCTTTTATTAAATCTTGCTTAAAATAAAGTGCTTTCATACTCAACACTTTCAGTTGTTCTTTCTCACCCTTGTGATTCAGCATTTTCAAATCTTTTGGTGTTTTCTAGTTTCCAGAAAAATTCAGGAGAATCTGAAGATGAAAGTTTGTACAGAGAATGATGGATTATATTATGGCCCACATCCAAGCTTGGTTTGTTCTGGCAATTTCAGACAGAATACAACGCAAGCCTGGTTCGAGAGCAATACAAGGCACAATGCAAAAACTATGGCCTTCAACAAGGACATACGCAACCAGCGATTGGTACAAACCAACTTGACCTGCGCTTCTCAGAGCTATGGGCAGCCAGTGGTGTTTCCACTACCAGCAACAGTTTCACACTGTGGACAGCAATCCAATGTAGAACTCTTCAGACAGAAGCCTAACCTTGGAAACTCCATGAGGGACAGAGGCAATACAAACTCTATGTCGCTCGTAGAATCCAAGGTTTTACCAACAGAGTGGGAATCATATTCACAGGATTCTGAGAGAAATATAAACATTAATCGGAGTAAGGGATCTGCTGAGATTAAGAAAGAAACCCACAGGAAGCAGAAGAAATACTTTCATGGGGATGAGAATTTGCCTCCAACAAGGTTAAGCAGTCAAGATGTTTGTGGCACAAATCTCTCGCACGTCTTTGAGAATCATTATGATTCAATGAGTTTTGATTCTCCAAATAACGTCAGCCAATCATTGATAAATGGGCAACCCAATGCACAACGCTCTGTTTTGAAATCATCCCGAACATCTGCAAGTCTGCATCGCTCAATGATCAGGCTCAGTGATAGTGACTATAAAGCAAGACACATTTCAAGCAAAGCTGCACACACTAATTTGGCCCACTACCCTTTAGACTATTTACATTTTCCTCTTGGTAATGAAAGAGAGGAATCTTCAGTAAATATGTATCCAAATAAAACAAAAAGCCAAGATATATCAAAGACACCGGACTGCGATTGTTCGGTTTTATATAACGATTGTCTTCTGAATGATAAATGGTCACATCCTGTGTTGCATGTGCCTGAACTTTGTTCAAACACCAAGAGTTGGTTGTGCCCTCCTGGGCTAACATGCATTTATGGCAGACATGAGATTGCTGCCAGTGGTATGATAATTTCTGAATCAGAGGTTTCTGTAGGTGACTGTCACAAAACCTCCCATGTTATTGCCTCTGATAGGAAGATCCAGGAAATGACTGGCACACTAACATTTCCCCAAAAGGACATAAAAGACTTGCATCACCCTTGTGCTTTGCGTCGAACATGTGCAGGTATTTTATGTTATATTCCAACAAAGTCAATAGACTTGTCTGACTCTGTGATTGAAATGGAGACTAATCGGAGAATGCCAGATGAAGGAAAAAAATCAGGTACTGAAGACATGTTTTCAAATGATGTGGAAAATGAGAAAATGTTATCAGAAAAGTCTATGGACTCCAGCCTGAAACATCGAGTTAAACCCCGTTATCCTGGCATCATGAGTAATATTTACAACAAACACCACAGAACTATGAATGATTTGCAGAAACAGGAGTCTGGCCAAAGCCCAGTTTATGGAGGTCTCTCCCTGGCACCGTGTGAGAACAATTCAACTTGGGGAAATTTCTGCAGCAAGGTACAGGGGGAAGAAATACTTGATCTGGAGACAATAGCGGATGAAAACGGAGCAGTGGAAATGAATCCAAATTCAGATTATTCAGAGAATTCCACTCCTTGGCGAGGAGAGGGAAATAACGATGGAGAAAACTTTAACATGACAGTGGCAGATAATACAACTTCTTTCAGCTGGGAACATGAACCAATCCTAATGGTATCTTTAAAATGTAATGTCACAACAAAGCAGCTCCTGCAAACATTCCCATCGATGGACAGCCAGATGTTACAGGTAAGATGATAATAATTGTACAACAAAAATATGACTTCCCAAATCAATTATCTCTTGACTGAAAGTATGAGGTGATGTGATTTGATGAGAGCTCTTGATTTTGATGAGAGTTTCTGAGCTTGGGTTATGGTGACTTCTCATTTAGTTGCTTCAAATGGGAGAATCTTTCTGTTTATTGGTTATGCTGTTTGATTTATTGTGTGCGCTGTGCCGTTCGACATTTGTCATGTCAGAAAAAAAAGTTATGGATGTGGAGAGACTTATTAAGTCTAATCCATTGCATCATCGATGAATGTGCTTGATCATTGTCAGACAGCACACATTGTGAAGTTTGGAGGAACACTGCAAATTAGACTTCAACTTCAGAATCATAAATATTGCAGTTCAGATAAGGTTTATTCAGCCTGTAGTTTTTGTGTTGACTCCCTGAAAGAGTTACATAGAGTCATAGAGTATACAGTGTGGAAACAGACCCTTCGGCCCAACTTACACTGGTCCTTTACCCTGCTGCAAATGTTTCTCCTTCATGTATTTATCCAACTGAATTTTGAAGGTTATTCCATAAAGCAGAAGCTGAATCTGCTTTCACTTCCCATTCAGATAGTGCATTCCTGATTTTCATAGTGACTGAATTTAACAGAAAAATCTCGCACTGCCCGACCTATTATTCAATTGTCAGTCCCCTGAAATGTGGTCTATTTACAGATTATTCTGCCATTGGAAACAATTTCTTCTTATTTACTCCTTATGCTTTGTCATTTTCAATACTATGATTAAATCTCTCATTAACCGTTCTGTTCCAAGAGAAATCCTATTTTCTACAACATGCAATCCTGGTTCCATTTTTAGTAAACTGACTGTGTACTTTTTTTTTTAAAGACTGTAGTATTCATTGTAATCTTCAGTGTTCAGGATTAACACAATTCTCTACCTTTACTGACTTAAACAGGATGTACAATCTGAATTGGGAGTGTTTTGTCAGTGTTTAGGCCCAAACATTGTGACAGCACTGAATAGCTGCTCAATTCTTTCTAAGTAGAGTAAGTTTGCAGAACAAGGCAAACAGGGCCTCCCCCCCTAAATCCTGCCCAGATATTTAAATGACTTTTAAGACCATGCAATTTAGAGTTAATTAGAATTCATGAGATGAATTATAGATTCATCTCATGAATTCTACACTATATTTGTTTATTTGCACTGAATTATTGCACTATATTTGTTTATTTATTGAGTATGTTGAATGTGTATGTATACACACTGAACTTTCTTTTTAATCCCGTTCTGTACTAAGTTTACTTGTTCTGTTGTGCTGCAGCAAGTAAGAATTTCATTGTCTTATCTGGGACATATGACAATAAAACACTCTTGACTCTTCAGTCCTCATTTTTTTCTATGTCATTGGGTGAAATTTAGGTTGTAGTGTGGATGGGTGGTAGGATCCTTGATTGTTGAATAAATACAGTGGGCTTGGTAATGTTAATGTGTATTAACATTAATACTTTGCTGGAATTCCTTGCATGTATGACAATTGACTTTGTAAAATTAGATTCAAAAATATATAATGAGAGCGGCCACTTCAGTCTTTAATTTGTGAAAACTCTACCAGTCCATAAACATAAATTCATCTCCACAATGCACTTGAATTTGAGTCTATGTTTTGCACAAAATATTTCACCTTGGGATGATAAAAACGTACACAAAGAATTTGTAAAACATGTAGATAGGGAGTGAACTTGTCGCCCATCTAACCCCGCATAACTGATAAAATATGCCTGCTGCAAAATCGATGCAAATCTGTGATCATGATGTAATGTGCATAAATGTGATTTTGTCTTAAGTTGTTGAACTTTGGCTATATTCCCGTTGGAACGATGGACTGGAATGCCTATTGACTTGGGTTTTGTTTTTGACAGAGAACTAAATATCGAGGATTTTCTTTGGATGATAGGACAAAGATACCCGTGGAAAGGTAAAGCATTGTGTGGGGAATAGGTGAAAGATATTTAAGACTGCTTGATACAAGTACAGGCAGTTTTCAGTCCCCACCAAAACAGTCAAGACAATATAGGGCTTGAAAACAGAATTTCAGTTTTATTTGCACCAACAGTCTAGAAACCATACAACAAAGGAACAGTTAGGAAAAAATAGATTATATACATCTTATGCATTCTGTAGAATATAGAACTTTAAGGAATACTTTGAAAGGAACTGATATGATAGACACATTTGCTGCTAATGCAGGTGTGTAAGATAATTGAGATAACCTTTAAGCTAGAGCATTAATTATTCAGCAGCAAAGTTTGGAAATATTTCTTAGTACAAAAATTGGTGAAGCGTGGCACTCACAATTAACATTTAAAATGTGAATTCCACCGACTAATATCAGGAGAAATCTGACAGCGTGCAGAACAAACACTTAATTCAAGACTGACACTTTTTGGAACACATTTGCTGATTGTTTAATTCTCATCAACATTTTTACGTAAATGGTAAAGGATTATTACAGATCTGTGTGCAGCCAAATTAACAATAAGAGCACAGGAACTGTCTTTGTTAATTACTGTATTTAAGTCAGGTTTAACCAATACCCTTCCACAGTTCTGTGCTCCATTTCCTTTAGATCCATGTCACTGATTTGTCAAGAAACATAGTTATATAATAGTGCTATTTTTTTGTACTATTATGCAATTGACATTTGATTTCTTTTTTTGGTGTGAAATATCATCATGATAATTTCTGGGTAATTTAGCATCATTCCAGAAACATGACCAGATACTACCAGGATGTAAAGGCATTTAAGAGGATGCAGAGGAGGTTCACCATCTGTTCCAATCCAATTTCTCTGTTGAAGTGTGCAGATTACATCATCTCTCATGCAACTTTTTTTAGGGTCGCTCGGACCATGTTGAACAATCTGGTCTTCCAGTTGGAATGATGGACTGGAATGCCTATTGATTAACTCCCTCAAGTACATTTCATTCTTTGTGCCATTTCCTCCTTTTCATAACATCCAAACTGATCAGGTAATTCCCACCCCAAAGTCATCCACACACTAGGTTCTGATGAGTCCTATTCAACACCATTGAACACATACATGTATTGTTTTCCTACCTGTCGACCCTGCATCACCAGGCTCTAATTTTCTACTTTTCTACTTTTTAATGGATTTTGGTTATAGCGACGGGCCTACTGACGCTGCCAGCGCCTCTCCCAGAGAGCCGTTCTTCAGCAGCTGCTGCACCGTCGGGTTGATGCCGTTGCTGTTGCGCCTCACGTTATTGCCTCTGGGGCAGCACTTTCTTCGGGCCTCTGCCACTAACAGGACGCACTCAGTCACTGTAGCGCTCCCTCCCCTCTCAACAGCTGTCATTTCTTCCTGTTAGCTGTCACTTTGTCCAGTCGGCCTCTCCTCCCATCACCACCACCTCCTCAGATGTCGGCGACTGCGGGGTAGAAGGAGGAGGAGGAGGAGGTGGCGGTGGAGCGGGGAGCAGACAAAGTGATGGCTGACATGGAGAAGCAGCAGCTGGTGAGAGGGGAGGGAGCCCCATGGTGACTGAGCGTGTCCTGTTGGTGGCGGTGGCCCGAAGAAAGTGATGTCTCCAGAGGCTACAACGTGAGCTGCAACAACAGCCATGTAAACGGGACCATGCGGTAGCCAGTGAATAAGGGCCCACTGATGCAGACCAGCGGCATTGACGCCTAGCTTTAAGCTGAAAAGACACAAAGTGCTGGAGTAACTCAGCAGACTGGAACAGTCTGAAAAAAGGTCCATCCCATCAAGTCTTTAATTCTATTGACATTAAATTACACGAAGGATCAATTTTACAGCAACCAAATAACTTACAGGCATGCCTTTGGAATTTCAGAGACAAGTCACAGTGAAATGCTTTGCTTGCATCCCCAAGGTAAGCAAATAGTCACCACATAGAGGGCGCTTACAAAGTTACAAAGTACCTCCGTGCCAGGTCCCCCTTTGTTCTCTCCCCCCTCCCCTCCCCCGTCCTCCTCCCTCATGGCGGTCCCCCCAGGCGGCATCCTCCTTTGTTCCTTTCCACACATACAGTCTCCGAGGTCAGTATTGAACCTGGGTCTCTAGAGGTGTGAGGCAGCAGCATTACCTGCTGAGCTGCCATTACATTTAAACAAAGATTTTATGTTGTCAAAATGGAGATTGCAAAGATCTAATTAATGTAAGATCCAGTGGCAACATTTAGAAATTTCCGAATGAGCCACAGATGGCAAATTTGTGCTTTAAAGATAATGGAAACTTTCTCTTCAAGTTTAATTATCATGTCTTAATTTCATGCAATGCATGAGGGATTGGAATAGTACTAATGTGGTGATATATTATATTTATATTCAGCATTTGGTACTAATAAGTAGTTACAAGGGTGTAATATAACACAATTTTCTTTCAGACCCAATTTGTTTTACTTATCTCCTGACACTCTTACAATACTGAACCATTATGTAGCAGCTGGAATATCATGTCCAGTTCTCCGTGCAATACATTAAATTAAGTGTTGGGGTCCTACACTTGAAATTTGTAAGAATTATATCAGGGATGAATGATTTCAGTAACGTGAAGAAACTTAAGTTGTTCCATGAAAGCTTAAGAAGAGAATTAATAGAAGTTTTCAAACGCATGATAGATTTTGATAGAATAAATGTGGAGAACATGTTTCCCGTAATAAAAGTGGATGAACACAGATTTACACGGCCAGCACAGTTACGCAGCTGGTAGAGCTGCCTCACAGTGTTAGAGAATGGGTTCAATCCTGACATTGGGTGCTGTCTGTGTGGAATTTGCAGGTTTTCCATGTGACTGTGTGTGTTTCCTCCGGGTTCTCTGGTTTCCTCCCATATCCGAAAAGACGGCGGGCTTGTAGGTTAATCAGCCTCTGTAAATTGCCCCCAGTGTGTGAGGAATGAATGAGAAAGTGGGATAACATAGAATGAGTGTGAATCAGTTGGTGGGCCAAAGGGCCTGTTTCCATGCTGTATCTTTAATAATATATATCAGTTGGCAAGTAACAGCTCTATATTACCAAAACCAAAATCACACACAGCAAAATGTCTCTTTTGAGTTCATGGCTTTGAAAGATGTTGCACACAACCTATGGAAATGAAGCATTTGTGTGAACACTGAGAACCATTTGAAAGATGATTTAGTCAGCATCTCATTCCCATCTCAGTTGGACTTGCTTAAGTGTTTCTTTTAAGTGAAGCATTTGCAGCAACTGCTGTTAGTCTGTGTCTGCTTCCCGCTGTAACAACACAGGGTCAGTGGGACGTCTCTTGTACTTTTGCGTTTCTATGGAGATGAGTACAGATGGGGCTCAGCGGGTTAGGAGTAGTCTGATGTAGAATAAATCACGCAATGTGGTAGATTTATGTGCTTAAGGAGAGTGTAATGGAAAGATCAGAAACATTTGACTGCAGTCAAACCTGACAGACTTCACAATTAGATTAAAATTTGTTTGGGGTTCAATATTGCAGAAGATTTATGATGTATATTCTGAAAAATCATTTAAATCAATTTAGAAGTGGCAAACAGTTTGAAAATATTTTTTTTATACACTCATCAAAATCATGAGGAATTTTAAGAAACACCTATATAATCCCGACAGAGTCAGTGTAACAATAAACTGTGAATGTCAAATTATTATTTTTTACTCGTAAATCCGAATTGCATGCAAAAGTGGAGGCATTGCATTTTGTTGTTCAAAAAATAGTGTAAAGAGGGAATGGGGAAATAAATCATTCACTACTAAACACCTTTCACAATAGCACTGTTGCAATCAAACCATCAAATATTGACTGCAGTTTAAGGTTTTTGCAAATGGAAAATACTGGAGATGTTGGAAACCTGAAGGAAGACAAAAAAATGCTGAATATACTAGGAAGTTGGGCAGCTTCTCTGGAGAGCGAAACAAATTAACATTTCAGTCAACGCTTTTTATTCATTAGAAACAGTTTCTGAAGAATGGTGTAGGAAGGAATTGCAAATACTGGTTTACACCAAAGATAGACACAAAATGCTGGAGTAGTCACAGGACAATACAATTCACACTATTTCTGCCTTTAGAGATGCTTGACACTTTGAGGTCACATGTTGACTGGTTGTAAACCAACTTGATAATGAACTAGCCTGCTGGATGTACAGTTTTGCAAAAATCTGACCTTCAATGATTCAGTTTATCTTCCATTGTCCAGTTGAGTGGAAATTAGTTCAGGACCTCAGAAAGATATGGGAACCTCTTGGTATTGCTGTGAAATTATATTCTGCACTAACATCAAACTCTAGTGCAATGAATAGAACAAAGGAAAAGATACAGAAGACAGAATATAGTTCTCAGTATCGTACCGCACTACGTCTTGTACTTATGTATGGCTTGATTGTGTTAATAGATAATATGATTCAATTGGATAGCCGGCAAACAATGTATTTTTAATGTATCTTGTACAAGTGACAATAATAAACCAATACCAACCTGAATTTCATCGAGAGATCGCACTTTCAGAAGAAGGAAGAAAACTGGCTTCAGCAGGCAAGAAAAGGCGATTCAGTTTCATTTAAAAGTTTGATTGAATATTGGTAGCAAAGCAGGGATACATTATTCACCTTGAGCATGGAGCTATGTGTGTGTGTGTAAATGATTCTGACATTTGTTTCTTTTAGCAACTTAAAACCATGTCACAAAAGGCTTCTTTCACGGTGCCTTTGTGCTTGGCGCAATGCTACGCAACAGCATTATGCTTCAGCTATATCACTACAGAAACATCAGTTGCTGAGGAAAGGACTACATGCGTTGTACTGGGCAGTACAGTTCACCCAAATGCAGAAGGAATTTTTGGAGAGAAGGCAATACAGACAAGTCTTGGCTCATTGCTTTAACCAAGTGAGTGTTATCAGAATCATAGAGAGTTAGCAAGTGGGAACATGGGCAGTCCCTCACAAATATTGTATGCTTAACTTTAATTATCTTTGTTAGCGGGTCACGCCCCTCCCTTTGATAAAATGTCTAAGTGTAGATGAGTGGGATGCTAGTTTTTGGATGGGGATTCTAATTTATACTCACACTCTGCCATTCAAGAGTCAAGAGCATTTTATTTTTATGCATATAAAGGAACAATTATTTTTTTCCTTGCAGCAGCAAAATAGGTTTATAAACACATTACTCAATAGATTATACAATAAACAAACAAGAAAATGAAGATCAATAAATTAAAAAAAACAATGCAGTGCAAAACAAAAACAAAGCCCGAAGTCCCCAGTAAAACCAAGGTAGTTCTTAGTTTAGTTGAAGTTCGTAGTGCTCAATAGCCTGATGGTTGTTGGGAAGAAGTTGTTCCTGAACCTGGACGTTAAAGTTGCTATACCTTCTTCCAAATGGCAGGAGTGAAATAAGTCTGTAGCCAGGATGGTGTGAGCCATTGATGATGTTGGCTGTCTTTTTGAGGCAGCACCGTTTATAGATTCCTTCAATGGTGGGGAGGATAGTATCCATGATGGAACAGGCAGTGTTCACTTTTTATAATCTCCTTTGTTCCTGGGTGTTTAAGTTGCTGAGCCAGGCCGTGATACAACCAGTCAATATGCTCTCCACTATACACATGTGGAAGTTCAATAATTTGGTGACATACCAAATTTCCACAATTTTCTAAGGAAGTAGAGGCATTGATGGGCTTTTATAAATTATATCATCAATATGCTAGATCCAGGACAGATCTTCAGAGATAGACATGCCCAGGAACTTGTTGATTCTCTCCATCACCGAAACGTTGTTGAAGACTGGTTTATGGATGTTCGGCCTTCCTCTTTTAAAATCAACAATAAGTTCATAGGTTTTGCTGACGTTGAGAGCAAGGCTGGACACAAATAGATATTTGTAGCTGTCAGAGGGATGATTAAAAAATACAGCATGGAGTCATGAGTGGGCGGAGTATCCACTCCAACAAAATGTTGGGAGAATCTCAGCGGGTCATGCAACATCTCTGGAGAACATGGATGGGTGGAAGCTGCAGTTCCTCGTTTCTACATTATGAGAGCAAGGTCTTTGTTGTCGCAAATATCTTATAGATCATCCTCTGCGGCTCACACACGCACACTTGCTTCCTACAAAATTGCTGAAATTTGAGGATTATTATGAAGGTTAATGCATTGTATCTTGAGTTCTGTATCTTGAGTTCTGTAAATAAAGCAGAACCTTTCATTATGAGATAATGTGGTTGGTCGTGAAGAAAGTGGTGCCGTTTTAATGTGAATATTTAAGTCTGATGGTGAGAAAAAGTGAAGAACTATGATCTACAAGCATTACTGGATATTTTGACGGTTGGGAAAAAAATTGTTACTCCCTACAGAATGATCACATTACTTAAATACACATGTTTTTACTGACGATTCAGTCATTTACTTGTTTTTAGCAGTTGAAACCTTGGTGATTTCATTCTGCCAGCCACTCAAGGCAAGGATAACTTGTAAACAAGGAATAAAACTTACACCTGAGATCATACAGTGCAGAAACAGGCCCTTCAGCCCATTATGTATATGCTGAGCATGTAGTATTCCCATTTACTAGCAATGTAGCCTAACATAATTTTTAAAAAGGTACAGAAACCACAAAATGTTTTAAAGTTGAGATTTATTTTCTTGACTTCCCCTTGTGAAATAATGTCTTTGGGGCATATTATTTTTTTCAAAAAACTTTATGAAGGTGGTTATATTGTGATTATCCTTATATCCCCTCTATCTTACACAGTGGAGAGACGCAGCAAATGCTGGCCAATGCCAGCTGATGGCCAAAGCTCCGAATGCAGTCAGCAAATCTTGTTCTGTTCACCTGAGGATGTCGGCCACACTGCAGCCACTTGGGACGAAAATTTACAGACATATGCGGAAACAACGCAAGCATTTACAACATGAGGATGTACAGTTCCTGCGTTTGGCAAGTTTTCATGGCAGGTAAGAGTGAACAGTGGTATTACAGCAGTTTGTCAGGAGTTCTTTATTCTTAGAGATGCTATTGCGGCAGAGTTTGGAACCAAACCTAGTACCTGCTTGCTGTGGAGCTCAGTCCCACATCACACAGACCACGCACCCATAGGGATATTGTGATATTCTCTATTCTCACCTGGGATGTATTTTGCATTTGACCTTTGCAGCTGGTGTGAAATCATCAAACTGCAAGATTTTCAAGTTAAAAATACATATATATAGTGTAAAGGATGATGTAGGTTTGAAGCTGAAGTGTGAATATAGCCAGAGGAAATGAATTATGTATATAGCGTAGAGCCAGCTGGTGCAGCTTGATAGAGGATCGGCCTTCTCTCTCACTTAGAATAGCTGTGGCAGTAATCAATTCTAAGCTGAAGATAAACTGCTTTAAAGTGGGACCCCCGACAGGGATCTGAGTTCTTTGACGAGAAATTCAATCACATTTTGTTGCTTTTTTTAATGAGTGTTGAGCAATTGATTTTTTTTCTGGAATGAAATGCAATAACAAGTACCATGTCCCAGGATGTTTTGGATCTTTAAAAATTTTTGAAAAGATCTTTTCTGACATAAGTTATCCTTGTGCACTGAATGCAATTTTTACAAGGGATAATATCGTTCCCTTTCAGGCTTTTGCTGATGAATTTGACCAGCGACGGTTGTAAGCCATTCCAGTGATAAGTTGCTTTTCACAGAGCAAGGTTGGATAAGGATCACTGTATTTTCCTAATTTGTCTTTCATCCTCCTGACCCCAACCCCCATCCACCACCAACTCACCATTTCCTGAGGTCCATCCTACCCCCGCGAGACAAAGACATTAACCTCTGCCTTGGGCCTCATCACCTGAGGCCCCTCTGATCCTCCAAAATCCAACACCGGTACTTGAATTTAATTGACCGAACTGTCCTTTTCCAGAGTAAATCAGAGGTAGAACCCAGGATATAGTCTGAAGAAAGGACCCGACCCGAAAAGTCACTTGTCCATTCTCTCCCCAGATGCAGCCTGACCCGCTGGGTTCCTCCAGCACTTTGTGTTTTGCTCAAGATTCATAGTCTCTTGTGTCGTCATCCAACATGTACTCAGGTGACCCACTAAAACCACAGATGACCACAAATGTGGTAGCTGCCACATACTGGGATGTTAAAATTATGAATATTTATAAATTGGCACAGATTCATAACCTGCTAGTTTTGAAGAGTCAGTGGTTTCCGGGATGTCAGTTTGACGTTATAATTCTTCAATATTCTCCTTTTTCCAGAAAGGCATTATGCACTTTCCACCTTGAGACTGAGAGAGCTGTCACTGAATATCCATGGCAAGTGAGACAGGAGGGCACAAGCAGGTGAGATTAGTATCCTTTATGCGGAATGATACGTGATGAAGTTTTAAAGAGTTGTTTCGTTTTGAGAGTGCAGTTTTTCCTCATCCCTGGCCACTGATGGATAGCTTCAACTGGAAACTAACAGCATGTCAAAGAAAGTTATGCCTTGTGGTGGGGAAGAGACAGCTGTGTGCAAAGGTAATGCGTGGCATCTTCACAGCAAGAAACCACAAGTAATTTTCCACTGCTCATTGGAGACTGCTGTGGACAGCTGCAACTCCAAGTGTTCAAACTTAGAAAGGGAGAGCGGAACAAGATGAGATGATCCCCATTTATTTTTATACATCAATGCAGTGAGGTATAACACAATAATTATTTATTGTATTCACATAAGTCCTAGTTTTATTCCTTGCATATTTTCCTCTCCACTTTGCTCCTCTTTTTCCACACAGTCCTGGAACTTTTACCTATCAAATATTTAACCAAATCCCATGGGATAGTTATTGATTCTGTTTCCATCTCCTTTGCTGACACAACATCCCAGATCAAGGCTACTCCTTTTGTAGTTATAACCTTTGTGGTCTCTGAATCGTATGTAGTCATTACAAATCTGCCTGTGGAAACTTGTCTTTACTTACCATTTCAACACCGTTCAGCACAGACAAACCCATCAAAGCTGGTTGACATAAGGAATTCTACAACTGGCCGCAGCTGCTCTGGTTGATTGCCTATGGAAGGTCCACTCGTGTGACTATCTCATTTAGGACAAACGTAGGCAAGGTTGGTATTTCAATGCTCAGTCCAGGCTCACCTGAAGAAGGGCATTGAGGGAACTGTCAGAAGGGAACCATCACAGAAGGAATCAAACTCAGTGCTCCCAGGAATGTGGGAGGGTTGACTATAAAGAAAAAGATTCCAAACCTTCTTTGAACATTGTCTGAAGAAGGGTTTCAGCCCGAAACGTTGCCTATTTCCTTTGCTCCATAGATGCTGCTGCACCCGCTGAGTTTCTCCAGCATTTTTGTGTACCTTCTTTGAACATTGTCCCTTGCAACAGAAATGCTTAACTGAGAGCTTGCGAAGTCCTGTAGAAGTAGCCATCGGCATTTAGTGGTTCCTCTTGCTGTGAGTGATTGGCCCTCGCTATGAATTGTGATGCACAGTTTGAAGCAAGGCTGTCAATGTTTACAATAATTACCTGATCATGCAATACCCTGCAGCACCAAAGAGCTAAATCATTTTTCATCATCATTTACTAATGAAATTGCTATTTGTGTATTTCCACAGCTCTGACCTATGTTTTATGCGTTTCTTTTCCTAGTGATTGTTTTGAGGCACAGACATGGTTTCTTGCACAGAATATTATCTTCCAACGTGTCAGGATTCATTCTGGCAATGTGGAGAGTTGCCTCCTGCATTGGCACACATTATTGAATGTAAAATGGGGAAAGAAAATGGCTTTGCTGCATCTATTCCAATGGTGTCATGTACAGACACAGCAACAAACTGCAGGTCTGAGCACGAGAATGTTATACTCTTTTGATGTATCAAATATATTGACTTGCTCAGTCAATTTCAGTTAGAGCTTAAGAGAAAAGTTTCAAAAAAGTGTATTCCTTCAAAGCACTTGACAGCTATTTTGCTATTTTGTAAATGTAGCCATATATAGGATACATGGCAGCCAAATTTCATACAACAGTCAGAAATACATGCGTGTCTTAAGTTGATCAATGGTCAGCGTGGACTCGGTGGGCCGAAGGGCCAGTTTCTTTCACTGGTTCAATGACCAGGTAATTTGTTTTAGTGATAATGGTTAACTGGTATGTATTGGGCAGGTTTTTCTTTTAGATAGATAGATAGATAGATATAATTTAATTGCCACACAACCAAGGTCGGTGGAATTTGGGTTGCCAGCAGCGGTACAGTAATAAAGAACACAACCACAATAAAAAATTTACACAAACATCCACCACAGCATTCATCACTGTGGTGGAAGTCACAGAGCTTGGCCAGTCCTCCTCCATTTTCCCCCGTGGTCGGGACCACCACCCTCCACAGCCGTTGCTGCGGGCGTCCAGATGGTAAGGGACAAAATCAAAGTCAAGGTGAGTCCAGGATCGGCTCTTCCCAACCAGAGACCGCGGCTTCAGGCTGGTGTAGGCCGCAGGCCGGCGGTCAAAGTTTTAAAGTACCTGCCGTGCCGCAGCCGGAAGCACCGCAGTCTGCAGGGCCGGCGGTCGAAGCTCCCCTCCAGGGGAGATGGTAAGTCCATGCCGCACCCGCGGTAGAAGACGGCCGCGGGCCGGCGGAGGAAGCTTCTTCTTCCCCCCGGGTCCTCCACGAGGGATCCCGGGCTGTAGACGCCGCACCAGCTGGAGTTCTGCAGACTGCGGCTTCAGGCTGCCGGCTGCCGCGGGCCAGCGTAACGGAGCGCTCCCCTCCAGCGAGGTCTCACCCGCTCCGCGCCGAGAGTCCACGCTGCGCCCGCCGCTGAAGCTCCGGGCGCGTCTCCGGGAAAGTCCGCGCCGATCCTTGCTGTTAGGCCACGGGGGAGGCGACCTGAAAAAATCGCCTCTCCATGGAAGAGGCGGCCGAAACGGTTTCCCCCTTACCCCCCCACACCACCCCCCACACATAACACACAAAGAAACATTAAAAACAGACTTTTAAACATACTAAAAAAAAAATAATCTTTTTATCTTTATAAACTATACATTTACTGAACATTTCCATTAAATATAAAGGAAAGATTGAAATGGCCCAAGCTCTTTTTTGCAGATGACTTGGTAGCCATCATTTTAGATTATGTGTAAGAAGGAACTGCAGATGCTGGTTTATACCGAAGATAAACACAAAAAGCTGGAGTAACTCAGCAGGTTAGGCAGCATCTCTGGAGAGAAGGAATGGGTGATGTTTCGGGTCGAGACCCTTCTTCTGTCTGACCCAAAACATCACCCATTCCTTCTCTCCAGTGATGCTGCCTGTTCCGCTGACTTACTGCAACTTTTTGTGTCTATTTTAGATTATGAAATGGCTTAATGAAGAGAATATACAAATGATGGTCCACTTTGTTGGAGGATGCTAAAGTAGGGGTGGTATAAATTGTTCACCAATAATTAAGGAATTCAAGGGAAACTACTATATCTGGTGAAAGATTGAGATGTGGAACTCAGCAGTGTGGTGCAGCTGAGAGGAAAGGAATTTAAGGGAATGTCTGTTGAGTACATGAGAGAGATGGAAATTGATGGAGTTTGGAGAAAGAGTGAAACACAAAATAAACCACTTGGGTTCAATTGCCTGCTGTTGTGGTGTAAATCCTATATAATTCAATAGATAAATCTTGAGTGTATTAAGAATGGATTGAACCTGTATGATATACTCTTGGTTTGTCTTTATCAAAATTATATGATGCCAACAAACCAATTTAGCCACATCTGTCTCAGGGTCTGTGGTCTTGCTGGACCTGCAGAGAATCTGATGGATGATTGGAAATCAAATAGAAGTTGCTGAGTCCAACTGTCTTTTCAACATATGTAGGAAGGCACTGCAGATGCTGGTTTACATCGAAGATAGACACAAAATGCTATAGTAACTCAGTGGGTCAGACAATATTTCTGGAGAGAAGGAATGGGTGATGTTTTGGGTCGAGACCCTTCTCCAGACAAGAAAGTCTGAAGAATGGTCTTGACCCAAAAAGTCATCCTTTCCTTCTCACCTGAGATGCCACCTATCCTGCTGAGTTACTCCAGCATTTTGTGCCTGTCTTTTCAACATGTCTGGCTGACTGGTACCCTCTGCTGCTTTTTGCCAGGTACTGCAGTAGTTCATCCGAGCCTTTATTTTTAAAGAAGTAATTTGAATAATTTAGTTGAGTACCCTGAAGCTTTTTGATATTGTCCACTGCACTGGGGCAGAAACCTGATATCTTACAGTGGAATTCAGAGAGTGGTTCTCCTTTTTGCTCCCTATCACTCCCCAAACCACTTCTTCCAGCTTTTGCCATTCCTCTCCTAATCTCCCCCCTCTCACGAGGAAAGAAGTGATCTTACACAAATGGAAAATCAGTGCCTTCATTCTTTCAATTGACCTGGTGTTTGTTTATTTCCCTGCTTAGTTCTTAGTTGTCAGAGTAACGGGAAAGATAACGACTGCAACCAAAAGGCAGAATATGCAACCTCAGTTCAACTGGTCAGTGTCCAGGCAACTCATCGAGAACTACATTCACCAGCAATTGTTTGCTCTGAGCAGACGCATCAGCCACGATTTGAAGACTGGAGAGAGGAGCTTCACAGACTTCAGCTGGCTAAGTACGATCTGAGCGCTGGAGTAAGTGGTGTGCTGTGGGTAACGGGGTTAAGATTACTTTGGGTTACCTTAATCTTTGCTGAGAGAAAACAGATACATTCTGGAACATTATCGGGGAAGGTATTGGAATTCAGACAAACAGTGTGATGGTTATCTGAAGGTTCTGATCATATTTTGGCACTGAATTCATTTTTTTTTTTTTAATGTGGTGATTTTTACAGGATCCCAACTTGGAACCGATTACAGGGTATTCTGAAACTCTGGCCTGAGGGTCCGTGTCTGCAAGGATTTAGCAAGTACCTGCCTCTGCAGAACAGCACAATTCCACAGGGTACGGAGGAGTCTGACTGCAGCACACCTGAACAGGTAGATGGAGAATACATGCATGAGACCCTGACAGATTGGCCAAGCAACACCTGGACCTCCAAGCTTCCTATGTATAAAACTTACCACCACCTACATGCAGCTCAGGCTTTTACCATTGTTTACCTGTTTGAAAATATTATCCTTTCTAACCGTGCTCTATTTTTCTTTTATAGTTTGGGTTTATATCCAGCCAGTGAGCTCTAAAATAAGAAGTACATTTGAATGTGATGAAGTTCAAACCGATTATTTGTGGCATTCATTTGTAGAGCATTTTTCAGAGTGATGCAAGACCAGCAAACAGAACTGACTTGGATAAAGCAGGAAAGTGGCTTCAGTGTAAACTGGAGGAGCGTCTGGTTAAAGAGCATCTGAAGCTCTGGGCTGCGCGGTTGTGGCAGGTGTGCCAGGTGGATCGGTTTCGCCGACAGTCCCTGCTGACAGGGTACGTCTGTGTTGGTCCTGTTATTCCACTGTCTGCCAGCTGCTTCATTGTTTTTTATTGTCGTTGTATTTTTCTTTCCCCCTCTCTCCAGAAGCTATCGACAGTCAGGGAGATTGAAATTCCCTCTTCACATGGATTCAGCCCTCCTCTGGAGGTGCTATCTCTCACTGGGTTGCAAGCAGTGTCTGCCTCTGATGTATGCATGCCTAGATAGGCTATTCATTCACAAGAGTGTTACATTTAACCACTCGTTAGTCTACAATGCAAACTAGAGCACAACACCTCAGATTTCAGTCTTGTGGCATGAACATCTGATCAATCAATTCTCTAATTTTAGGTAATCTGTTCCTCCTCCAGTCCATCTCTCCACCCAGATACATCCACACTTACCCTTCTGTCCCACAACATTTGCCCCCCTCAACCAGTTTCTTTCCCACCCACTCATCCCATCGTCTCGTCCCCCCCCCCCCCCCCCCCCACCGTTCACATCTGCCCAATCCACCTCCCATATTCCTCATCCAACCCATCTCAGCACCTTAAACTTGCTACCTCCTCTCCACTCTTTCAGTCCTGAGGATAGGTCTAGACCCAAAATACAGATACTGCCGGACCTGCTGAGTTCCTCAAGCAGTTTGTTTTCTGCTCCAAATTCCAGCATCTGCAGTTTTTTAATGTTGTCTCTATAAATGTAATCATGCCACAACAGTAGTGAGGGCCACTGGACAACAGCACCAAATTTGCCTCATCTCCCTTTTTGTGTCTCTTCTTTCTTATTTGGCAACCAGAGGAAATAAGGCTCATCATGGTGTCTTACTTTTGCCATGTCTAGAATAAGTTAATGGCGCAGCAGATGTAGTTTGTGTTCTGTAACGCAGTGGATGTGAAAGTGGGATAAGAAAAATGGCGTGAATGGGTGATGGATGCTTGGCGTAGACTTGGTGGGCCAAAGATCTTTTTTTCCAAGCTCTATCTTTCAAACAATCAATAATTTATGTGTTACCTTTCTCCTGCAGAGTATTTCAGAGTTGGAGCAGATGGAGGCAGACCCGCAAGACACATCGGGAATTGGTTGCTAAGTTTTCTTTTGGCCAACAGTGTAAAGTCCTGCTGACTCTTTGGAAAATACGTTTATTACAAAAACAGGAAACTGACAGAAGGTGCAGAAAGATGTTGCACCAGAAAATCCAAAAGGCAATGTCCTGTTGGCACAAGTATACAGAGAGTGAGTGACAGCGCAGGAAGTTTTAATTGATTGAAAGATGCAGCATGGAAACAAGGCCCTTGACCATCGATTTCCCGTTCACACTAGTTCTATGTTATCCCACTTTTGCATCCATTCCCTACACACTAGGGCAATTTACAATTAACCTACAAACCCATACGTCTTTGGGATGTGAGAGGAAACTGGAGGAAATCCATGCAGTCACAAGAAGAACATGCAAACTCCACGCCAAGTTCGGGATTGAACCTGGGTCTCTGGCCCTGTGAGGAAGCAGCTCTACCAGCTGCACCACTGTGCTGCCCATGAGACAGAACAGTTATTTACATCAGGGCAGATGATGCATTAAGATCTCTAGCAGAATAAGAACATTTTCTATCAACTAATGTTGGGCAAGGAGACCAGTTTTGCCCAGATGGACTGGTTTCCACCTCTGGCTTTGCCTGAATAAATTAATTACTAGCGGTAGTGTGAAAGTAGAGTGATCATTTGGATATAACTACACAATATTCTGCACCACAAGCATGTTAGGTGTTGTTTACACATCCAGTAAGTCCAAGCAGTGGACCCATAACCAAAGTGGTTCTTGGTGAGCTGTGCTGCATCAGTATAGTCCACCCTTAATTTCTGGGACAATTTCTTGCTTATCTTTATATTTCTATTGTGCTAGTGATTCGTGCAATCTGTTCAGTAAAACTAATTGCCATTCCTCTTGTGATTCCTATTCTGCAAATTGTGCTCCCTCTTCCAGAAAGAAAGCAGGTCCAAGGTCTCCAGGCTCGCTTCCTTTCCATCCACGCACTGAGAGTAAAGCGTTTGATTCTACGCACCTGGACGCAGAAAGCAGCGAGACAGGGAAATGTGAAGATAATGGCAGACAAGCTGGTGCAGAGCAGGTCTGACATAGTTATTACTGTGAGTTAGTGTCATTTGTGTTGAGTTAGTGATTCTTTGCGTTCCATTCAATTAGCTCGCCTGCATTACCCAAACAAATGTTATATATCCTGAAATTTAAAAGACCAAGTCTTAATTGAAGATTTTGAAATATTAATTAAAAACTGATGGTTGGAGAAAAATAAACTTTTTGTTCGTGGAGAATTTGGGACAAAGGCACACAAACAACTCATTGGAGTCAGGCATGTCATAAGTGAAGATAAGAAATATTTCTACATAAACACTTGAAACTTTCACAGATGGCATTAGGTGCAAGATCAATTGATAATTTAAGATTGAAAGATTGATATATTAAAGGATGCAAAGGTTGCTGACTGGAATCTGGCAACATTTAATTCAATGGGCTGAAAGATCCGTTTCTGATTTTGTTCTTAATTCCTCTATCCCCGTGAACTGTTACTGATTCATTGTTTCCTTGGCACAGGTATATACGGGTTTGGCACTCCGCCACACTTCAGAAAAAGAAGATGTGGCAGAAATCGTGGGCATTTCAAACCACACAGAACCTGCGGGTCCTGCTGGAGTCTTTCAGTAAATGGAGATATCACTTGGTGCTGCAGTGTTCCTCAGAGAATCACAGGAAACGTAGAACAGCACAGAGAGTAATCCAGTGCTGGAGACAGAGGGCAATACTACACCAAGCTCTGAGACATCGAGATACTGTCCTCACTCAAATAGTAGGTGAAATTAGATTTTTCCTGAACAGCTTTGTCTCTAATCCCCGTTTCCAGCTCCATCCCAATCCTATCTCTGCTCAAACAATATTTCCTTCAAGTAAACAAAACTTTGCACCCATGGCTCTCTCAAACCATTTGATTTCCCCATTACCTTTTGTGCTAAAACTAGATATTTCGGTTTCATTTGAAAGTTTTTATTGGGTTTTATTTTTGCCTCTTGTTTTTATTTACTTTTGTATTTACTTTTGCCTCTTGCCTTGGTTACTTTACGTTTGGTTGTTCTTTTAATTTTCCGAGGATTGCCTCAGTGAATTATTAACGCCAGATTTCTTCCAAACCCAATTCCCCTTCCTAACGTTTCAGCACTCAGATTTGAGACAAACCATTCTGATTCTTTTTTCTCCACTGCAGTGCCTGGACAATTACACCAGAGCATGCTCCCTTTCTTTCGAATTTTTTCCATCCACATGCAGGGCATGCTCCTCTTACTGTGCAGGAAGGAACTGCAGATGCTGGTTTACACTAATGATGGACACAACATGCTGGAGTAACTCAGCGGAAGAAGGGTTCCGACCAAAACTTCACCATTCTTTTTCTCCAGAGATGCTGCCTGACCCTCTGAGTTACTCCAGCATTTTGTGTCTATGCTCCTTTGAATGATTGTTCAAACAAATTGTTGACTGATTAAAACACATAATCACACCATAATTGCTTCCTGGTGAATCTTGGCCAGGCTGACCTTATTTGGCATGGACATTGTGGGTCAAAGGGCCCGTTCCTATGCTGTTCTGTGTTCTCTGACTGCTGGTTAGACAGATACAAGTTAGCATTATCCAGAGGCCACAAGAGGGCAGAACTTACAAAGCAAAATTAGCAGAGGCCATGAGATGGCAGCATTATTCATTGCCATTCAAAGTGTAATGTCTGAAACTGTGTTGAGTGATACACAGCCTCGGGTACACAGGACAGACAAGATTTCGGGTCAGGACCTTCTTCAGACTGACAGGCGATGTTTGGAGTCGGGACCCTTTTTCAGACTTCTTTCTAGAGAACGGTCCCGACCCGAATCATTGCTTATCCATTCCCTCCATAGATGTTGCCTGACCCACTCAGTTCCTCCTGCACTTTATTTTTTGCTCCTGTACTTAATATCCTTAAATGAAAGCAAACATGCCAAATGTCTTCTTCACCACCCTTTCTATCTGTGTCATTACCTTTGGGAAATTATGCTGTAATTATACTCTGCTCTACCACGTTATTTCCTGTGTAAGTCCTGTCCTGTTTTGACTTAACGTTTCACCCTTGTCCCAAGTTAAGTTCCATCTACCATTCCTTGACTCACTTCCCTGGTTAATTCAGCAAACTGAAATAACCTTCTTACTGTCCACTATACCACCAAATGTGGTGTCATCTGCAGATTCACGAACAATATGAACTCTCTTGTCACCAGATCATTTATATTGATGGTAAACATCAGTGGGCCCAGCACAGAACCCTGCGGCACACCACTGGTCACAAGTCTCCAATTGGAAAAACTATTACCCCCTGACTCCTTCCACACAACCAACTTTGAATCCAGTTAGCTAGCTCACCCTGGATCTCATGTTATCTAACCTTCTGTTCTAGCCTACCTTGTCAAAGGCCAAGCTAAAGTCCACGTAGACAATGTCCTCCTCAATCCCCTTGGTGATCTCTTCAACAAACTGTCAAATTAATGAGACACCATTTCCCACACACAACTCCCTGCTATCCCTAATCATCTGTGTGTTATTGGTGCAGGATTCACCAGTAAAACATCTAGGGTGAGAAAACTCATCTCATTTGGCAGTATTCAAGAGAGAGTTGGATATAGCTTAGAGGGCTAACGGAATCAAGGGATATGGGGAGAAAGCAGGAATGGGGTACAGATTCTGGATGATCAGCCATGATCATTTTGAATGGCGGTGCTCACTTGAAGGGACTACTCCTGCACCTATTTTCTATGTTACTCTGTGTGAGGTTGAGTAGAACTCCCTCGTAGACCACTTCCACGTATCAGCTGGTGCTTTTGGAGCCCGAGTTTGTTAATTCTGATTTGTCCATGTGCATTAACAAGGTCCTTAATCTATTCATCAATGCTAAGTCAGTACAACAACCCACAGGTTGTAGACTATAATTGTTACCACGCTGATGAAGGTATTAACTCTTGCTGGTTCCTATTCACAAGCAGCAGGGTCTCTGGTGCCTCACTGTGCATACATTTCTTATGTGTCATTAAAGAACTGGATGTCAGGAAGGCGTATCCTTGGGGTCCAGCCAAGCCAATCTCTTACCACATTTCCACACTTATTTTCCAACAGTATTTGTCATTCAGGATCTGCTGTCTTTGGAGGAATTTTAGATGAAAACAAGGTCATTTTTTGTTGTGATGTATCTCACGACCAAGTTTGAGATAAGTTACATTTAATATCACCCATCTAAAATTATCCACAAGGGATTCCCTGAGGGTCACAAGGTGTAGCCTCATGGCAGACAGTTAAATTAGTTTTTGATAGTCCTAATACTACTATGTTCTCCTGTGACTGCACCATGATTTAACCCTTTCTGAGTGGTTTTGTTTGCAGTTGTTCAATAATTGGAAGGAGGCTGTCAGATTATCCCAGCTGTCCCAGCAATTTGCTGGCAACATTGGAGAGAGGCACTTGAAGCACCTGCTCCATGCCTGGGCCAGATTGGTGAAAGGTGAGAAATTCTTCTTAAGATCACATTGCATGAGTTGCTTGTCTTTCTTTTATAGAAAACAGGCCAGAAATGTAATAAACTGTCATTGAAGTTGAGATGATGGCCACAGAGATATCACCACAGAGAATTGCACTGAAATTAGAGTGAAATTTAACAATGCAGAAAATGTTTCTATCAGCAACTCTCCTGGCTCACTCAGTCTGAAGAAAGGGCACCGACCCAAAATGTTGTCTGTCCATTCCCTCCACAGATGCTGCCTTACCTACTGAGTTCCTCCAGCACTTTGTGTTTTAGTTTATTTTAGTTTATTATTGTCACGTGTACCGAAGTACATTGAAAAGCTGACGGGTGAGGAGGGAAGGGAGAGTGACCGGGGTGAGACTACTACTTGAGTATGCTAGCAGACTAGTCATCCAAATTTTGCCTCCTCACTACATATCATCCATGTGGATCACTGTAACTCCAACACTTCTACATCAAGCACGTCCAGGGAATAGTATCTGGGGGTGTGGAACGGACGGGCATTTTGTAGTCTTGTTCATTTTAATCAGTGCTGATAAATGAGCAGCAATCAATCCCTTGCTTCTCCAGAACGAAAGGACGAGGGTGTGAGGCAGAGGAAGGTGATGTCTGCATCACGGCACCGGGTAGTGCAGGCTGCATTTCATCAGATGGCAACATTGTGTCTGAAGCAAAGAGAGGCTGTCATGCACTCCCAGCAAACATTACTCCGCAGGTATGACTCGTCCAGAGCTCTCATACCACACACACACACACAGGCTGAAACTAATTTCATTACAGTTCAAATCCCAGCTCCCCATCCTTTGCTGCTCTTTATTTCATTGCTGCCAGGTAAAAAACTAAAATCTATCAACCCCCTGTACATCCCATCATAGATCATTAGAATAAAACATGTGCCTTAATAATGTTTCTTGACTTTTTGTAATTGTAATTAATTTATTAGCCAAGTAAAAACATACAACAAATTTGATTTGCCATACAGTCATACCAAAACAGCAACAAGACACACAGCTACATAAAAATTAACATAAACATCCGCCACAGCACACTGTGATGGAAGGCAATAATGTATTATCTTCCCTCTTTTTCTCCCGCGGTCGGGACAGTCAAAACTTCTGCAGTCTGGGTGATCGAAGCTCCCATGTCGGGGAGATCGAAGCTCCCGCGATCGGGGCGATCGACGCTCCCGCGATCGGGGCGATCGAAGCTCCCGCGATCGGGGCGATCGAAGCTCCCGCGATCGGGGCGATCGAAGCTCCCGCGATCGGGGCGATCGAAGCTCCCGCGATCGGGGCGATCGAAGCTCCCGCGATCGGGGCGATCGACGCTCCCGCGATCGGGGCGATCGAAGCTCCCGCGATCGGGGCGATCGAAGCTCCCGCGATCGGGGCGATCGTAGCTCCCGCGATCGGGGCGATCGAAGCTCCCGCGATCGGGGCGATCGACGTTCCCGCGATCGGGGCGATCGAAGCTCCCGCGATCGGGGCGATCGAAGCTCCCGCGATCGGGGCGATCGAAGCTCCCGCGATCGGGGCGATCGAAGCTCCCGCGATCGGGGCGATCGACGTTCCCGCGATCGGGGCGATCGAAGCTCCCGCGATCGGGGCGATCGAAGCTCCCGCGATCGGGGCGATCGACGCTCCCATGTCGGGGAGATTGAAGCTCCCGCGATCGGGGCGGTCAAAGCTCCTGCGGTTGGAGCTCCTGAAGTCGATCCCTGACAAAGAGACCGCGAGCTCCATGATGTTAAGTCCGCAGGCGTCTGCGGTTGGAACTCCCGAAGTCGATCCCCAGCAATGGGTCCGTCAGCTCCACGATGTTAGGCCGCAGTGCGGACGGAGATACGATACGGAAAAAGTTGCATCCCCGTCGAGGAAAGAGATTTTAAAAAGTTTCCCCCTCCCCACCCCCCACATAATACAAAATTAAAGATACACTGAAACATACATTTAACAACAGACTAAAAACAACAGAAGAAAAGGACGAGGCAGACTGTTGGCGAGGCTGCCAGCGTACGGCGCCACACGAATATTTTCTATATTCTATTAAAATAATTCATTTGTTTCGAACTGTTTGGAAACTGCCTGTTTAAATTTAATCCAATGCACTGCAGTTTTCAGCAATACTCGCTTCCAGAGCAAGAGGAGCACAAGGTGGAATTCTTTACATTTCACAATGTAAACTGAAGAACCATATGGAAACCTTCCTGTGCCATTGGGGTCTCACTCTCAATGGATGCTGCCCTGGGGGCAGCCTCCCACCTCTTTGCCGTGTGAATTTGCTAAGAGGGCCTGGCAAAAAATGCAAGTGTCCTCTTCCGGGTTCATCCCAAGCAGCTGCATGACAGAGGGCTCTCTAATTTACGGGCAGTTCCCTGGGACACATACTGAGACAGACATCAAGTGCAGCTGGAAGACCAATTCATTCGGTGGTCTGCCCGAAACGTGTTAGTTTCCAGCTCAGCAAGATGCCCATTAGGGAATGTTGCTGACTGGCCCATTCCAGGCCCCAGCAGGAGTATGTGCTGAGGGATGCACTGAAGCTTTGTGCAGCTAACGTGAAGGCTCGGTGGGGGAGAACCACATCCAGGGTCCTTCTGCTGCTTGGTATTCAAGGGCTGAATCCAGTGAGGACACCCCTCAAATAAGGGGCAGGATATCACCCCAGGGGACCACATGAGTGCCAAAGATGTAGAGATGTTCAAACACTACTGGGTATAACACTAGCATTATTGTATGCATTAGCATACTCAGAATGTATTCAGAGTTTTGCATGGTTTTTGTTTTGTATGTATTTTTTATAATAAAGTTCATTTTTGAAATTCATTAAAATATTGGTATAGAGATGCAGCCTCAGTTTGATAAGAACTATTGTGACCCAGCTGCTGCTGCTTGTTTTTTGTACCTCTGCTAACATAGCACATATTGGGGATTGAACAAAGAGATTACTGGTGTGTTCTGCACATTGGATAAACTGAGTTGAATCGGTTTACTTTCCCATCAAACCCTAGGTGCTTTCTCACTTGGGAAGGAAACGTACATCAGCAGAAGCATTGGGCATTGACTGCATCAGCTCAAGTTTTATTGTTGCGGCTAAACTCGACATTTGTGATCTGGAGAAGTCAGTTGCACTTGCAATATAAGATGGCCTCATTTGTGCAACGACAGAGTGAACGAATCTTGCGCAAAGCATTGATATCCTGGTATATGGAGGTTGGTATGGAGAGCTGTGTGCTAACTTACAGTAGTTCAAATGTCTGAAGAAGGGTCTCGACCCGAAACGTTGCCTATTTCCTTCGCTCCATAGATGCAGTTTCTCCAGCATTTTTGTCTACCTTCGTAGTTCAAAAGATTTTGCTTTACTATGGCCTGTCATCAAAGAAAATAAAATGTCTTTAGTTGCTGGTTGCATTCCAAACAGGTAAAAGAAAAGAAGATCTCACAGTGGTACAAAGTAATCAGATCCAGATGCCTGGATTAAAGGGTATTAGCTGGAATGGGTTGGAGAAACTTGGAAGTTTTTTGTCAGGAGCGTCGGATGTTGAGAGGAGATCTGATAGAAGTATATACAATTATGAGAGGCATAGATAGTGTAGACAGTCACAACCTTTTTCCCAGGGTGGAAATGCCAAAGACAAGAGGGCACAGCTTTAAGATGTGATGGTTAAAGTTTAAAGGAGATGTGCAGGGCAAGATTTATTTACATGGGGAGTGGTGGGTGCCTGGAACGTGTAGCCAAGAATGGTGGGGAGGCAGATAGTAGCATTTAAGAGGATTTTGGATCGGCACATAGATATGCAGGAATGAGAGATATGGATCACATGCAGGCAAAGATTAGTTTAACTTGGCTTCTTGTACGGCACAGACATTGTGTGTTGAAGGGCCTACTGTTGTGCTTCGCTGGTCTATGTTCTAATTGATTCCAGCATGGAAGCTTGGTATAGCTTGAAAGGACAGTGCCTGGCAGGTAATAGGCGGAATGTGCAAGAAGGAACTGCAGATGCTGGTTTAAACCGAAGATAGACACAAAATGCTGGAGTAACTCAGTGGGACAGGCAGCATCTCTGGAGAGAAAGAATGGGTGACGTTTTGGGTTGAGACCTTTCTTGACACAGGCTAGAGGGTTTTTTTTGATAGGCAGATGGATGGAACAAAGGCCAGGTATCAGGTGTGAGACTGGTTCCAAGTGTTGCAGACTCGGGTCAGAGGAAGGAAAATGGCTGGGGGGGGGGGGGGGGGGCGAGAAATAGATAGCAGTCCAGGGGAGGGAAGGTGAGGGGGGTGGAAGGGGGGAGGTAGGGGGTGAAAGGAGGGGGGTTAGGTGACAAAAAGCTTGACTGATCTGTGCTGAGCGACTGAGAGCAAAAATCAGACAAATGGGTAGAATTGAAATTTAATTAAACAGTTCACTAATTTCTAACGGTGCACCGTTCAATGGAAATGCAGGCGGGAAGACATTGACAGAGGATTGACTGTTACTTTGTGATCTTTATCTGAGGCACTGCTTAAATCTGCCCTTCTTTCACAGCTGCAAGCAATCAGATATCGTGTCAGATATGTGTCACGGAAATTTGTGTCACGGTGGATTCTTTTTGTACTGGCACAGAAGCAGACAGATCGGTGGGATGTGGAGGAATCTCGTGCAGAGCAACACCACAGGAATCAATTATGGTGATTGGTCTTGCTTTGTCACTGAAAGACTTTCTCTGGCTGTCTCATTTTTTTAGGACACAGAATGTTCCTATACGAAATAGGAGGGGTGTGTTGGGTTGATGAGTTGTGAATGTACAGGGGTTTACAAGGGAGACATAAGAAACTGTAAATGCTGAAATCTTGAGCAAAATACAAAGTGCTGGAGGAACTCCACAGATGCTGTCTCACCCACTGAATTCCTCCAGCATTTTGTGGATTTTAATTGAATGAAAGAGACAACATAAAAAAAGGACCCAGGCCGACCGAGTCCATGCAGACCATCAATCACCTGTTTGCACTAGTTCTGTTATCCTACTTTCGCATCCTACACTCTAGAGGCAATTTATAGAGGCCAATTAATGTACAAACCCACACAACTTTGGGATGTGGGAGGAAATGGGATCTCCCAGAGGAAACAGAGAGAACGTGCAAACTCCACACATACAGCACCCAACGTCAGGGTCGATCTCGAGTCTCTGGCACCACGAGGCAGCAGCTCTGTCAGCTGCATCCCCATTTGAATGAGTTTACAAGCTGTTTCTATTTTCCCCCCACAGCAAACGACTGTTGATAAAATGGTGGAACAAAACACTCCTACAGCAACTTCTGGAGAAGAAAAGAGTCGAGAAGCTGCAGGAGATCTGGGAGCAGTGGAGGAGCTTCACTGTGAGCATGCTGGTGACCAGGGGACTGGTGAGCATAGCAGTTCTCATTTGAAATTATTTTTAAATTTAATCAGTTTAAGCTGTGACTAATTTAATCTAGCTTTACATTTCCGTAGCAATTTTAATGTCACTTTCTATGTAAATTATGATAAAGAGGCCGCAGCAGACTAGGACAGGGAGGACTAAACACAGCTGCCCAGTTCTGACTTGCAATGATTTTGATAAAGATTTATTGTAAAAATAATTATTTCTTGAGTTTGACAATCTTCAACCGATTATCCGGTCTGGACTCGATTTGCTCAATTGTAATCATGTATTATCTTTCTCCTGACCGGATAGCACACAACAAAAGCTTTTCATTGTACCTCGATCCACGTGACAATAAACTGTACAATGTACAAATAAATAAAATATGAGTGTTAAAAGTGTTATCCTGACTGAATGGGAATACTCTGCCATTCCATTCAAAGCTCCTTGGCTACTAATTGTTTCATCCAGACATCGGCTAGGCTGTGTTTGTCAGTTTCAGCAATAATCAAATATAGCCTGCTCCAGCATCATTTATCATCCTCTTTTCTGGGGATGAGAAACCTGTTGTGGTCTCTGGGACATTCTGTTCACCTGCTTTGGCTGGTAATATGTTGAATCATACGTTACAGCAAAGATATATGAGGGGAAGGCAGCCTCCCCTGAGAATCACCCCATTGAAGAAGCCTCGCCATCCATCTGTCGGCCGTCTTTATGGGCAGGACTGAGATAATGGGATCCATCCTGCAGCTGATCCTTGTCCTCCTATTGGCATAAACAAGAGACACACACCCTGCCTGAATGATGGCAATAGGGAATTCACTCCACTTTAATCAGCTCATAATCTGGAAGCCTCTAGTAGTAAACAGTCAGGTGCTATTGGATCTATGCTCTGTTTATAGCGTATTTCACTGATGGAAGCTTCTCTCTCCCCCACAGTACGAGCAGAAGCTGGAGCTGCACGCATGGCAGTTGTGGCGGAGACGGTTCATACAGATGCAGGTGGCAAAGGCGTTTGCAGCTCAGGACAACAGGATCCTGCTGTTGGACGTAGGTACCAAAGTTACATATAGCACCATTACAATATTGGTCACGTCTCTCTCTTGTTAAATGCCTTGGTGTATCACTCAGTCACCTTTCATCATGGTTGAGCCAAATACTGAGGATCAGCAGTCTGGTTGTCTTCCTGTTTTTCCAGGAATTACAACATTCCCCTCCCCTCCCCCCTCCCCACCCCCACCCTCCTCCCTAAAATCTTAACCTCGGGATCAGAGGTGTGCTGAGGAAGCCTGGCTGCTTTTTCTTTCTCCTACCCAGCAGTAAATTCTGGAGCATAAAAGGCTCTCATATGATGTGCTCCCCACACCCCAACTCTCTGTGATCAGCAGTAGGAACAGTTACTGATTTCCACTTTCTCTAAACAATTTACATTGATGCAGTGGAGGCCAATTCACTGGATGTTTTCAGGAGAGTTAGATTTAGCTCTTTGGCCTAAAGGAATCAAGAGATATGGGGGGGAAAGCAGGAATGGGGTACTTATTTTAGATGATCAGCTATTATCATATTGAATGGCAGTGCTGGCTTGAAGGGCCGAATGGCCTACTCCATCATCTATTTTTCTTTGTTTCTATATCAAGATTCTCAGCCTGTTACTCTACAGACCTGTATTCTCCAGTAAATGTAGAGGCACACGTTTAAATCTTTTAAACTGACTGAGTGCCACCCTTTGGTTCAGGCAAACCAAAGGTGCCCTTACCAAAAAAAATGTTTAAAATTGTCATCTTAAATCTCTGCTAATTCTGAGGGGGCAATTATTTTCACGAACTAGAGGGCATGGGTTTGCGGTGAGAGGGGAAAGATTCATTAGGAATCTGATAGGCAACTTCTTCACACAGTGGGTATGGGGAATGAGCTGCCAGAGGATGTAATTGAGGCAGGCATGTTTCAGCAGCAGTAGCACAGAAATAATGACTTTCCTAATTAGTATTTTGTTTCACTCAATACTATTCACTCAAATTTTACAGCATAAAATTTCACTAATAGGGTGCATAATTGTTATATAACATTTCAGTCTCTGATGATTTTGAATTATACACGTCAGCAACATAAATCTGATCCTCACTCACACTGAACCCACTCACTGTAAACCTGATGTGTCTATTTTATTCTTAGGTTTTCACGACCTGGATAAGATTGGTTGTTGAAAAACAGAGAAATACGTGATAGTGGGTAAATCTTAAGCTTGCCCCAAAACAAAGGCTCGGGGCTTCCCACTGACATTGCTTCTGAAGGTGAACAGAATGAAGCCACAAGGTTCCAACAAAACCCCTCTATGTCCAGTGTCAGTCTGTTCTGGTTCACTCAGTTTCCAATCTCGTTGGACAGGTTGAAGATGGTGCATTTTCATAAGGGAAATCTTATTTGTAAGGGAATTCTAACTGCTCTGCCAGTAATTAGATTACAAACAACTTCAGAGATAAAAGTTGGGTTTAGTGGCCTCAAGATCTAGCCCAACGCCTGGTTCGTGGTACTAACGGCCGTAGTGAGGAGACATCGTACAGTTAGGACACTTCTCAAAATGTAATCCACTTGCAATTATAACTTGTTGTGTTTTCTATCCAGTCTCACCTGCAGATTTTGTTGTGGACTTTATCTAACTGCATTCATTTTTGACTTACTTTCAATAAGTTGTACTTTGGGTATATTTCTTTATAAAACCTGCTCTAAAATAAAGTTTTATTTCTGCACTTTCGAATGTGTGTTCCAAAATCCTTTTGATGGAATAATAAATGTTATCTGGCATTGGGGAACTTTCTATTTGTTTTACCAAGCCCCAAGTTTTGATTGTTTGAGGTGCAGCAGTGTGTTTGTGTGGTTTCATTTTTTATTGAAATACAAGTGGGGAGCTCATGGCTGTGTATCTGAAACTTTGGCCATATCCAAAAAAAGTGCCAATAGTCAACAGGTAAGGCAGGTTCTGCAGATGAAAAATTAGCATGTAACTGAAAAACTTGTCCTTTTTGCTTGGCTATTGCTGAATGTTTTCTAAATGTTTCCAGCATTTTATATTTTGAGGTCTTGGTAACATTATAGACCATGCCCAGAGTTTTCTGTTGAGTAGACTGATCATGCTGCAGCACAACCTACACTATAGCTGGTGTTTCTATAATCCATTCCTGAGGCATCCATTCCGTTTGTGAACTCACCAAACTTATTTATTGGATTAAACTACAAACCGCTTCCCCCATCCCCTCCCATCAATCAGCTGAAAGTATTGGTTTCAACAGCAACAAGTGGACCTTGTTCCCTCTGTAGCACAATGTCTCAGAACTTGAACATTTGAGTAAAAAATATTCAAATAATGAATAGTGCATTGAAAATATGGAGTGATTAAAATTTACATTTGTTACATGGCAACTCACAACATTGAACACAAAAGTCCAATAGTTCAGTTGTGAGTGCATCATGAGAGGTTAGATCGAGGCATTGAGAATATAATGCAAGTTATACTTTGAATAGTGTTACACTCAGGATGCCTGAACTAGATGTATATTACACAGAGGTTCACAAAGCTCATCCAGGCTACATTAGACCTGTTTCAGTCTTGACACATTATTGCTACTAGACCACTATCCTAGGATTGCAGGAAGAACAGGAAACAAAATATTGTTGCATGGGCTATCAGCTGCTGAAACACAATTTCTCAAATATATGATGAGTAAACCTGTAGGGTAATTTCATCTAACAGTAACAATATGAAACCTGAACAAACCTCAGCACTAAAGTGCTTCAAGATCATCTTTGGGGGGGGGAATTGTATTTCTTTTTGAAGGTAGACACAAAATGCTGGAGTAACTCAGCGGGACAGGCAGCATCTCTGGAGCGAAGGAACGGGTGACGTTTCGGGTCGACACCCTTCTTCAGACTTTCTTTTTGTTCCTTTAGTTAAAAACAACTTGAGATGTGTATTAAAACATTAGCCTAAACCAGATACTAGATCTTTGAGGGCATAGCCTGGCACCAAACAAGTTCAATCCTAGCATTTAGCTGACATTGGAGAAGAGAACCTTGAATTAGATATCTCAGGACTAGTGGATTCCTTGAAGCAGATTCAGGTGTCTAATATAAATTGCTGCCCCTTGACAAATGAATTTGCCACATGCATGCAGATGAAAGGTGATGAACTGTAGCCTATCCCAACTGTAGCCTATCCATAGCATATGCCAAGGTGTTTGATCACCTTCTGTAGTCAAAGTAGGCATGAAAGATTTTTCAAAATTAGCCCAAAGTCTTTCCTTGCCCTTTTCTGGCAAACTGCTTGAAACAAGTTTGTTCAAACCGCCTGTAAAATCAAACTGAGGGAATTCCCATTAATGTCTCTGATTGAATATAGATTTTGTGTGCGAGCTACTATACCCATTGAATTAATAGATATGTTTTTCTTTGTTGCTACCCTACATTCTCCTGCAGCTTGAGCCTTTTCAGATGGCATATGAAAGATGTCATTATATGTCTCTTTCCCCATGCTACTGGAAGAAAAAGCCAGCAATTCAAAGTAAAACATAGTATTTTAATAATCAGTAGCAGTGATGTCAAAGAGTATTATTACCAATGCTTCTTTTCAGAGATCTTCATATTCCACAGAATTTTTCACACAAAATATGGGTTGAAGTGCACTGCATCTCCCACGAATTCCACAAGCTCACTTACCCTTGGCAACTATGCATCTCCTAATGTTGGGGACTTCCCACAGTGCCCATCCCACAAGAGGCCAGAGGCAACTCAAACTAAGGATATGTCCAACTACCACCAAGCTTATGCAGTCAGGTGCACCGTATTTCACCGTTTACAAATGTCTTACAAAATTAGTCGTTTAGCAATGGTTACATTTAATAAGTGGGTTACATCAGCAAGCTGACATAATTTAAACATTTACTTTTCTCTTGGCTGTTTAAGGAATGTTGGCAGTGACATTTAAATGCAAATGGTGTTGGCAAATTCCTTAATTTCCCTGAATTAAGCTGAATTATAGCTCATGTTGATTCAGACTCAGTTTGGCAGCCATGTCCTTTAGTTTAATCAGTGCTGGCCCTCCCAAGCATTCTTGGTGGTGAACACTTTCGCTCTCCGTCCAGAGTACATTCTGTATCTTTGATACTTCCAAACATTGTGTAATATGGAGAAACACTTCATTAGCTGTTGGCAATAATCAGGGGAAGGTTTCTTTTTTTGTGCTCAACCAGATGCCAGGAGACTTCACAGGATCTAGTCAATATTGAGGACTGGCAGGGCTATTTTCTCCCACCCGAATACTACTATGCTACTACTCCTACTCGGTCTGTCCTGCCAGCAGGACAGGATATACTCAGGGATTGAGGAAGCATTTTGGCACATTTTGAGTAAGTTATGGCTTTAGGAGTATGCCTACATCAGCTATAACTTGTTACAACAGCTGTCCAAATTTAGACACCAGACAGCCGTTCGAGTTGGACTTTGCAAGGTTGATGTTGAGCAACTTTGTCATAATCTGAATTTAGTGCCAGATCTATATCCAAGTTTATTTCCTTTTTATTGTTAGAGCTTTGTAGCCAATGCATTTTATTGGAGTGGTTACTGTTGGAATTTAAAGAAATACAGCAGTGATTTACATGTCACAAACTCCCACAATAGTACCCAAATAAACACATGATTTTATATCCCTCTCTAGTGATTTGAACACACCTCCAACTGCACCCTCAGACAAACATTAAAAAATACTATGGCACTATCTATTCCTCACATTTCCAGGCTGCTCAGATTATTTCAATAGATCCTGCACATGGGATTGATGGAATCTATAGAGGGACATTTGACATCTTTACTGCCACACTCATGCTAGGACCCTGTAACATCACTGATTCCCAGTTATATAAATATACTGCAGGTCAGCAGCCAACAATAGGGCTTTCCACAATGTAGAATCGAAAACAAGACAGTTTAAGCCAGTTTCTAAACTAAGCTTAAACATGGGTTCAGGGTTATTTTAATACCTAGATTATATCAAGACATGTTCATTGCACAGTCCAAGAAAAGCATCTGTCTTCCAGCAAATATTAAGAAAAACATGAAAACAAGAAGAGATCAGAATTATTCAAGAGAATAGCTGGTGGCAGGTCTAAATTGTAAGCTATCAATTCAGTGGGTTAGACTTGTAAACAACTTTACCCCATAAACCTCTGATCTCACCACTGAACATTGCAATATGGGCTTGTAGTGAGACAACAAAAATTGGTTCAGTCATGGGCCCAGGCGATGTTGGTCAAAGAACCATATTACCTGTGACACCCCACTCCACTGTGGAAATGTAATTTATCCAATCCACACTACTTACTCTTAGAATGAGATTTTTGGTTAGGATCTCAACTACTACAATACAACAAGTGTTACACGTGTACAAAGTGGTAAGGGGATGTAAACAAGCTACAACAATTGCCTGCTCTGATTAGACTAGCGGATACTGAATGATTCCATTCTAGATGTTTGGCAAAAGCAGTCAAGCTTCAGGTGCAATTTCCTAACTCTTGCAGAGTACTTACCATTACATCCAAATGAAAAATGGTCATTTGGCATTTGCTGAACAATGGAGATATGGAGACATAATAAATAAATGATCTTCCATTATTAACAGGCTTTGCCAGAACCAAGTACTTATTCAATCCTGTTCTTCTGCTGAAACCTGTAGAAATACTGCTCGTTCTGTGCAAAGCAACACAAATCACAACACACCATCAAATACTATTAGAAATCCATTCTGCTCAGTTCAGGGACATCTTGATTTGCACACGGCAGGCTGAGATGTGGTGTTCCTCTCATGTTGAGTCCATGGGCACATCAACATTTAATGCCTATTTGAGATTGCAAGTTATCCTGGACATTGAGACAACTTAACTCCACTGGTATGTCTCAAGCTGAACCATGCGTCTGTTCTGATGCCTTTAACTTAAAGAGGTCATCAATAACCTGCCAGAGACAGTTCTCAAGTGGAAAGTCATTATCCACAAGATTGACCAGGTAATACTGATCATGAATATCTTGAATTATCTTTTGAGAGTGAGAGCCAGTTGGATACAATTTTCCCCATTGTTCAATCCACAGGGCGAAGGCTTCATCCTAAAATCAAAATGGCAATGTTATCAATTCTATCATCTGCTTCCTTCTCCTCCACCTCAAACAAACTTTTCCCTTCTCTCGAGTCAAAAGTATTTCTCCTTTTTAGCTAGCTATAGAAACACATGGATCACATATTAATTAAATTGTTGGAAACACAATATTGTTGATTATCCAAATGGAAGGAGGTTATGCCATATTTCTGTTTTGTTAACCACTCAAAATAACAAGCAAAGCACAAAGTGCTGGAGGAACTCAGTGGGTCGAGCAGCACCTGTGGAGGGAATGGATATACAACATTTCAGGTCAGGACCCCAAGTCAGAAATCCCAGAGCATTGTATTGAGAACTGTTACACATGTACAGATAATGGGCTGAGGCCAATTGCAGCGAAAGGACATGAAATGTATATATATTGTCACTTCTTTACAAAGCAACCAGGTGTTTTATTAAATTCTCCACAAAGTTCAATTTTCATTACCTTCCAGTACATGAAGCTGATAGGATCGACCACTGTGGGCTGAATTATCTCACGGCCTGGGAAGATACCCCATGTAACCGCAATCGGTTGCAGATTGAAAGCATTATTTATATTCTCGCCCTACAAAAGGTCACAAATGGTACACGGTAAGATGACAAATCTGACAAAAAAAACAGCTGTAGTCATAATTAGCCATGTCAGGTTGGATAGAATACTACATCTGAACATGTCTGGAAATCTGCATAATGTTACCCCATGAATTGGGCTGTTATCATTTTGTTTCTTTGGTGTTCATGTACTGGTGATAATAACTCCTTACCTTCACATTCACAATCTGGTAGTTCACACGCATTTCATATTTCTTCAGAACTTTGAGCAGAGTAGATATATTTTCAGAGGAGGTAAAAAACTCAAGATATGCCTAAAATAGGAATAGCAAGATTAAAGCAAAGGTAAAAAATGGCAACAATGCTCATGGTCTATCTTCACATGGACATATTTCTAAATCAAGGACTTCTGAAATCTCAAATGGATCTCTTTATTTTTAGTGTCATTGGAATCTTACCTTCTGAAATACATAGCCTCCCTCAGGCCCCCAGCCCACCACGGGGTCAGTTGAAGGTTTAGCATTAATGTTGGGCTGGGAGTTTATGGTGAGAATTCCCATTTGGTTCACCTTCTCCAGTTCATCTTTCATCAAGGATGTTTCTGGTGCCAGAGCATCATTGTTCCAGGGCATGCATGTCACCTGAAGTACAAACCAGAAATACAGAGTTTTATTTATATTTAAGAACTGGACTGGCTTGACCCTTTAAACCCTTGAGTCTCTAAGATGGAACTTTAATTGGACAAGTTAACTAGCTACATGTGAAATCTCAGCTGCCATGTTACTGGGAGAGAATAGATATTGAGGGAGAAGGGAAGAATAAAAGGGAAAGAACTGAACCCGAGTACATCTCTCATGAATGATTGTTACTGCACTCTTTTTGATATATGATCAGTGAAAATAATTGCCTCTGGGTTCCAGAATTCAAGATTTTGTGCATTTGCATTTGCTACATAAAGTCATGTTCTAGTCAAATTTAGTGAACTGCTAGCAGAATAAACCTTATCCCAATCAACGACAAAATAACACATATACCCAGCTTTCCGCAAGATGTTTATTAGATATAATAAAGACATGATCATTAAATTATACATTTAGTTTAAAAATAGTGTTTCCAGAAACTCCTACAGGATTTATAATTTAACTCTTGTCTTCGGAAATTAGTCACAAAATTGTTATTTTCATAAATCTTTTGGGTTGTTTTTATTTGGTCCTTATCGTTATATTACCTTTATCCCATTGCTGTTGGGCTGCCCAGTGATATATGCTGTGAAGACATCGAAGATGCTATTTTTGTCTACCAGTTCTTCCCCCCACATCTTCAGCAGGTCCTCCTTGGGACATTTATTCGTCAGATAGAAAAGATAGTAACCATTCAACTCGCCAAATGCAGGAGATGACGAGTTCCCCCTGAAATATAATAAAAAGCATACCACTATGACACTGAGTAACATAGTTAAAGCAAAGCCACCAATTGAGTTGATTTCATCAGTAAATATCTTCCGTACAGTTGTTTCCTCAGGAAATTAAGTGCTCCACATTGGAGGCAGGGCTGTTCAATAAACTAACATCTGTGAGAAAATTCCACAATGAAATCCATACTCATCCTCTTAAAAATTAAAATGAGAGACTCAACAGCCCGAGCTGCAGAGAACTGATGTAAAAATTGATGTAATGTATCTCCCTCAACTACTTCTTCTGGCAGCTCACTCCATATACCCATCACCTGTACGGAAAAGCTGCCCCTCAAATTCATTTTAATTATTTCTCCTCTCGCCTTAAATCCATGCCCACTCGTTCTTGATTCCCCTACCCTGGATTCTGTTCATTCACCCTATCTATTCCCACCCCTAATCCCCCTGCGCGCCAAGGAATAAGGTCCGAGCCTGCCCAACCTCTCTCCGCAGCTCAGGCTGTTCTCTTTGACACAGTGAGAATGTTCCACATGCACCACTGACAAAATCCAAGATTGGTATAATGCCAAATAATTACAAATGTAAATTTCCTTGCATGATAAACTATATGGGTATTGCACTTTAGTGCAGTCGTTCAGTCAAAAGAGTGCAGTAATGATTTATAATTATACCATCTTCCATTTGGAAATTCATCCCAGTCCTGGGTTCTGTAGATATAACTCTTCTGCCTCGAAGCCCAAAATATCGGTCGGACATCCTCAATCTTTCGTTTTGGATTGGCACTGATGGTCCATGGCAACACTCGCCTACGAAAGCAAAAAGTTAACAATTAAAACGTTTGCACACAATTTATGCCATGAGCCTTTTAAAGAATGGTCCAAAGCTGGGAAATATCCAAATAGTTCCCAAGCACAATTACAGCACCAGCATAGTAAAGCAATAATCTCTTTACAGAGAAAATAAATATGGTATCCTTTATCAATAATGCAAGTTAATAAACTGGGGCAGAATTTAAGTAATATTTAGCAAATTGTGTAGTTGGGCCATTAAACTTAAGTGCGGCGAGTTGTAGCAATCGTGCGTGATTAAATTGTTTGTTCAAGCCCACCTAGGGTCCTCAGTCCACAGTCCGAGTCGTTTCAAAATCTCAACAGTAGCCACCTCTCGGTTCAGGGTGTAGAAGTGGAGCCCTGGCACCAACCCCGACTTCAGTAGAACCCTGCACATTTCAGTGGCCAAGTCAATACCATAGTTTCTAACAGCATCATCATTATCCTTGATTGGGTCAATGACATCTTTGATTTCCTGTGGAACCTGCAGCTTGGAGAGTTTGGCCAGTTGTAGCAGTGAGTGATGACTCTGTTACACAAGGTATGAGAAGAATGAGGTTAATAGCAGTAGTTGTACCAGCACAAGAAGCATTGTACTGCACTACAGCAAACTTGGTGATATTACTGCTCTGGGATCTCAAGTTATATCACCAAAGGCACAGCCGGAAAGGCTTGTTCTAGGACCACTATACCTGAATGGGAAATATCCCTGGCAGAATGGGGCAAGTAATTCCTATTGCACGGCAGTCCGTATAAAACTTTAGGAAGGTCTCAGGTTTGAAGAATAGTTGGGTGATGATAAAGTCTGAGCCAGCATCTGTCTTTACTTTCAGATGTCTGAGATTCTCCTTGTAACTGCCGCAATCAGGGTGCCCAGTTGGGTAACCTACAATGAAACAACATTTAAATCAGCATCTTGCCTCAAGACAGACATCAAGACGGAGATACAAAAAAAACCCAACATGATTTGCAGAGCTTGGCTTACCAGCCACACAGATGTCGAAATAGTCATTAAACTCGCAGCGAATGTGTTTGACCAAGTCACTAGCATAATTAAATCCTTCTTCTTCAGTCTTCCACTCATCACCCAGGGGATCTAAAGAATGCAAAACAGCATGTGTTACTGACTCATACATCCCATTAACTCTGAACTTTGGGTTTTCATTCCTACCGTTCATTGTCAACGTGGAAAAATGCAGAATAGACTATCATATTTAAATTGTTTAACACAGGGCCAACTCTGCAGCAAACAGTGTTTAACTGTGATGGTATTGTTTACAGGAAGGTGACAAATATTTCACATTAATGGGGTCTATAGTTGCCTTTCCTCTCCCCAATGTAATTTGCCTAACAGGTCCAATAGAAAAATAACTATACCTCACAGATTGAAGAATATGAAAGGATAACATATGGATAATGCCACAGAAAGCAGATTTACTCACAAGCCTGAGTTTCTTTTGACAATCACCTTTGCTATATCCATGGACATTAGAATTAACATAGGCAACAGAAAGGCTGGATTCATGCTCTCACACTGAGCCTTGAGATTCTCTGTTACGTGGCTGGGAGGTGGGGTGGGTGACATGATGAGGGGGAAATGAGTTACAGAAAAAGTGAAAAGCAGAACATTGTTCAATTTCTTACCACCACGGAGTGCAAATATGTTCTTCAGTCCAAGACTATGAGCCTTCTTCAGGTGCTGTGTGATCTGATCCTTGGTTTGGTTACAGCAGGTTAAGTGCAACAGTGTCTCGAGGCCACAATAATTTACTGCTGTACTGGCAATGGCCATAGAAGATGTCGCTTTGTCGCCACCTGGGTCCCCAGCAGGGCGCCAGGTGACACCAATGAAGAGCGGCCCACCAACAGCCATGTGGTCAAACCTAACCAAGCAAAAGTCATAGTCAACAAGTTACAACACACAATCTATTGCAAAATCCCAAGTATGGATCATTTGATGATGCAGGAGAATCGTTCATCTGTACAGTAAACTGACCTGCATCAGGGGTTGATAAACATTGGATGGTTACCCTCAATAGTTATCAAGTAATTACAAAAATAATTCCAGTCCCAAAGTAAAAATGTGTTCAATTGTGATGTTTCTGCCAACATGTTTCTGACTATCTCTCCAATTTATGCCCCTCAATTATATAAACTTCTATAAGGTTGGCCCTGCTTCCCATGTTCAAGTGAGAATAAACAATCTCTCCCAACTTAAAGCCCTACATTCCAAGCATCAACCTAATGAATCTCTTCTGCATTAAATACCTTCTTCATGACCCTATCCACCTGTAGTGTCTTTTTCTTGGAGCTGAACTTGTCCCCCAACAGTTCTGAGTTCTCTACCATTTAACTGTACATGTCCAATGCACAATGAATCTGCACCTTTGGACCATTTAGGGATGGACAATGAAACTGGGGTTGTTAGTGATACCCACACTCCATAAATAAATATAATAGTCAGACTCATCACCAAGCTAAGTCTTCTCTTGAGCTTTAACATACCAGGTCATGATCAGCCTCACCTGGAGATCAGATTAACAGCAGCATCGGCCGTTTGTGGAGGAAAAAACTCCAGGGAGAACCAGATATCTCTTGATTCAATACGGCGGCGCATTTTATCCTTGAGTCGATCGGTGTCAGCCAGAGGAGTTGAACTGCATGAACTTCCCCTCGAACCATCTCTGGAACCCTCATCAGATTTGGACACACGCCCCATGCCTTTATGTCCTTCGATCGGCATCACTAGTTATCTGCAAAAAAAATAAAAAATCCAGCTCCTTAATTAATTGGAACTGCTACTCTCATGCAATAAGTAGCAGAAGGAAATGGTGCATCAGCACACAACTTGTTTGGTAATTGGCAATGGGTCATCCAAGGACTCAGTGAATCTGTACCTGGCATATTCCCTACTTCTGATCCACATAGTGGTCTAAGCCAAGAATCAGCAAGACAATTTTAACTCTCCCCTAATCTTTAACTGGTTATTGTTGATCAACTGGAAATTAAGGCTATCTACAATATACTTTGAAGTACACTGCCGACTTTGAAGAGCTGTAGTCAAAGGTGTTGTAGTCCCAACAGAATCTCTTCTCATTGGCAGGTGCTAAAAGGTATCACTGGTGGATGAACTATGATAGCAAAATACATGTCACCATTTTACTCCCTCACATCACACATATTTCCACCAGATAAATGTGACTCTCAGATGCCCCAGAATCCTCAAAAATGATCAATTGGTGACAGATCTTACATATGATAAGCAACTGAATTATGTTGCTATATATATGATGAATCTTGAATTTTCAAACCGGATGTGATGTAACTGCAACTTTTTTGAACATAAGCTAATTAATTTCTTAAGTAAATTCAGCCTTTTGATGGAATCAAGGCTGATACGTGACTTCCTCATATCTGTCTCTCCCTATAACTTCAATGGGAGACTGGAATGGGGATGGGTGGGGGGTAGTAAAGGGGTAAGACCTGCTAGTTGCGAGGGATTGGGGTTGTGGTTGCAATAATGGCAATCACTGCCAGCCATTTAGTCGGATTCCCATTCCTATGCCACCATCTATAGGGGGGTTGCACGTAAAGTCATCGGGTCAAAGGGCGTGACGCACGGAGCAGCTCAATCCTTCTGGAGGACACGGCAGCCTCCGGCATACACTTAACACACGAAACGTGTACTTTCTTTCCTGTTAAATACCGCCGAAATGGTCAATTTTTGCACTAGAAATAATTGTGGAGGGTGACTGAGCGCTCTTAACCAAATGCTCTAGTATCTTTGCTCTGAACCCGAGCACCAAGGTATAAGCGGCCGAAGGAGCGGATCCCTTGGGACAGCCCACACTCTCCCCCTGGGGTCAGCACTGTCCGGCCACGGCCGCCCTCCGCCCAGTCTCCCCCTGTGCGGCTGCACTGTCACGGGCTGTGGGTCGGCAGCGCCAACACACTGGGCCTGGGGTAGCAGGGTCTCGGCTCCGGGCAGCGGACACACGGGGACGAAAACCCGGCAACGTTCCCGTCAGCTGCAGCAGAGTTGGAGATAGGACCCCGACCATCCCCCAACTATCCCCCACCCCCCTTCAGCTGCAGCAGAGTTGGGGACAGTCTGGTTCCTCCCCTCACCCAGAGTCACTGACCGTGCTGCACGGGCACCCCGACCTCCTCTTCCCCCCCAATGGGGATAGACGGGCCCGGGGTCCGTGAGTGTGGAACCAGACAGCGTGGAGTCCGGATGCTGGGACAGAAGACGTCTGTCTATACTGGCAGCCATAGTAAGTGCTTACCTTACGTTCACCGCGTGTACTCCAGAAGGCGTTGCGTGGCAACAGTACGGGTCACGGGTCGTGACCTCGACTGCCGTGCAACCTTCCTATATCTTTTCAAATAACATCCATACAACAAAAGAAAACAATCTCAGGATAGAGATTAACACCTCAAACTTCATCATTTTTCCTCAACACCACTGACCTTATCCCACAGCACACTAAACATCCAGCCCCTGGTTCTCACTGTCCATCCTCCAATTATACTCAGCCAGTTCCCTTTGACACTTCATCCTCACTCTATCCAGTAGCCCCAATCCTCATATCCATGCAAGTCTCTTCCCTTCTCTTCTCTGATGATCTTCCTGAAGTCATCCTTTGGAATCATATGTCTTCAAGTTTCGTTTTTACAATTTAAAAATTGGCACGGTCAAAATCAGCACACGATGCGAGTAAAATCCATTGCAGCCTCCCCATCTGTCCCTACCCTCTCTCGCTCCCTTTTCCTTTGGGCTTTATTTTCACTCTGCTTTCCCAATTAGAACCAAATTGGAGTTCTGTGAAAGTAAAATGTGGTTCTCTTCACAACACAACTAACTACAGACTCTCCCACTGCAGATTCAGAGGCAGTTAGAAACCCAACTCTCATGACTGGAATGCAACTGACATGCTGTCGAATGAATGGCAAGCTGAACTCAAGGCACCCAATCTCAAAGACTGAAGAACTTCTATACTTCGATGCATACACAGATAGATGTTCACAATTTTGATCACCAGCTGAGAGCACCAAAAGCAGGACCGAATCATATCACAATATCTGAAAACCACCTCCACAATAAAAGAGATTTTAACAACACAAAACAATTAATTGAACAAACACAAACGTGTGTTAATATTTAAAAAAAAACCATTTTAAACACCTTTGTCAATTTAGCCCATAACCAATCTTTCTTTACTCCAAGCAACATAATATAGTGTGCAGCTTTGACCTCTATACTTGCATTCACTGGATTCAAGTGTTTAGGGGGTTATCCTAGGGATACTGAGTAGAGAGTTTCTACTCTCTGGAGTTAAGAATCAGCCTTATTGAAGCGTTTGACAGAGTGAATGGTGTTCTATTTGCAGACCAATGGCACAGTGTCAGACATTTGGGGGGGGGGGTCTCAAACATTCAGGACTGCTGATGAGACATTCCTTCAGTCATGATAGTTGTAATTTATTGATTTGTTTATAATGTAACTTATAGCTAAGGATTCAAAGTTCTTCAAGGGTAGAAATGACAAAATCAACAGATTTTTGAATATCCAGGGATATGGGATAAATCAGAGAGCAAAGTGGACTTGGGACACAATTCACCATCTTCCTAATTGGGGAACAGGCTTGACAGTGTAGATTCTAGAAATCTCAATCTGAAACTGAATCAAACAGTGTAGATTCTGGGAATCTGAAACTGAAATACGAAATGTTGTTTCAACACCCAGCGGGTCAGGAAACAGCTGTGGAAAAACGGAGTTAATAAAAACAGAGCAGCACTGAGGAAATATACGTTTCGGGTTGGGACGCGTCTTTAGATTCAGCCCTCCACAGATGCAGCCTGACCCTTTTGAGTTACTCCAGCACTTTGTGTTTTGCTCAAGATTCCAGTATCTGCAGACTTCTGTGTATTTAACTTTTAAAAATATATTTGGGCTACCTCGTGAATTTCTAACCTTCGTGTTTATTTCGTCCTTCACACCTTCCACGGCCTTTCTCCCCTTCGTCTTCATGGCTATTTCATAAACCCCAAACCCCACGTTCATTCTCAGTAGGATTGCCCTGTCGCTTTCTAAATAAACCAAGTCTTTTGCACGAATTGCGTTCTTGATTCCATGAAACTCATTATTTCCATATGCTTCCTGCCAAAATCACTTCAGCCTTCTCTGTTGTTCAGTTCACTCGACCGTTCGTTTCACAAGTATCCAAGTCGGTATCGTCGTCGTCGTCTGTTTTTCAGTAGCGGTGCAATTACTCTACCGTTAGAGTTAGGGGATCTGGGGCACGGTGTAGGTGGTTTACTTCGCTTAACCGGTTTCGCAGCAGACCTAGAAACATTAGTTGGGTCAGTATTTTAGAAACTTTATCCCAACCTACCTGTGGGATCGTTAGAACGTTTTCGAGTCGCTTCGATATTATGATATCCACGAGCGTCTTCCCATCAACGCAGAACAGAATCGCCACTTGACTTTCAAACCAATTCAAAAGGATCGTATATTTTCGAATAAAGCACGAAGTGCTGGAGAAACGCAGCGGGTTATGCACTATCCGTGGAGGGGAATGACGGACCCTTCTTCAGACTGAGTTGTCACCCGATCCGAAGCGTCGTCTATTCATGTTCTCCACAGATGTTGCCTAACCCGCTGAATTACTCATGTTAAATGATTGCTACACAATGCCAAACTTCACATCAAAGGTCATCTTCACATCCTTGAGGGCAAACTCATTCGGAGTTCTGAGATAAGTTTAGAGATAAAACGTGGTAATAAATAAGCCCTTCGACCCATCGATCACCCGATCACACTAGTTCTATGTTATCACACTTTCGTATCCACTCCCTTCAAACTAGGGGACAATTTGCAGAGGGAAATTAACCTCCAACTTCGCACACCTTTGAGATGTGGGAGGAAATCGGAGCACCCGAAGGAAACCCACCCGGTCACGCCTAGATTACTGCAACTCCCTTTACACTGGCATTAGCCAATCTTCCCTGTCCCGCCTGCAACTGGTCCAAAAAGCCGCAGCGAGACTCCTGACGGGCACCCGAAAAAGGGACCACATCACCCCGATCCTGCCCTCCATGTCTACAAAGCCCTCAATGGGCTTGCCCCCACCTACATAAAAAGTCTTCTCACCCACCACTCCACCTCCAGGCCCCTCAGATCGGCCGACTTGGGGTTGCTGAATATCCCACGGTCTAGGCATAAACTCAGGGGCGACCGCGCCTTTGCGGTTGCAGCCCCTAGCCTGTGGAACAGCATCCCCTTTCCCATCAGAACTGCCCCCTCCATCGACTTTTTTAAGTCAAGACTAAAGACTTATCTATACTCCCAAGCCTTTCCTGACGTCCTCTGAGTGAGGGCTACATGTATATATGTATGTAGCTTGTTTTGTTGTGCTATTCTTATAACAAATGTAAAGCACTTGGTTCTTCTATGTAGTTTTTTTTTTGGCGGTTGGCAAACAACTTTTTAGTGCATTACCGCCACCAACTGGTATGGAGTGCGGATCAAATAACATTATAACTTATATACTAATAACCTATATCTTTCCGAACAAATTGGTTACCCTGAGAAAAAGCAATAGGATTTGATAGCACTTATATGAATTCTTTTGTAAAATATCTATTAAATCAAATTGTACTTTTTCTTTTCTGAATCGTTCACTCATTTGTCTTCTTTCTTCCTCATACCTCTCACAATGTATAATGACATGCTCTATTGTCTCTTCTTGCCCACAGTATTCACATCTGCCTGTATTATGCTTGCCTATTATAAAAAGTGTACTGTTCAGACCAGTGTGTCCAAATCCGATTCTTGAAATTACTGTCTCCTCTTTTCTGTTTTTTCCTGCACATCTCATTTCTCCCACTTTCCTCTGGACTCTGTAGAACCACCGTCCTTTCCGCTCTTCCTCCCATTGCTTTTGCCATCTTTCCTTCAGTCTTTGCTTAATAATGTCTTTGATTTCAGTTTTACCTATGTGAATACTTAAATCAATCTTACTTCTATTTGTTACCTCTTTTGCTACCTTATCTGCCATTTCCTTTCCTCTAATGCCAATGTGTGCTGGTGCCCATAAAAATATGACTGTAAGCCCCATCATTTGAATTCTGAATAGTGTTTGTTGTATTTCAATCAAAATGTCTGGTCTACTGTCTGAATGGCTGTGCTGTAAACTCTTTATTGCTAAACTTGAATCTGAACAAATAACTGTCCTTAAAGGCCTAGTATCCTCGACCCACTGTACCGCTAACAATATTGCAATAATTTCACCTGTGTATACTGAGACCTCATTATTGATCCTCTTCCCTACTTTGATGTGAAATTCTGGTACAATAAATGCTACTCCTACTTTATCTACTGAATCTTTTGATGCATCTGTATAAATTTGGACAAAATTGTAGTATCTGTCAATGTATTCCTGTATGATGAATGAATTATACATACATTGTTTATCCTTGTTTTTCTGTTCTAATATTGTAAAGTCTACTGTTGCATCTGGAAGTATCCAAGGTGGAATTGAAGGTAATGGAACCGTTGGAACCACATTTAATTGTGCTATGCTGATTTGTAATACTCTCTGGGTCACTGTCCATCCAAAACTTTTTGTTTCCCTTCTCTCCTTTTCCCAGCATGGTTTGACAGTAACTTGTGCTGGGTGTTCTTGACTGTGGCCCTGTAGGTTAATCCAGTAATTCAATGAAAGCTGTATCCTTCTCATCTCTAGAGGCATCTCCCCCATTTCAACCTGTAATGCTGCTGTTGGAGTTGTTTTTATTGCACCTGTACATATTCTCAATGCCTGATATTGAATGTTGTCTATTTTCTTAAGAGAAGTACTTGATGTGGACCCATACACCACACAACCATAGTCTAACACAGATCTAATTAACCCCGTGTATACAGCCTTCAAAGCTGTTCTATCTGCCCCCCAATCACATCCAACTAAACATCTCATTACATTAAGTATCTTCTTACATTTGTCCACTACTTTCTGAATATGAACCATCCATGTAATCCTCTCATCAAACCATAAACCTAAAAACGTATAGTATTTTACTCTCTCCAATTCCTGGTTATATAATTTTAGTTTAACCTCACTACCATTAAAGCACTTTGGCCAACGAGAGTTGTTTTTTTTAAAATGTGCTATATTAGGTGACTTGACTTGACGGGGAGAACGTCAAACTTCACACAGAGACGGAACCCGAGGTCAGGATCGAACCTAGGTCTCCACCGCTGCAGCTCTACCCGCTGCGCCACCCATTCTGAGAATGAATAGAACAACCGAGCACTCGTGTTGACTCCACGGCCCCTCACGGCTAATAGTTACCATAATGCCCTCAGACCCTCCCGTCCGCTGGTCACCCGGACCCACGCGCTGACCGAATGGCCGCAGCCAACGCCGCGCGTCTCGAGCTCCCTCAGCCCCGTCCCAGCGCGCGCGCGCGCGGACCAGGCCGACGGACAACCGGGCACGCGCCGCCCGGGCCCTGCTACACGCGCCGCGATAGGCCGGTTCCCAGCACGTGACGGCGGTTTGGGTGGCCCGAGCGGTCACGTGCGTGGTGGGCGGGGTCACGTGGGCGGCGATGGCGAGCGGTCGGGGTGCGCCGTGGGGCTGCTGTTGCTGCCGCTGCTGTTGCGGGGAGAGAGAGGGCCGCAGTCCGGAGGAACTGGTGAGTGGCAGCCGGCTGTCACTGCTGTGCCGCGGGCAACCGGGATGGGATATATATGGGTGTGTGGGCTCACACAAAGCAATCCCCGCACTGGAGATAAGCAGAAACTCCCGGGATGACACCTGCTCTGCCCCGGGCTCTGTAACTCCCAGCCGTGCAGGCGTCTCGTCTTCTCCTCATCCCCACCGGGTGTCCCCCTCCTCGCACATCCGTCTACCGTGGGCTGTATCATTGCAAAGTCCTACAATGAATAAGTGGGCCCTTTCGGTGTCACAGGTTGTGGCTAGTAGATTTTTGAAGGCTGCAAATTGATGGAGAATGACTGGGCAAAAGGGGGCAGATGGCGTACAGTGTATGGAAGTGTGAAATTGTTCACAATGGTAGCGGGAACAGAAAAGGGGAACATCTATTGAAAGGCCAGTGGACGCTGGTGTTGAAAGGGATTTGAGGACTTTGTAGCAACTCACAAAGTTTGTATTACAGGCAAGGGATAATCAGATTGTATCCTTTACGTATTGTAAAGGTTTTGCCATATAAAGATTGAAGAACTCTTTCTGCTATATTAGATTTCTGTGGACTGAGTGTGTTGTTCTCGTGATTCACTGAGCTATACAGCACAAAAACGGACACAGTATGAAAATGGGACCCAACCCTAACTGTCGCGTACCCATAAAGATAGACACAAAATGCTAGAGTATTCAGTGGGACAGGCAGCATCTCTAGAGAGAAGGAATGAGTGACGTTTTGGGTCAAGATCCTTCTTCAGACTGAGAGGGGAGAGGAAGTCCAGGGATATGGAACGGTAAGGTTTGAAAATGACAGATCAAAGCAGATGATGAGAAGGAAATGTAGAATAGTTCATTGTTAGCTGAGGGGAAGGTGACAACGAGGTATACAATCAGTAATATTTAATCAGGACAGTAGAACTAGTCAGTAGAACTAGGGTGGGGGAGGGACTGAGAGAGAGGGAAAGCAAGGGTTACTTGAAGTTAGAGAAATCAATATTCACGCTGGGTTGTAAGCTGCCTATCAATGTTCACCAGAGATGCTGCTTGACCACTGAGTTACTCCAACACTTTGTGTTTGATTCAAGAATCCAGCATCTGTAGTTGCTTGTGTCCACAGAAACAGACCCTTTGGCCCAACTCATCCATGTTGACCAAGTATTGTCACAAATCTGGTCTCACTTGGCAGTGTCATGCCTATATCTAGCAATGTTACAAAATTTTGAGATTTTAAAAATCAAGTCTGTAATTTATCCCATCAGATAAAGCATAAAAATAAGTTTAATTTGACACCTAATTCACTTTCATATCTCAAGTATTTAAAAAGTTATGGCCATTTTCATACTCGGAAATGAGCATCTTGTTCCCTATTGATTTTCTATGGACATAACAAAAAAGTTGTGATCGTGAACAGTCAAAAGCCCATAACTTTCTTAAAAATTAAGAGAACTGAATGAAATTTTCAGTTATCATAGATTGAAGCATTCTGAAACAAATATAAAATAATCTTACTTGGATGACCTGAAATTAAAGCATATAATTAGTTAGTTACATAATTGTAGCTAATTTCAGACTTCAATACTAGATCTAAACATCTATCCATTTCTTAATAAATTATTAACATTTTTAAATAGCCTAAATGTCCAAATAATATTCACAAATAATTCACAATAAAACATGATTTTTAAATCTCATTTACATTAATTTATAGACCAAATGGAAGGAATTCAGTGTTCAATTGCTGTAAATAAATGCCCATTTAAATCAGCTTTCTAGTGGGTCCCTGTGGAACGCGCTGGTTTAGAACGTTCACATTGCGGTAGATTTGTGCCCCAAATGCCCAGAAAAATACTGCGCGATATAATTTGCCCAAATTGAGCTACTCGCAATATTAAATTTTGTATAAAGGGATCTTTAGAAGCCCTTTTTAATGTAAAAATATACAACCTAACTTCTGCTGTTTGCTTTATGAGACCCTGCGGTTGCTGGCGGTCGCGGGTTTAGAGATTGATTTTTAAACTACTATAACTATTATACGAGGCCTTTAAACCTAATAATAGCTTTTGCGACGGGGTCTTCCAGCGATTTTTCGTTAATAATTAACTAGGCTGAACATCTTCGATTTGAACAGCCTAGAGAAAATCGCGTTTTAAACCCGCCCCCCTCTAAACGGCACCAAAATAGCGCACACCCGCAACGGCAGATTTTCAAAGACGCTTCAGGTAGGCTTTGCAACATACCTACTATATCCCTTCAAGCCTTCGGGGCTCCATATCTGAGGAAGGATACGCTGGCATTGGAGAGGGTCCAGAGGAGGCTTACAAGAGTGATCCTAGAATTGATTGGGTTAACATACGATGAGCATTTAACGACACTGGGCCTGTACTCGTTGGAGTTTAGAAGGATGAGGGAGGACCTCATTGAAACTTACTGAATATTGAAAGGTCTGGATAGAATGGATGTGGAAAATATGTTTCCACTAGTGGGAGCGTCTAGGACCAGAGTCCATAGCCTCAGGATAAAAGGATGTACCTTTAGAAAGTAGATGAGGAGGAATTTATTTTTTCAGAATGGTGAATCTGTGGAATTCATTGCCACTGGAGGGCGTGGAGGCCAAGTCAATGGATATTTTAAGGCAGAGATTGATAGATTCTTGATTAGTATGGGTGCAAGGGGTTATGGGGAGAAGGCAGGATAATGGGGTTGAGAGGGAAGATAGATTAGCCATGATTGAATGGTCGATAAGACTTGATGTTTGGAATTCTTTTGTGGAGGGCTCTGGTTGTTCATATGATGGAAGTGTTTAAACGAGGTCAATAGATTTTTGGATATTGGAAGAATATGAAGATCAGACTGTAATGTCAGAATCATAAAATTTACAGGATAGCAAGAAGGCTTTTGACCTTTTGTGTCTATATCAATTAATAATCAGTTGTGTAGGCAAATCCCACTTTACATCTTTTGTTATTTAGTCTCAGATTATAGAAACATAGAAACATAGAAAGTAGGTGCGAGAGTAGACCACCAGGTCCGTCGAGCCCGCACCGCCATTCGCTCATGGCTGAACACTAAACAGACACACTTACCCACAAACAGTAGACACAAGACACAGAACACAAGACACTACCCTCCCCTTTATACCGCTATCACCCCTCTCCACCCCAAGAACCTCGTGATCTCCTGGGGGAGGCAAAAAACCGGATAAAAACCCAGGTCCAATTCGGGGAAAAAATCCGGGAAATTCCTCTCCGACCCCAATCCAGGCGATCGACACTTGTCCAGGAGATCACTCAGGTCTTACTATACTAACCATACCTAGGTCCATATCCCTGCCCTCTCCCCGTAGCCCCTTATCCCCTTGGCAGCTAAAAAACCATCTATTTTAGTCTTAAATATATTTAAAGTTTCTGCTTCCACTGCTCCCTGGGGCAGTGAATTCCATAAATTAACCACCCTCTGGGTGAAGAAGTTCTTCCTCATCTCAGTTTTAAAAGAGCCCCCCCTTATTCTGCAACTATGTCCTCTAGTTCTAGTTTCCCCGATCATTGGGAACATCCTCGGTGCATCCACCCGATCAAGGCCCCTCACGATCTTATATGTTTCAATGAGATCGCCTCTCATTCTTCTAAACTCCAAAGAGTAGAGTTCCAGCCTACTTAACCTTTCCTCATATGTCAATCCCCTCATTGCAGGAATTAATCTTGTAAACCTTCGCTGCACTGCCTCCAGGGCTAGTACATCCTTTCTTAAGTATGGACCCCAGAACTGTACACAGTATTCCAAATGTGGTCTCACTAATACTGTGTACAGCTGCAGCAAGACCTCCGTGTTTTTATACTCAATCCCCCTAGCAATAAAGGCCAAAACTCCATTGGCCTTCCTGATTGCTTGCTGCACCTGCATACTAACTTTTAGTGATTCATGTACTAATACCCCTAGATCCCTTTGCGTTGCATTACAACGCAGCTCCTCCTCATTTAGAAAATAACTTGCCCTATCATTTTTTTTCCCAAAGTGAATGACTTCACATTTATTAGTATTAAATTTCATCTGCCAAGTTGTTGCCCACTCACCTAGCTTATCTATATCCTTTTGCAGACTCTTCCTATCCTCCTCATCCCCTACTTTTCCTCCCATTTTTGTATCGTCCGCAAATTTTGATATATTACACTTGGTTCCCTCCTCCAAATCATTTATATAAATTGTGAACAACTGGGGTCCCAGCACCGACCCTTGCGGAACCCCGCTAGTTACCGGTTGCCATCCCGAGTATGAACCATTTATCCCCACTCTCTGCTTCCTATTTGTTAGCCAATCCTCTACCCATGCTAATATATTACCCCCAATCCCATAATTTTTTATTTTTAGCAATAGTCTCTTATGTGGCACCTTGTCAAAAGCCTTTTGGAAGTCCAAGTATACCACATCCACCGGTTCCCCTTTATCCACCCGGGTTGTTACTTCCTCAAAGAATTCGAGCAGATTCGTTAAACAGGACTTCCCCTTCACAAAACCATGCTGGTTCTGTCCGATGAAGTCATGTTTATCCAAGTGCCCCGTTAGTGTTTCTTTAATAATTGTCTCTAACATTTTACCCACCACCGATGTTAGACTAACCGGTCTATAGTTACCCGCCTTCTGTTTACTTCCTTTTTTAAATATAGGTGTTACATTGGCCATTTTCCAATCCACTGGGACCGTTCCTGCCTCCAGGGAGTTTTGGAAAATTATCACCAATGCATCCACAATCCCCACCGCTATCTCCCTCAAGACCCTTGGATGTAATCCATCAGGCCCAGGGGATTTATCCTCCTTCAGTCTCATTAATTTCCCTAATACCACCTCCTTGGTGATCTTAATAGTATTTAGCTCCTCCATTCCTACCGCCCCCTGTTTATCCAGCGTTGGAATATTTTTTGTGTCTTCTATGGTGAAGACTGATACAAAATACTCGTTTAATGCCTTTGCCATTTCCATGTTCCCCACCAACAACTCTCCAGTCTCACCCTCCAATGGACCAACGTTCACCTTAGCCACCCTTTTTCTTTTTATATAGCTATAAAAACTCTTACTATTAGTTTTTATGTTGTTCGCTAAATTCCTTTCATAGTCTATTTTCCCCGTCTTAATTAATCTCTTAGTTATTTTTTGCTGACCTTTAAATGCTTCCCAATCCTCTACCCTCCCACTATCTCTGGCTACCTTATATGCCCTTGCCTTCAGCCGAATACTATCCTTTATAGTTTTACTGAGCCATGGCTGCCTGTTCTTACCCTTACCCCTTTTTTTCTTCATAGGAATAAATTTTTCTTGAAGGTTATACAGTATACCCTTAAACGTACACCACTGCTCATGTACCGTCTTATTCTTGAGTCTGCTATCCCAGTCAACTTTGATCAGCTCAGTCCTCATACCTTCATAATCCCCCTTATTTAGACTAAGCACCCTAGCCTGAGTTTCAACCTGCTCCCCTTCTATTTGAATATGGAATTCGACCATATTGTGGTCACTTGTTCCCAACGAGTCCCTAACTATGACATTTTTAATTAATCCTGCTTCATTACACAGGACCAGATCCAAGATTGCCTCCCCCCTTGTCGGTTCTGTGACATACTGTTCTAGGAACCCGTCTCTAATACATTCTATAAACTCTTCCTCTAGTCTACCCTGCCCAGTTTGGTTTGCCCAATTAATATGAAAATTGAAGTCCCCCATGATTACAGCAGTTCCCTTTTTACATGCGTCAACTATTTGCAGATTTATGTTCTGACTAACAGCGTCACAGCTATTTGGAGGTCTATAAATTACACCCACTAGTGTTTTTTTCCCCTTATTATTCTCTATCTGTACCCAAGCTGTTTCACTATCCTGATCCTTCAACGCAATATCCTTCCTCTCTATTGCCGTTATTCCCTCCCTTATCAAAAGGGCCACCCCTCCTCCCTTTCTTTCCTGTCTATCTTTCCTAATTGTCGAGTACCCCTCTATATTTAACTCCCAGTCCTGATCCCCTTGCAGCCATGTCTCCGTAATGGCCACGATATCATAACTATATATACTTAATTGCACCGTTAATTCATTTATCTTATTACGAATACTCCGTGCATTTAGATAAAGCACTTTCAGATGATTTTTACTACCCTTCCTTTCCGTTTTTGCCCCTTTTACATCTAGAGGTTTATCTTCACACATTCTGTCTCCTGTCTCATTTTGACTTACCGCTTCCCCACTGATACCCTGCTCTATTTCCTCTACCCCTGCCGTTATTACCCCCCTTGATACCTCCCCCCCGCTACTTAGTTTAAAGACCTCTCTACTGCCCTAGTTATATGATTTGCCAGGACCCCAGTCCCAGCACCGTTCAGGTGAAGTCCGTCCTTACAGAACAGATCCCCCCTGTCCCAGTACTGGTGCCAGTGGCCCAAGAAACCAAACCCATTATTCCCACACCAGTCTTTGAGCCACGCATTTAGCTTTTTAATTTTACGTACCCTCGCCGATTTGGCCCGTGGCTCAGGTAGCAATCCGGAGATCAGTACCCTCGAGGTTCTGCTTTTTAATTTATTCCCTAACTGCTCAAACTCCTTCAGCAGATCCTCCTTCCTCGTCCTTCCTATGTCATTGGTCCCCACATGGACCACGACCACTGGATCCTCCCCCTCCCACTGCAAATTTCTCTCCAGCATCGCAGAGATATCCTTAACCCTAGCACCGGGTAGGCAACACAGCCTTCGGGACATGTTCTGCTGGCCGCAGAGAACCTTATCTACCCCCCGAATAATACTATCCCCTATCACTACGGCATTTCTTCTAACTCCCCCCTCTTGAATGGCCTCCTGATCCACGGTGCTGCAGCCAGGTTGCTCATCCCTCCCACAGCCCCTGATCCCGTCCTTACATTGAGTAAGAGCCTCGGTCATGCTCGTCAGGGACAAGGGCTGTGGCTCCTGCCGCATCTCCTCCTGGTTCCCCCTACCTGCCTCGCTTATGGCCACACCTTCCTTTCCTTGCTCACTGCCTACTGAATTAGTTAAACTGGTCGGTGTGACCATCCCCTGGCACAAAACATCCAGGTAATACTCCCCCTCCCTGATGTACCGCAGCGTATGAAGTTGGGTCTCCAGCTCATCAATGCGGAGCTGGAGTTCCTCTAGCCTCAAACACTTACTGCAGCTGTAGGGATCTTCTACATCAATGGTGTCGACAAATTCCCACATCTCGCAGTATTGGCACATCTCCTGACCGCCCATCTTATATAAGTAATTAACTGGTCCTATTTAAGAATCCCCTACTGTATTGATACACCCCTTATTTATATAATCCTACCTCCTATAAATGGGAAAGTACTCACCCCAGCCGTAAATTACCTACTGGTTTGGCTGTCTAGTGGTAATTCCTTCCGCTCTTCCTATCTGGTCCACTGCTCCCTTGCAGTGCGTGGCAAACCTCTTTGCCTCTGTTAGTCTCTGTTAGTCTCTCGAGTCTCTCGAGCCGCGGCTCCGTCCGTCCTCCCTCGGCGACAGCACCTGTGGCACCGCGGTCGTGACGTCCCTTCCGTTCCTGCAGAGCCTTCCTGTCCTGGGCGGAGTCTGCAGCTAACTGAATTATGGTTCAAAAACTTTTCATTCCAAATGTTATGCCTTTCAAAGATTTTGTTCCAGATCCAGATCCAGATCAGGTAAATGAAATGAATCCTTTACCAAAACCTTAAATATGCTCGCTTAAGTGGAGTTAATGTTGAAGCTCTGCTGCAATAAGAAATACATTTAGAAGTAGTTCAGACTTAAAGGGTTGTATGCACCCCGCTTCGTCCTTAGTCCTTGCCTCGCTTTGCCCAATGATTTCACTGTAACAACGATGAAACTCTGAGAATATGTAATATAATATTCAACATTATCTCTCGGGCCTGAATCGTTCCATTATTTTTGGACTTGCTGGTGGGATGGATTTATTGCAGGAAAATTACAAATCATTACAACAGTTTCCCAAAGTTGAGGTAATGAGCAGTATTGTCGGGTTTTTGTCCCCAGTGCATGGATGACGGTGGACAGCAACCAATAGGGTTGAGGATTTAATTAGTGATTGTTGTCCTTTGCCCCTCCCTAAGTGCACAATCTCGTGAGATTCTTGACCAGTTGAGGTTTGGCTACTATGAAGCTGTAATCATTCTGAGTTTAGTTTATTGTCAATAAAAATTGAATAAATAATGATAAAAGTTAACATTACATGGTACAGGAAGATGTAACCATTTAGTCCTCAAGTTTATTCGTTTAGATCATGGCAAGTCTCCACCTTAACTCAATTTTTCAGTTCTATGTTATCCTTGGTACCCTTCCCAAAAGCTTCCACCATGCAAATTTAATTCAACTGCAGCATTGAGTGATGTCTTGTATGGGCCTAGTGTAATAGATCATTGTGTTGGCTATTAGTTTTCTGTGAAACCTTGTTTCTCTGCAACTGTTTGTGTCGAGGTTGACAAGGGTTTTGTCAACTTTTGGACTTTTGATTGTGTTATCTAAATGAGCTGGAATTAATGCAATATTCTATTTTTGTGACAGACTATTCTGGGAGAGACACATGAGGAAGAGGATGAAATTTTACCACGCAAAGATTATGAGGTATACAATAGCCTGGTGTAAAGGTGCATTCAATTTTCACTTGTTCCTGTCCACTGCACACCTGCTGCATATAATACTCCAGGGAAGGAGTGAAACAGACAATGGTGCAATGTTCTGCCCTCCATCCCACATTTTCTTGTTACTTTCTATTTTCCTCAACCATACTCCACGCTGGGATAGACTCTAAAAGCTGGAGTAACTCAGCAGGTTAGACAGCATCTCTGGAGAAAAGGAATAAGTGACGTTTTGGTTCGAGATCCTTCTTCAGAGTCTGAATAGTCTGACCCGCTGAGTTACTCCAGCTTTTTGTGTCTCTCTTTGGTTTAAACCAGCATCTGCAATTCCTTCCTACACTCCACAAGCTGGGAGTTGAGCATTGAAACTGCTTGTATATTTCTGTGGTGCCACAGATGTCTTTAGGTAAGATTTATGAACTGTAGTAGGCCATCTGTTTGTTTAAATAATTTAATTACTCCACCTTTGCTCAAATTATTTTTTCCCTACATTCGGAGGAATCGTTTTCACCTGAATAGATGTTGCACCTTGTATATAGATGTTGTAACCTGCATGTAATGAAACTCTCTTTAAAGAGAGTTATTTATAATGATTAAAGTGCAGGCGTGTAATGCATACTCCAGCAGGTCTGTTTTTGCTGAAAATTCCCCTGAACATTACCTTCACGTGGTCAACAGAATGGCAGTGATTCAAAAGCAGCAATAGGGAGTCCGAATAGATTGGTACATCCTTATCGTGTGGCAGTGTAGACGTCTGTTACAGGATAACATTATAACTCAACCTGATACAATCACAGCTTCAATCCAATCCAGACCTGTGGTCTTTTTTTGCTCTCAGGCTGGTACGTGATTCATAGCCAAATCCCATTTTGATGGGGTAGCATTGGAGGGAATACTAGGTTTTTGATCTTCCCAGTATGTACATATTGTATGTATATATTGGTGTTATCCATCCAGAAGCTGGAGAGATGGTTACTATTATAATTAAATCTCCTTAGTCTCAAAACATTTTTGAGACCTGATCCTATCAGACGTGCAGAAACAAGGAATTTTAGGCAGTAGGCCCGGCCTGTGAGTGGCCGGGATCCGGTGATAGGCCTGGCCTGTCAGACTTATCACCTAACCAGACCCTACAGTACTATATACCCTTAAAATAGCTTTCTGGTCATTCTCTAATTTAATACCAAAGAGTGAGATGCAGACTGGAATTTAACTATGGGAATTGATTAGTTATTGCAAAGAATAACGTATTGGTGTGAATTACACGCAGAAATCCAATTGAGTTTGTGTGGTTTATGTACAAAATAACTACCAAGCAATGGGATCAGTTAGCAATTGTTCAGGCTATCAACAGATAATAAAGGATAATAAATTATAACTTTTAAGTGAGTTAGTTTCTAGGCATATCACTGTTACATGACAATACTTTGATGCTAATTTTCTACATTCCATGTACATCACAGTTTGTCTTTTAATTAATTGTTCTTTTGTTGTATGCTTCACTGCGCGTTTCATGATTGCAGTTAATGGCGCACAGTTTAATGATAATGCAATGCATTGGATTTGTAATTTTATTGCACTTATGCCCAGTTTGTTCCCTATTAGCTGAAATATGATTGTTCTGCCTATTATTAAAAATAAAAAGACTAAATACATATGAGGAATAGTGGGGAACCAGGGTCCAGGGAAACTGAGGAACTTAAAAGAATCAGAATTAGTTCATAAAAAAAGTTGCACTGATGTTAAATGTTGATAATTCTCTTTCTGGAACAATGCCATCAGATTGAAGGAAGCGGATGCAACTCCGCCTATTCGAAGAAGGAAGAGAAGATGGGGAACTGCAGATTTATTAATCTGATATAAATTGTCAGGAAAATCAAATTTTAAAATAGAAGTAAATGTATTTAAAAACAAAATATAACTATTAGACAGCCATCATAAATTTATGGACTGAAATTGATACATGTAAAGGATGTAAGTGGAAGGGTAAATACAGGGAAAGTACTGGCATTACCACAATTAACATCCTCCGGAAGCTGACCAACTCCAAATGGGGAGCCACAGCACACACATTAAGATCTACTGCTCTGGCCCTGTGCTACTCCTCTGCGGAGTATGCGTGTCCTGTTTGGGAGAGATCATCCCATGCCAAGAAACTAGACCCAGCGTTGAATAACACCTGCCGCTCAATCACTGGCTGCTTGAAGCCCACCAACATAAACAACCTGCACCTCCTCGCTGGCATTGCCCCTGCTGATGTGAGATGGGAAGTCGCCAGCCGAGTAGAGCTGACCAAGGCCACCAGTGATGAACGCCACCTCCTCTACGGACGTGTACCCCCGGCCCAACGGCTGAAGTCCAGGAGAAGCTTTCTCAGCCATGTCCAGCCCCTAATAGCATCACGGGGAAAAACCAGACTCCAACTATGGACAAAAAGGCTTGAGGACGACCCCCCTCCTACTGACATGGGTATCCCTCCTTCTGAAGCCCTCCCTCCGGGCTCAGAAGCACCATGGGTCCAGTGGAAGACGCTCAACCGCCTGAGAACAGGAACAGGGCGATCAAAAGCTGCCATGGCCAGATGGGGCTATGAAACTGGCCAAACCACCTGTGAATGTGGAGAAGAGGACCATACAATGCAGCACTGCCTTGTCTGCCCCCTACTACCCAACCAGTGCAGCCCAAAGGATCTTGCAGTGTTCAATAAAAACGCAAAGGAATGGGAAACTGTCATATAACCAACCAGCTTCAAAGACACGAAAAGAAGTAGAAGACCACAATTAGATATTCCAACAGTTTTCAATAATGTGCCACAGGAAAGGTTGCTTCAACACAAGAGTGAAAATATATTAATATGGATGAAAATTGTTTAACGTTCAGAATAAGAGGAAGAATAAAATGGTGGGTAATCTCATTGAAAAACAAGTCAAATACTTGACAGAATGGAAACTGAGAACCAATTTCCTTTTGCAAGAGAGTATAATGGAGCATGAAGGTAGATAAAAATGCTGGAGAAACTTACTGGGTGAGGCAGCATCTATGGAGCGAAGGAAATAGGCGACGTTTCGGGTCGAGACCCTTCTTCAGACCCGAAACGTTGCTTATTTCCTTCGCTCCATAGATGCTGCCTCTCCCACTGAGTTTCCCCAGCATTTTTGTGCACCTTCGATTTTCCAGCACCTGCAGTTCCTTCTTAAACATAATGGACATAAACTTAAACATGATATCGGCAAAAGCAACTGGCAGTTTAGGAGATAAATTTTGTTTACAATTCCAAAGAGGTGAGGATACTCAGTTGTTGAATATATTCTGGGGAATTTTGGGCCCTTAATAGAATAAAACTTTGGGGGGAATCAAGCTGGAAAATAGAGTTGGCTTTGTGGATCAACCAAGATTGTGTTAATTTGCGGTGCCACTGTTTCTTATAATTTTATGTTCTTTTGGCAGAGTTTGGATTATGATAAGTGCATCAATGAGCCATATTTGGAGGTGCTGGAAACACTGGATAACAAGGTGTGTAAAGCAACAGCTGTTATACTTTTTTTCTTGTCACCATTACTTTCTCAGAAGCAGGTAAAGATCTTGGAAAAAATAAATTCAAAAGGCTAACATTCTAAATAGAAGAGGTTTCTATTCTAATTGGGGACATGGGAGTTAATAAAGGGAAAACAGTGACAAAATATAGTTTGATGGGTTACTAGATTTTCAACAGACAATGTATTTTTGCACATTCATGCACATTCACTATTTATGATCTCTGTGTAAATCTGGTGAACATAGGTTCATTTGCCTGGCTTTAAATTTTTTCTTGGCTTTTGAAAATCTTGAGTGTCCTGTATGGCGCACAAGTAAATTATCTTGCTGTCTCCCTCAGGATGTAGATAGTAATGGCAATGAATGTCAAAAGTCGGCGTTGAGCCATTCCTGTGGAGATGGTCTTTGACAACTGAGCACTCGTGATTTTCTGAATTGGATTAAAACATCCCGGCCCGACCCTCAGAAACTTGAGTACAGAAACTAAGCTGATGCTCTAATATTAAGAGAATGGTGGAGGTAGAATTACTTGAATGAGATGTTAAGTCCATGCCCATTGCACCAGATATGAACAGCTGATCCTATCTCAATATCTTAAAAAGATTAGGAAAGTTGTCCGGTCTAGTTTGATATTCACTCCTCAGCAAATACTTCTAAGAATGATTATCATGCAAAATCTTATTGTGAGAATATTATCTGTATTTTTCCTTGCACCACACTGTGAAACACCAAAGGGCAACCTGAGGTTGTGAGTGTTGCTTTGTAAATTGGTGTGTTTTTATCTGACCTACAATTGTAAAAATTACATTATTATAAAATCACTCCTCCAGAAGATTGACTTGCACTTTTTTCTGAGTAACAGCAACTTAATAGATTTATATAGATACATTTATAATCAATGTTATGAAACACTTTAAATGATATATTACACAATAATACTTAACTTTATCCACAGAATCTTTTGGGTTTATGATTCCTTTCAAAATTGTTTTTAATTGGAAGGCTCTTCCTCACACACTAACCTTGTTATACTGATTGTATTGGGAAGGGTGATTATAGGGTGATGGGTTGCATATATGACTAAGAGATACTGTATAGTGTATGAGGGTTTTTTCTTTTCTTTTTTTCTTTTTATCTCTCTTTTTTGTATGGCTTTGTAAATATTTGATTAGTGTATAAATGTAAATAATTTGGTGTACATATAGCTGCTGGTGTACATATGGCGTACATACAGCTGCTAAATTTGTATAAGATAATTATAAGCAGTTGAATAAGCGGTGGGAATTAAGCTTTGGCTTCTTCCTGCTTTTCGGACACATACGATTTCATTTATTTATAGATATTGTTTATGACACTTTATAAATATTCCTGTTTTGTTTTTTGTATGCTGGTTCACACTTTTTTATTCTTTTATTCTGTTCGAAATAAAGAATCAAATAAATAAATAAATAGATAAATGTGGATCGATTTATCCTAATCTTGAGTTGAATTTGGAGTGTGCAGCTTGACATGATTGCAAGACACGTAATTTCCTAAAGTACACCCAGTCAACTGTGCTAATAATATTTATAACCTAGAAACAAGATCCCCCTCATCGATTGGTGGATCAAGGTTAATTATGTCACTGCTGATCTATAACACAATGCGTTTGTTTGTTTGGTTTCTTAATTCTTTTATGCCTTATTTTAAGAAATACTATCAATTAATTCCACCTCCTGTCACTCTACAAAGTAGGCCAGTCGCTTATTGGGTGAAGGGAATTACATATTTCTATTATTTTTACTGTGAAAAATCCTTTATAACATAACTGATTTAATATTATTGAATTAAATATTACCAAATTGAAAATAAACAATTAAAATAAAATTGAAATACTCAAGATGGCAATCAGCACCTGTGGTGAGCAAACAGGATACAAAACATACAATGTACACACACCAGAACTCTTTCACTTTCACATTTGTTGACTTGAGGTTTTTTTTTTAGCATTTTGTGGTTTTGTTCCAAACTATAATTAGACAAATACTTCAAATTTGTCACAGCTCAACCATTCTACACCACACCTCCATTGTTAATTCCAGTTTGTTTTCTTTAATCAGAGTGAGTGTGTATGTGTGTTTGTATTTCTTTGGTTTATCTGATCTGTGTGTATGTTATCTTTGTTTCATTTGAACAGAGAGTCAGGAGATATGAGGCTGTGAAATGGATATTGGTATTTTGTATTGGAGTCTGCACTGGTTTGGTAAGTGAATTCTTGATCATAGTATATGTTGGTTTGTGTTTAATATAAAATAGGCAAAACTGACAACATCAGGGTCTGCTCCTGAGATTTCTGTATTACTGATGAATAGGGTAGCTCACCTTATCATTCCTGGACAGTTGATTGACCCCTGGTATCAAGGAGCAACTGGAACAGCTGTGATATTGTGCATTCAGAGTGCAAGTGCTAAACTACTAACCCTTGGTAATTATCACAATGAGCCTTATCCTTCTACTGTTCTGCAATTGTAAATCTTTATCCCGCTTTGACCTGCCTTAATTTAGCTGTCAATTATTATACCTTCCCAGAGAGGGCAGAATGTCATTCTAGGTTTTGTTTATTGATTCTACAGATTATTGGTAATTTGTTCAGAATTGTTTATTTTTGTCCGTGTTTTTAAATGTTGCTCCTGTATTTGCAGTCTTCTCTAATACAAAAGCATCTACTTCAACTTGGTCCCCCCTGTGATAATGGCAATGGGGGGAAAGATTATTGTACTTCCAAGCGAGAGGTCCCTCTATGACTAACCCCTTCAGCTCCTCCATGATCACTAAATTTACTTTTCGATAAACATAACATATCTACAGGATAAATGGTGGGGCCGGATCAAAATCATGGCTGGTCTTCTACCTCAGGACAATTATTACTGGACTATTCCCAGATACCTAGGTTTCATCCAATATCCAGAAATCTTTTGATCTCAGTTTTGAATTAACCTGTATCTCCTCAGTCTTGGGTGTAGCAAACTTTGTATGTTCACCACCCTCTGAGTGAAGTATCCTCTCCTTAATTTCATCCTAAACAGTCTATTCCTTAATTTCATATTTCTGTACTCTAGAAGCAGAGAAAAGTTTCTTACTACATCCAATCAGTCTACACCTGTAAAAATGTTGTCAGCAAGACCTAAACTTGCTCTGTTCCAGAAGTGTGGGAATAAATAGATGCTCCAGGTTGGCAAGCCAATACTCGTGAACTACAAGGGGAATTGGCACTTTGGCCCCAGCTATTCACAATGTACGTCATCAACTTTTGGTGAAGGATCCCTTGTGCAGTACCATTTGGACTAGATTACGTGTTCACATGCTGTAATGATGCTTAAAACCAAGATCATGACAGGAGTGCTACCAACTAATCGATACTGATTTAATAGAAAAGTTAACCGGGAAAGCCACAAAAATGTATTTGACAGTTAATAAACTGTCAGTCATCACTTCGTGGTCATATTTCATTAACTTATTTTGAATGACTGTTTCTATCCCATTGTTTTAGGTTGGGCTCTTTATCGATTACTTTGTTCATCTCTTCCAAAGTCTCAAGTTTCAAATTATTGGGCGATGTATCCTTTAACTTGTGGTAATGTCATGACTGGAGGATAAACACTGCACATCATACTGAACCTGCAAACGACATCCGCATCCTAAGAATGAATGAATTTTAAAAATGTGACTGATGATGTATTTTAAACCTTCCACATGCCAGACATGCTATAAATTGCCCTCTGGAAGTTAGCTTTGTTGCATTCTTTAAAAGCTGTGCTTTTCAAATTTCCCAGGTACTGTTGTCTGATTTTATCGCCTTGTGACAACAGCTTCCCTGCTCTGCTTTTGTAGAAAGAAACTGTGATCTTGAAGGTGGTTTGATTTCTGATTGCTATGCATTTTCCTTGACTTCTTGCTCTTCAGCGGTGGAAGATTGCAGCGAAGGAGGCTGTCTTGTGCTCTCCCTCCTTGAAATTCTGGCATTCAATATTGGTTTCATCTTCTTGGCCAGCCTGCTGGTGCTGATTGAGGTAAAAACATGCAAACATGTTCCCAACACACGTGACTTGCTAAAAGCTTTGCATCAAATAGGAAACTTAAAGTATATGAGGTAGCAATGGCACGATGCTTCATGTCAAGTGAATACTCTTATATTGTTTATTTTATGTTACTGAATGCTCACGGGAGTTACATATCTCTGTTTTCCTTCAGAAAAGATTAAAGGTAGTTTTGTACAGTTTACAAAAGGATATTCTTTGACTTTATTATCTGCCCTGGGAAGGATGTAATTTTGAAAGACCTCTGTTTGCTTCACAGCCCATTGCAGCTGGATCTGGAATTCCTGAAATCAAATGCTACCTAAATGGGGTGAAGATTCCTGGGATTGTCAGGCTGCGGACCCTGGTCTGCAAAGCACTGGGTGTGCTCTTTTGTGTGTCCGGAGGTAAAGAACATTTGTTTCTTCATCAGATACAAGCAGAGCTGAAATATGCCAAGTCTCATAATGATTACCAGCAACTAAAGAAAATGAAATACTGCAGATTATACGCAGAGGGTTAATCAGGATGAAGACACATAGATAACGATATTTTGGATGGAAGTTTCAATAAAATATTCTGTTCTTATGTTTGTAAAACCCAGAACTGCTACTGATTTTTAGTGATACAGCTTTATGTACAAACAGCACTGTGTCAATCAGCTGTCTTGTAATCTGCTTAATTTGGCACTAATGGAGTTCAGACCTCTGCCAAAGTAAATAATTAAATAGTTCAGGTGGTAAATTTGCATTTGTTTAGGAATTAACCCATGACTCAGTAACTCGTGTTAAATAAACTCCTGTGCTTTTGGATCAGTTTCAACTTATCTGTCTCCACAATGCATTTATTATATACTCGCTGAGGTGTTGATTTAATTTTAATGGAGCTCTCTGCAAATAACAGAAGGGTTGCATGTGATTTGGCGAAGAGTGATGACTGGTTGGGGTTTACTTTGTGTCTGGTGGGTCATTTACTCCACCTGGGTGTTGCTCATTTCATGTGCAAGATGAAGAGCAAATAATTTTAATACTGAGGAGCATTTTAATTTACAACATCATTTATATAAAAAATATCCTGACAATAAATAGGATGCTTCGTTGGTCTGACGGCACACTTATTTTTACTAGACCTGGAAAACTGGGAGATGGGGGATTAATTAATGCATGAATTGCATGACTCATGATAGCACAAAATATTTCTTCCCATTTTCTGATATGAGAGGACACTTTGTCCTCTCCTTCTGTAGTTTGAGCTGATTTGTTTATTTTGGTGAGAATGCTTCCACATTAGTGGGTATTAGTTGCTGCCTGTATAAACTTACAGATTTCTTTACTTTCCAGGATTATTTGTGGGGAAGGAGGGCCCAATGATTCACAGTGGAGCTGTGGTGGGAGCAGGGCTACCTCAGGTAAGTAAGCAAAGATACCTCTGACATTCAATCTGATTTACGTGTAATATATTTGGTACATTATAATGTTTCATCCCCCAGATGATCATCTTAAATGTCCCTCTTCTTAAATCTTCTTCCCGCCCCCACCCCCCCCCCCCCCACATCAGTCTGAAGAAGGGTCTCGACCCGAAACGTCACCCATTCCTTCGCTCCATAGATACTGCCTCACCCGCTGAGTTTCTCCAGCTTTTTGTCTACCTTCGATTTATCCAGCATCTGCAGTTCTTTCTTAAACATCTTAAAGGTCCATGTTTTTTTAAAATTGGATTTTTCTACTAACATTTCTATTGGTGAATTACAGAATCGTCTTGCATGTTATGACACACCGCACCCCACCGCCAGTCATTTTTGGTGTTGCAATAAAATCATTGTATATATGATCAGAAGTTGCCCTCCTTGTGATTTATCTGGGTAACTGTTTCAGTGTGTTTACTGATTTCTACTTGGAAAAAGAGTAAAGTAATGAGTGGGTGGGATCTGATTTGTCTTTGTCTTCAGTTGAGCTCATGCTGGATACATGTCATTATCTAGAACACTAATCAGCATGTGGTTCAGCCACTGCCAAAAGGAATTTAACTCTGCAGGACTCTGAGATGCAAGAAGCATGTTGTCTATTGCAGAATAACATGGGAATACAGCAGTGATAATTTGCGGGTTTTGAGTATTAACACTTTTTTTCTGGGCTTTGGTATCTGTCCAGTGTCTTGGTGTGTGACAGCAGTTCTGTAAATGTACTTTAGTGTTTGTGATGGTGTTTAATTTATGATATTCTTTGACTGAAGAAAAAGGAAAATTATCAGATTCTGTTTTTTGTACAAAAATGAAGTTTGGCTCCGTAGATCAGGGGTGGTTTTGTAAACCAGGGGGCGTATATGATCAAATCTCACTCGGGCCTATTGAGATTTTAGGTAGATAGTGGTCAATAGGTTTTAGTGCATTGACCATTGAGTATAGAGGTTAAGTTGTTATGTTAGTTGTATAAGATGTTGGTGATGCTGTATTTGGGGCTTTGTGTCCAGTTACAGTCACCATGCTATAGGAAGGACGTTGTTAAGCTGGAAAGACTACAGAGAAGGTTTATGAGGATGTTGCCAGGACTTGAAGTCCTGAGTTAAAGGGAGAAGCTGGGCAGGCTAGGACTTTATTCCTTGGAGCACAGGGAACTGAGGGATGACCTTATAGTGGTGTATAAAATCATGAGGGTAATAGGTAGGGTGAATATACAGTCTTATACCCAGATTAGGGGAATCAAGAACGAGAAGACGTAGGTTTAAGATAAGAGGGGAAAGATTTAATGGAAATCTGAGGGGCAACTTTTTCCACACAGTGGGTGGTTGGGCCAGAGGAGGTAGTTGAATGATATACTATTAAAAACATTTAGAAGACATTTGAACAGGTACATAGATAGAAAAGGTTTAGTGAATTTTTTTGCCAAATGTGAGCAGGTGGACTAGGGGGATCTTGGTGGACATGGGCAAATTGGATTGAAGGGCCTGTTTCTGTGTTATAATGACACTGTTAATTGCTCTGGCCAGGAGGTATTGATTGAGTATGGTGAAATGTGGACTGAGAGGAAATATTGAACTGTGTGGGCTGTGGAGGTGTGGCAGAGAATTAGGATTGAGGGTGCAGTGTGTTGTGGTGCAGAGTGAGGTGGATGGAGTGATTTTCAGGCTCTTGCTGTGTTTTGCTTTGTATCTGATGCTTGCTTCGCTTTTTTGCCTCTTCTGGTACAGTTTCAGAGCATCACTTTCCGCAAGATCCAGTTCAACTTCCCTTATTTCCGCAGTGACAGGTAGGAATCCTCGTCTCCAAAATAGGAAATGTTATTGAAATACAATATATTTCTATTAGTTTAAGCTTGCAGAGCCACAAATCTCTCCACTGTTTTCAACCATTCTTATTGAGAACTCAGTCATTTGATTGCTGTCTGTTAAGTTGTTATTAGCCATATTGAAGAATAAAAATGTAATGTGCGCTTGTTGTCACCGCTGTGAAAATCTGTTTTGTTCCGTGTTTAGAGATAAATTTTGTTAGATCAAGGCTTGAAGAAATGTATAGAATTGTTAGCTATTTAATTAATTTATTGCATTTGAGGTAATGTGAAATAAAACTTCAATGTTCTTAGTTTGTTGCTGAATACTGTAACCTTGAAGGGTTATGGCCAGACCATGATTTGTGGTATTTTACTCTGGGGAAAAAAGTGCTACATTTGGAATTGCATATAATGGAACCAAATTTAACTTAATTGCTGTAAATTAATGGCCCTTTTAATCTTGTCAGTAAATCATTTTGCATTGGTTTCAAAAGTCCTTCTGAAGAATTTCAGGAAAATGTTTATGTTAAATGCTAGGTAAACTAGCCCAATTCTGTGTAGCGCTGAACGATAGAAGTTGTATTTCAGTATGATTTAATGTATATAGTTTATTTTATCAACGGAACATTGCTGTGGGGTCTCAAGGTGGACACTGATGTATGCACAACCATAGAGAGCGATGGGGAGGTGGCACCCTGTTCAATAAGCATATTGATACAGAATATTGTGTTATGTGGAGCAAATTCACAGCTTCCACTGAAGTGCAGGATGAGGCTAAAATTTCCTCTGAGGCGAGCCGTTGCATATCTTTGGCAAACATCACAATGTCAATAGAAGAGATTGAGGTGCATGTTGCACATTTGCTGTTTGAACCAGGGATTACCATCTATCACCGTAAAATAAAATAACATTTTCTGATTGTGCAACTCTGCAATCCCACTTCAAAGTGATGCCCTTATTACGTTCAATGGACTTTGATTAATGGGGAATTCAGGAATCTTATATCTCATTATTGCAGATATAGATGGAGTGTAGATCTGCCTCCAAGTTGCTCCTGATTAATCTCAATGAAGCCATAGTGGAGGCAGTTTGGGGTCAGATTGCCCACTTTCACAAAGCAGTGAATTAAAACTCCCTCCTAGTAAGATAATGTTGTCTATGGTTGGATTCTCCACTAATGTGGGATCCTATGAAACTGACACTTACAGGCTATGTTGGCTTCACAGGGACAAGCGAGACTTTGTCTCGGCAGGGACAGCAGCAGGAGTTGCTGCAGCCTTTGGGGCTCCGATTGGAGGGACACTCTTCAGTCTGGAGGAAGGATCCTCTTTCTGGAACCAGGCACTAACCTGGAAAGTGGTGAGTAAGACTGGTTACTGTCAGACGCAGGTAGCAAGGGGAAAAGAGTTCAAGTTTTCATAGAATGTTTTTGTTGGGTCATTCGCAAGATAGGATGTTGGTTATCTTTGTGAGTTGCAGGCGATACAATAGTTTGCATTGCCAGGTTTTTGGAGGCGAAAGTATGTGACCATGGTGTTTGTAGATACAAAGCACTACAGATACTGGAACCTTGAGCGTGAGTCAAAGTGCTGGAGTAACAGCAGGTCAAGTAGCATTTCTGGAGACATGGATAGGTGATGTTTTGGGTCAGCATCCTTCTTTGGAATATGATGTTTGTTTTAATGGGGCATGCTCAATGCAGAGCTGTAGTATTTTGGCTGGAGTTCTGTGATAAGTCATGGTCCTATATTTTGACCATTTGCTCTTCTCCATTTTCTAGCTCTTCTGTTCAATGTCTGCCACCTTCACGCTGAATCTGTTCCGCTCAGGTATCCGCTACGGGAGCTGGGGCTCCTTCCAATTGCCAGGGCTGCTTAACTTTGGTGAATTCAAGGTATTTTGTTAATTTCATTATTTTTTGTAACAGCCTTAACTTGGTATCTGAAAAAATGTGTCCAATTTGTCAATAATATAACGATATTTGAAAGTTTACTTATTGAAGTAGAATAGCCTCAATAATACTTACCCTTGGACCATGACCCCACTGACGAGCACCAGGCCACCATATCTAGCACCATCACCGACTTCATCAATTCCCACGCCCTGCCCGACCAAGCTTCCAACCTCATCGTTCCTCAGCCCCGCACGGCCCGTTTTTACCTTCTCCCCAAAATCCACAAACCCGGCTCTCCCGGCAGACCCATTGTCTCTGCTTGTTCATGCCCCACCGAACTCATCTCCACATACCTTGACTCCATACTATCCCCCTTGGTCAAATCCCTTCCCACCTATGTTCTAGACACCTCAGACACTCCGCCGCCTCCGCGCATTCCACTCTCTAGGCCCTCACCCCCTCATCTTCACCATGGATGTCCAGTCACTCTACACCTCCATCCCTCACCAGGATGGCCTCAAAGCCCTCCGGTTCTTCCTCGACCAGAGGAGCAACCTATACCCAGCCACTGACACCCTCCTCCGCCTAGCGGAGTTGGTCCTCACCCTCAACAACTTTATGTTTGACTCCTCCCATTTCCTCCAAACACAAGGCGTAGTTATGGGCACACGCATGGGCCCCAGCTACGCCTGTCTCTTTGTCGGGTACGTTGAACAATCCTTGTTCAATACGTACCAGGGCCCCATCCCCGACCTCTTCCTCCGTTACATTGACGACTGCTTTGGGGCCACCTCCTGCACCCACACACAACTGACTGACTTCATCCACTTCACCACCAACTTCCATCCGACACTCCAATACACCTGGACCATTTCCGACACTTCCCTACCATTCCTTGACCTCACCATCTCCATCGCAGGGGACAGACTTCTGACCGACATACACTACAAACCAACTGACTCACATGGCTATCTGGACTACACGTCTTCCCACCCTGCCCCTTGTAAAGACTCCATCCCCTACTCCCAATTCCTCCGCCTACGCCGCATCTGCTCCCAGGATGAGACGTTCCACACCAGGGCATCGGAAATGTCCTCGTTCTTCAGGGAACGGGGATTCCCCTCCGCCACCATAGATGAGGCTCGCATCAGGGTCTCATCCATACCCCGCAACACTGCTCTCTCTCCCCATCCCCGCACTCGCAATAAGGGCAGAGTCCCCCTAGTCCTCACCTTTCACCCCACCAGCCGGCAAATACAACAAATAATCCTCCGCCATTTCCGCCACCTCCAACGTGACCCCACCACTCGCCACATCTTCCCATCTCCCCCTATGTCTGCCTTCCGCAAAGACCGCTCCCTCCGCAACTTCCTTGTCAATTCTTCCCTTCCCTCCCATACCACCCCCTCCCCGGGCACTTTCCGTTGTAACCGCAAGAAATGCAACACCTGTCCCTTCACCTCCCCCCTCGACTCCATTCAAGGACCCAAGCAGTCGTTCCAGGTGCGACAAAGGTTCACCTGTATCTCCTCCAACCTCATCTACTGCATCCGCTGCTCTAGATGTCAGCTGATTTACATCGGGGAGACTAAGCGGAGGTTGGGCGATCGTTTCGCTGAACACCTCCGCTCAGTCCGCAATAACCTACCTGAACTCCCGGTGGCTCAGCACTTCAACTCCCCCTCCCATTCCCAATCCGACCTCTCTGTCCTGGGTCTCCTCCATTGCCAGAGTGATCAACACCGGAAATTGGAGGAACAGCACCTCATATTCCGCCTGGGTTGCTTGCGTCCGGATGGCATGAACGTTGAATTCTCCCAGTTTTGCTAGCCCTTGCTGTCTCCTCCCCTTCCTTAACCCTCGAGCTGTCTCCTCCCATCCCCCGCCCTCGGGCTCCTCCTCTTCCCTTTTTCCTTCCTTCTCCCCCCCCACCCCCCATCAGTCTGAAGAAGGGTTTCGGCCCGAAACGTCGCCTATTTCCTTCGCTCCATAGATGCTGCTGCACCCGCTGAGTTTCTCCAGCATTTTTGTGTACCTTCTAGCCTCAATAAATAGTGCTTTCACCTTGGAGTCAAACCAAAAGTTAGGATCAAGACTCTCTTCTGAAACTTGAGCACAAAATTGAGACTGACAGTTCAGTGTGGTATTTAAGTGATTGCATGTAATTGTCAAAAGTGCTATTGTTTGGATGAGAGATTAAATCAAAATGTTGTGGCAGCCTTGGTTGGCCAAGAGGGATCCCAGGGCTTGGAAAAAGGATTTCTCTATTTCACTTGTCCCTAACCAAAATTACTAAGAACAGATTATCTGGTTATCTTCATTTCTGTTGTGAGATTTTTAAGGGCATGAAAGATTCAAATTGCACATGTCTATCCATCAATTCCCATGTTTGTCTTTGCTCTGTTTCTGTTTCCCTGTGCATGGTTTATGCTCTAACCACTTGCCTTTTTCATGATTCAAGAGATTCAAGATGGGTTTATTGTCACTTGTACCATAAGGTACAGTGAAATTTGAGTTACCATACGGCCACACCAAATGAAAAGCAGTAAGACACACAACCCATAAAATAAACTTTAACATAAACATCCATCACAGCGGCTCCCCACATTCCTCACCGTGATGGAAGGCAATAAAGTCCAATCTCTCCCTCTTTCTTCTCCGTGGTCGGGGCTATCGAACCATCCTCGGTCGGGGCCATCAAAGCTCCTGCAGCCGGCGATCTGAGGCCCTCGGGATCCCCACAGACGATCCTGGCACGGGGATCGCAGCTCCACGATGGCAAGTCCGCGCCGCTCCTGTGTTGAAGCGCCGGGTCAGTCTCCAGGAAAGGCCGCACTGCTCCACGATGTTAGGCCTCAATGGAGATACGACACGGAAAAAATTGCATCTCCGTCGAGTTAAGAAATTGAAAAAAGTTTCCTCCAAACCCTCCTCCCCACTCCCACACAAAACAAACCAAGAAACACCAAAACATACTTTTAACACATACTTAAAATAACAAAACAGAAAGAAAAGTCAGACAGACCGTTGGCTAGGCAGCCATCATCGGCGCCCCCTTGTTGGAGCGTTCATGTGCTTGCTTGCTCTCTGGCACATTTTCGCACTCTACCATAGTCCTAAGTTAAGTCTGACTGTTAGATGTTTCGGATTTCTTATCTTAACATCAATGGCTATGATGTGCATGTTTTCTCAATCATTGCACGATGTTTTCAATATTTCCTGTACTGATGCTTGACTCTTGGTAAACCTATTGCAATTTGTGTTGGTGGTCGAGCTGTTCGTTGTACACGTGAGCTGGATTGTGAATGTCTTTCAAAGTTTCATTGATTCTCAGTTTCAATATTTGACTTGTTGCTATTGCCATTGTCTTTAAGTGTGCAGATGGAGACAAGAAGTGCCATCTGTGGACGGCGGTGGATCTAGCATTCTTCATTATCATGGGCTTGATCGGTGGACTTCTGGGAGCATTGTTTAACTGTTTGAATAGAAGGTTGGCAAAGTACCGCATGCGAAATGTACACCCAAAGGCTAAGTTTGTCCGGTAAGCAATGGTCACTAAGAAAGTTCTTGACATTTTAGATTTCACAAACTTTGACCATATTCCGAATTATTAATCTTTTAACCTTATTCAGACTACTCCTGATCATGCTGTACTTGGCCAGAGTAGAGTTGCACAGGTGCTGGTTGTCCCCCAGTGCCCCAATCTTCTACTTGTTTATTATTCATTTTCAGGATCTGGGTTTTGCTAGCAAGGCCAGCATTTGTTGCCCGTCCCTAATAGTCCATGAGAAGGTGGCGCTGCAGTCCTCCAACCTGAAGATACTTCCATGGTGATGTTGGGGAGGGAGTTCCAAGATATAGCCACTGCGATTTAGAAACCAGGTACTTCCTAGTCAGGATGGTGCAACTTGGAGGAAAACTTCCAGATGGTGGCGTATCTATGCACTTTCTGCCTTTAACCTTCTTGGTGGGAGAGGTCATGGATTTGCTAAGTTCTGCTGGAGTAGTCTAGGCAAGTAAAAGTGGTACGTTTTCTTGATGGTACTCACTGCAGCCATTGTGCACTGCTGGTGGAAGGCATGAATGTTTAGCCTCGGGGGGGGGGGGGGGGGGCAATTAAGCGGGCTGCTTCGTCTTGGATGGTAACATGCCTCTTGTGAGTTGTTGGTGCTACATTCATCCAAGCAAATGTACACCAAGTTCTTGAATTGTGCCTTGGTGTGTCGGTTGGTGAGTCACATGCTGCAGGATAGCTAGCTTTTGGCCTGTTCATCATTGTGGAATTTTTGCCTGGTTTGACCAATGTTTTGGCTGACAATGACCCCATGACATTGATTATGTGTGCTACTAATTACAATAAATGTAAAGAGTAGGTGTTTAGACTGATGTTGAAGATGGGCATTGCCTGGTACATTGGCATGAATGTTACTTGTCACTAATCAGCATGTGCTTAAATTTTGTCTGGCTCTTGCTGCATGCAGAGACGGGTTAATACTTTTGCTGAGGAGTTATGAACAAGGGCAATCGTAAATACTTGTGGCTTTTTGATGCCTGGAAGATCATTAATGAAACAACTGATGGTGGTTTGGCCTAAAGCAACGCACTGAGGAATTCCTGTAGTTATGTCTTGTGGTTGGGTCAATTTAGTTTAGTTTAGAAATACAATGTTTATACAGGCCCACCGAGTCCGTGGCGACCAGCATTCACCCAAACACGAGGTCTATCTTACACACCAGGGACAATGTACAGAAGCCAATTAACCTACAAACTTGTGCATCTTGGAATATGGGAGGAAACCCACACTGTCACAAGGACAACGTACAGACTCCATGCAGACAGCACCTGTAGTCAGGATTGAACCCAGGTCTCTGTGGCAGTAACTCCACCGTTGCAATGGTGTGCTGCCCCAACCACCAACTTCTCTTCCAACAACCAAGTACTCTTCCTTTGTGTGAGCTGTGACTCCAAACACTGAAGTGTTTTCATTCTGCATTGACTTCAGTTTTACCTCGGCTTATGTGCCATACCTGGTCAAATTCTGTCTGAAGTCAAAGACAGTCACTCTCACCTTCCCTCCAGAATTCAGCTTCTTGTCCATATTCAGACTAAGGCTGTGCTGAATCTGGAGCATTGTGTTTCTGGCTAAACCAACATTTTACTGTGTAAATATTGCTGGATAGCACTTGTCAATGATTTATTCTGCAATTTTGGCAGATAGACTTAACCAGACAGTAATTATTTGTATTTGGTGTTCTGTCTTTTGTGGACAGGACAGAGCATGGCAATGTTCCACATTGTGTGGTAGATGCCAGTGTTGGAACAGCTCTGTTGGAGGCTCTTCTCAATCTGGAGAGTAGGTCTTTGATTCTGCAGCTAGCATATTTCTTGGCTGCCCTTTCAATATCCAGTGGCGTCAGCTACTGCGTACATCACTTAAAACAAATTGAATTAAGAGGAAACTTGCATTTGTGATGGTGGGGTTCTGAGGTGTTTCTCTATTTGACACTTCTATGTTTGCAATTGCAGTCTCTTTAGCACCCACATGCTGAGACCTAACGTTGGTGAGGATGGGGATGTTTTATGGAGTCTTCTCCCATTTGGTATTTAATTGCCCACTGCCATTCACAACTAGACATGGTAGGACAGCAGAACAACAATCTGATCCATTGGTTATAAGATTGAATAGTTCTGCTAAGGACATGGTTTCTGTTTGGCATGCAAATAGTCCTGCATTGCAGGTCACTAGGCTGTTGCCTGGGGGACTTCTCAGCAGATCATTTTGCATTTGTGAACTAGCATGGATGTCCTTGCTTGAAGATGGTGGTGTGAGGGATGTGCTGGAATGAGATTTCACGGAGACTAAATATCATCACCAGGCTACCTCTGAAAAACATTAAAAACAAGTTCAACCTAGACATTCGTTTTTAATTTACGTCTTCCAACCTGTTATTATTAGTTTAGGATGACTATGTAGGTTTTTATTTTGTCACTCGACCTTGCCCTACTCAATTTTTGCTGTGGCGTACAATACAAACTTTCTTCTTGAGAGATGGGTGTAAGCCACACATTTCTTGAGTATTATTTTAAATCCGTTCCTCGTGATGAAAATGCTGAAAGAGTTGGGCATAAAAAACCTGTACAAAATAAGTTGACGCATCATGTGCAAGTTTATCATCACTGTCTCTGTCTTCATCTTCAGGGTCCTGGAGAGTCTGTTAGTTGCTATGGTTACAACGATGGTCATTTTTATAGCCTCTGTGACTTTGGGAGAGTGTAGGGAGATCCCTTCGCGCACACACAGCAACAATGTAACACAGCAGGTGAGTGTCATGTGCATGAATACAGTCTTGTATTCTTGGGGAAACTGGGTTGTTTGCAATAATTTTGGGGGAGAGGAAATGTTTTAGGTTCACTGTTATCTTGATGATTTTAACAGACACCATTGGTTTTATTTCCCTCCTACTAACAGTTGTTGCTGTCAGCATTTTCAATGAGAATCATATTGACAATAGCAAACTAATTTTTAAGCAAAGTAAGAAAGGGCTTTTATTTAAGGTGTACGTGTTCAAAATTGTTAGCGTTCTGACATCATCAGACTTGAGCATTTTGTGAGTTCCTTTTACAATTTAAAATAATGAAGCTTAATTAAAATGATGGCAACTGAAAGGTTGGGGCCACTCTTGTGATCACTCACTCTCTGATTGGTTTCCCTAGTGTAGGGTAGACTATATAATATGGGTAGATGCTAATGTCGGATTTCCAGCATTTTCTGCTCTTTCTTTAAATTTCTGGCAATGTTTTGTTTTTGGATGGATCCACTGGATCACAAACAGCAGCTCCTGTAGCTGAATTAATCCTGCTACTTTGCAATCTGTTGTAAAATACTTCAATTTAATTTCCCTCAGCCAGCTGAGGAGGATGTGAATTCCAGCATCAAAACCTTTTTCTGTCTCAATAATACCTATAATGACATGGCTACTTTGTTCTTCAACCCACAAGAGACTGCCATACTCCAACTATTCCATCAAGATGGTGAGTCGCAGCAAATCTGGTGATATAATTTGCATTTATTTTGGCTCCATGTAAATGTCTGTTTGTAATGGAGGTGGGGGGGGGGGGGAGGAGAGGGAGAGGGCAGGGAAAATGTGATATTTCAAACCTGATTTTTGTTGCAGGCTAGTTAAAGAGAACGGTAAATTGAATTAAGATCTGAGTGATACAGCAGACTCGAGAGGCTAAATGTTCTCTAGCTCTGTACTCTCACAGACGACTGGTTCCAATTAGCTGGCTATTTTATTGCTCATAAATAAAGAGAACAGATGCTGCAGATTAGTTGATAGTTAAAATTATTTATCTGATCCAGGTGTATTTACAGACTGGTCTAGCCAGTGTGCCATGCAATGTTTAATGTTGGATCGGGTATAGGATTTTGCTCTTTTCTAATATCAACTGTTCAACTGCTTTTGTTCCCACAGGAACCTTCAGTCCTGTCACTCTGAGCATTTTCTTTGTTCTTTACTTTATTCTGGCCTGTTGGACATATGGTTTATCTGTCCCCAGTGGACTCTTTGTGCCCTCGCTGCTCTGCGGTGCTGCCTATGGTCGACTTGTGGCAAACATTCTGAAAACGTGAGTGTTGTTTGGATATGTTGAGTGCAATCTGTGTCTGTGGTGACTTGTTATTTCATGATTAATGCAAATGTTGGATGTGCAATGAGTTGCAACAAGCATCTGATTACATGCAGAGGAACAGGCATCACAAGTATATATTTCACATCTAAGGATAAGGGAAGGGATTTAAAAAAAAGACAATGTGGTTACATTGCAGACAAAAGTTGTGTGGTTCAAAATACCAAATGCTGGACGAACTCAGCAGGCCAGGCAGCATCTGTGGGGGGAATTGATGGACAGGTGACGTTTTCAGTTCATACCCAGTGGTATTGTGATGTATTAGATGTAATTGCTTTCAAGAGATTTTTTCTTTTAAACTGCCTCAGGTACATCGGGATGTCTCACATCTATTCTGGAACTTTTGCTTTAGTGGGAGCTGCTGCATTCCTTGGGGGTGTGGTTCGTATGACCATCAGTCTCACCGTCATTCTCATTGAATCAACCAATGAAATCACATATGGATTGCCCATCATGGTCACATTGATGGTAGGTCCATTCAGTGGGGTTGGTATGAAGGTTGGGAATTGATTTTCTCTGCGCTGGTGCAAATTAATGGAACGCTTGAATAATCTTGCAATTGTATTATTGAGGAAGAGTTGGACAGCCTGTGCTCGGTTTGACTATGGAATTTGGAAAACTAAATGACTTGACTGAAATATTTAAGACCCTGATGGATTTTGATTGTGTGGATGTAGTGAGGATCTTTCCTGTTGTGGGAAAACATACAATTTGATGCCAATGTTTAAAAATAAGTGGGTGCCTATTTTAGACAGATGAGTTGAAGTTTTCCCCTCATAAGGGTCATCAGTCTTTGGAACCATCTTCCTCAAAGGCATTGAATAATTTTAAAGCAGAGGTAGATAGATTCTGGATGGGCAAGGGGGTAAAGGGTTACAAACAATAGGCAGTAATATGGGGTGGAAGTAAAAATCAGATCAGTCTTGATCTTATTGAATGCTGAGCGCCTTATCCTTCTGAATTGTTATGTTCATAGATAAATGGTAAATGTCAGGCTGGAATATTGGCACTGTCAGAATTAGCTGTAGCTATATGCATTTCCAATTGCAGCTGCACTTACTAAATAGTTGGTAAAATATCTGGAGCTATGGTTTCAGTGACCTCTGAGCTGCCTTATGGGCAGTGGAGTCATGAGACTGTGATGCTTAATAACAATTAGACTTGATCTGCAAAGTACCAAATGCTTCTAACTTTTGGCTTCAGTTACATTTTTTTTTCCAAAGATTTTCATCCTTTTCGCTTCTTGTTTCTCCAGGTGGCAAAGTGGACTGGAGATTTCTTCAATAAAGGAATTTACGACTTGCATGTGGCACTTCGGGGTGTCCCATTGCTTGAATGGGAGACTGAGGCTGAAATGGATAAGTAGGTGTTAATCGTTTAAGACTCTTGTCAGCAAAGATCTATAGCGAGCAGGATCTTTGCTTGTCAGATAGTTAACCCATGGGATCAATTAATGAATTAGCAATTGGTTGGGTTTGATTTAAAATCATGGTTTGCCTATTTGACCGATGCATATAACGCCAATTTCATTTCTCATATTTGAACATTATTTTGAACATTCTCATAATTGAACTTTGAATTCTTCAAATTTAGGTAACTTCTACAAACACCTCCCTTTCCCTGAACCTTGGCTAACCTGTTTGTTTTTCCCTCCCTCCCTCTCTCTCTCTCTCTCTCTCTCTCTCCCTCCCCCCTTGCTCTGAAAGTCTGTTAACTAGTTTTACAGTTCACAACTATGTATCCCTCTTGGGCTCACACCTGTCTTTATCCAACAATTTGCTCATCAGGGACCCCCCTCACCTGAGGTCATATGTTGCCGGCCTTGATTTGTCCTGCCTCTTTCACTTCCAGTTTTTTTCCTGCTCACTCTACAACAATCAATCTGAAGAAGGGACCCAACCGAAACATCACCTATCCATTTTCTCTAGAGATGCTACTTGACCCGCTGAGTTACTCCAGCACTTTGTGTCAATCTTTGATATAAATCAGCATCTGCAGTTCCTTTTTTATCACATAACACCCATGTTTAAAAAAGCCAAAGACTTAGTTCTGAGAAATGAAATTATTTCTCTTCTCTGAATTCTTCGGATCTATTGGTTGCAATTTATTGTGTTAGAGACTTCATTGAAGGCATGGAGAAACAAATCCAAGGAAGGTTTTTAAGACTAATGTGGTAGTTGCTGATGCACCAGATGTTAGGGTTCTTGCAGAGTAATATGATGGCTGTATCAGGGGGTACCTCTCTGATTTCAGATTTCCCATTCACATTGAGCATATTGTAACAGGTGGGGCAGTACAGTGGCTCCAGTGGATATTTGACGAGGCTCATGGGAATACATTGTAAAATAAACCCCACGTTTGAAAGAATGGAATTTAATTTCATGTATGTTCAATCTCAGGTTGACAGCCAGTGATATCATGGAACCAAATCTAACCTACGTCTATCCCCATACCCGGATCCAATCATTAGTCAGTATTTTGCGCACCACAGCACATCATGCATACCCTGTCGTCACGGAAAATAGAGGGAATGAGAATGAATTCATGAAGGGAAACATCCTCATCAGCAACAATATTAGGTTTAAGGTAAACTTCCATTAGTATGATGTCAAGTGTTTAATTTTCATATGCACTGGGAGGCAAAGAATGAAATTCTTACTTGCTGAAACTTTACAGGCACGTTAATGCAACAACACAACAAATAATTTGTGGTTGTATATTTATCAGATATTCTAGGTAACCAGACAATAGTAGTGTAAACCAAAGTGCTTAGTGCAACCTGTACAAACTCCATACTAGTTTGGTCCTGAGGTAGGTTTATGGTTGGGGTTGTGCGGGATGATTTGAAAGCCTGATGGTTGATGGGAAGAAGTTGATGGGAGCACAGCAAATGCAAGCATGGTGCAAGTGATGTCACCAGATGTGTCTTAGATGTGTGGAGTATGGTCCCTTGCAACAAATTATAATTAAGCCATTGGGATAGTGACACTTTTCAGCTTTGGGATGACATTGGGAAACGGAAGATATTAGGATATTAATATTGATAGAAAGCAAGCAGTTGGATTATATTTAGATTGCTGTGGCGATGAAAGCAATGGGCTAAATCACTACATTTTATGCCATGAATTTCATTAGTGCTTTTTATGATCTTGGGTGTCTCCAAGACAATGTAGTTTAAAGAACAGCATTTCCTATCCATATCGTAGGATTTCATAGGAAATTCATCATTACACATGGCATGTTCCACAAAACTGAAACAAAATGAATTATGAAGTAATTGGTTTTGATGCCGTTGAATCATAAACACTTATTCCAGCTGACAAGGTTACCCACAGTTCTGTCGTGTGTGATGATCAATTGTAGTAATCTGATTCTGAATGGCTGCTGCTTCACTGATGCCAAAATCAAACCTGTAATGTCAGTACATGTCTTTCACTAACTTGTATAACTGCAATTTCAAAAGAAAGGGAGGTAAATATGAAATTAGGAATAAAGCTTGGAAGGCAGAGGATAGGGGTGAGTTTAAGAAAGAGGCAACATTTCTCAAATGGGGAAAGGCTAGTTTTACTGAGACATGATTTGGCAAAAATGGCTAGAAATAGCTACTTCATGTAAAATCTATAGAGCTACTCCATGCCAAATCTATAGAACCTTCATATTGACCTTATTTCCCATTAGTTGAGCGACCCACAATTGGATAATTGGTTAAAGGATTAGAGTGGAGCTAATGTGTTTAAGGCATGGTTCTCACGGTGCGACCTGACCCAAGACTTAACAAGAGTTTAACATCTGGGAACCTCCTGCGATAACAGTACGGCATTCGTGGACCACTGAGGACCTCCGTGGCACTATTGTGTAACTTTGTAAGGTCGGGAGAAAATTCAAACATTTTTGAATTTCTCCAAGAGTGACTTGAGCACTTTTTTGGTGAGCGTTGCAACATTGTATGAAGCAGATGCCAGCGCGATACCCGTGCGATATCCGTAATGACTCTTGCGGGTACCGTGGGAACTCCTGCGAACGGTAAACCCGGAAGCTTGACAGAGGGGACATAAGGTGAGTAATAGGTATTAAAGGGGGCTTGGGGTGTGGAGGAAGGGAAGGGTGGGGGGTGGGGGGGGTGGGGGTGCTCGGGGCGATTACAATGCTCTCTGGGGTGCGGGAAGAAGGGTCTCGAAAAGCAACTCGCCGATTTGCTCTTAAGACAATTTGCTTGGATTTGAATCTCCCCGCAGTACAAGGAAGTAGAGGCAAGGTTGCGCCGTGTGTTGGAAGGAACTGCAGATGCTGCTTTAACCCGAAGATAGACACAAAAAAACTGGAGCACTTCATCGGGTCAAGCAGCATCTCTGGAGAGAATGAATAGGTGACGTTTCGGGTCTGAAGAAGGGTCTCCCAACCCGAAACGTCACCTATTCATTCTCTCCAGAGATGCTGCTTGACCCAATGAAGTGCTCCAGTTTTTTGTGTGTCTATCTTCGGGTTAAAGCAGCATCTGCAGTTCCTTCCAACACACGGCGCAACCTTGCCTCTACTTCCTTGTACTGCGGGGAGATTCAAATCGAAGCAATTTGTCTTAAGAGCAAAGCGGCGAGTTGCTTTTCGAGACCCTTCTTCCCGCACCCCAGAGAGCATTGTAATCACCCAGAGCACCCCTCCCCCCCACCCTTCCCTTCCTCCACACGCCAAGCCCCCTTTAATACCTATTACTCACCTTATGTCCCCTCTGTCAAGCTTCCGGGTTTATCGTTCGCAGGAGTTCCCACGGTACCCGCAAGAGTCATTACGGATATCGCACGGGTATCGCACTGGCATCTGCTTCATACAATGTTGCAACGCTCACCAAAAAGTGCTCAAGTCACTCTTGGAGAAATTCAAAAATGTTTGAATTTTCTCCCGACCGTACAAAGTTACACGATAGCGCCACGGAGGTCCTCGGTGGTCCACGAATGCCGTACTGTTATCGCAGGAGGTTCCCACGATGTCAAACTCTTGTTAGGTCTTGGGTCAGGTCGCACCGTGAGAAAGCCCTTTAAGAAGGAACTGCAGATGCTGGAAAATTGAAGGTACACAAAAATGCTGGAGATACTCAGCGGGTGCAGCAGCATCTATGGAGCGAAGGAAATAGGCTAATGATCCTTTTCAACCAGAAGATGGAGCAGGTTGAAGCTAGATGTTATCAGGTAGTAGAAACAGAAATAATTTTGACAGATGAACATCAAAATAATGCTAGTGCTGGAAATCTTAAAACAAGACACAAAATTCTGGACATTTGCAGCAGACCAACTGCATTTTTTACCCTGTTTCTCTGCCCACAGATGTAAGATTACTTGCTGTGTTATTCCAACATTTTCTGGTCTAATTTTTTTAAAATGTCAAATCTGTAACTGCAAATCAAGAAGAGGGAAAAGGGAAGAGGGTAGATAACTTTTGAGTACGACAAAGACAATATGGGCCAAATGGCAATCACCTGTGCCTGAAATTTCTGTGATTTCATTAAGTTCTGTGCAGTAGTGGTTGTAGCCACTAGAGTGCGCTTTTGATCCATCAGTTCCCTGATTGAAGTTTCTCTCAACTTTCACCTTCTTGAAGTTCACTTGTATAATTGCTTGTGTGTTTGTGAGACCACTTGTGGATTATACTTTATTTTCCCTTTAATCAGACACTATAACAATACAGCTGCTACTTTCACCAAGGAAGCTATGAAATTGACAAGCTTCTTTTGGCATTTGTGCAATGATATTTCTATTAACCAATGTAACATGGAGCCCATAGCTTATTTTTGTTTCTGCAAGCTAAAAATGCTTTTAAAATTACCTTTATTTTTGAAAATGGTGAAATAACTTATGCAAGTCTGAAACTCTCTGGCACATAACCCCCTTTTCTCCATTGACACAATTATTTTGTAACTTAATTCTCTATAAGATGAGATTTCTCAGGATTGCAGCTGCCTTGTTACAGCAGAGCTTCCTGTATTCCTTAAATCTTTGTTTTTCCACCTTTTATGATATGTAAAGCTGGCCTCCAGCACATTCTGTCTTAATATCTCCTTGTGACTGAATTATCTTTGATATTATTTCTCTTTGCATGTTAAAATGTTCAATAAATGCAGGTTGTTGCGTTGAACATTCCATTCTCTAGATGGAATCCTGAGGTAGAGTCCAGCCTTATTGGCCTTCCAAGTATTATGCTGCAAAATCACATTTCCAATCCAATGCCAAGTGGGATCGAAGAATTTGTTCATTTCAATAGGAATTCCTGGCCTCTGAATTAGGCATAAATTACTTTCTTTTCACATTTTAAATTATTTCCAAGTATTTTCATGTGCTTTAATATATTAAAGTTAGGTTATTGAGAGGATGCTGGGTTTTAGCCATTGCATATTCATCTGTCAGAACCTGTCAGATTCTGCAAGTGGAGCATCCACTGTATTGGCTGACTGGCTGCTGAGAGCTTGCTGCCTGACTCTAAGATGCAGAGGATCAGCAGGATAAATTCTCTACATCTGATCAAGATGAGTTGTGGTTGTTGGATCTGGTCCAGGTGAATTTGGCCTATGTTGCCCTTGAATTAAAAGTCTGTCTTGGTGTTAATGTATGATTCTTGCTTTATAAGGGGTTATGCAAGGATTAGGACTGTTAGCCACAATCAAGGTATAGTCAGAGTTGACATCATTAGTTGTAAAGACTTGTTTTGACATTTTTGTGTGTGAGGTTCACGGCCTGTTTCGTCATTATAGAAATCAAGTGTATTGACTCGAGCTGGAGAACAATACAAGCGGAGCCAGTCAATGAAATCCTACCCATCAAGTGAGCTGAGGAATGTTTGTGAAGAACTGGTGAACACAGAGGTCGCTGAGGACAGAGAGGACATTTTACAACAGATGCTGGAGCGTAGGTTGGTGTGGTTGATTCACCAGTCATTTCTTTTGGAGCCCACATTCTCACGACAACTAAATTACTTAAACATTTAGACTAATATCTTGCTGGGTAAATGGCTGAGTGGACTACAGCTTATTTTGTGCATGGAGTTTTGATATTTTGGAATTAATTTTCCTTGCGCTGTGCCTGAATGTTTGTAGTACTAATATATATGCAGCAAATGGGTTAATTCCTTATTGGTTACAATCCTTGACAGTATGTCCGGGTGCAGGAAGACTTGAGTGATAATATAAATGAGAAATGCCAGGTGGGCATCTTTCACCGTTGTCCAATGTGATGCCATGTGCTATCTGGTAGTCCAAGGCCAATAAATTACACATTTTAAAGTAGCTTTTGAAGAAATGTTATTTATTTTTTTAGTATGGACTCAAGATCATGTCATGGGCTGTCTTAGAATTTTGTTTAATGGGTTTCTAGTGTAGTAAAAGGTTTTTTGAAATGTTGGCGATGTTCTCTGAAATGTATCTGCATTTTTGCACCATGTCCACAGAGATTATTTTAAACATGAGTATGTTTTGTAATTGTCCTGCACAACCTTTAAGTGTACTCGCTCAGTTACTGCCTGCCTTCCTGTTTGTGCAGACACGTCCCGTATCCAAATCTCTACCCTGACCAGTCTCCGAGTGAGGACTGGACAATGGAGGAGCGCTTTCGACCGTTAACTTTTCATGGCATTATTCGGAGATCGCAGCTGGTTACCTTACTCGTACGTGGGGTTTGCTACTTAGAGACCCATTCAGTAAGTGCACAACAAAACTCTTGTACTTCCATTTAATAAAATGCTGAATTTTAAGAAATATTCTTTGGAAATGTTTATAACTTTTAATAGAATGTTTTGAGCGATGGAGAATTTCTTAGAGTTAAACATAACTAGTTACTAGGGCTGATATATAGTAGGTTAGGTAAAGTTATTTTGCAATTTCTTTTAATTTATATTGTGACAATTATGAAGAAGCAATGTAGTTACTGGGGAAGTTTGTTCAGTTGTATGTCAGGCAAAGGAAAATGCAACATTTGAAAGGATTAGCATTAAACATGCATAAAAATAATTAAAGACCACAGACTCGATGAATGGTACTGAAATAATAAAGATATGAATGCCCCGTTTGGTGGAATACACAGAATGCACGAATAGTATTTAACTACCTGGCAAAAATTACAGTGGAGAACATACTAATTAAATGGGGCAGCACTCTCCACCGCCATTATAATGCTGAGGAAACAAAGGCTGATCTCCCGAGTCATGGGCTGCATGATGAAAAACTTTGTGTTTCGAGCGTTGGAAGGAGGTATCTACTATTAACCAAATAGATAAAATGGAGTGGCCTGAGAAATGGGGAATATACCAAAACGCAAACCAGCAGATAGCCATAAATGGGTCAGTTAGAGTTTGGACCCACCTTTTGTACCATGTACACAGAGTTCATTCTGCATCAGTAGGATTTACTTGAGAAACAGTTGCAGCAACAGTGTAGAAATAGGAATTATTATAGCTAGGTGATGAAAAATATAGGAAATAAATTATTCTCACCTTTAATTATCTGTTTTAGTATTTTCTCTTGTGTTTCTGGGCTACTTGGCTCAGTCTTGTTCTCTCTGCTTTTCAGAGTTCAACGCAACCACGGCTATCGTACTCTGAAATGACCGAAGATTATCCACGATATCCTGATGTTCATGAACTTGATCTGACTCTCCTCAATCCTCGCATGATTGTGGTAAGTGATTGTTCACGTTGCTGCTTCAAACAAAGCATTAATCAACAGCTGTCCCTGATCTTGGTGGTTTACTTTTATGCATCTGTGACAAGAAATTGCTTTCAAAAGTGTGGGGAGAGACGAGCTTGTAAGAAACAATAGATTGGTTGAAAATGGCTGCTGGCACCTCATTCTGACATCACTCCTTTCCACACATCTATATTGTTAGTCTATATGAGAATGTAATCAACCAGAACATTTGTGCCTTGTTTCAGCATCCTTAGTTCAGCTAGTGGAGCTGCTGCCTCACAATGCCAGAGACCCAGGTTTAATTCTGATTTTGAGTAGAGTTTGTATGTTCTCCCTGTAACCACATGGGTTTCCTCCGGCTGCTCCGGTTTCCTCCCACATCCAAAAGACGTGCGGGTTTGTTGGTTAATTGGCCTCTGTAAATTACCCCTCGTGTTTAAGAATGCTGTGGTCCCCATCTCATGATTAGCACAAAGTCTGACCTATTGGGGAAGTAGGTAATTCCCTTTTCATGGCTCTCCCAGTAATGCATAGTAAATTCAGCTCGGATATACATGCTCTGTATCCTTTCTCTCCCCTCCTGGTGCTGGTGGAGCCCTCCTTTCCTCCTGTCATAGTCAGGACTTGGGAAATCAATCTGCCATGGAATGGCGACAGTCACTTTGAGTGGCATTGTCTTATCCACCAGGATCCTTGTTGATTTATCAGATCTACCCATCTAATCCTTAACATCATTTTGTGCTGGATCTCTTAAACCCTTGGGCAAGAACACTTCCTTGAGATATTTTAGTTCATCTCTACAACCAGGCATCCTTCCTCTTGCAGAATGTCAATATTAACAATTCCTTCTTTTCCACCCCTGCTCCCACCAAAGATGCTGCTGGACCCACTGAGTTCCTCCAGCAGAGTTTTTTTTTGAGGGGGGGGGGGGGGGGGTTAATGGTTGTTTAAAAAGTCATAGCATTTATTGTTGGTATAGGAGCGTTTTTCCAGAATTTAAGTATAAGCTTTTTTCCCATTATTAAGTTATTATTTGTTCCCGTTATTACTGTACTTCTAATAAATAAAATTATTTTAAAAAATAAAATTTAAAAAAAAGTCACAGCACGAGTTGGAGCAGTTTTGCATCTTGTACCAAAGCTGGTGATTTGTTGGACAACAGTTTACAAATGGCTGTCTCTGATTGTCAGATATCTATTTTGAACTAGTTATCTTCTCTGCAATAGGATATCACACCGTACATGAATCCTTGTCCATATACAGTCTCGCCAAGCACACACGTGTCTCAGGTCTTCAACCTGTTTCGTACCATGGGACTGAGGCACCTACCGGTGGTCAATGCAGTAGGAGAGGTGAGTTGCGGGCCCGGGGTTTCCTGATTATATGTAGGATCGGTGGGAATTGTACCGGGAAATGGGTCAGTTAGTTGGTTGGGTGAAGCTAAAGAATGGTGGTGTTTAGTGGTTCAGCATTTGGGGAAAGCAACTGGGTGAGTGGTGTGACAGATTTCAGTGGAGGTATGTCCATTTGTCTATGGAGATGCTGAAATCCCTCCCTGAAAGGACACAATTATTGGTTTCCCTCGAATTCACTACAGGAATTTGGGTAGAATGTTTGGGTATTTCCTCAAGCGACCTTAATGATATCAGTTTACAAGATTATGCAAATGGTCATGTGTTTAAAAGAAAAAGATTGATCTATTTTTTTTAAAAAGGATCTCATTAGATAAAGGGAAGATGAGAGGCAAGGTAGTTTCTGCAACTTTGTGTGTGCTTGAGCAGTTAGAAATCTTACCAAAATGTCAAATTTTCTTTCCTTTAGATTGTTGGAATCATCACAAGACATAATTTGAGCCACGATTTTCTATTGATGAAACTGCGACACCACAACATGACAATCTGATTCTCGCCCTCATGGTGCAACATTCCCGACACCTCTGCCTCGCATTGCAAAGGCAATGATTTTCGAGGCCATCTGAAAAGGCAGGACATTCTTTGGCATTAGTCCTCTCACCCATCTGTCCATGAACAATTGCTGAAGGGTGTATGTCCCCAGTCGTTAGCCTATATAGTTTGCTTATCTGTTCAGTCCGTGGCTCGTTCGCTCGCTCGTGTGTCAGACGATGTAGCTCGCTGTTGGCTTCTGTCGTCGTCCAACATGTTGACAGAATTGTTGCCCGACGCGTTACAGAGCGCATCGCGTCGTCGCTTCCAGGGATCGCCACGAGGAGGATTCTGTCATGATCACTAAATGTTTCCGTGGCTGAATGTTATTAATTGTGGAGCTAGTTTGTTCTCAAGTGAGGCAGGCAGCAGTGAAAGGGAATGATTTATTCTGAGGTAAATTACTACAGTTTGGACCTCCCTCAGGCCTGAGAATTTTGTCACAAGGGCAGTCGATTGAACACTGTGTGGTATTTGGGAGATGGTTGACGCTGCATTTTCTCGTATCAAAAGGACGTCTCAAAACATGAAGCACCAACTATACAGTAAATGGAGTAATTTACTAATGGAAACACAAGGAACTGCAGAATCTGGAATAATGTGCAAAGTGCTGTAGGATCTCTGGGTCAGGCAGCATCTGTGGAGAGAATGGACAGGCAACATTTTGGGTCAGGAGCCTTCTTTAGACTGCGGTCTCCAGTCTGAAGAAGGGCCACGACCCGAAACATTGCCTGGACATCCCCTCCACAGATGCTGCCTGGCCCACTGAGTCACTCCAGCAATTTGAGTTTTGCACAATTTGCCAATGGAATTATTGAGAAATAGATTGATATTTCTGTCAGTTTGTTTTTAACACTAAATTTGTGAATTAACTGAATAATGTACTTCAGATAAATTTGTCGCTTGGCACACTCAGGGGTTCGGTTTATTAAAAAACGCAGACAGTAAATTCTCGTAATACAGTTTCCAGTTAAATGGAGCGAGAGTTGACCATGTAAAAAGCGGATGTCTTATTGATATTTACCTTAGGACTGTCCTTATGCTAAAATTCTCCGGGGTTCTCCATGCCCTTGTGAGAATCACTCACAAGGGCGACAACACCAGCGAAAGCACGGGCATTAATGAAGATATTCTCTGACCCAAGGTTCAAACCTGAGCCATCTGTATCCCAAGAGCATAATATAATGTCATAACAATATTGAATAACATAGAGGAAAGTGGGTCACCCTGCTTCACCCTAAATAAGAATGCTCCCGGTCCTAATTTTTGCATGTTCAATAAAAGTATCCATGTTCATATCAACCCCCATCCTGCCAAGAGTTTTAACACCATTGAGATCAATAAAAACCATGGCTGGATTTTTGTGATTCTTCTTGGCCCCTGTTATTAAGGGATTTAAAATGGCAATATTTTGATTACAACTGGGGGTGCTGTGACAAATCTGTTCTGACTAATCTGTTCTGACGAGGGTGAGCGAATTAGCTAGTCATTTGGCTCAGATTTTAGGAAAATCTCTCCACGCATGTTTCATTTGAGCAGCTGAGAAGTGGAACAGCACAGGAATTTTAAAAGGCAGCAGTCAGCATCCTGGGGTGACTGCTCCTAGTGGTGTATAAAAGGAAGGCATGTACTCGCAGAGTGGCCATATTGTGAGAGGCTGTGTTGAGGTGCAATGATTTGTTGAAGGTATTGACTTGTGAGTCTTCTGTGAGGAGGCTGAGGAGAGGCTGTCGGCAAGACAGGGCAGTGTTTTCTTTTGTGTAACTCTTCCTTGTTAGTGCAGTAGAGATGACATTTAGGGCACTTGAATGCTCCTCCTGCAGGATGTTGGAAGTCAGGGATACTTATAGTATCTCTGAGGACCACACTTTGGGATCTGACTGCAGGAACTGGAGCTGTTACTGGTCAACCTCACTATTATCTAGGAGAATTAGAACATATTTGGTAGGTGTTATGATGAGGTGGTCATGCATTGGGCACAGACAGCAAGTGGATGGTAAAAGGAGTAGGCAGCAACTACTGTGCAAATTTGACACAAATTACATGGGTAGCAAAAGATATGAAATAGATAGATTGAATATTGAGCAAAGGATTAAAAGAGACTCGAGTGCAGTGATTTCCAGATTACTCCCAGTGTCACGTGCTATTAAGGGTAGGACTAGAAAGATAGGTGATGAACTCGGTGTGGCTGGGACGTTAGAGCCATTACTGAGATCTGACTAAAGGAGTGACAGGTTGCAGATGATACTAAAGTAGATGAAATCTTAGATAGTGATAGTGGGGATCAAGAGTTACAGCAGGATCTTGATCAGCTGTGCAAGTGGGTTAAGGAATGGCAAAAGGAGTTTATTTCAGGTAAGTGTGAGGTGTTGCATTTTAGGAAATCAAACCTAGGCCCTTCCTTCACAGTGAACAGTAGGGCTCTGGGGATTGTTGCAGTGCTGAGCTATCCAGGCGTACAAGTACATAGTTCCCTGAAAGTGGCATCACAGGTAGATAGTGTGGTGACAAACGGGGTACTGATGGTGGATGATCAGCCATGATCACATTGAATGCTGGCTCGAAGGACCGAATGGCCTACTCCTGCACCTATTGTCTATTGTTTATTGTCTATTGACAAAGATTGGCCTTCATCAGTTAAGGTAGTGAGGATAGAAGTTGTTTTAGTTGTACAATGTGTCGGTGAGGCTGCACATGGAGTATTGTGTTTAGTTTTGGTCCTCCTGCTTTAGAAAATAAATAATTTAGCTGGAAAGAGTGCAGAAAAAAATTGTGAGGATGTTGCCAGGACTAGGGAGACGTAGTGCAGGCTAGGAGTTTATTTCTTGGAGCTCAAGAGGCTTAAGGGGTGATCTTATCATGAAGGGAACACACTGGGTGAATGCACAATTTTTCCCCTGAGAGTTGTGGAAATCAAAAACATAAGGCTTAGGTTTAAAGTGAGTGGGAAATATTTACTAAGAACCTGAGGGGCAATATTTTTCATGCAGAGTGGGTAGATATATGGAATGAGCTGCAAGAGGAAACAGTTGGGACAGATACCATAACATTTAAAATACATTTAGACAGATACATGGATTGGAAAGGTTTAGAGGGAAATGATCCAAACGTGGTGAATGGAACAAGCTTAGATGGGGCATCTTGGTTGGCTTGGACGTGTTTGGCCAAAGGGCCTCATGATTTTAATATATTAAAATTGTGGTTAGAGAAATTTCTGTTGTTAGTTACCATGACAGATTGGTCTGAAGCTTGCCATCATGCAGTTACTGTAATTTCCATGGTAAAGCAGTTGGTGGAGCTGGACATCAAGTTATAACAATACATGCAAATAAAGTATTGCATTTTAGCACTACATTAGAATTTTTATTTTTTTATTTTTGGTTATAGTTGTAATTGCAACGGATTTCTCCCTTGCCGTGAAGGAGAAGAGAGGCTAAGGTGATGGAAGATAAATTAACTGTTAATGTGCAAAAGAATACACTAAAATTGCTGGGAATAAGTGAGAAAAGGGAGCTGCTGGTTGATGTTTTGTGTGAAGGAAGCTAGTGATTCGACCATCTCTGCCACTCTGTCTTGGCTGGTGTTACTGTTTGAGCTGAGCCTCCACCACCACCTCCATTAGTTTAAGGGAAGTGAGGTTTGGGAGAGTATCGAGGCAGGGTTATTCTTCTGTTTTATACAACTGAAAGACAATGCCAATTGAAAAATGAACTGGACCAATGAAAGGTTAAACCACACAAAGGAAACCTCTGAGCTGCTGGATCATAAAATGAAAGGGAAAATTTGAGATGCCACACGAAGGCTATTGTTCTCAATTCCCTTTTAAATTCTGTTTTTTTTAATAGGGTTTTTTGTCTTCGATTATAGAATTTTAAAAGTAATTTGGGACATTATGTGTTTTTATTAGAAGTCTTAAGTTTTATTTTCAGTATGTTCATTGCACTTAATCTGCCATGACTGTCACCTAACATCATTTGATACAAGTTTATTGTGCAGTCCTTGTGGGATCTGTACCCTGTGTAAAAATAGCCATTGGTACCAACAGTATTTACATTTTCATGTTTCAGATATACTTATGGTGTGTGAGCTATGGGCCATCTGCAAGAATCAAAAGCAAAATATCATTACATTAATAATGGGTCCAGATGATTACTGCTGCTTATTACAAAGCAGTTCTGTTTTTTGATATGGGACAATGTAGAATTCCTGGGAACCTGGGTTGTTATTTGGGTGAATCCCAGCCTGGTTTCTGAGCCAGAGAATAACTTTATTTTTAACACGGTTTTGTGATGCTTAAATTAGGCTGGATCTACTTTCTATAGATTTGTCATGTCAGCACCTAGTTGCACCAGCCCTCCACAAAATCCCCCCTAATTCTCGCAGACACCCAAAGTTGCAGCATAACTTTGGATTGTCTAATTGTTGCCCCCATTTATGGCATCACCTATCCTTCATCCATTCACTTACCATGTAGCATTGGAATCAAATGCGTCTTCATGCCAGGTTCCAGTAATTCATTAACATTTGCAACGGCTGAAAACGGTTCCTGAATCTTCAGGCTTGCAGCATTTCAAAGAATGCAAAAAATGACTTCCTGGTGAGTAAGGAAGGCAGCCATGGGTTCCAGTTTCTACCAATGTTACAATTGTCTGTGAAGCCTTGAATACTCAGAATGATGGATATTAAGTTGCTGCCACCAGAATATTATATTGTTGTGTTTGCACTTATTATTTTATGCATTAATTGTTTCACATCAGAAAGCTTCTGAAGCCAAATGTAATTCTCATTTTTTTTAATTCCATGTTTTTAAATGTTCTGTTCGTATCTTTTATTTTTAAGATTAGGTGACAGTAAAATAAAACATTCCCATTTGTGGTGTTGGGGGTGTCAGTTCAGAATTTTTATTTTCCACACATCGAGGATTTCTGAAGTATTAAGTGGATGTTATAGGGATTTTTATATAGTCTAGTTCCTTGGACCTTACAAATAGCATAAACTCTACATGATTACCCTTGATTGAGAAGATTGCAAATTCTGGTTAAATTAGTAGTTAGTGAAGGCTCATGTTAACTTTGCTCCTGAGCTCTACCTACATTTATGACACCCAGAACCCCATGTGCTCTTTTAAACATTTTCCTTAACTTGCCAGGCTGGTAATACGGACAACTGGATTAAGAATCAGACATCCAAAACCCACCATGGTGAACTTTCAATCTAATTTCAGTTAATCTGGAATTTACAAAACTGGTGGGTTATTAATTAAAAAACAAAGCTAGTTCACTCATGTCCTTTGGAAGGCAGTCTACTATTCTTATGTACTCTGACTTGTATGCAACTGCTTCATTATTACTGTTTAAAAAATGCAACCTGCAAAGATGAATATACAACTCTATTTCTTCATCCAAGCCATTTGTAAATATGTTAAGATCTCAGCAGAAGTACACATGGTAGTGCCTTGAGCCGGCTCCACCATTCCTTAAGATCGGGGCTGATCCAGTCTTGGTTTGAACACCATTTTTCTGCTCTCTTCAAATGACCACACTCAGAGTAGTGAGGATGAACTTGGAGTATTGTCTTCAATTTTGTTCTGGAGTAGGTCCTGAGGATTGGCAGGTAGCAAACGTAACCCCACTTTTTAAGAAGGGAGGGAGAGAGAAAACGGGGAATTACAGACCAGTTAGTCTAACATCGGTAGTGGGGAAACTGCTAGAGTCAGTTATTAAAGATGGGATAGCAGCACATTTGGAAAGTGGTGAAATCATTGGACAAAGTCAGCATGGATTTACAAAAGGTAAATCATGTCTGACGAATCTTATAGAATTTTTCGAGGATGTAACTAGTAGCGTGGATAGGGGAGAACCAGTGGATGTGGTGTATCTGGACTTCCAGAAGGCTTTCGACAAGGTCCCACATAAGAGATTAGTTTACAAACTTAAAGCACACGGCATTGGAGGTTCAGTATTGATGTGGATAGAGAACTGGCTGGCAAACAGGAAGCAAAGAGTAGGAGTAAACGGGTCCTTTTCACAATGGCAGGCAGTGACTAGTGGGGTACCGCAAGGCTCCGTGCTGGGACCCCAGCTATTTACAATATATATTAATGATCTGGATGAGGGAATTGAAGACAATATCTCCAAGTTTGCGGATGACACTAAGCTGGGGGGCAGTGTTAGCTGTGAGGAGGATGCTAGGAGACTGCAAGGTGACTTGGATAGGCTGGGTGAGTGGGCAAATGTTTGGCAGATGCATTATAATGTGGATAAATGTGCGGTTATCCATTTTGGTGGCAAAAACAGGAAAGCAGACTATTATCTAAATGATGGCCGACTAGGAAAAGGGGAGATGCAGCGAGACCTGGGTGTCATGGTACACCAGTCATTGAAAGTGGGCATGCAGGTGCAGCAGGCAGTGAAGAAAGTGAATGGTATGTTAGCTTTCATAGCAAAAGGATTTGAGTATAGGAGCAGGGAGGTTCTACTGCAGTTGTACAGGGTCTTGGTGAGACCACACCTGGAGTATTGCGTACAGTTTTGGTCTCCAAATCTGAGGATGGACATTATTGCCATAAAGGGAGTGCAGAGAAGGTTCACCAGACTGATTCCTAGGATGTCAGGACTGTCTTATGAAGAAAGACTGGATAGACTTGGTTTATACTCTCTAGAATTTAGGAGATTGAGAGGGGATCTTATAGAAACTTACAAAATTCTTAAGAGGTTGGACAGGCTAGATGCAGGAAGATTGCTCCCGGTGTTGGGGAAGTCCAGGACAAGGGGTCACAGCTTAAGGATAAGGGGGAAATCCTTTAAAACTGAGATGAGAAGAACTTTTTTCACACAGAGAGTGGTGAATCTCTGGAACTCCCTGCCACAGAGGGTAGTCGAGGCCAGTTCATTGGCTATATTTAAGAGGGAGTTAGATGTGGCCCTTGTGGCTAAGGGGATCAGAGGGTATGGAGAGAAGGCAGGTACGGGATACTGAGTTGGATGATCAGCCATGATCATATTGACTGGCGGTGCAGGCTCGAAGGGCCGAATGGCCTACTCCTGCACCTAATTTCTATGTTTCTAAACTGTAAAGATTGCAGAGATCATTTAAGAAGATCGAGGGTATGAGCTATTGGGATATGAGCTCGGACTTTATTCCTTGGAGTGCAGGAGGGTAAAGGGTGATTTTATAGAGGTATATAAAATCATGAGGGGAATAAATAAATAGTGAGTGCACACTTTTTTTTCCCAGAGGAGGATAATCAAAAACCAAGGGCATTGATTTAATGAGAGAGGGGAAAGATTCACAGAGGATGGTGGGTATATGGAACTCACTGCCAAAAGAAGTAGTTGAGGAATTACTGAGGGATAGGATTAGTCTACACTAGGAAAGACAGGGATTAATCAATGATAGCATGAATTTGTTAGGGCAGTAAAATTGTTTGATCAATTTGAGGTAATAAATGCCTTGATGATATCATTGCTGTTATAACTCACCTGGAATTCATAGGGCCTTTCGCAAATTCCATGATTAAAGACTGGTACAAAAGGTTACAGCCCATGTGATCCAGAGCAAGTTGGTAAATTGGATACAAAATTGGCTTGGTGATGGGAAGCCTGTTGCCAGTGGTGTACCACAGGAATCTGCTTTTACATTCAATTCTGAATTATTTATGTAAATTTGTACTAAATTGAAGGTGCTGATGAGATAAAAAAATGGTGGTGGTGTTGATATGATAGTGACCAGGATCATTGTTGCAAGAAGGAGTTGATATATCTTTAAAGGTGGATACAAATGTAATCCTTTGGGGAGATTAATAATGGCAAGGTATGCATAAATGAATAGTAAAATCCTAGCAGTATTGAGGAACAGAGGGACCTCAGTGAGCAAGTCCAAGAAAGTCACAACAAATGTAGATTGGGTTTTGAATAAGGCAACTGAGATGTTAGCTTTCATTGGCTGGGGACAAAAATGTAAGACACCATTTTTATGGAATATAGTGTAAGCCATGTATGTATATTGCTTGCAGTTTTGGCCACCACACTACAGGAAGGACTTGACATGATAGCACTAGAAAGGGTGCAGAAGTGGTGCAACAGATGTTGGCTGGACTTGATTGATTGAAAGACGCAGACCGGAAACGGGCCCTTCGACCCACAGAGTCCACGCTGCCCATAGATCACCTGTTCACAGTAGTTTTATGTTCTCCCGCTTTCTTATCCACTCCGTGGAGCAATTTACCGAAGTCCATTAACCTGCAACCTCGTCCGTCTTTGGGATGTGAGAGGAACCCCACGTTGTCACAGGGAGAAAGTACAAACTGCACACCGACAGCGGCCGAGGTCAGGATCGAACCCGGGGGGCACTGGCGCTGTGAGGCAACGGTTCTGCCAGTGGGAACCGAGCAGAGGATTGGCGGGACCCAAACGGTGACTGGGAGTCTGGATACACGATGGGCTCGGGTTCGGGTTAGCGGGCGGCTGCCGGGCGGGGCCGTGAGGCCGGCAGCTGTGCGAAGTGAGGCCGGTGTCTAGTCAGTGGGCGCCTTGTGTCCGGGGCGTCGCTAACGTCCAGGACTTGACCAAGGGTCAGAAGGTACAAAGCAAGTGGACAACCATTCATGTTCTGAGACTCATTCAGGGACACGTCGTGGGGCTGCTCCCTGCAGGCTCGGCCCGCAGCCTTGCCCTCTCCTCAGGGCAGGGTCGGACCTCCTCCCTGTGAGCCCGACCCTCGCCCTCTCCTCGGGCCCGGCCCGCAACCCATGTCCTTCCCCCAGGGATAGAGTCGGAGCCTTCTCCCGGGGCAGGATCAGAGCTCTCCCTTCCACCCGGTCCAGGGCTCCCCTTGCAGGCCCGGCCCGCAGTTGCCCGCGCATTTGGCGAGGTAACAAGCCGGATGAACCCTGAATCCCCGCGGGTCGGGCCTTGAGTAAGGAACCCACTAACGTCGCGTGTCCACCCCCTCCACAATGGTGCATGGCCCGCCGAATTACTCCAGCACTTTGTCTCAAGGTTTTAGCTTTACTTTGTGAACTAAAGTGGCAGGAAATGTTATGCCAAGGTGCTGACAATGCATTTACAATTGACGAAAAGGCAAAAGTGTGAAATAATCTGAAACGGAATCCCGAGGAGGTTAAGCACTTGAAATGACGGACTAAAAATAAACCAAGAGCAAGTTTCCTTTAAATTTTATTCTGCAATGGGTCCACACACTGTGTCAACATTTACTGAAACGAGCAACTCAACTGATGGCTGTGTTTAATCTGCACCTGAGCTCGCAGCAAGTGACTGACCGTCAGTGCCATAGCAACAGAAAATCAAACACGCTACAATAAATAGTTTAATAATTAATATAAATAGAATTAAATATGGTTTAAATAGCAGCTGACACTGTATGTACATTAAGGATTTAATCCCAGTTTGTAAACAGTCTACAGGTGGGAAGCTACTCGCCGTCGGTCGGAGATAGTGGAGCAAAAGGTCGGAAGAGTGAACTGAATGCGGGAAGATTGATGAGCAGGCGGTGCCGGCAGTGTTGCTCTTGGAGTCAGACCCTGGGAATGGGAGAGAAAAATCAACTGTGTGAGTTAAGGAGCCAATGCCCACAGTACAAAATCTAACATAGGAATTTTAACACCCACCATCTAATATTGCTTTAGCGACTTTGTATTAATAGGTTTAAGAAGGAACTGCAGATGCTGGAGCAATCGAAGGCACACAAAAATGCTGGAGAAACTCAGCGAGTGTGGCAGCGTCTATGGAGCGAAGGAATGGGTGACGTTTCGGGTCTAGACCCTTCTTCAGACCCGAAACGTCACCCATTCCTTCACTCCATATATGCTGCCTCACCCGCTGAGTTTCTCCAGCATTTTTGTCTTGTGTTAATAGGTGATGGGATTCACTGGGATAAGCTTCCTTTCCCACTAAAAGTCAGCATTTACAGTTTCTTGTATCACCACGAAGTGAGAGGAAACTGGTGATACCAATAAAGGATAGCAATAATAAACTGAATGTACGGATAGGGAGAGAGAGAAAGATGGTAGTAGGATTACAATTGGCGCAGATAGCTGGTGGTACAGCAGGGGGTTCAAGAAATTGTTACTTTTAATGGAGGTTGCCTTGCTAGGGCTTCTATCCTTCAGGTAAAGAATATTTACGAATTAAGTAATCAGGAAGTACGAGTAACAGAACAAAAATATCCGGGATCCAGAACACCAGAGTCAACCAGAGTTAAAATGAACATAACCAGTTTGGGAGTGAAGTGTGTTTCTCTTCAAATGTTGAGAATGGAAGGGCACTTTAATATGGCAAAACTATCAAAAGATGCAAGATCCCTAATTTAGTGACATATGGATGAGTTGCATATCCAGCTATTGTTGCTTGTTCCTGCAGAATAGGGCAAGCAGTTACCTTTCATGGGGAAAGGAGAATAATGAATGATTGGTAAGATGGGAGTGATCAATAAGGCACGGATGCTACGGTTAAGGTGACGGGGCGATGGGTTAGGAGAGGACGTGAGGGAATGGGCGGTGGTGACCGTGGGTGGGAAGCGGGAAACGGGGTCGGACGAGCTGAAGGGATGTGTCCAAGGTGCTGAAATTGAAGTTTAAGGTAGGTTTGCAATGTTTTTTCTCCGAATTGTAGGGAATACATTGTGATTATTTACTGAAAATTCATTGTATGAATGCCTTTCAAATGCGACGAGAGCGGCACACTCTTTCGCCGACCAGTTGTACACTGATAAAGAGCTGCAGTTCAAGTTACATATTTTAAGCAATCGTTTCCCGCGGTAGTTGGAAAACAGCTAACTTATTTACTCTGAACGGCCTATATTTGCTTTCCCAATTGGCCACATGCTCCCTGACGATATCTCGCAGTGTCCCACTTACCTCGACGTAAGTCGCTAACAGCCCAGGCCGCTCATGGACCCGATTCGATCCAGTTTCACTCCAAAGCAGCCCCGAGATCGTCCCTTTCTGCTTCTGCGTCGAAATCGGAGGGGGCTGGTGCTGAGGTCTTGGAGGATTCGCGCGAGGTTGGGGAGGCTGGCAATCTCCCGGGACTGGTCAGCGTTGAGATCGGACCGGGACGCGGCTGGGGGTGCTTCATTGGTCAGGTCCTCGGAGGTGGAGTAGCGGCCGAATTCGCCTTCCAGCAGTCTGCTCAGAGCCTGGGAACAAGAGAAAACAGGAAGCTTGAGAGGTCGGATTTAATTGTTCACTGTACGCATTGAATGTAAAACTGAACAGGAACAGGAACAGGTCATTTGGCCACAATGCCAGTGCCGAATATGATGCCAAGTTAAACTAATCTCCTCTGCCTGCATGCTATACATATCCCTCATTTTCCGCACATCTTCGTGCCTCTTAAACACCACTATCATATCTACCTCCACCACCATCCCTGACCGCACGTCCCAGCAACCCACCACCCTCTGTATTAAAAAAAAACATGATTCGCACATCTCCGTTAAACTTTACCCATGTCAGGGGAAAGCTATTGTGACTTGTATTGGAATTTATATCAAGTATGGCGCCTACCTGGAGAGAGAGAGGTAGCTGACATTTCCAAACGCCGATTAACTCAGCCGCGATTCATTAGGTGTGAAGCGACCCCCGAAGCACCAGTTCCTAACTAGGAATCGGTTCATAATTGCTGCTTGGTCGACCACTACTACGAGAGACAGTTCGGTTCATCGGAAAGGAAATGTCCGAAATATCACTCGCACACGATCAACAGTTGAAATGTGGTGGTTTTTTTTTTTTAACCTGGTCACCAACGAAATACATCACTGACCTGGCTTTGTCCAATCTCACGGATCGCCCATTACGGGCAGGTCTAGACTGCTGTGGCCATTGGAACTGATTCAATGGCCAGAGTTTGGTTTGCTCTGTTGTTCCCTAGATACTGTTGGACATCTTACCTGAAAACCTTCATCGGAGCTCGGTCTGGCGTGAACCTGGAAGAGGAGCAGAAGCAAGAGTCCGCAGTAGAAGTTCACGTTTCCGCTCATCTCTGAGCTTCTGATTGGATTGGATCTCGGCGCTTCAAACTCTCCGCTCGCTGTCTCTTTTCCACTGCCTCTTGTGCTGAGACTCGGTCTCTTTTATTGCTCTCCTGGCTGACGTCATCCCACCGCGAATTACCACCCTGGTTATTAATAAAGCCATCACCTCCCCGTCACTTCTCTGAGATAAAATGAATAGAAAATGTGGTGACATTTCCACGTGTCACTAGATGAGATGGTCTGTACGTGAGTTAGTTTATGTGGCGATGCCAGTCACTGCCATCTGAGCGTTGTCATTTTAAGCAGACTTTTAAATCAATTCACTTTGAGCATCGTGGACAAGCGAATGCCAGATCTTTGGGCTGCCCTGATAAATGTGAGTCGAAGTGAACGCATTGCATTGCTCAAAGCTCACCTGACCGCCGATTACCACAGAGACATTTTTTTTGTTCATTAAGATAAATTACTCGAAGTCGAATTAAGCTGCTTTCATAATACAAAATACTTACAAGGTAGGCAGCAAGTAGTCACTAGCGGATCCAGTACTTCTTGCTTTATAATGCAACATGCTCGGAATTCCCCACTATCAGCTAACTTTGGCCACTGTCTATGTTCAGGCATTAGTAATGCTCAACCTTTGGGATAGCTCAAAGTGTAAAATCGGCACTTTCCGCGTTCAGGTGGGGGAGTAGGAATAGTTGGGACAGATGTCACAGCAATTCAACCTGTGACTGGCGTTTTAGTCAGAGGGTGGTGAATCTGTGGAATCCATTGCCACAGAAGGCCGTGGAGACCGTCACTGGATATTTTTAAGGCAGAGATCGATAGATTCTACATTAGTACGCGTGTCAGGGCCTATGGGGAGAAGGCAGGAGAATGGGGTTAAGAGGGAAAGATAGACCAGCCATGATTGAATGGCGAAGTAGACCTGATTCTGCTCCTATCACATGAACTTTTTACCCCCTTCACATAGCACAAGAAAAACACATTTTCTTTAACCAGCGATCGGGAATGATTGGTCGCAATCAAATTCCCTTCGCCCCGGCATGTTATTTGGCATCTGGACTAACAGGGACAGTGGTCAGTGTCAACATTTGTAACATAGTCACTAAAAGGAGAGCTGGTGGGTGGACTCAGTGTGTCAAGTAGTATCAGTGGAGGGAGATGGACAATTGACATTTCAGGGGACCCTTCACCTGGTCTTCCAGCAGTTTCCCTTTTTTTTGCTCCAGATGCCAACATCTGCAGTCTGGTGTACCACGTTAATATTTTTTGTTATGGATTTGACCTGTCTGTATTTACAAGTGCCACGGACAGAAAATTAAAAATATGATCGTGATGCTCTTTGGGATACGCCACGGTTGTGAAAATCATGTACCAATCAGGCTCACTCTTTCTTTCAATACGCTCCATCGCCTATATGAAATTTGTGTGTATTACACAAAGTGTTGGAGTAACTCGGTGGGTCAGGTACCATCTCTGGGGGACATGGGTAGGTGACGTTTCGGGTGGGGACCCTTCTTCAGACTCAAGAAGTGTGCGATTTACTCGTGTGGCTTTGAACCAGCAAAGGCGATTTAAACCAGAAGGTACACAAAAATGCTGGAGAAACTCAGCGGGTGCAGCAGCATCTATGGAGCGAAGGAAATAGGCAACGTTTCGTCCCGAAACGTTGCCTATTTCCTTCGCTCCATAGATGCTGCACCCGCTGAGTTTCTCCAGCATTTTTGTGTACCTTCGATTTTCCAGCATCTTGCAGTTTCTTCTTAAACGATTGAAACCAGGCTCATTAGCGAAATGATAAGCCGACGGTAGGATACCCAGAGTTTGGGTGACGCGCCAGGATTCATTAAACCAGGCACATAAGTGGGATGACTTTGAGTTGTGACAATGGAAGTCCTTACAGTCGCTGTAACCTTTTAAAGAATTGACAGTGGAAGTCTGAGCCGCATGGAATGTTTCGGGAGTTGTGTCATAACTTGGTAGATTCACACTGCAGCTCCATGACAGGAGATAATTGGATGGCGAGATCTGATAAGCTATGTTCTGTGCAGTCTCCCATGCCCCCCTTCATTATAATTCTATCAAACGCTATACTCAAAGAAACTTTATTTAGAATTGTATTTCCCTATTGAATAAAGTTTACTTCAATTAATATCAGTGAATTTTAGTTCACGGCCCAATTGAGCTGTTTGATAGTGGGTTATGTTTGTGTCGCATCATAATGTTCTTAACTTTAAGTAAATGCGCAAGATTTTACTTCGGAGTCACGTGAGTGACTAGGTGAGAACCCCGCTTCCAACGCATGCGTGTCATATCGCTACACGCATTGCAACGAGTCACAGCAGGGGGAACGACGTTCCCCTAGTGGAGAATTTGAAAGTCGGGAGCAGCAGGTAAGAGACTCTGCGTTCCTTCCACTTACCTTTTAGGTGGAGACATGGACCGGATCCACGAAGGCTGCGGAAAACTGGCGGGGGAGAACCGCGGAGTGCGGGCAGCCGGCAGCAGCAGCAACGGCACGGGAAACTTCCGGAGAGGAAACAGCTGTGCCCGACTTCGCTCCCGCACCGGCAAAATTCACTTCTCGGCCGGGCGGGAAGCGAAGCAAAAGACGTCCCATATGCCAGTCTCAAGCGAGTCTGGCTTGGAGCAGTCGCCAGCGGCCAGTGCCGAGATTACCGGGGCCGGTTGAAGCAGCTCGAGGACAGGGAACAACCACGAGGGACCAGTGCTGTAAGTACCGGGGTTGGTCCGAGGGGTCCCTACGGCAGCCGGGAGCGGCCAGTGCCCGTGAGCACCGGGGTCGGCCCGAGCGGTTGGAGCTAACGGGCATTGGAGCTGGTTTGACCGGCTGGAGAACAACCGCAAGCGACCAGTGCCCGTGAGCACCGGGGTCGGCGGTTGTTCAAGGATATCCTCCGTGGCAGGCTCCGGGAGATGGAGGCTGCCACAGTGGGCAACCAATAAGCCCCACAGCGGTACCCCTCGGGGGCTGCACAGTGTCTCTTCCTCATCAGAGGAGAACACGGAGGATCAGTTCTGGGCAGACCCTGAACGGGCCGCAGAACTACTCATCCCCAGCAGACCCTCCGTGGCAGACTCCGGGAGATGGAGGCTGCCACAGTGGGCAACTAGTAAGCCCCACAGCGGTACCCCTCGGGGGCTGCACAGTGTCTTTTCCTCATCAGAGGAGAACACGGAGGATCAGTTCTGGGCAGACCCTGAACGGGCCGCAGACCCACTCACCTCCAGTGAGTCTGGGGTGAAAGGAAACATGTTGGAACTCCCTGAGGGACGCTCAGGCCAACGGTGTGCGGGAGGCTCAGTGCCCGTGAGCACTGCACCGCGCTGGAATTGCAGTTGCAGCGCCGCAGGGAAGTACTGACGGCACAGGGTACGTGAACACTGCACCGCGTTGGCACTGCAGGACCTACACCTGGGAGAACATACCTCGTTGGAGGGATGCAGGTCCAAGAAGAAAGCCTCTAGTGGGTAAGTCCCGTGGCAGCACCTTTTTACATGGCTGTAGCTTACTTCTATTACTACAGGGAAGTGCTTGAGGGAATGACAGATCCAGGAGATGAAAGCAGCACCTTCTATAGGGCTATATCATGCTGTCTCCCTCCCCAGCAGATTATTCTATCAGAAGAATGCTGGGGTCAAGTCCTGGACAGGTAATAGATATATTGCTGTAACTATGAGGTGATGCCATTCTTAGTCACCAAGCCATAGAGTGCATTATTGGTCATTTCCTGATAGAAATACAGGAATTATATGTTGAGATGAAGGATTTAGCAGGCCAAAATTGATGGCATATTCCATCCTCATCTGGCAGTCACAAGGGAGTGTCTGTTTTATGTTTCAGGGGAAATCAACAGGGATAAGTTAAAGCTAACTGGGGAAGATCTATTAACCAGATTAGAAGCTAGCATAGACCACGTGGCTTGCTATCAACTGGTGGGGCTAACATTAGCCATAGCTGTCGCTGGCCACCGAGGATTGTAAATCCATGAATGTGCTAACCATTTATTTATGCTCCTGGAACATCCAACCGGGATTGACGCGGGCCTGCGTTAACCCCAAACCTCCAAGCAAAACCCTTTATTTGGAGGTGACCCAGCTAGAAGGTCAAGGAGTTGGACGATGAAGCCAATCTGGAGCTCACCTAGACGTCCAAACATCGTCCTCAAAGGTATCGCCTTATGCTGGAAGATGTATACACCCACAACACACGGCCTCGGGGATCCAGAAGGAAACAGAAACCCACTGGTAACTAAGGAAGTCTGGTTCTTACTAAATTAAGGCAGGAAGAAGGTTGGTTCACATGGCAGTGACTTTGCCGTAAGGAAGGGTACAGCCTTAAGGGATGCTTGCAGGGAACTAAACCATCCACCAGACTGGGAGTAGAATATTGGCATTAGGGGCTGTGTGTGCCAGCCACATGATATCGTGACCTTTACATAATCAAATTACTGAGCGCTAACACGCGTCACTCAATAATTTACGGATCATTCTGACAGACCAATGAAGCAACCAACAGAGGCCACTATGGTACTAAAAGGTGGAACATACATTCACCATTAACACGGTCAATATGTTAGTAACTTTACCAATAGATAAAGCCGCAGCCCTACAGGAGGACTGCAGCAAGCTTCTTAACGCCAACAGAAATGGTGTATCCAAAGAAACATTTGGATATCGGCAACATACCTACTAGGGAAGCTAAATTCAGTGGCAGACACCAGGTCACGCAAATTTAACGAAAACACGGAATGGATGTTAAATAAAAAAGTATTTGCTGAAATTACAGCAAAATATGGTACGCCAGATATTGATCTTTTTGCATCCAGGTTGAATCACCAACTACCAAGGTATGTGTCCTGGGAACCAGACCCTGGGGCAGAAGCTACAGATGCTTTCTCACTGCATTGGGGGAAATTGTGTTTTTATGCATTTCCTCCGTTCTGCCTCATCAATCGGGTACTAAGGAAAATTCAACAAGATTCGGCATCTGGGATTCTCATAGTACCCGATTGGCCTACTCAACCGTGGTTTCGGTTATACAGGGGATGGTGTTAGAACCATGTTCCCTTATTGGACATAGCCAAAATTTACTAATTCATCCAGTGACTGAGCGCAGTCACCCATGCCATAAGAATATGGATTTGTTGATTTGTAGACTCTGAAAGACCCACTACACGGCATGGGGCTGTCAGACAGGACTATGAATCCCATCACATCAGCACAAAGACTGTCAACACAAAAGCAGTACCTCGGACATATCAAGAAATGGGGCAAATACTGCTTTGACAACAACCTAGACCAAAGAGCCAAGAACATTCCGGCCGTATTGGAATTTCTAACAAGCCTCCATTGTGATAAACGATTGGGCTACAGTGCCATTAATAGTGCCAGAAGTGCACTCTCCAATTACCTATCGCAAGGAACGGAGCGGCACACGGTGGGAACGCACCCCCTGGTAACAAAACCTATGATGGGCATATTTAATGCAAAACCCCCAAAAACCAGGTACTACAGAATCTGGGATGTGGGTGTCGTTTTGACCATGCTGAGAAGTTGGTCGCCCATAACATCATTATCACTTCGGAAACTGACCATGAAGATGGTTATGTTCATGGCGTTAGTTACCGCACAACGAGTCCAGTCATTAAACAAACTGAGGCTGGACTGCTTGATGATCTCACCCGAGAAACTGGTATTTGTCATACATGATTTAATAAAACAAAACAGACCAGGTTCATCGGGGCAAGTGATCGAATTTATGGCATATCCAAATGACGAAAGTCTGTGTATAGCCAAACATATCCTATTATACATGGAAAATACCAAGATCATTCGAGGTCAGGAAATGGCTCTGTTAATTTCTTACAAGAAACCGCACAAAAGGGTCACGACCCAAACTATCTCAAGGTGGCTGAAATATGTCCTAAAGATGGCAGGAATAGACACTAATGTTTTAAATCTCATTCCACCAGGGCTGCAGCGACGTCCGCAGCAAAAATTCTGGAGGTGCCCACAGACCAAATCCTCAGAATGGCAGGATGGTCATCGGGAAAGACTTTCCAAAGGTTTTATAACAAACCAGTTTTGGATCCATCATCAATTTCTGAAAGCATGTTACGTTCAATAATATAATTTGCCCGAAAGGTTACAGGGCTATGATTTCAACTTAATCAATTTATTTTTCGTAATATCACACAAGTTTTTGTATGGGTGTGTTCAAAAATTGCTAATGATACCTTTCTCCCAATACTCAAGGCAGTTGTGAAGCATGGACTCATTCCACGGCATGAGGTCACAGAGCTTTGAAATCTTCACGTAGTCACTCACGTGACTCCGAAGTAAAATAGTAAGATTAAACGAGAACTTACCAGTTTGAAGTTTGATCTGTATTTTATGAGGAGGAACGTTGAGGGAATACGTGCCCTCCGCACCCACCCTCCTATGATCATATCAAAAACTGGTATCTCTTTGATAATCTTACTATGTTAGGTCATTATAGTTTTCTGTGACCTCACATCGCTGCTTTGAAGAATGACACGCATGCGTTGGAAGCGGGGTTCTTCACGTATTCCCTCAACGTTCCTCCTCATAAAATACAGATCAAACTTCAAACTGGTAAGTTCTCGTTTAATCTTACTATTCTGGTGTCTGTCTGGCTGGGAGATTTGGAAGTGTGTTGGAATATGCGGGGTTAATGTGTGTTATTTGCAGCAATGGGGGCAACGCTGACTTCTTGCCATCTTTTCGACCTCATCGTATCTAACGTTTTTCTGGAGAAACAAACACTTATTGGTAACACATCATCCATCTGGGCACCCATAACCTGATTTTGTTTGTTTTTTAATTTACATCCAAACTATGAAATATTTTGGCCAGGCTACTTTATATAAACATTGATCGATTCTCCTAGAGAGACACACAGGCTGGAAACAGGCCCTTCTGCTCAACGTGCCCACGCCGACCAACATGCCCTATCTACATTGATCCCACCTGCATACTTTTAGACGATATCCTTCTAAACCTATCCTATCTATGTACCGGTCCAAATGTGTTTTAAACATTGTGATAGTACCTGCCTCAATTTCCTCCTCCGGCAGCTCGTTCCATAGACCTGCCACCCTTTGAGTAAAATATTGCCCCTCAGCTTCCTATTAAATCTCTCGCCCCTCATCTTAAACCGATGTCCTCTGGTCCTTGATTCCCCTACTCTGGGTAAAAGGCTCTGTGCATATTCCTTATCTATTCCTCTGATGATCTTATACACCTTTATAAGATCAGCCCTCGTTCTCCTGCGCTTCATGTTATAAAGTCCTAGCCTGCACAAATCTCCCTATAGCGCGGGCCGTCTAGTCCAGCAAAAGAACGTCGTTCCTATCACAGAGTGACCAAAACTCAACACAATACCTCAAACGTGGCCCCGCCAATGTCTTGTACCTCTCTTGGGTAAGAAGTATTGACATACAACCGCGTTCATTTCCAGAAGTACAGGAATGAGGAAGGGTGGGGATGGGACACTTCTGTAGCCTGTACTTTGTAAGCTCGTGTGGCAACACTGGCTCCCGCCGGTCCACAAATGGAGGGAAGCGGGGAGGTGGGAGAAGAGTGGTGCCGGAGGATTCGGGGCAAATTTGGGATGCCCGGGTTGTTTCAGATATCATGTTTGTGTGATTTGCCATCGAATAAAGCAATAATGTTATTTGGAGGCACAAAGAACTGCAGATGCTGGAATCCTGGCCAAAACACAATGTGCTGGAGGAACTCAGCGGGCCAGGCAGAATCTGTGAAGGGTCGGGATCCTTCTTCAGACTGAATAGATTGACGAGGGTTTAGTTGGGAGATGCAGCATGGAAACAATTTCCTCGGCCCTCCGAGTCCACGCTGACTATTGATCGCACCAGTTCTCAGTAGTTCTATGTAATCCAACTGTTTCACTCACTCCTTACATGCCAGGGGGCGATTTACAGAGGCCAATTAACTCGCACGTCATTGGGACATGGGAGGAAACCGGAGCACTCAGAAGAGACCTACGTGGCCACAAGGAGAACGTACAAACTCCATACAGGCAAGATAAATCCCGGGTGTCTGGTGCCTTGAGGCAGCAGGTCCACCAGCTGCGCCACTCCGTGCCCGAAGGTGGGGAATTGAATTGTAATAATGGAACGACTTCCGCCACTTTGACCCGAAGTATTGATCACATCCGAAATTGCTGGGGGCTCATTTTCACGACTGTTGCCTTCAGCCATCCTCAACCTGACAGGGCATGTTCACCAGATCAGCAGTTGCTAAGTGTCTTCTGAGCAAACAAGTGAGGCGAACGTTTATCAAGGTGTACCTACAACTAAAGAAAAGATGACCTTGCTACCAACCCCGACTAGAAACCATTCTAAAGTTCATGGGCAACATCAATGTTCAGATGGGGTTTGGGATGTTCAGATGAGGTTTGGGACGTTGCAGTGTACGAGAAAGAAAGATCTCTTCAGATCCACCATGATCATTACTCCGTGCCCACGGCATGGACGAAATACTTTAATAATCTCACCTGAGAATGAAAAGTCAGTGAAGGTGCAGCACATCCCACCTCCAAACAACTGGAACAGCTGCTGGCCATAATATTCCATGTTTAATCCCCCATTTTGTGAATATTAATCTTTATAAACCATGACATTCTAAGCATTCCTGTAGCCCAGCATAAGTCCTCTCAACAGTTGTCCCCGCGTCTCATTTCACACAGACCCCAGCTACTAATTCCTTGAATACAAATGACACAAGCACATTCCACTAGCCTTCCCATAGAGGATAATGTGACACGGTCACCAATAGCAGCAACAGAATGGCGATGCTTAATAGGCTTCATTGGCTTAATGTTACAGAGGAGAGTATCTGGACTTTAAAAAAACATTTGACAAGGTCCCACACAAGAGATTAGTGTGCAAAATTAGAGCACATGGTATTGGGGGAAGGGTATTGACATGGATAGAGAACTGGTTGGCAGACAGGAAGCAAAGAGTAGGAATTAATGGGTCCTTTTCAGAATGACAGGTAGTGACTGGTGGGGTGCCGCAAGGTTCGGTGCTGGGACCCCATTTGTTTACAATATATATTCATGATTTAGACTAGGGAATTAAATGTAATATCTCTAGGTTTGCAGACGACACAAAGCTGGGTGGCAGTGTGAGCTGCGAGGAGGATGCTATGAAGCTGCAGGGTGACTTGGATAGGTTGGATGAGTGGGCAGAAGCATGGCAGATGCAGTATAATGTGGATAAATGTGAGGTTATCCACTTTGGTGGTAAGAACAGGAAGGCAGATTATTATCTGAATGGTGTCAGATAATGAGAAGGGGAAGTGCAACAAGACCTGGGTGTGCTTGTACATCAGTCACTGAAAGTGCATGCAGATACAGCAGGCAGTGAAGAAAGCTAATGGCATGTTGGCCTTCATTGTGAGAGGATTTGAATTTAGGAGCAAGGAGGCCCTACTGCAGTTGTACAGGGCCCTGGTGAGACCGTACCTGGAGTATGATTTAAATCTTTTTATTTGAATTTCACAGCAATTTGCATACATACAATGATAACAGACAGTGACAGTCAAGGCATAATTGTGCAACAGTATGTAAGCGACCCTCAAAGCCCTTACCCTTACCCACCTTCAACCCACCCGAATCAGGTCGGAACCAAACGGGGACAAACAACACTCACATACATACACATCCACACAAATATGGTAAGATAAACGAAACAAAAAGTACTAAAAAAAAAAAAAAAAAAAAAAGGGGGTCACTAATAACAGTAAATAAGTAAGTAATTAAATAAATAAGTGTGGGGAGGGGGGGTGTTAAGGGGAGAGCAGCTGCAGTAGAGCAGAACAATGGTGGAGAGCACTCAGTCCTCTTCCGAGTCCGGGGACAAGTTGAGAGAGTTAACAAGTTCCAAGAAAGGGTTCCATGTATCTAGGAATGTCTTGGTAGAGCCTTTGAGAGAGAACCTAAGTTTTTCAAGCTTTAAATTGTAAAGCACCTCCTTAATCCAGCGGGTGTGTGTCGGGGGACAGGTGAGCCTCCAGTTAAGCAAGATCAGTCTCCGGGCTAACAAGGTTGTAAAAGCTAGAACCTGTTTCACCGCAACAGAGAGGTTGGTGTTGGGAGGGGTACCGAAAATGGCTGACAGTGGGTTTGGAGGAATAGTCTGGCCGTAGGCTCTGCTTAGCACGTCGAAAGCACTCCTCCAAAAGGCTGCTAGCTTAGGGCAAGACCAAAACATATGGCTATGGTTGGCAGGGGATTGATTACATCTGTTGCAGGTGTCCCTAACAGCGGGGTAAATTCTAGATAATCTTGCATTTGTGTAGTGGACTTTGTGAAGGACTTTGCATTGGATTAGGCCATGATGGGCACATATGGAGGAAGAATGGGTCAAGTCCAAGGCAGAGTCCCATTGCTGGTCTATTAGTTTCGTATTCAGCTCACCCTCCCACGCAGCTTTTAATGAGGTATGAGGTTTCAATATAACCGACCCTAACAAGTTATACAAAACAGAGATGCATTTCTTCCGGTTGGGATCTAGAGCTAAGATGGTATCGGTCAAGGTTTCAGGGGGGCGATTTGGGAAATGGGGGAATGTCTTCTTCACAAAATCCCTAATTTGGAAAAAATGAAAACGGTGGGAGTTTGGGAGGCTATAGTTGGACGAGAGCTCCGCAAAAGATGAAAAGATGCCATCCTTGTATAGGTTTTTGATACTACTGATACCATAGCTATGCCAGGTTTTGAATGCGTGGTCTGTACTTGAAGGTTTAAAGATGTGGTTTTTAAGCAGTGGGGTCAAGATGGAAGGGCCTTGTAAACCAAAGTTTTTCCTGAGTTGACTCCATATCTTGAGCGAGAGGGACACAATTGGGCCTGCACCCACAGATGTTATAGGAAGGGGGAGTTGGGAGCATAGGACAGACCGCAACGGGAGATGTGAACTCGCCTTTTCCATGTGTACCCAGGTCGGTAGGTGGTCGCAATCATCATTCATCCAATACAGGAGTTTTTGCAAGTTAGCTGCCCAATAATATCGCCTAAAGTCAGGAAGTGCCAAACCGCCGTCACTCTTAGGAGACTGCAGTATCGCCTTTCGGATTCTAGCCGGTTTGCTACCCCATAAAAATTTAGATATTGTCCTTTCTAATTTATCAAAAAAAGATTTAGTGATAAGTATAGGGACGTGCTGGAAAAGTTACAGGAATTTGGGTAGGACGACCATCTTGACCAGATTTATCCGGCCCACGAGGGATAGCGGTAAAACTGACCAGCGGTTAAAATCTCTTTCAGCTTTCTCAACCAGAGGCAGAAAGTTTGTGCGGAACATATCAGATAAGGGTGTTGTGATAAAGACGCCGAGGTAGCGAAACCCGTCCTCTGCCCATTTGAATGAGGTTAAAGAGTGAGGGAGATGCTTAGCCAATGAGTTAATCGGTAATAGCTCACTCTTTTGGTAGTTAAGTTTATAACCAGAATACGCACCAAACCGTTCTAAAATATTCGTAATCACAGGGAGAGAGCTGACTGGGTTCGAGATGTACAGGAGCAGGTCATCCGCATACAATGAGACTTTATGAGTTGTGTCGAACCGTGTAATACCTTTAAAGCCCTTCACTGAGCGTAACCAGACCGCCAAGGGTTCTATCGCGACAGCAAACAGAAGTGGTGATAACGGGCAACCCTGTCTGGTACCTCTCTGAAGGGGGAAGTGGGGCGACAGTGTGCCGTTTGTTCGTACCTGGAGTATTATGTGCAAATTTGGTCTCCTAATTTGAGGAAGGACATTATTGCTATTGAGGGAGTGCAGCCTAGGTTCACCAGGATGGCGGGACTGACATATGGTGAACGAATGGGTCGACGGGGCTTGTATTTGCTGGAATTTAGAAGGATGAGAGGATATCTTATACAAACATATAAAATTCTTAGAGGATTGGTCAGGGCAGATGCAGGAAAAATGTTCCCAATGTTGGGGGATTCCAGAACCAGGTATCACAGTTTAAGAATAAGGGTTCGGCCATTTAGGACTGAGTTGAGGAAAAACCTTTTCACCCAGAGAGTTGTGAATCTGTGGAATTCTCTGCCACAGAAGGCAGTGGAGGCCAATCCCCTGGATGTTTTCAAGAGACAGTTAGATTTAGCTCTTAGGGCTTAGGGAATCAAGGGATATGGGGAAAAAGTCAGTGTGGCTCGAACCCTTATTGCCTATCGGCCCAACCGCTCCACAGAAGTTGCCACTCTACCACGCTGCACACAGTACTCACTCATCTGGAAAACAAAAACACCTACGCCAGAATCCTGTACATTGACTTCAGCTCAGCTTTTAATACCATCATCCCACAGAGACTTGTGGAGAAAATAACCCTGCTGGGCCTCAACACCACCCTGTGTCACTGGATCTTGGACTTTCTGACAGAGAGACCGCAGTCAGTCCGTGTTGGCAAGAACACCTCAGGCTCGATCACGCTGAGCACCGGCTCCCCTCAAGGCTGTGTGCTCAGCCCGCTGCTGTTCACACTGCTCACACATGACTGTGCTGCCAGATTCAGGGACAATAAGATCATAAAATTCGCGGATGACACAACAGTGGTGGGACTCATCAGCGGAGATGATGAATCAATGTATAGGGAGGAAGTAAAACAACTAGTGGACTGGTGCGGCAACAACCATTTTGCATGAAATGTCGACAAAACAAGGAGATGATTGTCGACTTCAGGAAGGCGCAGCCAAAACACACACCCCTCAACATCAGTGGCACCACAGTGGAGAGAGTGGAGAGTATTAAGTTCCTTGGAGTGCAAATTACAGACAGTCTCACCTGGTCCAGGAACAACACTGGGATTGTCAAACGGGCCCATCAGCAATTGCACTTCCTGAGGAAACTCAAACAGGCCTCACTCCCCACCAACATCCTCAAGACTTTCTACAGGGGCACGGTGGAGTCTGTACTCACGTACTGCATAAACACGTAGTACTCCAACTGCAACTGCTCAGACAGGAAGGCTCTGCAGAGGGTAGTGAGGGGAGCAGAGAGGATCATTGGCGTCTCCCTACCCTCGGTACAAGAACTGTTCCAGAGCCGCTGTCCGAAAAAAGCTCTGAGAATAGCTAAGGACAAACTGCACCCCCTCCACACACACACCTGGATCTCCTGCCATCAGGCAAGAGATACCGTAGCATCAAAGCCCGGAATACCAGACTGCTAAACAGGCTGTGAGGCTGCTAAACAGTCACTCTGTACTCACCTGATTCTGCAGCTTTGCACTGACATTTTAATATCTCTGGCACTGGCCACTCAAATCAGCTGCCCTGGACATTTTAATGATTGGTTTTATTGTATTTTAATGTTGCTGTTTTACCTGCTTTTAACTATTTATACTGTTTAATCAGGGACTGGATTGTTTTTACTGTTATTATGTGTGAAATGTTTTAAGTTTCATGTGCGATGCTCTGGTATTCCCTGGGAAACGTCTTCTCATTTCGCACTGTACAACTGTTGCTTTGCAAGATGACAATAAAAGTTGATTGATTGACCCTCATCCTGTAATCTATAATGATTTACAGCATTTGTGTTCACATTTGATTTCATATTCTCACATCTCAAGCTTACTATTAGGCTTTTCCTTTGTATGGATAGAGAGTGGAAAGTTAACATAAAAAGTATCATCACTCAGTTTTATGCACCCAGTTACCAGATCAGATACTATAAGTGAATATAATTTAGTAGTTATCTTGGAGGTATGATTAACACCTGGTAGGACACAGGCATAAGGAGCTTACAACCAAGGCAATATGTAAGGACAGTACTGGTTGCAGCTCTCCTGAGGTCAAGGATGTAGACATCCTGTTGGGAAGGATTAATCAAAATGAATCAGAGCTTGAGTCTAGGTAGAGTGAACAGGAAAGAACTATTCCCTTCACCTATGGAGTCAATACCTAAAATGCACAGATTTAAGGTAATGGAAGACAATGTTTTCACCAAGTGGAGGAAACGGCCAAGAACTAAGTATTGAAAAGGAAAGAAAGGGTAGTAAATTGTTATCAACTCAATAAGTGTTGAGTTGAACACTTGATGTTCTCTGGCCTAGGAAGGTTGTGAGGAGAAAGTTAGGCTATGGAATTACGCAGTTCCTTTCGCCTGCAATGTTCGCAGTCACTGCATGGCTTATATGGTCATAAACTTAAATGATATAATGATTCGGTTAATGTGCCAACATCATTATATGAGGAAGAAATTTCCCCAGTGTTATATTGAGGAACGACCATGGGCATTAGGTACTCACCGCAGTCCGCCCCAGATTATTTGGGAAATGTATTAGATTATGTAATCTGTTGCCAAATTTTGACCAGTCAGCAGGCATTTAATGTTGGAATCAGATCAATATTGACACCAGTCTGTTCACACCTCTGCCCACACTAGATAAAGTCTGGTATCTATATTGTGTTTTTAAAGCATATAATCTAATTCTGAGCAAGCAGGTGGGTCTGAAATCATAGATTGCAACAACAAATATGTTGCTGGACATGATTGTGTAACTTTATTGGACACAGTTTGTGATTTAGTACAACTTTAATTCCTCCCGGAGGGAACAATTTAATATATGTAAATGAAAGGGAATGGAACATGCATTTTCATAGCCAATGAAGTATTTCTCATATTCCAAAGGCTCTTTAGTTGTCGTGCATCTGGAATTAGGGTATCAGGGGTTATGGGGAGAAGGCAGGAGAATGGGGTTAGGAGGGAGAGATAGCCACGATTGAATGGCGGAGTAGACTTGATGGGCCGAATGGCCTAATTCTGCTCCTTTCACCGATGACCTAATTATTAAAGAATGTAAAACAAAGAGGCATGCCCCTGGAGCTCTCCGTATTTCTAAATTCCTTTCAAATGACGATTTAAATGCTGTTTCTAAGTTTAGTGACCATTGCAACAAGCAAGGTTCTGCCCCATTGCTGATGGATGAGATTGTTCCAAATTCTTTGTCTATCCCCTTCCAATAAACGGAGATATTCAAATTATATTGAGTCATATGAGGTGCACAAAGCATCAATCCCATTGGCAGCAATGCTGTGCTCAACAGCCAATCGTTCCTAAAGCTCAACTTTTGTTGCTGAACTTTAATGATCTCACAAACATGGAATGCAAAACAACATAAACAACACGTCAGTTTTTTTTGGCATTGCTTTATTATTGTCAACGTACCGAGATACAATGAAACACTTAGTTCTGAGTGCTATCCAGGTTAATCACATCATACACGAGTACAACTGGTAGTGCAAGAAGAGAAAGGAAACAGAGTGCAGAATATAGTGTTACAGCTACAGAGAAAGTACTGGTGAAAAGTGCAAGGGCCGCGACGAGGTAGATCGGGAGATCGGGAATACATCCTCAGCATATAAGAGGTCCGTCCACCAGTCTGATAACAGCGGGAGGGAGCTTTTCTTGAATTTGATGATAGGTGCTTCTGAGAGATGGGATTGGCCGTGGTGTGTATGCGGGGTCATTGATTATGTATGCCTGGTCATTGCTTATGTTGGCTGATTTCCCGAGGCAGCGTGAAGCACAGATGCAGTCAATTGGCGGTCGCCTCAACAAGCTCGATGCATCTTCATAACCATCTAAGGTGCCGGGATGGAAGTATATTATCATTTATAAAGTGGTTTCAATTGTTACTGGTGATGTTTTTATCAACCCCTTCTTTTGCTTTGTGCTTTTATTGTACACCCACCTAAAAATGAAAAGCATGGTGAACTATCGATCTTCATCCCACACCCTCATGAAACAACATTGATTTTCAATGGTAAGGATTAGCCAAAAGTAAATGAAGGATGTTTTCATATCTCACACGCTGAAGATGTCATGAACAAAATTCAGCATTGATGGAAAAGTACAAATAAAATAAATAATGTATTGTTAGCGTGTCCTGGTTAATTTTACAACTATTGGCTTATTTTGACTTCCACATCAAGTGCACCAACTTCGCGTTCCAACAGTTAGACGAACATCACACAGATGAGTTTCAAATAAATACATTTCTCTTAAATTAATATAAATAGCTGTTCATACAAACAAAAATTAAATTCGGGAACATTTACACGATCCTATTAAGGATGGTTGCCAGCGAAATCAAACTTGTAAACATCCTACGGTGTCACTAGAGCTTAACAATAGGTTTGCAGAAAACGAGTCGAAAGAGCTGTTGTGGAAGTAAACTTTGAAGTGTGGAAAGTGCGTTGTCCTCGCTGTCCCGCGCTTTCACTGAAGCCCTGGAAAAGAAAAGAGAACGTCAATTTCATACGTGCCTCAGATTTAAAACCTAATGATTGTTTTAATCGTGATTTGATTCAAATAGAGTGAGGATTCAAGAATGTGCATAATTGGGAAAATTGCATTTTAACCTCCCTTATACATCCCTTCCACAAATAGCATGTTTGCATGTACTTTCATTTTCTACATCTAGACAACAATGGAATTAATGAAACAAACATCATTCTTTGCCCTTTAAGAAAGCTTTCTTTGAGTTGAGAGTGAAATACCAGTTATCTCCAGAGTTTGCCACCTTCTCTATTGTTTTCAGCCAACTTCAAGTTGCAAACGTGATTGGTGGAGTAGCAGGAACGTTGTTTCTATGGTATTCCTACCTTTATTCTAGACCTCCCAATAGTTGGCCCACTGTTAATAATTTGCTAAACTAAATTTATTTTACATGATGTACATGTAACCTTTTTTTAACCAAACATTTCGTTAATTACACCCAACCGGTAACTGCTTTCATTTTAAACTTAAAGTAAACGTGATCGGTGAAGAGTGGTACTTGCCCAATTAGAGATCTCTTACCTAAAGTGACACGATCAACATCCCAGGCTACTCATTGCACCAATTCTATCCATCTTCATTCCAAAGCAGCCTCGTGATGACCCTTTCTTACTTCTGCTCCTGGATCTGAGAGGACCGTTGGCAATGTCTTGGAGGATTCTAAGCAGTGAACCATCAGAAACGGTGTGTCTGCTTTCGAGGTCCTGCGAGTCCCTGTCCCATCCTCGTTCCAGTTCACGTTGGCCATCTTGCAGATGGAAGGAGGTGTCGATCGGTGATGTGTCGTCTGCTTCGGCGTCGGCCTCTTCATCAGTCAGAAAGCGCTCAACTTCCTCCAGTCGTTGAGTCAAATCCTGCAAATCACAGGAATGAGGAGAGTCAACTTCGTAAACTTCCAAGTACATGTTAAACAACCTAAACTAAGAGCATGAAAACAAATTATAGAACTGGATATGTAATCATGACAGAACAATGTAGTCGGGTTTCGGCCCGAAACGTCGCCTATTTCCTTCGCTCCATAGATGCTGCTGCACCCGCTGAGTTCCTCCAGCAATTTTGTGTACCCCAGAACAATGTAGGGCGGGTCTGTTGAAATATATCTATCAAATGCGATATTCCCACTACCATGTAGTTGTGTTCTATATGGATTTTTAATGACCGCCAATTTAGAACTTTTTAAATAAGACTTTTTATAGGAAGATATTCATCTTAAATTGATGCTATCCCTATTTTTGGATAGGAAATGTAATATGTCGAAATCGTCTCAAAATTTATTCTTTTTTCAAATTCGGTTGTAAATCACGATTGAGAAACTACTGTTTTCACCTGACGGCCAAACTTATAGTTCAGCTATGGTTAAATGATAAGTACATGCCGTGATACTCAAAGATAAACGTGGGCCAGCGCGTCTCTTGTCGCGGGAGAGTCATTCTGACCCATTCTTTGTAATGAGAACTGGTCCTTGACTTCTGACAGAAGAATTGACAATGACATCTTTTACTGAAAATACCAAAGAGTATTTCTGGCTATAACCTTTTGTTTTGGTGGAAAGTAGGTGTTCACACGTACAGCGGGCAGTGCAAAGCCCGCGATCTCTCGAAGGAGCACGGTACCACAGCAGTACCGGGTAGATTGTGCTGAAATCTGACAATACTTGTCAATAAGACCACAGTTTTCTCACCGTAGACTGAGCATTACATAGCTCAATGCTCTGCTCGGACCCCAGCGCTGGTGACACAACCTTCAAGCTCCTTCACCAAGTCGCTGGCCAGTGAGATAACAATCACAGTAATCCCTCCAGATCTTTGGCGAATATTGAAAACATTGCATAAAATTGCAGTTAGTTCATTGCTAAAGATTAGTCGCTGCACGGTCCACGTTTTACCATTGCACAAGGCTCAAAGCGAAAGAGCGAATATTACGAGCAGTGATTCCTATAGCAGGAGTGAGAGCTCTCTCTTACCTGGAGGTTTTGCTGGGCACTGGGTCTAGCGTGGACCTGGAGGAGAAATACAAGCAGGAGCCCGCAGCAGTGAGCTGTGTAGATGCCCATCTTCTATCTCTCTATCTGCTTTCTTGTCGATACCTCGTCTGTTCGCCTTCGATCTTCTCTCCCTCAGGGATCGGTTTCTGACTCTAGTTCTTTTCCCGAGACCTTTATCCTTCCCGGGCCGACGTCACGTGGCCGAGGACTGTTATCCCAGAATTAAATCAGGCTCTTTCCGTCACTGACGAGAGATAAAGGGTTAGGAGAAATTGCCTTATAAGTTCCAGTTATGCAAAGTATTCACTATCCGAGATGTTTTGTTCACTCCGGTAGTAAGTGCATGATTGAGTAAGTATGGTCATGACCATTCCATGTGGATCTGGCAAAGGATTTCATAACATTTAATACAAATAGTTGAGCAACAGATCCCATTACAGCAAACAATTCCAAAGTTGCGTTTCTGGTCTCTTTGACAGTTAAAATAAATTATAAATTCAATTTAGGGAAATATTTTAGTGAAATGTGGAGTTCCAAGGATGATAAGTAACTATTATTAAGCAATATTAGAGTTGAGTGCGTTGGCAAATGACAATTCAGGTTCAGAACCGGTTACAAGCTAGAATGTAGAGCCTGCCGCATGCAAGCTGAACCTGCCAGAAGTGGGGGGGGGGGGGGGGGGGGGGGGGGGGGTGATGTTTGTCAGAAATGTTTTGATAAAAAAACATGATTCAACGTTATTTGTAATTGGGAATCAGTAAACAATATTTATTTGAAGATTTGGAGGATAGGAGCAGGTGTTGTGCATTTAGAACCTTCCGTCTGTTTCAGCAGAAAATTAATTTATAGCCATTCTGCAACCTAGCTTCAGATATTTGCTTTTGTCTCATGTCCAATGTAGAATAACAGTTTTTCTACATTGGACATGAGAACTTTGGATGGATATCTGCAATGTTCTCATTTAATACATACATTCCGGGGATGGAAACACATAGCCCTTGGGACCAATACACATGAATGCTATTATTGCCTTCATTTCTGTAATTTTGCTGATATTAATTTTGGTGAGCCTCTGTCTGTCTCTGATCTCACTTGATTCCTGTTTTGCTGTAAATATTGGCTCAACATATTTCACTTTCTTTTCAATATTCACATTATTACTTTTTATAGGGTTGCATTTTTTAGTTTAGTGTATTATTGTCACATGTACCAAGGGACAATGAAAAGTTTCTGTTTGCGTGCTATGCACTGAAAGGAAAGACTATACATGGCTATACATGATTACATTCAAGTCATCCACAGTGCACAGATAAAGGATACAACATCTAGTGCAAGATAAAGCTCGGTTAAAGATAGTTAAACATTCTCCAGAGGTAGATGGGAAGTCAGGACCACAATCTATCTGATGAGAGGACCACTCAGTTGCTTGATAACAGCTAGGAAGAACCAGTCCCTGAATCTGGAGAGATGCATTTTCAAACTGCTGTACCTCCCACCCAATGGGAGATGGGAGAAGAGGGAGTGACTGGGGTGTGACTAGTCCTTGATTGTGCTGGTGGCCTTGCCGAGGCAGCATGAGGTGCAGATGGAGTCAATGCCAAGGAGGTTGGTTTGGGTGATGGTCTAGGCCAGTGGTTCTCAACCTTTTTTCAGTGATGTACCCCCTGTGAAATATTTTTTCAGCCCAGTACCCCCTAACCAGCGCAAAAATATAGGCCTACATATATGTAGCCCTATATTTTAAAATCTCACGTATCCCCTGGAGTGCCTTCACGTACCCCCAGGTGTACGCGTACCCCCATTTGAGAACCACTGGTCTAGGCTATGTCCACAACTCTCTGCAATAGCTTGGGGTCTTGGGTGGTGTTGTTCCCAAAACATCCCGATAAAAAGCTATCTACGGTTTATCTGTAGAAGTTAGTTAAGGTTATTGGGGACATGCCGAACTTCCTAAGCCGTCACAGAAAGTATAGATGTTGGTGTGGTGGGAGAGGCATTGGTGTGCTGTTTGAAGTGTCGGTGTGAAATATTTTTCTGCTAAGTATTCAATAAAAAGTATTAATTTTTATACTCATTTTTTCACGATCTTATTGTCTTTTTTATTCTCTCTAATTATTCCTCATATCTTCACCAGTCATCAAGATCTAACATAGATGTACCAATTTTTTCTTATTAACCAATTTGCCTTATGTATCTTGACCACATTGCATCGTAATAAATGCGAGATGAGTTTGACTGAATGTTCGTTTTAGGTTTATTATAGTCACGAGTACCGATTTACAGCAAAAGGTTTTGCACGCTATCCAAACAGATCAGATAATACTGTACATAAATACAATTTAGTTAAACTCATGTACAATAGATCAAGCAAAGGGGAAGATACAGAGTGCAGAGTATAGTCCTCACTATTGTAGCACATCAGTTCATAGACAAAGTCCAATGTCCATAATGGGGTAGAGGAGAATTGGTCAGTGCTGTATGGAAGGACCATTGAGATGCCTGATAACAGAGGGGAAGACACTGTTCCTGAGCCTGGTGTTGCGTTCTTTCAAGCTTTTGTGTTGGCATTTTTCCTCTGCAGTGTGAAGTGCAGATGCAGGCAATGGTCGGAAGTCTGGTCTAGACTAGGCTACAACTCTCTGCAATTTCTTGCAGTCTTGAGCAGAGCTGTTCTTAAAACAAGCTGTGATGTAACCCGACAGAATGCTTTCTATAAAAAAGAAAGGCCTGAAGAAGGGTCTCCACCTGAAACACCACCTATCCATGTTGTCTAGACATGCTGCCTGATCTGCTGAGTTTCTCCAGCACTTTGTGTCCTTTTGGGTAAACCAGCAACTGCAGTTCATTGTTTCTACAAAATGCTTTCTATGTTGCATATGTAGAAGTTGGTAACAGTCATTGGAGACATGCTGAATTTCCCCAGTCTCCTGAGAATGTAGAGGTGTTGGTGTGTCTTCTTGGCTGCCACATCAATGTGGTTGATCCACGACAGATCATTGGCAATATTAACAGTAAGGAATGTGAAGCTAGCTCTCAAGTAGTTCCACTTAGGCACCATTGATACTAATTCGAACATTCTTCCTGAAGTCAATAACTAGCTCTTTCATCTTGCTGACATTGAGGGAGAGGTTATTGCCCTGACACCATGTTACTAAGTTCTCTATCTCCCTCCTGTACTCTGTCTTGTCATTGTTTGTGATTCGGCCACCACCGTGGTGTCATCTGCAAACTTGAAGATGGAGTTAGAGCCAAATTTGACTACAATTCTGAGTGTATAGGGAGTATAGTAGGGGACTGAGAATGCAGACTTGCACTAAAAATTGAGTGGTGAGAGCCTAAAGATGTCTGTGAATACCTCTGCCAGCTGATCCTCATGAATCCTGAGTACACGGCCAGGGACTGTAACTTTAGTAGCTGGCATAAACGTATTTCTATAAAAAGGAATTACAGAATTATACTGTCAAAGAATGAATCTCGCCTGGTTTCCATCCTCCTTAGTTGGTCCTCAGACATAGTGAATGAATTTTGGGGGTTAAGAATTCCAGGTGTTCAGTGTTTACTGAGTACAAGATGCTGCAGCATCTTCAACTATACTTAGACATGGGAAACTTGCAGATTACATTCACTTCACAGGGGTTTAGGACTGCAGAATGGGGAAAGTACATTTTTTATAAATATGCAGTTTAATATCAGAAAGATTTCCATTTTTTAATATTTTAATTGTATTTTTAATTTTTAATTAAAAAACATTCTGAAAAATAAATTGAAACATTTGGGGGTCATAGATATTTAAAATCTATTAATAAACCTTTTGGCTCTGACTGAAAGGCTGGTCCCTTCAACTGTCACAAGTTCACAGGTTATAGGAGAAGAATTAGGCCATTCGGCCCATTGACTCTACTCCGCCATTCAATCATGGCTGATCTCTGCCTCCTAATCCCATTTTCCTGTCTTCTCCCCATAACCCTTGATATCTATTCTAATCAAGAATTTGTCAATCTCTGCCTTAAAAATATCAACTGACTTGGCCTCCACAGCCCTCTGTGGTAAAGAGTTCCACAATTTTATCAATGTCAGTGTGGATGTGTTGGGAATGATGCCTGGTGCTACAGGCAATCCCCTTCATCCTGGTCTTCCTCCAGATGGACCAGGTATACTTGGCATGTTGTGTAAGAAGGAATTGCAGATGCTGGTTTAAACTGAAGATAGACATAAAAAGCTGGAGTAACTCAGCGGGACAGGCAGCATCTCTGGAGAGATGGAATGGGTGCGTTTTAGGACGAGAACCTTCAGCATGTTGACTGATCTCAATCCCCATTTAGTGGAGTGCTGTTCCATCCCGAGTAATTTATTTGCTGACAATCCCTGTTTCTCCATTTCAGGGGAGGAGAAAAACAAAGAAGCCACAAGTGTAAGATAATCACCATAAAATGCAAAGGGAATGCAGAAAAAAACCTCTCAACCTAAAGACTCATGATAATTTGGAACTCAAGTCCACAAGTGTTGGGAGGGATATGAGGGAATCGACAGGTGAGATATGGATAATGTGAAGGCAAATGAGATTAGTTTATCTTGGCAGTATGTTCGGCATATACATTGTAGGCCAAAGAGCTATTCCTGAGCTATACTTTTCAATGGTCTATGATTGAGATGAATTACATAAATGCATTTAAAGGGAAGTTGCAGAGTGTGTGGGAGTGAAGAAAAGAAATGATTCTATTGCTATTGCTAGATGAGGAATGTTGGGATGAATGTTGAACATAAATTGGATTGATCGATACACACAGACTACACTGAGCTATATTTCCTGCATAAATTGTGTAATTATATTAGCTATCTCTTAATTAACTGATAGAAATTAAATACATTGCTGATAAAAGAAAATCCTTTTTACTCACAGGAATTGAAATATCCAGTACTTGTAATTCCTTTAAAATGGCACGGGTGCTTAAATGACCTAATGAATCAAGTTAAGTAACTTTAAATTAACAGGGAAAGGGTATTAGAAATTTGAACCACATAAATATGATTATTTTTTCCTATAAAATGCAGCTTGGCACATAAATCTGTGCGATGGTGAGTTATTTGTCATATGAAATGTGATATGCGGAGGAAAGGAATATGTATTAGATGTACTGCCTAACATAGATAATAGCATGAATTTTACCAACATTTTAAATAACAATATAAAAAAAAAACAATCCACGCATTTACAAATTCTAATATACAAAGCTGCATCTCGCAGATACAATTTTTTATTGCTAATCTTCAAAGAGGTTAAATTGTGGAGGTTAAAATGTGGTATCCATGTAAATAATGGAACATTTCCCATAATGAAGATTCTCCAGCTGTTTTTCCGGAGAGCTTCTTGAATTTTGATAGTGTGTAGGTTGATGCTGTTAGTTGTATCCTTTGGATCTCACTAAGTGGTCAGACACTAAATGCACATAACTGCTCAATTGCTGTGTTAGTGATATAATTACAGTACATTTGCTCAGAAACACTAGAAAAATGTAGTGCCTATTTAATTCAAAGGTCGGAGTAAACAGAAATATCAGAAAGCCAACTCATAATTTCAGCATTCTCAGAAACATGTATGTTTTGCTGTTGTATCTACACAAAAAATCTGCAATCATTATAATAATAATAAATAGCAGAATAATTTAACAACCTGTAATGGCTGTTCCAAAAGACTATTGTCTATTTTTCATATGATCTCTGGCGATTTGATAATAGTTTTTCATAATATGTGCAAAATCCAGCTTGATGTCACAATACTTACAGTAGGTTTATCACAGTGTGGTATAATGTACAGCTCACAGTGTGCCTGATCTAATCCCATCTACCAAGATAAATTCAAAAGCCAATGTATTTGAAAAAGTCAAATGTATCTGACTTAATTTTGTCTTGAACTTTGATTTGTTTTATGTACTCCACAGTTATAAAAATGAATAATGACCATGCTTAAATTAATTTGATTTATCACCTTCATTAACTTATTGTTATCCTGATTTCCTTATGCTTTAGGGTTTCACACCAATGAACAAAATCTTGTAACAATTTCCATTGTTACAAGAAATGACTTTCTCCTTTTCTTAATATTCACAATACAGGACCTAGAACAGTTCATGATTAATGTACCAATTATGCTGCCAGCTTGTCTTTTTACATTACAATCAACTTTATTTTCTCTTTCTAAACTATTTTGATTAAGTTCCTTCATTTACCAACATTTATTTTATTTTATTTAGATACAAGCATTTCCAGTAAGCCTAACGTTTGTTGTCCATCCACGACAGACTTTAAAAAAGTCCTGATATCGTGTTAAAGTAATGTTATCCCTGAAGTAAAGATATTCTAATGTTGCTGTTGGGTATAGAGTTCCAAGATTTTGATCCAGTGATGGAGGAGTAGTGATGTATATTGTATCCACAACAAGAAGATGGAGGAAATTTGGAAGTTGTGATGTTCCACTCTGGAGCCTAGCTGTCAACCTATGCAGGGGACCCAACTATAGATGATGGATTGGGTAGGCGTTGAATATAGTACTAAGTTCTTGACCTCAGGTGAGATTGGGCTGGATGTGCTTTCCATAAACAATAAACCACTGTTTAACCTCATGGCTGGGTGTCATTATGATCAGCCATGATCACATTGAATTGCGGTGCTGGCTTGAAGGGCCGAATGGCCTACTCCTGCACCTACTGTCTATTGTCTATTCTATCAGGTGTATCCAGGATAGGGGAATCTCCACAGAGGTGTGACTGGTTCTGCAGCATAAGCCTTCAGTACAATGACCAAGATGTTATCAGGACCTCATATTTGACAGCCTGGCATCAGATTTCACTGAGCTTTCATGGAAGACCACTAATGTGGAATTGTTTTAACTACTTATTGACTTTCTTGGATTTTAACCATGAAATGTCACATCAGTTAACATAGATTACTCCACAAATAATTCTACTAAATTGCAAACTTGCTATTTCATTTGTGACCTCTACTCTGTTTAGATGTGCATCAACGGCATCACATGAGAATTATTTTGATCCAATACCTTTGTGATCATTCCACAAGTTTTCTAATTGTATGTCCTCCTGAAAATATAGCAGACTTATATATACAGTACTTCCAAAAAAATGCTTAAGGGAAAGAGATTTAAGGCATCTAGTCCAAGTACCTAATTTGCATTTAATTTCCAGAACTCCTTCTGCAAAATTGCTTTATTGTTGATTATTGAATTAAAATGATGGGATTCAGTTTTTCTTGTTCATTAGAAAGATTAACATTATCAGCAAGCTCTGCGCCACAAAGAATGCCGTTGATTTCAAAATCAGTTTAATAATGGAGCAAATAATTAGCTGTCTTGTGAGTTATTACAAGCTCTGGTTAATTACTGCAGTTTCCTGTGTTCACTTTAATAAGTGGTGTTTTTAAAGTCTAAACCTGACTTTCTAAGCAGCTGGAAATAATTTAATTAAACTTTTAATAATCGAAAACAAGTTCATTAAATTTGAATAATTGTTTCTGGATTAAAATTATTTATTCACCTTTATTATGTATGATAATAATAGTCAAACATAATTTTCTGAATCAAACACATTGATGATTTAGGGAGAGAATCAATTATTTTAATAGTATTTGGGAAGTCTCCAAGAGTTAGGAGATGGCTTTCCATGAATCATAAGCAGGGAGAACTAATACACCGTCACTTTTTCATTAAACTTCAATTACTGAGATATGTTGACTTATTTGCACAAAAATGAATGGATTGCATCTTCAATTCTCAGGTTACAGTTATCTTGCAGCATGTTTAGTAATTAATGGTGCACTTGGACTGAAGCTAAAATGGACTGTTGTGTTGTATTATGTGGTGTGGTGCTTTTGTCCAGTTCCTGCTTCCAGCTTACATCAAATCTTTTACCAGCTCAAGCAATAGGTGGGGGATTGGGGAAGGCAGGATATGAGGGAACTGATAACATCCCCCAGAGAGAAGGATTTAAATGATGGAATCATTGAAAGTAGAATCTAAATGTAAGATAGAAGCTTGGAGTGGTTCTAATGGATTATATTATTCACCATATCTTCACTGGTCAATCTTGAAAGGACAAGGTGTTAACTAGTAGAAAAAGGGTGATTACGTTTCACGTTCCATACTCCAGGCGATGTCACCAGGAGAGAGTGGGAACTTTCCAAGTGCCATCATCTGTAGTTCAAGGCAGTGGTTTTCAATCTTTTTTTTCATTTAAATAATAATTTAAATGGAGAAATTAGTGCCCTTGAAAGTCCTAGTAATTGCTGAATGGGCATTAATTTGGAGATTGGACAAATAGCATTTCGTTGTTTGATTCCAGAAGGACCTTTTATATAAAAGCTTTTAGAAGCTTCAGAGAAGATCCTAGGAATTGATCAAAGAACCATGTACATAAACCATATATGTAAACTGCATCTCTGCTGTTATGAATCAATACTTGGATTGGATATTTTCCAATTTAATGACATTGTTCCTGTAGCAGAACAACCCAAACAGCCCTCAAATGTGGCCTTACCAACGTCTTATATAGCTGCAACATGATGGCATGACCTCTGAAAGCAATACCCTGACCGATTCATTTTTCACAATCCTGTCCACCTGTGTCGCCACCTTTATGGAATCTGACAACATCTACAACACTCCTCATTCACTATGTAAATCCTGTCTGGTTTGCCTTCCTAAAATACAACACCTCGTAATTATCCGAATTAAACTCAATCTGCCATTCCTCGGCCCATTGACCCAGATGATTAAAATCCCATTGTAAACCTAACCAATTTCTTCACTGTCCACTATACCACCAATTTTTGTGTCATTCGCAAGTTTACATGCCACCTATAATTCACATCCAAACTATGAATATAAATAACGACCACCAATGGACTCAGCACCGATCCATAAGTTGATAAGTGTATAAATAATACCCTAGTCTATCTGTGTCATATGGTACCTACCCTTTGTGTCCTTATTCATCAAATTAAGCACTTACGTTCCAGGACTTGAAATTGTTCTAAAGGATTTTGAGCCAAATAACTTATTTGGACAGATACATGGAAATGGGCCAAATGCGGGCAAATAGGACTAGCTTAGATCACCATCATGGTCAGTGTGGACAAGTTGGGCTGCAGGGCCTGTTTCTGTGCTGTATGACTCCATAACTAAATGAATTTATTACTTATCGTCTCATCTATTTGACAGCTCGGCTAGCACAGTTATTGTTACACAAATTGGAAAATAGTAATCTGAAACAGAAAGAATGGTTGTAGCAGAACAAAGCTTAAGACAAAGATTTTAAAATAACTAAAGGTCGCCAGGCATCAATGAATGCTGCATTTCTGCAAGGGTGCTTTGAGCATATTTTTGAGTCTTTTCCTTCGTTTGCCTGATAATCTCAACCCGTGACAGGGCTTGATTGGAGTTTACGATTCGAGAGAATGTTGTTAGCATGGTAAGCATTCTAGCGGGCGGCTTGCTTTGGGAACAGCTCCATCAATGACCACAAACAATTGCATCAAATTGTGGACGCAGCCCAGACCATCACACAAACCAACCTCCTTTCTATTTACTCCATTTATATCTCACGCTGCCTCGGCAAGGCCAGCAGCATAATCAAGGACGAGTCGCACCCTGGCCACTCCCTCTTCTCGCCTCTCCCATCGCACAAAAGGTGCAGAAGTGTGAAAACGGACACCTTCAGATTCTGGGACAGTTTCGTCCCAGCTGTTATCAGGCAACTGAATCATCCTACCACAACTAGAGAGCAGTCCTGGACTACTATCTACCTCCTTGGAGACACTCGGACTATCTTTGATTGGACTTTACTGGCTTTTCCTTGAACTAAACGTTATTCCCTTATCATGTATCTATATACTGTAATTGGCTCGATTGTAATCATGTATTGTCTGTCAGCTGACTGGTTAGCATGCAACAAAAGCTTTTCACTCTACCTCGGTACATGTGACAATAAACTAAACTGAACTGAAACTGGTAGAGGAGATTGGTGTTAGTTTACTTATCCTTCCAGTGCGGAACTTTGCAGAGAACTCATTGGTGGCATTTGTCCAGTGGACTGAAGGCCTGGGGTGTAACAGCAGAGAAGAACCATACTGTGATATATTGAATAAAACAGTATCATTCTGATTCGACTAACCTTTCTTTGACCCATCAGATCTCACTGCCAACATGAGATACCTGTTCACCAACTTCCTTTCTTGGGAGAGATCTTTCTGGCCCCATCAGGTGACTGGGCTTTTCCACAGATATTTACTGACCCGCTAAATATTTTCAGCATTGCCTGATTTTCTAGGTTTTTTTTCAGATTGAAAGCATCTGCAGTTTTTACATTTAATAGAACGTTCCCAGGGATGAGCAACTTCTGCTATGTAGATAGACTGGAGAAGCTGGGAATGTTTTCCTAAAAGCAGAGAAGGTTGAATGCTGGTTAGAGGCACAGGTAGTTATAATCATGAAGGGCCTTGGCAGGATAAAAGGTGCTAAGGTAGACAAAAATGCTTCAAACCATCATGTAATTAGCTCACATATTCAGGAAATATCATCTTCCTTTAGAAGGTTATCTAATTGAAATGTTAAGATGATTAAAGTTCAAAGGTTAGACAGAGAGAGAAATAATTTCCTTGGTTCTTAATATGCAGAAATTCGACAACACTAACCCACAATCTCAGCCACTATTATCTTCTATGGACTATGTTTTCGGTTTCTCTACCGTCTTCGGTTTTGATCTATTATGGTTACATTGCATTACTGTTATCAATTTATTGTATTATTGATTATAGTGTAGTGACGCCTGCTGGCGCACGCAGGTATCGAACCCGGCGTTCGGAGGTCGCGGTCACGTGACTCGGGAGGGGCTGCTTGTTTTCGCGTGGCAGTTCAGCACTGACCACCGTTGTGGCCAGACGTGTCAAGAGAGCCTGTAAACTGAAGAGTGAATTTCTGAATAAAAATTTGTTTAAAAATTCAGTTGTCGTTTTTGCGACCACCAAAATAGTATATTTATTTGTGTGTTATTACATTAATGGCCTTGTTAAGCTGCAGTAAGTAAGGGATTTCATTGTTCCGTTGCAGGTACATATGACTCTTGCCTTGACTTGTCTCTTTACTTTCTCTTGACATAAACTTACAACTGAAGCCGGGCTATTCAGTGGTGATATCACAAGCATTCCTCCTCAGAAAATCAGTAGAAATTTGCAACTATCTTCCCGAAACAATAAATTTGCAAGCTGGAGGTCTATCAAAACTGAATCGGATAGAAGTTTGACACAAAATGCTGGAGTAACTTCAGTTTCAGTCTAAAGAAGAGTCTCGACCCAAAACATCACCCATTCCTTCTCTCCAGAGATGCTGCCTGTCCCGCTGAGTTACTCCAGCATTTTGTGTCCATCTTCGATTTAAACCAGCATCTGCAGTTCCTCCCCTCACATTATGTCTGAGGAATTATTGCTCTCCACTTCATTTCACACATCAGTAATTCAGCATTAATGGGATGAAGTAAAGTGAACTTACAGTAAATTATTTAAGAAGGAACTGCAGATGCTGAAAAATCAAAGGTAGACAAAAATGCTGGAGAAACTCAGCGGGTGAGGCAGCATCTATGCATCGTGCCGAAACGTTGCCTATTTCCTTCGCTCCATAGATGCTGCCTCGCCCGCTGAGTTTCTCCAGCATTTTTGTCTATCTTACAGTAAATTATCACCTGTCACTGGTAATAATCATATTGTCATAAAATTATATACATACACTCAATTAATATTAACATATGATTACACTACGGTTGTAATTTAAATATACTTTGCAAAGGATTGGAAACGTGTTCAGCAGGTGGCAAGAAAGACAGTCGCTTGAATTGCATTGGAAACTAGACTCACTAATAGAAAGTGCACACATACTGAAGGCATGCAAATACATAGAAACGGTACTTCCTGAGATATCTCACCGGTTCCCTTTTGTGAGCAAAGACTAAATCTGTTTTAACCATTTTTTCTGACAACGAATTCAAGATCATACCTTATTGTAGCATAATTAAGACACGAGAGATTACAGATGTTTGAATCTGGAGCAAAAAAACAAACTGCTGGAAGAACTCAGAGGGCCAATGCAGGGAAATGAATTGATTCAGAGTCTCGACCCAAAACTTTGACAATTCCTTTCTCACCATAGAAGCTGCCTGTCCTGCTGAGTTCTTCCAGCAGTTTGTTAATTGGAGTATACATTTGTTTTAATGCTACCATTAGCTTTTTTTTGCAAATGGCTTCCAAATCTATGTTCTCTAGAAGCAATTTAGCACTTTTTATTTAAGTAGGAACTGCAGATGCTGGAAAATCGAAGGTAGACAAAAATGCTGGAGAAACTCAGCGGGTGCAGCAGCATCTATGGAGCGAAGGAAATAGCTTTTTTCCGGTTAGATATCTCAGGAAGTACCGTTTCTATGTATTTGCATGCCTTCAGTATGTGTGCACTTTCTATTAGTGAGTCTAGTTTCCAATGCAATTCAAGCGACTGTCTTTCTTGCCACCTGCTGAACACGTTTCCAAAACCGAAGATGGTAGAGCAACCGAAAACATAGTCTATAGAAGATAATAGTGGCTGAGATTGTGGGTTAGTGTTGTCGAATTTCTGCATATTAAGAACCAAGGAAATGGTTTCTCTCTCTGTCTAACCTTTGAACTTTAATCATCTTAACATTTCAATTAGATAACCTTCTAAAGGAAGATGATATTGCCTGAATATGTGAACTAATTGCATGATGGTTTGAAGCAATTTGCTGAAGTGAAGTTTGCATTACTTGTTAATTAATCAGCAAATTCTGAACTCTCTGACACAGCTCATCTTTTCAGTGGTGCAATCAGAGTCCTGTGTAAGAGTGTGGTATGTTGGTGACACACACCAGGGTTTTGTCCTCACTGCAGACTGTCAATTTCAAGAATGATGCCGGTCTGAAAGATGTAATGAACGACCATTAACATTTTCAGTGGGGATCTGACTCTTTGATTGCCCCTTCCCTGCAGATTGTTCAGACCTGGATATAGTTCATTGCACAGCCTTTATGGTAATTTAGTCTTTGTACTGAAGATCGTTACAGGAATTGTCGATGTACTTACTCAGTCTTCTGTTCACAAAGCTGCACAATCTGTCATCAAAATATGACAACTATCCCCTGATTAACTATACATACGCAGCTCTAGCTAAATTATGTCAATTTATGCTTCGTATCTCCAAAGTGCTCCACCATCTAAGGGGTTAGCTGAGGATTTAAGAGTTGGGGTAAGGATGGGAAGAAATTTAATGCAGCTTACGTGACTGGGGATGTTAACAATAAATCTGTAAACCTCTGCTTTACTCCTGTTGAATAATGTCAAGAGGTAAAGATTCTGAAGCAGAAATAGAATACTGGAATGAACAATTATCTCCCTATTGTACTTCACATCAGGGTGAGAAGTATGAAAGAGACCAAGAGGAAATAAGGTGCTTCACTCGAAACATATGCAATGACAATAAATACCACGACCTAAATAACAATACTAACAATAGGTAATGGCTCTACCACCACCCCAGAGTTAGTAAATCTTGCACTTATCACTCTTACTAAACAAAAGGAATAAATGCAAACTGTTGTAATTTATAGATATTGTTTCTTTTTATTACTGGTTTGATGGGCAATTGTCATTTATGACACTCTCTCTTAATTACTTCAATTAAATTGAAAGTCTTCATGTTTCTCATAATTAGTGGATCGTGACGTCAGGAGGGGAGTGATGTGACTCTGTGAATGCATGGGTGAATGATTGTAGGAGCAGGGATCGTGTATATGCCAGCTGGTAATGAGCATTATATCTGTGCTGAGACGGGCCAAGTTAGAGGTTGTTCAGGTACAGCATCCTGTGACGCCAGCATATTGATATTAATGCGTCAGGAACATTCATCAAATTGTGACTGTTATTATGTAGAAGAAACACTATTCAACTGATGGAGATTTTTTTTCAATGACTAATTAAAAGAAAATGTAATGAATATAGTTTTCTGTGAGTAATTAAAAAAATATGCAGTCGTGATTTAATTGTACTCTGGATTTTTCCATAAAGTCTGTACGTTTTAAAAAGAGCAAGATATTTCAACATTTCTATCATATTTTGAGGATTCTTATTCGTTTTAGTAGAAATGGTGAGTGATTGGCTAAATAGGGAAGTGTAAATGAACTGAAATGATTTTCAATAATTAGTACATTTTGTTAGATTGAACTACATTTAATTTGTTATTTTAAACAAGGATAGCAAAGATTGAGACACAAGGAATTGCAGGTGTTGGAACCTCGATCAAAACACAAAATGGTGGAGGAACTGGAGGATAGCCCAAGTTCCAAAGAGAAACTGAAATATGCCAGAGAAAACTTTATCATATATTTGTTTAAAACTATGTATGAACACGGTAAAAGAATATAGTGCATTGGAAGCGAATTCCTTCCTCCAGCTCAATGCAAATAAGACAGAAATTATTGTCTTTGGTCCCAAAAAAACAAGGCTAGAGGTGAGTGCTCAACTCGACTCAATTGCACTGAAAACCACAGACAAACCTTGGTGTAGTTATGGACTCGGATTTGAATTTTAACAGCCATATAAAGACCATTACCAGATCTGCCTATTACCATCTAAAATGTTTTGCAAGAATCAATGGATTTCTGTCCAAAGAAGACACTGAAAAACTTGTTCATGCATATATTTTTAGTAGGTTAGATTATTGTAATGGCATCTTTACAGGTCTCAATAAAAAATCAATTAAACAACTGCAGCTTATCCAAAATGCCGCTGCCAGAGTCTTGACCAACACCAAGAAAATGGACCACATTACACCTGTCCTTAAATCTTTGCACTGGCTCCCTGTGTGTAAGAGGATAGATTTTAAAATTCTGTTACTGACCTACAAGGCACTGAATGGTCTAGGTCCAAAATACATCTCTGACCTACTTGTTGTATGTGAGGCGCCTAGACTCCTCAGGTCTTCAGGGACAGGTTTACTCTGAGTTCCCAGGGTCAGAACTAAAAAGGCTGAAGCAGCATTGGGTTTTTATGCTCCACACCTGTGGAACAAGCTCCCTGAACACCTGAGGTGTGCACAGACTGTAAGCGTATTTAAATCAGGGCTAAAAACACTGTTGTTTACTATAGCTTTTCCATAACTCGACATGCAGGTAATCTTAACCGTCTAACTTTAACCCTTTTATGTGCTTTTTAAAATCGTTTTATTGTTTCATTGACGTTGTTTTATTATTCATACATTTGTCGTATTGCTTATTTTGCAATTTTTAATTATTGACTATTTTATTTTTTCTTTCCTGTAAAGCACCTTGAATTGCTGTTTGCACGAATGGTGCTATACAAATACATTTGCCTTTGCCTTGCCTTTGCCTTTGAGTATTCTCTAAGCCACTGCTGTAACTTCAGTCAGGGTTACAACAGGAAAGGAGCTGAGGACGTTCACCTTGACAAGGCATGGTGTCAAGATGACAACCTTTTTCCAATTTCTTCTCTCTAACCCAGTGGCTCCAATACTCTGTGCATCACTCTGGATAATATCAGCTGTTTCCGGATATAAATGGAGACTGACCTGATGATTTTCCTGGGCTCATCATTGGATTAAGATGGCTTGAGTCCCCGAAGTACCAAGCCAAACATTTTTGAAACATTTTAAAAAGTCACTGGGAATTTCAAAGGCAATATAACAGCATCCTCAGGTGTTAAGTGGATCTGGACATTTTGGTGTTGTGTTTAATCATTGAATCTTGGCGTAAAAATAAGCAGTAGGCCAGGTACTTTAATATGGTGAACAATGCAAAATATTAGTTATGCTTCCATCTATTGAGTATGGACTTCACTGTTATATTGACTGCATTAACGAGCATAATACACATTGTGCATTTGCTAAACAAATTCAAGTGGTTGTGAAATGCAGGCATCAGCCGTCAGTTTGCCACCAACAGTGAGCAGTGACAATTATCTGGTCACATTGTGTGGTGTAGACCATAATGAAGTTTGAGAAGCCGATTCCCCTTTGGCACGAGGATTTGATTTGCTTGTATTGATCTCTGGTGAAGCTGAGTGCTGGATCATTAGAATGACCAAATTAAAGATCAGTAAACTTTCATAATGTATGCAGTTGTACAATGCCAGCCTGATATTTTTTTTAACAAAAGAAATACAATTTCCTTTCAATAATTTCCCATCTTATCGTTTTTTTTTGTTGACCAGCAAGTGACTTTTTCATGTGGTGAATGATGATTTGAATTAATTTTGTGTTGTGTGGATCCTGTAAAATAGTTGCTTGTTTTTTAAGGGAGGATTACATTGTATTGGACTAATAGCTGTCGAGGACCTGATGGATTATGCATAAGGGCAATAATGAAGAGAAAAATGTGCATGGCGGCTGGTAAACTGGCCATGATACATTCTTCCTCTGCAAAATCATTTGATAAAACCCTCTACACTTTCGAGATTTAGAGATACAGCGTGGAAACTGCCACCCCATCCACTGGCATCAATCCACTCGATCCACCTCGATCAGTCTGAGGAAGGGTCTTGACCACAAACGTCACACGTTCCTTCTCTCCAGAGATGCTGCCTGTCCCACTGAGTTACTCCAGCATTTTGTGTCCATCCCGATCCACTGAATCAGTGCCAACCATTGATCACCTGTCTATTCCAGTTCTATGTTATCCCACTATTGCAACCTCTGCCTACACACTAGGGGTCATTTACCAAGGCACTCTCAGCTCTAAACCCACACGTCTTTGCGATGTGGGAGGAAACTAGAGTATCTGGAGGAAACCGGAGAACCTGGAGGAACGCCACGTGGTCACAGGGAGAACAAGCAAACTCCACACAGACAGCACCCGAAGTCAGGATTGAACCTGGATCTCTGCTGGGAGGCAGCAACTCTACCAGATGTACTACTATGCCGCCCCTCGCTTACTCCTGCCACGCCAGTAACTCTCTGTTATTTAATGTTGACATCAGAGAGAATCTGGACACACTGTCTTGTGCATGGTATGGCTTTTATTGTAGAGACAAAACGCTGGAGTAACTCAGTGGGTGAGGCAGCATCTCTGGAGGGAAGGAATGGGCGACGTTGTGGGTTGGGACTATTATTGTATTGCCTTGTTGACTGTGTTAATGTTGATGCACTCTTTAAGTGAGTATTCCTCATTCACAATGAACTGGTTTTGGGGTGCAATGATATCAGGGATGATTTAATGTGGGACATAGAAAGAGGCCATTTGGGCTATCTAGTCAATGCTAGCTATTAGCAATATCATCTTTTGTCATCCATCCACTCATTTCTTTGCAACTCATTCTTTCTAACATTCTCATCAACTCCATTCTGAATTTCCTATCATCAACGTAAGATGGGGGCACTTTAAAGTAACCAATTAACCTACCAATCAGCATATCTATGGGATACAGGAAAATACTGGTCCATACAGGAGAAGCCCTCATGGTCACATAGAGACTGTGCAAACTCCACCCAGACAGCACCCAAGGTCAGAATCGAACCCAGGTTTCTGGAGTTGCGAAGCTGTGACACTTGCTGAGTCACTGTGCCCCTCGATCAATGTACCATGGTAATTGCGACAAATCTTTTACACAGACAAATGTATCTTCATGTCTGCATACTGATGATTTGAAATATTGTGTGATTCATAAATATTCCTTGTTGATCAGATACCTTAATTGGTAACGTGCATGCAGCTGATGTGGATTGCAAACCCAAGCACCCCTTTGTTCTGATTGTCAACGCTGCAGACAAAGTGTGCATGTTTATATGCAATAGCAAGCAAGCTGCCAGTCACCTGCCTTGCATTTATGAGCCTCCCAGATATGAGATACCACAAATATCTCAAGCTCAGTCCTGGAAGAATGCTGAGGCAAAAAAAAATCTTGTTGGCAGTGGTGACCTTGAAAACCACTGATAAAGTATGGACTCCTGATCTAATGGGTAGCATGCCGTGTTCCAATAGGCAGCAAATGTCTACCAACATCAAGCAGAGGGTATTGAGCGTCCTGATGCACTGATGTTGCAGCATGTTCAAAACAAAATTATCCTCTGTAGAAATATAGTACTGCAATGGAGGTGCATGGGATGGCTGGACTTTCATATGAAGAAAGACTGGATAGACTCGGCTTGTACTCGCTAGAATTTAGAAGATTGAGGGGGGATCTTATAGAAACTTACAAAATTCTTAAGGGGTTGGACAGGCTAGATGCAGGAAGATTGTTCCCGATGTAGGGGAGGTCCAGAACAAGGGGTCACAGTTTAAGGATAAGGGGGAAATCTTTTAGGACCGAGATGAGGAAAACATTTTTTACACAGAGAGTGGTGAATCTCTGGAATTCTCTGCCACAGAAGGTAGTTGAGGCCAGTTCATTGGCTATATTTAAGAGGGAGTTAGATGTGGCCCTTGTTCGTAAAGGGATCAGGGGGTATGGAGAGAAGGCAGGTACAGGATACATAGTTGGATGATCAACCATGATCATATTGAATGGCGGTGCAGGCTCGAAGGGCCGAATGGCCTCCACTCCTGCACCTATTTTCTATGTTTCTATGTCACGGCCTTCGGGAGGAGTTGAACTGTCCGCATCGGCCGCCGAGGCGGACAGTTCAACTCCTCCCGAAGGCTGTGACCTCCGTTCAGCCTTGGAAGTCGGCTGTGGGAATGGATCCGCCGTCTCCAGCTGGGCCAGAATTCCAGTGTCCCGGCCATTGGAAGTCTAGCTGCGGAAATCCCGATGAGTTCAAGATCGGCCGTCTCACGGCCTAGGCGCCACATTTTCCCGGTGACCTCCAGGAGGAATTTCAAGTGCGCTCTCACGATTAAAGGATGTGCCAGACCATGGCACCAATTGCTGGAAAATTGGTGGTGGACTTGTATTTATTGGCATGTTTCTCCGTCATGTCCTAGCTTCCTCAGTTGCCTCATGTTTTTGTCATACTTGCATCAGGTGATTGAGAAAGCTCTGGACCCATAGTCAAATTGCAATATCTGTGTTAGTGTCACTGTTATTGAGCAATTAACATTTTGAAATTGACATTCCACCTGTCCTAAAGATGTGGTTTGCACATATCACAACGCGCTGCACTTAAATGTGTGAATCAGAGGATTGTAGCTAACTACCCGGCACACTGTCAGGTTCCTCAGTTAACTCCCCTCACCCCTCTCCCACTTGCTCCCAAACCCACGCACACCTGCACTTTAAAATTCTGCCAGCAGCTGCATTGTGAAACATTCTCTTGACAAGACTCTGACTGTCATGAAGAATGCAGTGGGACAGAAAATACTGGGATGGGTGGGAGTGGATTATAAGAAAATGTCCAATTGAGGGGGTTCAGACATTGTCACAATCAGAGAGCAAGCCTCAAGCAGCTTATTGCTCATTTGAAGATGATATTACTGTCAGTAATCTTCACCCACCTACTAGAATTTATTTTATATTATATGCATGCATATTTTTCCCTAACCATCATCTTCACTGAATTATGATTAAGTCGGGACACATAATATAGTTAGAGCTTCGAGCAGTCGAGACGACTGGTTAACCAGGTGGAGTTAATGAATTAAAATATGTTGCATTCACAATCACTGTTTATCATCAAATAACTTTCTCCATCAACTTAATTCCTTTCTCATGACCTTCTCTCCTCTTTCTCTCTCTCTCTCTCTTTTTCCTCTCTCCCTCCCTTTCTCTTTCTCCCATTCTCTCTCTCCATTATCTCCCCCTCTCTTTCTCCCTCTCCCACCCTCCCTCTCTATCAGTCCGAAGAAGGGTTTTGGCCTGAAACGTTGCCTATTTCCTTCGCTCCATAGATGCTGCTGCACCCGCTGAGTTTCACCAGTACTTTTGTCTACACTTGTTTAGCCAGTGCGTATAACCTATAAGACATAATTCCTGAGCATACTGAAGGGCTTTTCTGAAAATACATCTGAAAAGTAAGAATTTTGTAGTCATCAAATCGACAGTGGGAACTATGCCTCAATCGAGTATTTCAACTTTGCTGATTCTATTCCTTCCTGGGCTCGAGGTCAATAAAGGTGAGAACCATTACCAGAACCCTCATCAAACATAACTTGACCCTTTAGCACCACTTCCAGCAAAACCGCTCCTTGACATGTGTTACTGGCAGCTAAGACTATGGCATGTTGGCCATTTGGGATGGGTTCTTCACAGATTCTATTTCAAATGTCATCACAGCCTGAAAATGTCTTCAGCCTCTATCCTGGACTCTGTGTGTCGCCCTCTACAGCTGATGACACATGGGAACAAAGCTCTCATTTCACTGCCCCTAATTGCAAATGTTCAATTTTTGGAATTGCAATTAAAATGAACAAAGGTAAAGTCGTCAGGGTACGCTGGCACTGGAAGGAACACTCCTTTAATGGCACTAATACAATTTGCAGAAAAGTTGAAAACTAGGCAATTAAAACCAGTAGGAATCACAGCAACCATTTGTACACAGCAAGCTCCCGCAACCAACAATTAAATTTACAGTTCATTTGTTTTGAGTTGTTAGAGGAATAAGTGGGGTGGAAGATTGCAACCTTCACGTGGTCCCTGTTTCGACTAATGCAATCAACCCGGCGTGCACAATCAAATAAGATCAAATAGAACAAGTTGTCCTACAACTTTAGGCCGTGCACACCATACGCAAGAAGAAGAAGGGGAATGTATTGGCCGGGATATCAGGGAGAACTCCCATGTTCTTTAAAATATTCTTGTGGTGTATATTGGATGCTCTCCTGAGCATTATTGTAATTTGTAATAAGTAAATTGGTTCCAATAGCATATTGAAACATCACATTGTACTTAATTCAAGGCATTACATTCCGAAAGAAGATAGCTGTTTAAACTAGTTTATGTACTGCATTAATTCCTAGTGTAGTATTATTAAGCCAGTCTATTTCTTATCACCACTGCATTAGCAAAAAATATACAGCATTGGAATGTATCAAAATCATATTGAAAAATAAGATAACAATGTTTCATGAAAAAAGTCATTGATCAGCTGTGATTCTGAGGGGGCTTTCCACTTAAATGTAATTAGGTATTGTGAAAATAACACAAGCAATTTAATATGTCTATGATTAGTGTTCCTCTAATTTAAAAACAATATATTTTTAATCACCTGGACAATTATTTTTGCATTTGCATAAAGCTGTGCGGAGCTTCAAGATTTCTACAAAGCTTTTGTCCTCAATTCTGAAATGTGTGCCCTGCTGTTTCGCAGAGATAAAGAACGAAGAGGTAATGATATGAGCGAAAACCATACAAGATTGGTGACATTGGTGGAATATTATAGCCTACACAATGTTCCCTAAAGGTGGGAGCTGTCTATGGTGACAGGTACAAACTCTAAACCATTTACAAAAGATTACTTTATCTCTTGGACACTCTTGCATTAGATAACCCAAAAAGAATAAGTGTAAAATATTCCTCATTAACTGTGCTAAGAAAACAAATACCAGGGGAAATACTTTCAGAAAATACTTTCCTTTGTCCTCTACGAGTTACCCTATGTAATATGACTGTTAAATTGTTCAACATTTCTCCAGTCCATTTTCTGTTTGTAATATAAAGTAAGAAGAGGTGAGTAAAACCTAACAGGACCAGGAAGAATCATTTGTTTGTGATAAGGTGCTGTTGTCAAGGAAAAACTAGTATCCGGTGTTGAATCTGGATTTTACATTAGAATTCCCAAAAGGGAAAAAATATCATGCAGTGGACAATTTTAGTGAGGGGAAGGAGTCAAAATTGTCCATACTTCTAATCTTTGAATGGAACACAGATTTTAACAAAAGAAAATTCTTTGTGTGGAGATTTCACAGGCCAGAATGGTGTTTATTATCTTGATCAGGGGAGAGACAAGACTTTGCCTTCCATCACAGTGAAGAGGAGATACACTATGATGGATGTCTGTGTGAATTGAGTTGGTTGTGTGTCTTGTGGAATTGTTTATTTTTGTTGCTTGGCTGCAGAAACCAAATCCTAACGGAAAAATAAAGTTCATTGTATTGTATTGTGTATTGTTCTCTGTTATTAGTTGCCTTAGGATGTAAATTGCAGGCCTTCTGAAAAAGCTTTAGGAAGTTGAGAGAATGGAGTGACTTTCCACGCAACTTCAGAGGTCAATTAACATTCAAACCACATTGTTATGTCCAAAGTCATATAAAAGACAGACTAAGCAAGTGTGTAAGATTTCCTTCACTAAAAGACACCTGAAAATTAGTTGATGCCATTACAACAATCTGATAGTTTGGTGGTCACTTTTGTTGGTTCCAGCTTTTCACCTCCAGATTTTTTCAAACTCTAAGAATGCCATGACGGGATTTGAACCGATATTCTCTGGAGTCCTCGACCACTTGTATAACTACTACACAACTCTGTTTCTGTCCTTTCAATAGATTCATGTTTTCCCCCTTTTCCCATTGGCTCCAATCCCTAATCACGGCCCCACAAGGAGAAAGAAAATCAGAGGGAGAATTACTAAAACCACAGGCAATTAATTGAGGTGTAATATTGGTGGAAAAGGCTTCATCACCCATTGCCCATGCGTTGAGATCTGATATAATGGATGGGAAAATAATGAGAAAGAAGTATTTAATTTTAACAAAAGGAAAAATCTTTCCATTCCAACACAGATTGTGTGTTTGACCAAGGATCAAACTCTGTAAGCCAGTTACAGTTCACTTTATCATGTATGCCAACATATCTTGCTCATTCCAGGGATTTAACAGGCATTCTACAGAACTTTATCAGGAAGTGCCGAGGAGCTTTCTGCTTGTATCTTATTTGCATACAAATGGGATTTTGTTGTTCGGTTTTATTCCTTGGAGAGCTGCCCATTCTGTAATGTTCTTTTTATCTTGGATGAACGTTGAATTAATTTTCATCTTGCATTGTTCTGTCTGTGTCAAATCTCAAAGTATTTTGATTGCTTTCTCTCATTTTTATTTGTAAGAATGTGTCAAATATATATGTTTAATACATTTATATTTTATGGATTTTTTTCATGGGCTGTGTACAGGGCTCTTGCAGATTAGCAGGTTGGTGCTGCAAAGTTGGGGGGAGTGGAATACTGCCAGCAATATTCTCACAGTTTATCTTACATAAAATCAGAAACCGTACAGTTAAGTAAGTAAGTAAGTAGGTTTATTGGCCAAGTATTCACATACAAGGAATTTGCTTGGTGCTCCGCCCACAAGTAACAACATGACATACAGAGACAGTCACGAATGACTCCGAAAACACTAAACATTAATAATAATAAAACATTAATGATAAAACACCATTGATCAAGCATGCGAACCAACAAAATACCAGATCAAAGGGAGGCTACAGATTTTTAGCTGTTGAGTAGAGCAACTACTCGTGGATAAAAAACTGTTTTTATGTCTGGCTGTGGCAGATTTGACAATCCGGAGTCGCCTTCCAGAGGGAAGTGATTCAAAGAGTTTGTGGCCAGGGTGAGAGGTGTCAGAGATGATCTTGCCCGCTCGCTTCCTGGAAAGTTTGGGGTGTTGTAGCTCTGGGACAATGGTGTTGAATGCAGAGTTAAAGTTAGAACTGGAAACTAACATTCAAGAAAGTTAACTTGATAGAGTGTGCTGGTTGGCCAGCACGTGATCAGCTCTTGGCAACAAAACATAGGAGACAAACAATCTTCCCTGAGTTGTTCCAGAGAAGAATTGATAGCTTAACATCTGCGGATTGTGTAGTGAGAAACTTGGGCCATTCAACCTTAACTGGAGACTGGTGGGCCCTTTTAGGCGATATATGTTAACGAATTGCTCATTTTAAGATTTTACTTCTGACATAGACTAGGAAGATGGGAAGCATAGAGTCAAACAGTGATACAGTGTGGAAACAGGCCCTTCAGCCCAACTTGCCCACATCGGCCAACAAGTCCCAGCTACACTAGTCCCTACTGCCCGCGTTTGGTCCATATCCCTGTCCAGACCTGCCCTATCCATGCAACCGTCCAACTGTTTCTTAAATATTGGGATAGTCACTGCCTCAACTATCTCTTCTGGCAGCTTGTTCCATACACCCACCACCCTTTGTGTGAAAATGTTACCCCTCAGATTCCTATTAAATGAAAACAAATGGCTAAACTAATCTTGTTTAAGAAGGAACTGCAGATGCTGGAAAATCGAAGGTAGACAAAAATGCTGGAGAAACTCAGCAGGTGCAGCAGCATCTATGGAGCGAAGGAAATAGGCAACGTTTCGGGCCGAAACGTTGCCTATTTCCTTCGCTCCATAGATGCTGCTGCACCCGCTAAACTAATCTTATCTATCTGCACACGATCCATATCCCTTCAATCCTTGAATATCCACACGCCCATCTAAAAGCCTCTTAAACACCACTATCGTATCTGCCTCCACTACCACCCCCTGGCAAGACATTCCATGCACCCGCCACCCTGTACGTAAAAAAACTTTCCCCGCATATCTCCTTTAAAAATTTGCCCCTTTCACCTTAAACCTTTGCCCTCTAGTTTTTGACATTTTCACAAATGCTGTCTTTTCTCAAATATTGTTGTCCAAATAAAATACTGGGTGGCACTGTAGCGCAGGGTAGAGTTGCTGCCTTAGAGCGCCTACAGTGCCAGAGACCGGGTTCGATCCCGACTATGGGTGCTGTCTGTACGGAGTTTGCACGTTCTCCCCGTGACCGTCTGGGTTTCCTCCGAGATCTTCGGTTTCCTCCCACTCTCCAAAGACATACAGGTTTGGAGGTTAATTGGCTAGATATAATTGTAAATTGTCCCCAGTGTGTTTAGGGTAGTGTTAATGTGTGGGGTTCGCTGGATGGTGCAGACTCGGTGGGCCGAAGGGCCTGTTTCCACTCTGTATCTCTCAACTATATCAACTCAACTAACCCTAACCTGCTGAAGAAAACGTATATTGCCAATGCCTATATTTGTATTATGCTTGTGTTATGCTGGAATGAAATGAGTTTGATGCAAGCCTCCGTCTATGTGATCATCTGCACAGTTTGCATTCTTCACGTGGTTCGTCACATGTTGTCTGTCCGGTGATTCATATTCTGCCCGAATGCTTTAAACAGTAGCACCTACACTACTTGAGGGAGAGCAACATTTTTCAGTGAGTGGTGTTGAAGTGTAATGTGTGATGGGGAGCAAGACAACATGTCACATGCTGTGAAACCAATCATAGACTCGTGAATCACCGCACAACAATTTCAAAAAGCTCAGTGCAAAATATTTATTTCTCTGATCAGCAAAGTATATTTGCTGTTAAAGATTTCATATATTTTCAGGATTCATCATTTGTTTTTTTTAACGAGTGCTGATTCTCCGTTAATGCGTGTCCTTTACATTTGTGACAGATCCACATCTGAGATCAGTGATTGAGGTGATGACCTGCTGCCAACATGCTGCGATAGAGCTTCACAGAAACAATTTATTTGGGTTTTATTATACTAGCAGTTCCTGATCTAATTCAAGCCATGGGATTCACAGGCGCTCTCCATGGGGAAGTCAGCTCTCTGCTCTAAACACATGAGCTATTATACAGATTCTGTTTACATGACATGATAGGAAGCAGTTGGTATCCCTTATTATAACAATTGATATCCCTTGGTATGGATTGTGTAGGAAGGAACTGCAGATGCTGGTTTAAAAGCCATGCTGGACACAAAAAGCTGAAGTAACTCAGCGGAACAGACAGCATCTCAGGAGAAATCAAACAAGTGGCATTTCATGTCAAGACCTTTCTTCACCTATTCCTTTTATCCAGAGATGCTGTCTGACCCACTGAGTTATCCAGCTTTTTAAAAAAATCTATCCCTTGGTATGGAGCTTGGTACAACAGCTAACAGTATGGAGCCTGATATATCCCAGTATAGTGACCAATATCCCCAGAAATATTAGCCACATTTAGCAGCACAATAATTAGTATCAGAAAGTATGACACATAATGGAATCAATCGTTACAGTACCATCCCAAATGTTCTTATCGGTTTTGATCAGTCATGGACCAGAAATTTCCATAAGTCAGTGGGGATGTTACATCTTTTAAGTAGGTGTCTTAATGCAAATATAAATTGGCGATGAATTTATTTTGGTCAGGAGGCGTTGAACAGTAACTGCTAATTGATGGAGTCAAAGGCTCCAGTAAGTTTAAAAAGGTCATGTAGAGAGGTTGGTGCTGTTCTGGTATTCTTCTTAGTGTTGCTGCATTCTGAAGATGGTGTCCATTATGCCTCTAGGTTGGCACAATCATGCCTACAATTCAAGGAACAGCTTTTTGGCCACTGGGAGAAGGTGGTTTCCCGAACTCCGGCAATGATTTTCCTTGCAGCGGATAGTAGGGAGACGTCTTTGTGATTACCACAGTTGGACTTGTCTCCTGTCTTGCAGATGACATAATTACGGACCTCTGGGCTCCTCTGGCATATCATTGTCTTCTCAGATGTGGACAATGAATCGTGAATTCACTGTTAAATTTAGAAATTCAGCAGGAAAACCATCTCCTCTCAAGGCCTTGGTATTTTTTACTGAGGATAATGCCTTTGTAACATCTGGTGAGTTAGGAATGGCAGCAAGGGTGGACGGAACAAGTTGCTTTGGTATGTTGGTCATATCAAAGACAGAGTTGCAATTACGGAGATCTTCTGAGTGTACCTTCCGATGGTGCTAACCTCCTCTCTATCCCTGAGGAGTTCACCTTCATTTTAGGCTCTTCGGGCAGTTGGCCTGTAGACAATGTTCCTTAGACTGTGTTGAAGAACTACGCATCATTACTTAAACACACAAATTCAAAACTATGGATGAAAATTTCCTTACACACCATCGTTGACCATATACACACGCTCAGATGCAAAAATGTATCAACACAGAATGCATTTGTGCACCTAATTCCATACATGGAGACATGTACAAGTGCACACATACTCTCTCACATCCCACACTTGTAGCCATTTTACACAGCACTATTTTGGTCCCAGTGTAGCAAAATAAACACTGAAGTGTATTTTTAGATTGAAGATTATTTGTTGGTCAATGACATTTATATCACAGCCAAAATTATCATACAAACAAATTGTTTGCTCTCACCAGTCCTTGTTTAAATGATACTTTAGTGCATGTGCATGTACTGACATTGCCTTCAATACATTTCACCTCTGGATGTTCTGTAAAATTGAGCCAAACTCACTCTCATGTGGACAGGTTCCTTGCTCCTTCCAAACTAACAATATTCATAATGAGTCTTGCCTGACACTCAAATTTAGAACGGTGGTTTCCAAATCTCAGGAAACCTGGAAAAGTCTCAAGGGATTGTCAAAGTCATCAAACGTTTGCCCCTCTCTCAATGGAGTTTGTATGTTTGACTTTAATAGAATCTTAGTTCAGCTCTGTTCATTTTATTTAGGTGGCATTCTTCCAGAAACCAGGATGTGTGGAATGATTTTAAATGAAGTACTCAATAGGTAAAATATAACCTGATCTGCATTTACATTGAGCACAAGGTTTGAACTTGATGGAGGACTTAGAACCAACACTTGAAACAGTCCATAGGAGATTTCTCTGACTGCTTATTGCCACTTAAATTGGCCGTATACTCATTAAAAAGGCTCCACTGCATTTTGGTAGCTTGAATTTCAGCAAACATCTTCTTCTAGGAGTGAACATCTGTTTGGAAGTAAGTATCTACAGTGATGTTAATTTCAAGCTGTACTTAATGAATACTTAGATGGAGACTTGCCATTCCATGATCATGCTGCAAGATGCATTGGGATAGTTAGCTGGGAAACTTTGTTAGAGAACATTATAATTCAGAAATGTAGAAAGAGTGTACACTTAACAGAAGCCACCTGCAGAAAGGGAGTTCTTGGTTATGAGCACCTTAATGGATTTTCCTGAGTCAGGATGAGTGGTGAGAAAACATTATAATGATAAATGAGGGAAGGTATTTTTCATCATACACGTTGAAGATATCTCACCTCCAATAACATTTTCTTTTATCCCTGAGTCAACCTGAAACCTGCTGTGCTTCAAAGCACTACACGCCTTCATTAAAATCGGTTCCAGTTGCTCCATGTACTACTTCCCAGCTTCGTGTTGGCAAAGCATGAACAATTGTCAATTACTGTTACTGTTTTATGGGATGAGCTCAAATATAATTAAATTAAGAGGCTTTTAAATAGGCACGGGGATATGCACGGCATGGAGGGATTTGGATCGTGTGCAGGCAGGCAGTGCATGGCATCATGTCCAGCACAGATATTGTGGGCCAAAGGGCCTGTTCTTGTGCTGTACTATGTTCTAAATGTGTCCAATATGATCCTTCCAAACTACAAACTCACTTCATCTATTTCTGCCTCAATGCTCCTGTGATTCTTACTTCTCCAGACATATGAATGATCAGGTTGTGGAACTTGTCTCACATTTATCTTCCATGGCCTTTCATAATCAAGTGTGTCCTTGATATTTGGTGATATGGAAAGTAAACACTTAATTCGCTTTGTTACAGAGATATCCATGGAGAATGTGTTTGAGTATTAATTGTATCCAATGGCATACCTGGGCCACTGTGCCTAAGGTGGAAGAGGCAACTGCTAAAGTTAAGTCAGATGGCTTTAGAGTGGCCAATAAACAAGAGGGTTTTTTTTCTGTTTTGTGTTATAAATCCACCTTCATTCATTAAAACACCTAGTGAGGACTGGTTAACCCACATATCAAGTCAGAGTAAGAAAGCTATTTTTGGAGTGGCATTTTGTAACATGTAGGGGCCACGAGAATCAGTACATAGGCTAAGGAGCTCTGTAAAATTTTAATTTATTTGTAGAGATTTAGCCTAATACTAAGTACCGAACTGAAGATCTCCCTCCGTATGTTGGTAACAGTCCGAATCTTCTTCGTGTTGCACACAGTTACAAATCACAATTATACCTCGAGTCATGTCATATTACAGAGTATGATATTTTTGGATTGTAATGGGATATTTTGGGCCCTGTGTCCCGACACTGCTGCCTATTGAGTGCAAAGTGCCAATGATGTGGAGGTGACAACTAATGAATTCCTATCTCAGATTCTGGCACAAGGCTGGTTTAAGCCAGTTAGAGTCATTTCCTGTAAATTTCTCAACACCCTTTCCCATGACTGCTCATCACAAGTTCCTGACTGGATGGAAAGCCAGTTATGTCCAATGACATAATCCATAAGACTTGTACCATCTGTATCTGGCATTCCCATTGTATCAGACACTGAACTTCCTGATTCAGGACCACTTGAATCAACACCTTCCTTGGAATGCAGTTTAGGGACATAACAGGAATTCCATGTCTGATATAGAAGTGTGAAGATAACACCCTGGATTTTTAAACTATTGGCAATTATTTGAGAGACAGTTCCTTTCTTCACCCAATGAATTCAGTCAAGCTATTTCAGTCAAGAGGCAGATGAGGTGTGTAGAATGTGTTTGAATGATATCACCAGTAATGTCATTCCTCATCTGCTAATGTTGATGTGCACGGAACTCTTGCAAGAGAATTGGTTTATGGAGCTTCTGATTTCAACCATTGAAACAAAGTTGAATGTAGGACAGAAACTGAACGTACAATGCTGATCTGAAACAATTTATATGGGGGGTAATTTCCCTTTAGCATCGAAAAATTACATTAAATTAACAAATCATTTGTAATTCAAATTGTGCGTTAGGCTTTATCACAAAGTGATCAAACATAAAAAATAAAATTATCTGGGATCCTGGAAATTATGGTGGAGCACCATGAACAGTTAAACTCTCCTTTACCTAAAGAAGATATATTAGTTGCAGACAGTGGACAAAAACAAAGATTCACTAAAATGACTGACAAAATGCTGGAGTAACTCAGCGGTTCAGGAAGCAGGAATGGGTGGCGGGTGACCCATTACTTTTCTCCAGAGACGCTGCCTGTCCCGCTGAGTCGTTCCAGCATTTTGTGTCTATCTTCGGTGCAAGCCAGCATCTGCAGTTTCTTCCTACACATTTCACTGGAATGACTGCTGAGGTGAGGGAATTGCCACGTGCTGGAGCCTTTACCTGAACAGTTTATGCATTCCATTGTGAGGGGACCATGAGAGATGGTTGTAAGGTGTATTATGGCGTTCTACATGGGATTGTAGGTCCATATTGAGCTGGACCTTTGGCTGGAGTTTAGTGTGGGTAGGATTCCTCTCCAACCAATGTGGTTGAGTGGTGCAAACCCTGGAATGTTAGTTCACAGAATGTTACAACATGGAGAGAGGCCAGAGACACCATTACTTCCCTGCAAGAGCATATCCTCTTTGCCTGCTTCAATGCAGCTTTGCCTTTTCAACATTTCCAGAGATAACTCTGTAATAACGTGGTATGTTAATTATTCCCACTCACACGATGGTAACATTTCATCAGAATCAGTGGGAAATAAATGAGTTCACAAAGATCATGTTTCGATGAGGTTTGCTTTGTAGCAAAGATTACTGTAGTCATAATGCAGGGCTGTGTGATAAATGTCCGTTTGTACAGCAAGGCACTGTGACTGCCCAGGAGGCAGTGTGTTAATTTGCAGCAGCTTCAAAGTTGTTTTTTTTTCCATTTTGAATTACAGATTTCCTCGGCATAACCATAACAAATGGATTTTAAAATGGGCAGAATATTCATGTTGATAGGATCTAAAAAGAATATAACAGTGTAGTTTCTAGAATGTGAAAAAATTGTACGCAGTGGTATTCCAAATATATCTGAGATCCATGTATATAGGATATTATTTATTTAAGTATATAGGTACAAACATGTTAATGGAATGGTGGTCTTTATATTTTGAGGACGTACATACAAGGAGGCAGAATATATACTATGTCTCCACAACTACTTTGTTGAACAATATTTGCCGTATCTTGTACACTCTGGGCATAACATCTCTGGGGGACTGGATTGGCTTCGAAGAAAGAACAAAATAATAAGGATACCTGGACTGAATGGGTTAAATTACAATTAGGGTTATACTCCCTGGACTTTAGAAATTTAAACGCGTAATTGGATTGAAGTTTTCAAGGTGCTAAAGTAAACTAAATGTTTCTCCCCAATTAACCTATTACCATTGATGAGGGATTCCAGATCCAGAGGCCACAGCTTCAAAACTAGAGCCAGATCTTTCCATCATAAAGTTAGGAAGAAACTTAGGAAGCAAACGTCCATATTCAATCATCACCTCAGCAGGGACTATCTCAATGTTTAAGAAAAAGTTAGACAGGCACATGGATAGGACGGGTTTGGAGGGAAATGGCCAAACGTAGCCAGGTGGGACCAGTGTAAGTGGGACATGTTGGACAGTGTGGGCAAGTTGGGCTGAAGGGCGGTATAACTCTATGATCTCTCGTTATAGATAAAGCCATGATCCTATTTAATGATGAAACAGGTTGAAATAGTAAATAGTCTACTTCTATTCCATTGTCCCCATATTCCTAAATTCCTACCTGTAACCAATAGAAATATCCACGATTAAAAAATATAAAAAGATCCAATCACTTAAACATAACTTCCCACCTTGTGATAGTAGAACCACCGGAGCCACATACACTGTACCAATAAATAATATCTTTGTTCCTGCGATCTAGGCCCTCTGAACCAAAATACACTTTAGTAAGCTTAACTTTACAACAAAAAGTAAGGATTAGAAAACATTAAAAATATTATGACCACCACGCTTGGGACAAGTAGAAATTAAACGGTTTCCAATGTACTGTATACAAGGTACACAAAAATGCTGGAGAAACTCAGCGGGTGCAGCAGCATCTATGGAGCGAAGGAAATGGGCAACGTTTCGGGCCGAAACCCTTCTTCAGATTGCGGGTTTCGGCCCAAAACGTTGCTCATTTCCTTCGCTCCATAGATGCTGCTGCACTCACTGAGTTTCTCCAGCATTTTTGTGTACCTTCGATTTTCCAGCATCTGCAGTTCCTTCTTAAATACTGTATACAAGGATTGAGTTCATCAATTATATCTTCCCGATGAATGATCGACATTTTCCCCTAACAATATTGCTAAAGAAGGTGAAATTGAGTGATTCAGGATAGTGGGGATGTAATTTGAGGATCAGTTTCACTGCCAGGGATAAGCCTGTTAAAAAAAATGAGAGCTATCATCAAATAATTAGCTTCGATTAAATTTATTTTCTGCCCATCTCCTTTGAATGTTTGCATCTCTTCTTACTTGTTAAAGAACATTACCTTGTGTTTTATATTAAAGCACATAATAGACCTGACATATAAACTTGAACACTGCACTCTGATTCCATAATTGCTTGAATTACTGAAAATTGAGTCTGATGTCTGTTTAAGTTTTTTTTAAAGTCTAGATTTTTGTTGCATGAACTGAATTTTTATCAATTCAGAAGTTATTTTTCTTTTGTCAAGACCTTACATAATTAATATTAAAGTCCCTGTAAGAATATGTTCTGATTTGACATACCCAGCAGAGTCATTAATGTACTTGGCCCCATTAAAAATCGCCTCTGTTGATTTATTTTCCTATCTTTCCTCATTAGTCTTTGTGGAGAATCAAGCTGTTCATATGGTCAGTCTGCGGGACACATTTCTCCTTCATTTGTGACACAGATTTAAGAAAACCTTTAACCATGCCATTTTTTCAAAGTACATTCTTTGTAACATTTTCTGCTGGTGAAACAAAGTAACCCCCAGTAGTAATATCTGAAAAGTCATCAACTTTCTTGCGACATGCAAGTAAAATTATCAGCTCCCTTCCATTAGCTTGATACCCATCTGTGCTGCATCAGTTGGAAACACATTAAATACTTATTTGGCCTCCATCTGAATGGAAAAATGATATTCATATTAAACCTGATTTTGGTCGTTTGTAACTTCATGATTCTGCAGTATTTTGTTGCAGAACGTAAAGTTTCCGTTATTTTTCTGCAGAATGACCTATGCTGGGAGACAGAGGAGACCCTGAATTAAAAATCACTGCCACCGTAAAGTGGATAATAGTGGCCAAGTTAGTTTGTACTCTCTCCCTGTGACTATGGGTTTTCTCCGGGTGCTCCGGTTTCTTCCCGCATTCCAAAGATGTGCAGGTTTGTAGGCTAATTGGCTTGTGTAAATTCTCCCAAGTGTGTAAGATAGAACAAATATACGGGGTAATCGCTGGTCAGCGCAGACTCGGTGGGCTGAAGGGCCCGTTACTACGCTGTACCTCTAAACTAAACTAAATTAACCAGCATCTGCAGTTATTTGTTTTTAATCACTGCTCCAGGTATATGTGCCCTGAAGGTATTTCATGCCACAAGAAATCCATAGATCAATCCAACATTGCCGATCTCTCAAATGTTATGATAATTTCTTCCCTATGGACATGGAATTGACTTTAATACTAATTTAAGTGAGTGTTGCAAAGGATCTCCACCAAACTTGTGGGTAGTTCATTTTAAATGGAGCTAATTAGCTGAAATAGTGTTTCAGCAACTCCCTGAAACACTCCCAGGAACAGGGCGATCAAAAGCTGCCATGGCCAGATGGGGCTATGAAACTGGCCAAACCACCTGTGAATGTGGAGAAGAGGACCATACAATGCAGCACTGCCTTGTCTGCCTCCTACTCCCAACCAGTGCAGCTCAAAGGATCTTGCAGTGTTCAATAAAAACGCAAAGGGCTGTGTAAAGGAATGGGAAACTGTCATATAGTCAACCAGCTTCAAATACACGAAAAGAAGAAGAGGCAACTCCCTGTGGTTTTCCCCAAAAACTCTGTTTTAGTACCACATCCTAAACACCAGATCATTGGCAGTTTCAATGTTTACTGCAAACTACCCCCCCAGTGCAGGTGGATGGTGGGATGATAGAGAGTAGTTGTTGGTTTCTGATGAGAGAGAATTGGGTTACCTGGACTAAATTGGCAGAATTGAGAACCAACTTAATGGTCTTAATGGTCTGAATTGCTTCTTTCTGTGTTGTATGAAGATATAAATTATTTTGATTCATTTAAGTAATTGTGAAATGGCAAAATAGTAGTTTGATGGGTAATAGCAACCATCTGCAATTATGGTCTGAAGAAGGGTCTTGACCCGAAACATCACCCATTCCTTCTCTCAGCTGCCTGTCCCGTTGAGTTACTACAGCATTTTAGAAACATAGAAAATAGGTGCAGGAGGAGGCCATTGGGCCCTTCGAGCTAGCACCGCCATTCATTGTGATCATTGCTGATCAACCCCTATCAATAACCCGTGCCTGCCTTCCCCCCATATCCCTTGACTCCACTAGCCCCTAGAGCTCTATCTCACTCTCTCTTAAATCCATCCAGTGATTTGGCCTCCACTGCCCTCTGTGGCAGGGAATTCCACAAATTCACAACTCTCTGGGTGAAAACGTTTCTTCTCACCTCCGTCTTAAATGGCCTCCCCTTTATTCTAAGACTGTGGCCCCTGGTCTGGACTCGTCCAACATTGGAAACATGTTTCCTGCATCTAGCTTGTCCAGTCCTTTTATAGTTTTATATGTTTCTATAAGATTCCCCCTCATCCTTCTAAACTCCAGTGAATACAAGCCTAGTCTTCACTGTGTCTACCTTCGATTTAAACCAGCATCTGCAGTCCTTTCCTGCACATCTGGAATTATTTCTGCACCCAGGTAATTCTATCTATAATCTTTGCAAGAGCATCCGGAGAATGGCAGAGGTTAAGCCGCTGGTTAATTGAAACTGACATGTTCAGGACCATATAGTCCTTGAGCTTTTTTTCAAATTTCTCTGTAGGAAGCTTTTATTCAGTGTTTATTTATTTCTGATTTTTTTATCCAGGCAAAAAATTGGATATGAAGCTCGAGTGGACAGGCACAGTACGGTAAGAAATGGTTAAAAAAGAAAATATTGAAGGCTGACTGAGGAGATAATGGATTGATTAACAGTGGGGAGTATGGAGAAAATCAAGTCAGGAGTGTTTTATTGTCATATGTCCCAGATAGAACAATGAAATTCTTACTTGCTGCAGCATAACAGAATATGTAAACATAGTACATTGTGAACAATATGATAAACGAGACAAAGAAAATGAAAAGAAAATAATTTTTGTTTTTTAAATATAATTTAAAAAACAATAAATAGATAGATAATTAATTGAAGAAAGGTCTGAAGAAGGGTTTCAGCCTAGATGCTAATGAATCTACAAACCTGCATATCTTTGGAATATGGACGGAAACCGGAGCATCCGGATAAAACTCATGGGGTCACAGGGAGACTGTAGGGTTATATACATTAGCTTTGCATCTTTCTCTGCGAATTAAGTTGAAGAACAGGATAAACAGTGTAAGCAACAAACTCAACCTGCGGCCTTTTGATCAGCACATCATTTGCTGTGCTGTTTTCTAGCAGTTTTTGTTATGTGAACTATTTTAAATTGTAAATTGTGCCATTGTTTTCACATGTCACTTCCTTCTCAAACATACGCAACCCGCAATGATGAAGCTAGAAAATTGTATAAGCATTTCCTGGGCCAGCGATAATTCATGCGCAAGTTGCCTGGCAACAGTTTGTGCCATAAAAATTGATACTGATTAGAGTTCTATGGCAGCTTATTTTTGCTTTGCCACCTTCTTGAACATCTTCTTCCCGGTCATGTAGGGAATGCTGCTGCCAGATACATGTCCTCCACTGGCTTTCCGGCAACTGATGGTCTGGCACCTCCGTTAATCTGGACAAAATCAGGAGAGCGCGCTTGAAATCCTCCCTGCAAGTCCTCCCATAAAGTGGCATCTAGACCAGGGCTCTGGGAGTCTGGCCTTGCCGGAGCCAGCAGATCCGTTCTCATAGATGACTTCCGAGGCCGACTCTACGGGCGGGTATCACGGTCCCTCGGTGGCCTAAGTGGACCATTCCACTACCGTTGGACTGTTCTCGGAGGCCATGACCTCTGTTGGTCTGGCAAAGCAGGTGACCCAGAAAGGCTCTGGACCCAAGGGTGCGGAAAATCGGTGGTGGACCTGTATGTTGATCTTTGGTCGGGGATGTGTACCCTCGAGCAAGCAGGAGCTGTTCACAATGGATGGATAATTCTGAATGTCAGGGGTTTGGGACTTTTCCAAAGGTTCTCTCATGGTAGGGGATGTTCTATCACAGTATCTTGCAAAGGTGTCCTCAAGGAGAGGGTGGTAGGTGTGTGGAACAAGCTGCCAGAGGAGGTAGTTGAGGCAGGGACTATCCCAACATTTAAGAAACAGTTAGACAGGTACATGGATAGGACAGGTTTGGAGGGATATGGACCAAAAGCAGGCAGGTGGGACTAGTGTAGATGGGATATGTTGGCCGGTGTGGGCAAGTTGGGCCTAAGGGCCTCTTTGCACACAATATCACTCTATAACTGATCAAGATGCTATACTTTACTACATACGCCATCAATTTAATCTGCTCAATGTGTGATGATACTTTACCAAATACGCCGTCAATTTTCATGAAAGCTCTCTTGCGCAATCCTGCCCCTTTCAACCATTCCCAGAATAGGAACTCCTGTACTTGAGCATTTGGCAATAAACTCAACTCGACATCTTCAAACAGGACACAAATCACTTCAACTGGCAAGCCTCCAGTGCCGGGCTAAAAATAAGTCAAGAGTTTACCGTAAATATTCAGGTGGGCCTAATCCTGGAATTTGAAGTGGAAGAGCGGTGAAGTTGCAACATGGGAATAGATCACTTGCTCCAACAAACCTGTGATTATTAACTCTTGGTAGAGCTTTGTCATAGTTTCCCACCTCACTCCTATTTCAGTTTATTTCTTCCTTTAGGCTAATGCTACAGTAAATGGGTATGCCTCCGCTAGGGTCGCCAACTTTCGCACACCCAAATAAGGGACAAAAGGTCAAAATATGGGACAAATTCCCGACGGCAATTCGTTGACCGACTCAGCCGTGGCTGGGTGAACGATGAGTTGGCCCGGGTGCTGGACTGCACACAAAGCCCAGCCGGCGGGCCAGCTGAGTTTTGGCCCAGGCTATGTCGCGCGCAAAATCCGGCACCCCATCCAACTCATGAACTGATGATCGGCCATGAGAAGGAGGGGTGGTGGTGTCGGCGGTAGGCGAAGGTCCGACAGTCCCCTCGACCCGAGTAGTAGCAGTCAAATACGGGACAAGGGCGGTCCCGTACGGGACAAACCAATTTAGCCCAATATACGGGATGTCCCGGCTAATACGGGACAGTTGGCAAACCTAGCCTCCGCTTCCATCTTTGGGAGTGCATTCCACATCTTCACAACTTCCTGCATGATGAAGTTTCTCCTGCCGTCTGTTTTAAGTCTTAAGCTTAAATTTCTATCTAGGGCCTCTTATTCTAAACCTTCAATGGTTGGAAACAGACTATTCTATCTGCTCTATATACTTTCATTGTTTAATTACTCTGTTCCAAAGATTACTATATATTTTTTGCTTTCTTTTGCCTAGTTCCATATATATTTTCAAGTGTCCCCTAACCAAAGTCCTGTAAAGCTGCAAAATGGCTTCTTGACTCCTATATTAAATGCTCCAACTGATGAAGGCAAGTATACCACACACTGTCTTTACCACTTTATCCACTTGTGTTGCTACTTTCGGGGTGCTATGGACTTGGACCACAAGATCTGTCTGTATATCAATGCTTGGACTACATCATCCACATAGGTGTCAACTGCTCTACATCGGTGAGACCAAGCGCAGGCTTGGCGATCGCTTCGCCCAACACCTCCACACAGCTCTCATTAACCAACCTGATCTCCCGGTGGCTCAACACTTCAACTCCCCCTCCCATTCCGTATACGACCTTTCTGTCCTGGGCCTCCTCCATGGCCAGAGTGAGTCCCACCACAAATTGGGAGCAGCATCTCATATTTCGCTTGGGTAGTTTACACCCCAAGCGGTATGAACATTGACTTCTCCAATTTCAGGTTTTTATTGCTTTCTTCCTCTTCCCCTCCCCTTCCCAGCTCTCCGTCAACCTACTGTCTCTGCCTCTTCCTTTCTTCTTCCCGCCCCCCCCCCCCCACACATCAGTCTGAAGAAGGGTCTCGACCCAAAATGTCACTTATTCCTTCGCTCCATAGATGCTGCCTCACCCGCTGAGTTTCTCCAGCATTTTTGTCTACCTTCAATTTTTCCAGCATCTGCAGTTCTTTCTTAAACATCATCCACAAGCTGGTTTCATTTTTAAATGAAATGCAGGTAATTCAGACTAGAGTAGACAGGGCGACTTGGTTGGCATGGACAAGTGGGATCCAGGCTTTGCCAAGAGCTCATCTGATTATTTGAGAAAGAGTAGTGTCACAGAGACTGGCACAAATGAAGGGAAGACTGACATTAACTCTGTGGCTTGAGATTGTAAAACTGGGGGAGAAATAAACACCAGAGATACTAATCAGGTAGGATTAGTGACAGTTTTATTATCTAACGGAATGTTAGAAATGTAATTTCCATTAATGATTCAGCCAGTGATGATGTTGTGGGAGAGAAGAGAGAAAGAGGGAAAGACACTTAACAGAGCCGATGACTGAAAGACACTCAGAAAAATAACACTATTCACCTCAGCGCTGGGTTTTCTATTATTAGTATTAATTGGTAAATGCTACTGAAAGTCAACCTACATCATAACCTGCAAGTTTAGAACTGTTAAAGGAGAACGCTTTGCTATTACTACAAATGACTCATTTTAGTGGCCATAGTGCCGGGATTCAGATCTGTGCAAGTAAAAACTCCTGCAACACAGTGGTTGGTATGGTGATGGTGGTGTGGTTAAATGAAAGGATTACTGATTCAAAAGCTCGGGACTAACAATCCAAAGACCTCTGTTCAAATATCACCGCAGCAGCTGTTGAATTTTAATTCGGATACAAAGCCATAATTAAAAAAAGTTATTACTAATGATGACCAAACAAAGTACAGGATTGTTGTAAAAACGTTAACATTTACAAGGGGCGAAGTGTAAAGGAGATGCGGGGGGGCAGGTTTTTACACAGTGGGTGACAGGAACACACTGCCGGGGGCCGTGGTTGAGGCAGCTCTAGGACATTTAAGAGAGTTTTGGACAGTCATATGGATAGGCAGGGAGTGCATGGGTATGAATAATGTGCAGGCAGATGAGATTTGGTCTTGGCTTTGTGAGCATGTTCCCGTGCTGCACTGTTCTATGTCCTTCAGGGGAGGAAACCTGCTATCCTTGCTCTGTCTATCCCATGTGACTCTCGGAACATCTGCTTAGTTGGTTACTCTGAAATATCTTAGAAAAGCACTCAGTTCATGGGCAACCCGGGATGGGTGGAAACGCCAGGCTTTGCCACACATGTCCAGATCCCGGAAAATAATAATGCAACTTGGTGGGGCCCACTGCATTTTGTTTTTAAATGGACCTTAGATTTATATCATGTGAAAAGTTTTAACTTTTATAAAACGCTGTCTGAAATTAACAAAGAATATTGATAGTAGACAAAAATGCTGGAGAAACTCAGTGTGTGAGGCAGCATCTATGTAGGGAAGGAATGGGTGACGTTTCAGGTCGAGACCCTTCTTCAGACTGATGAGGGGATGGAGGGGGGGGGGGGGGGGCAGGAAGAAGAAAGGAAGAGGCGGAGACAGCGAGCTGTGGGAGAGCTGGGAAGGGGAGGGGAAGGATGGACAAAGCAAGGACTACCTGAAATTGGAGAAGTCGATGTTCATACCGCTGGGGTGTAAATTACCCAAGCAAAATATGAGGTGCTGCTCCTACAATTTACGGTGGGACTCACTCTGGCCATGGAGGAGGCCCAGGACAGAAGGGTCGGATTTGGAATTGGAGGGGGACTATTGATCAGTGTTTTATAAATATTACTTTCTTTACAGATCTTTTTATACTACTTTAGCTTTGCTAAAATGCATGCAAATTATAAATTTCAAATAAGCTTTAATTTATGTTACATATTGACATTATGTTACATTAATGGATATTTTTAAAGCAGGTTCTTGATTAGTACGAATGTCAGGGGTTATGGGGAGGGTGCAGGAGAATGGGGTTAGCAGGGAGAGATAGATCAGCCATGATTAAATGGGCCAAATGGCCTAATTCTGCTCCTATCACCTTATGATTTTATCACCATATTACAAACAATTAATTTTGAAATGTTTAAGAGAGGTCTTGACCTGAAAAGTCACCTTTTCCTTCGCTCCATAAATGCTGCTTCACCCGCTGAGTTTCTCCAGCATTTTTTATCTACCATTGCTTATTATCGATGCTTATTATCTGTGTTCTCTTTCCACAAATGCAGCTTGAGTATTTCCGATATGTTCTGTTTTCATGTTCGACAATAATTAAATGCCATGAATTTGCTCTTCTATCTAATCTGTCATATTACCATCCCCTTTTGCCTTGCATTCTCCCAAGTGCCACACGATCTCCCCTGAGTTCCAGCCTCTCCCCTTCTCCGCATCTTACATTTTCTATCCTTCCAATTCACACGAAAGTTAATTATTCAGACGTTCCAAGCGACCAGAGATGCTGAATATTTCCAGTTATTTTATTATTATTTCAGATTTCCAGATTCTGCAGAATTTTGTGGGTGTATTTATGCTTTTCAATGTTTGACAAATAAAACATTTGAACAGGGCACCAAAACCTGCTCTTTGTTGATTAATACCATGGCACATTTTACATCCACCTGAGCAAACATCTCCCCCAAGTGATCCGTCTGTAACAAAGCAAAATTCACTCAAGCTCTGTAGTAAAACCTCCGTATTATATGAATCCATAATTTTATGACTCAGAGCAAAGTAGAAGCAACTGAACAATCCAACAGAGGAGGTATTAGTGAGGAGATTGTAACATACATTAATTTTTCATTGGTGGCAGAGAATAATCAGATTAAGAGGGATTAAAAAGGGTTACAAGTCTTCTGGATTAGGTGATGTGAAGAATAGCCCAACGGTTTATGTTGCAATCCTTGTGCACAGGTTCTGCAGTAAATACGACTTTCCCTTTCTATTTATAATAGTAACAGCATTACAGGAAAGAAAAACTCAATACTTTGCACATTTTTGCAGGTCAGTGTGTAACCAAAACACCCTGAAGTTACAATATTGGATTATTTGCTATTCTCACAAATATATAAGCCTTACAATCCAATTGAGCTTCCTGCCAAAATCTCCCACTCTCATCATCTGACCATCCTTTTGTAGTTCTGTCAATTGTACTACACTACACTGTAGGATCTCATTGAGTTAAGTCCTGGTTAATGCAATTGCCAATGAGAAATTGGATTAAGCCTCCAAGACTGGTTCAGCCTCGGCTCTGGAGGTTGTAACAATGGTCGTGCATTCTGGATGTCAGCAGATCTACCCAACCCCCCGAGATCATCTGCTGTGGAGGTTCAAAACATTGATGTCCCTCTCGCGAGGTCAGTATTTCATCTCCCAGCGTAGCCTCTCGTGCCTCCTGTTACTCCTCTGTATTACAAAACCAAATACAGTGTAGATGACCATTTGGCAGACCACCTCCCTTCAGCGTGCCTCCCTTGCAAGTGCCTCTGTTGAGAACACCACCATTGGGAATGCCTCCATTGGGAATGCCTCCATCCAGTGACTCAGAGCTTCTTGTTGCCGGCTACTTTCGTTCTCCCCCCAATCTTCATTCTGGTTCTCTTCCTTTGTGTCTTCTGCTGTTTCAGGAAAGCCTAACATAAGTGCAAGGAAATGTTCCATTTTGCTGCCACAATGAACTACGTCATATTTTTAACATATCAGACTCCATTTGCCCACTCACATAAACAATCTTTATGTCATCATTACAATTACTTTCTGTCTTATCTTTGTCCACAAATTGATTAGTTTCTTATGGTCAGGGATGTGCCTGAAGAATCCATATTATTTTAACTTTTTTTTTCACAGTTTTAAGGTGAAGGGGAAAAGATTTAATAGTAATCTGAGGGGTAACTTTTTCCCACAAAGGGCGGTAGATGATGTATGGAACAAACTGCCAGAGGAGGTAATTGAGACTGGGACTATCCCAAAATGTAAGAAACAGTTAGACAGGTACTTGGATAGGACAGGCTTGGAGGGATAAGGACCAAATGCGGGCAGGTGGGAATAGTGTAGCTGGGACATGTTGGCTGGTGTGGGCAAGTTGGGCCAAAGGGCCTGTTTCCACAATTTAGTCAAAGGGTAGTTAATCTGTGGAACTCATTGCCATGTTGACTTTGCAGATTATGGTGGTCCTGTGTATTCTTTTTCTTTGACCTCACCTCTCGTGTTCATTAGCAAGGGAAGATAACTGACAAGGAGCGAGTTCATGCGACCCATGTTGGATTAGCATCCAGCTATGTTGTTTTAGGAACAGGACAATGGTTTTCTGATTACCAGGTACACAGCCACCTTCCTCCAATCAGTCTAAAGAATGGTCCAGACACGAAACGTCACCTATCCATGTTCTCCAGGGATCCTGCCTGATCTGATGAGTTACTCCACCATTTTGTTTATTTTTAGCTACATATAAGATGCTACAGTTAACTGTAAATGTTGCTTCATTGTGAATAAATGTAATGCCATCTGCTTCATATTCCTTGATCTGCCTACATTTTCTGTTTAGTTTTTGAGATGTGTGATGTTTCAAACGTCTGATAATCAATTATATATAATCTTTATGTCCCTGCTGCCAATTTACGATCTATTGTCAGAAATAACTAAGCTCATTTTGAGAGACTATGTCCGCTTGTGTCTCAATCTTCATTTTGAGTTGTATTGCTGTGAGATTGAACTGGAATGATGTTGGGTAGCCTGGCAGCCGCATTTAACACTGGCTGTTTCAGGACAATGGAGAGTCTACTCTAAAGCTTTCCAACATCTGCAGTTTGAGAAACTGGACACCAGGTGGCAGGATTAGCTCAGTCATTGCTATGGGTTGTGCCGCCATTTATGAGTTGTACATTTGCATGGGTCTGTCTGGGCTGTTTATTGTGATTCACTGAGAATATTTTGCACACAAGCACTAATTTGTGATCACATAACAGTTTAACAGCATATTATTTTTCGTGTTTTCCCTTTGTTATCTTTTTGGGCAAAAAATCTAAAAATATCTAAATTTGAAAATAACATTCCTCCCCCCCTTTTCTCCCCTTCCACTTCCCCTCATCCTATACTCCTTCCTCTGGCTTCCCAATTCGCATCCTTTCTATCCTATCTCTCCCCTTTAGATTTTTCATCTCTGGCCTTTGTCCAAAATATGCCTATCAAAAATCCTCCCCACCTCTACCCACTTATCACTCTCCAGGCGTTGTCCTGCCCCCCCTCCTCGAGGCCAGCTTTCTCTCCCACCCACCAATATCAGTCTGAAGAAGGGTCCCAACCTGAAACGTCACTAATCCATGGTCTCCAGGAATGCTGCCTGACCCAAGAGTCAGGAGTGTTTTATTGTCATGTGTCTCAGATAGAACAATGACATTCTTACTTGCTGCAGCACAGCAGAATATGTAAACAAAGTATACTGTAAATAATATAATAAACGAGAGAAAAATTCAGTGTGTGTATACACATACTCACAAGCACACACTCACACACACACACACACACACACACACACACACACACACACACACACACACACACACACACACACACACACACACACACACACACACACACACTCACACACACACACACACACACACACACACACACACACATTCACACACACACACACACACACACACACACACTCACACACACACACACACACACACACACACACACACACACACACACACACACTCACACTCACACACACTCACACACACACACACACACACACACACACACACACACACACACACACACACACACACACATATATTTTAACTAGTAGCATGTTGCCATTTGATGCAGCTCCTGAAATGTAGTTCAATTGAAGTGAAGAAGCCAAATTTCCTGATGCTCAATAAGTGTTAAACATGGGGCACTTAAATTAATTTCTGCCTCTACGATGCTTCGGTTCATGTTGCCCCAAAGTAAAGGTACAGGACGGAATATATTTTCTGTGTAAAATTCTCAGAATCAGCACAGTTTCAATTATGTTTTGTTTGCTATTTTTTGGGGAGATTCAGAAATCACCCAATTCAATCCCCAACAGGTATATGTGCAATTAGTTATTCCATTAAGTAGCAGGATGATGATATGGAATCTGGTGGAATCTGATACTGACAGTATTTCCTTATTTCAGAATTTACTCAGACAACATATCTTTTTTTCCAGTATTGATTGTACAGGGAGAACTGCTGCTCTCTATCATTTCGTGCCCTGTGTACAATAATGAGGGAAATACCTGAATCTCTAAACTGGAATTGTACAGTATGGAAATATGCCCTTTTGCTCGATGAGTCGACACCGAGTTTAGACTAATCCTACACTAATTGCTTTTTTTAATTCTCCCCACATTCCCATCAACTGCCACTCACTTACACACCGGTGGCCAATTAACCTTCCATACAGTTTGTTTTTTTGTCACCAGTGCAGCTTTCTGCCTCCTTTATAAAGTTAAAACCTAGATTTTCTTGTTTTAATCATTTTAGTTTCTTCACTCTTCAATTTTAAATGATTAGTTTTGTTAGAAAAAATAATGTTAAAGTTTAAAAGATAAAACCTATTAATTAAATTAGGTGGTCAGGACCTTAAACAGCTTAAGCATCTTATAAGTGATCAGAGCGGCGGTTCGGACATAGTTATTTGATGTACAGCAGTAAAAAGCATCGTGATATGATACGGTACGATAGAACTTTATTTATCCCAGGAGGGAAATTGATCTGCCAACAGTCGTAGAAAACACACAATGCATGAAACATGAAATTGAAGTGACGAGTGGATAGGATTGGGGATGTGCAAAGATTGGGCGGGGTGGGGGGGGGGGGGGGGGGGGGGGGGGCGGGGTGGGGCGGGGGGGGGGCGGGGTGGGGGAGGGAGGGGAGGGGAGAGTCAGTCTACCCCACAACAGAAGGGGGAGGAGTTGTACAGTTTGATAGCCACGGAAGAAGGATCTCCTGTGGCGTTTTGTCCTGCATAGGCTGACCTCTTATATCCTGTTGTATCAAAGGCTATGAGTATCAAGGCCATTATTTTGATTTGTGGAACCTGTTGCTTGGTACATTTTTGAGTGTACAATGTCCTAAGAAATATATTCAATTCTTAACATGCGTTGATTTTATACTTTTTAGTTATTACTATTAAATGATGTTCATTGCTTTACCTTGCACTAAACGTTATTCCCTTATCATGTATCTATACAATGTAAATGGCTCAATTGTAATCATGTATTGTATTTCCGCTGACTGGTTAGCACGCAACGAAAGCTTTTCACTGTACCTCGGTACATGTGACAATAAACTAAACTAAAGTGTTATAGTTGTACGAGAATGTTATAGTGGAAATGAAATCAAAACAAAAGAGGGGGGTATGCTGGTGGGAAAAAATATTGGTGAATGTTGCTTAAATTTTAATTGATTTGCATATCGACAAAAAAAGCATTACTTCCAACCCACGTGTCATTGGAATGTCGGAGGAAATTAGAGTGACCTAGGGAAACTCACACTTGCAGATTCCACTCAGACAGCACAATAGGTCAAGACTGAACCTGGTTAGGGTGGCACGGTGGCGCATTTGTAGAGTCGTTGCCTTACCAGTGCTGGAGACCCAGGTTCGATCCCGACTATGGGTGCTGTCTGTACGGAGTTTGTACGTTCTCCCCGTGACCTGTGTGGGTTTTCTCCCATATCTTCTGTTTCCTCCCACACTCCAAAGACATACAGGTTTGTAGATTAATTGGCTTGATATAATTGTAAATTGTCCCTAGTGTGTGTAGCATTAGTGTGTGGAGATTGCTGGCTGGTGTGGACTCGATGGGCCGAATGTCACCCCATTACTGCTGAGCTTTTATTTTATGAAGTTTCCTGTGAGCACAACTGTAACACGAGTTAATTTTGTATCAGAAGATATACCATAACAAATTTATGCTCTCATTGTAAGGCAAATTAGATGAAAATTTGATTGCTATGCAATCTCGGTGCAGCTATAATCACCTCCCAATCACAGACATCAGGTTAATATGATTTTACTAAAGCACAAATTGAAAGATTCAATAAAGGTGCGACTGTTTCTTTGATGTCTTGCCCTGATATTTATTCGGTATTGGGAAATAATCTCAATCTTTATTTTCATCTTTACTTCAACTACAGCAGCCAAGAGGCAAGAAATTGTCCATTTTTAAGCCAAGCATCATCCAACCTCTCATTTATTTTCTCATTCGACATATAAAATGGACAAAAATTAGTAACAGTTCCCAGGTGCAAACACAAACAAAATAAAGCTTTAATTTCTCTGCTTTCTTCTTCAGTAAAAGACTGGCAGAAGGATGTGAAAGTGAAATGTTGGTATCTGGAATGAATTGAGTGTGGTGGCTTTGTCCCTGTTACAGCTTCTTATTGTTATGAAAATGAACAAGCTGCTTCAGCTTTGAGATTAGAAAACATGCTATTTGCATGGATAATTAATTCTGTTCTGATGTGTGCCACTTCAGAGAGCATGATGCATCAAGATACATTTTAATTTGGAAAATTATATAAAATTGCTCTGGTTTCATGATTCTAGCAATTATTGCCCGGAGAATAAATGCAGCCTCAATTAGCTCTGTTGTATTTATCAACAATTCCTTATTATTAACTCTTCGTGTAACTGCTAACCACACCAAATCAGACTATTATCTAAATGGTGGCCGACTAGGAAAAGGGGAGATGCAGCGAGACCTGGGTGTCATGGTACACCAGTCATTGAAAGTAGGCATGCAGGTGCAGCAGGCAGTGAAGAAAGCGAATGGTATGTTAGCTTTCATAGCAAAAGGATTTGAGTAAAGGAGCAGGGAGGTTCTACTGCAGTTGTACAGGGTCTTGGTGAGACCACACCTGGAGTATTGCGTACAGTTTTGGTCTCCAAATCTGAGGAAGGACATTATTGCCATAGAGGGAGTGCAGAGAAGGTTCACCAGACTGATTCCTGGGATGTCAGGACTGTCTTATGAAGAAAGACTGGATGGACTTGATTTATACTCTCTAGAATTTAGGAGATTGAGAGGGGATCTTATAGAAACTTACAAAATTCTTAAGGGGTTGGACAGGCTAGATGCAGGAAGATTGCTCCCGATGTTGGGGAAGTCCAGGACAAGTGGTCACAGCTTAAGGATAAGGGGGAAATCCTTTAAAACCGAGATGAGAAGAACTTTTTTCACACAGAAAGTGGTGAATCTCTGGGACTCTCTGCCACAGAGGGTAGTCGAGGCCAATTCATTGGCTATATTTAAGAGGGAGTTAGATGTGGCCCTTGTGGCTAAGGGGATCAGAGGGTATGGAGAGAAGGCAGGTACGGGATACTAGAAACATAGAAACATAGAAATTAGGTGCAGGAGTAGGCCATTCGGCCCTTCGAGCCTGCACCGCCATTCAATATGATCATGGCTTATCATCCAACTCAGTATGGATGCTGAGTTGGATGATCAGCCATGATCATATTGAATGGCGGTGCAGGCTCGAAGGGCCGAATAGCCTACTCCTGCACCTAATTTCTATGTTTCTATGTTTCTAAATGCCCCCCTCTGTCATTGTCAGTGTGTCATTGAGTTATACAGCATGGAAACATGCCCTTCAGCCCAACCTGACCATACTGACCAAGATGCCCCCATCTAAGCTAGTTCCATTTGCCCCCATTTGGCCCAGATCCCAAAAACATTTACTGTCCATTTACCTGTCCAAGTGTTTTTTAAATGTTGTGATTGCACCTGCCGGGGATCATGAAAGAAGCCTCCTCGTGGCGATCCCCGGAAACGATGCACTTTGTGACGTGTCGCGCGATACATTCTGTCAACATGTTGGACAACGACAGAAGCCAACAGCGAGCTACACGTCGTCTGACACACGAGCGAATGATTGCACCTGCCTCAACTACCTCCCCTGGCAGCTCATTCCATATACCCACTCTCTGATTTAAAAAAGCTGCCCCTCAGGTTCCTATTAAATCTTTCCCCTCACCTTAAATCCAGGTACTCTGGTTTATGATTTCTTTACCCTGGGTAAAAGACTCTGTGCATTCACCCTCTCAGTTCCCCTTATGATTTTATATACCTTCATACCATCACCCCTTAGCTTCCTGCGCTCCAAGGAATAAAGTCCTAACCTGCCCAACCTCTCCCTATAGCTCAGGCCCTCATGTCCTGGCAACATCTTCATAAATGTTCTCTGAAATATTTCCAGCTTAATGACATCGTTCCTATTGCAGGGTGACCAAAACTGACCACAATGCTCCAAATGTGGCCTCACCAAAGTCTCGTACAACAAACAAAATGTCCCAACTTCTGTACTCAATATTCTGATGAACGTCAATGTACCAAAATCCTTCCTTACCACAAAATAATGTGTGGTTCAAACACCATTTGGTACTAAATGGATCGATATGTGTTGCGGGCAGTCATTGTCCGAATGACTGGAATACCCATGGTGATGTAATGGACTCTCTGTACAGGACATTGTCATAGAAGCTGTCGGGACAGAGTCCTTGAGTGAGGTTGGTAGGTTTCCTATCAGTGAGGGAATCAAATGGGTCTTTTGGAATGTAGGATCAGCCTCACCGTATTCAAGGGTTAATCTGCACTTTTTCATTTCCACGGTGTGTATGTGGTTGTAAAACACTTGCTCTGGGAGCCCATCTAAATAAAACTTTGCAGTTAATGATTCAGTTCACGTGATTAGCAATTTAACAGCAACAGTTCATTCCAATTGGGGATTGAGGATTAGAATGCAAGTAATTTATGTTAGTTTAATGTTTTTAATTATTTCTGAGTTAATGCATATGTAATTCATGCTTTTAAAGATTATTAGTAACATCAATTTTAATAGTTTGTAGATAAACTGTTCAGTTACAGACTGTGCCACAGAGCAAAGCTCCACTCTGGGTTTTCTTTCACCAAAGCCTGTCAAGGCAATGCAAGGGCCTGAGGCCCAGTAACTGCTGAGACCTTACCCACCCAACCTCAGGATGTAAATTCAGTGAGATCGGTCCTCTGCAGCTAGCCCATGTGAATGAACATAGAATAGTACAGCACAGGAACAGGCCCTTCAGCCCATAATGTGTGTGCCAAACATGGTGCATCCTTCATCCGCCTTCCCAGCCGTTGTGATGCTCCACTAAGGTCAGCCATCATTCTCCGCCTGTTCCACCGTTGAGGTCTTGGTTGGATCGCTCTTTGTCAGAGTCCTCCCCCTCGACCTTACCGCCATGGGTGGCCCCACCAGGAGCATAACTCCAGACGGCATCGATCTCAGCACCACACAAACTTCTCCACCACGACAAGGTGCTAATCCAGTTGTATCATCACCACAATGATGTCCTTTGTATTTGCTGTATAACATTGACTGAATCCCCCCCCCCCCCCCCCATTTTATAGACAACACTTAGTATGTGCACAACTTTTTTAGAGATCACATTTGTCATCGAACATTCCACATTTCCCCAGATCAACATTTACAATGCAACCTTTTGTGTTTAAACAATTTCAATATATATTGGAACAAAGTCTGTGGGGGATAAAAGGCAAATTTAAAAGAGAACTATTACAGCACTCCGCTTTCAGCATTTTTGTGAGAATTCCAGTCATCAGGGAGAAAGCACCAACATAGTTTACACTACATGAGCTTTAGTTGTGGAGATGAACTGCAATAGTCTTATCAGGGCAAATGTTGAGTATTAGATATTTCTCAATAATGAGGCCGTGAGGCATGACAGACACAGAGTGCAGAACAAAGAAAAACAGAATTCAGCTTCACAAAATATGCAGATTCATATCAAAGGACTGCATAATTAGCTGTTGCAAAGAGAATTATTTTTACAATCTATTTTATAATCAAAAACATCTAGTTCTACAAATTAACTATTCAGGATTCAAACGCAGGCTTTGCTGGTGTTAAACAGGTGGAGGGATTCATTGAGTTTAAGACAAACATGGGCTTGCGATATATCTCCCTGCAAACATTGAATAAAGGAGTCATGTCATTGACACACCTCTTACAATGAGGGATAATGAATGTGCTTCTCTCTCAAAGGCAGCAAATTTGAGTTTCTGTAAATATCTCAGAATAGACTGTGGTTGGGGCAATAAAACGGAGACCCAAGATACTGCAGAGGCTGGAATCTTGAGCAAAAGACAAAGTGCTGGAGAAACTCAGCATGTCAGGCGGCATCTGTGGGGGGAAATGGACAGTTGATATTTCAGGTCAGGTCCTTTCATCAGACTCATTGGAATAGGGGGGATAAATCTGGAAAAAGGTATAGGTGAGGCAAACATTGGGTAACATTTACCAATTGTTGGAAAGATCTATATAACTAAAAGTCTCATCTTGACCACTTCCTGTCTGCGCTGTATATTGATTTTAGAAAAAAAAAGCTACCATATATCGCTATGATTTTTGGCCATCCTACTCGCAGTTCTCCTCCTCTGAGCCAGCCCCGAGGATTTTTCTGTTCGATGAAAAAAAAATAATTATGAGTGTTTAAAAAATCTTGAGATCAGCTGATTGGTCCTCTCGCCTGTCAATCACCTTCCGGGGGGGGGGGGGGCAGGACTGCACTCTGCTTGAAATGCTATGAAACTGGATTTGGTGGCCTTCACTCTGCTTGAGATGCTATGGAACTGAATTTGGTGGCCTGCACTCTGCTTGAAATGCTATGAAACTGAATTTGGTTGCCTACACTCAGCTTGAAAAGCTATGAAATTGAATTTGGAGGCTTGCACTCTGTTTAAAATGCTATGAAATTGAATTTGGTAGCCTGCACTCTGCTTGAAATGCTATGAAATTTAATTTGGTGGCCTGCACTCTGCTTGAAATGGAATTTCAAGGAATAGCCATGAGTGAACTGCCAGCCCACCAACCCTGAGTGACTGATCTGCCAGCCCACCAGCCCTGAGTAACGGAGCTGCCAGCCCACCAGCCCTGAGTGAGTGAGCTGCCAGCCCACCAGCCCTGAGTGAGTGAGCTGCCAGCCCAAGAATCCATTCGGCCCACAATGTCCATACTAACCCTCTGGAAACCAGTTGCTTCGGCCACAACACCCATACTAGCGCTCCAGAAAGCCCCCCCCCCCCCTCCCACTGGCCACCAATATTGGAATTGGTGGAGAGGTGGAATATTGCGTTGGGGGACCAGCCCTCCCGTGTGAACATGGGACCCAACGCGTCCCACTTAGTCTAGTGTATAATGGAAAGCAATACAAGCACAGGATTTAAAAACATATTGAAACAGGCAGTGCGGTGGCGCAGCAGTAGAGCTACTGCCTTACAGTGCCAGAGACCTGGGTTCGATCCTGACTACGGGTGCTTTTCTGTACAGAGTTTGTACATTCTCCCTGTGACCTGCGTGCGTTTTCTCCGAGATCTTCGGTTTCCACCCACACACCAAAGACGTGCAGGTTTGTAGGTTAATTGGCTCGGTGGAAATGTAAAATTTTTCCTAGTGTGTGTAGGATAGTATTAATGTGCTGGGATTGCTGGTTAGCCTGGACTCGTTGGGCCGAAGGTCCTGTTTCCGTGCTGTATCACACGACTAAACTGAACTAGAAAAACTGATCTAATCATTTCTGGCAGTTTTACAGAAGATTTTTCCTAATTCATTATGTTTGAATGAAATCGGGATGAGCTCTCGGGAACCTACTTACATCTACAGTCAGTTCTATTCACCCCAGTGAGCAGAGATTGGTAGAGAATGAGAATGGGTTGATACTGTAACACTGCCACCTACTGCCCACAATATATCTGCTGCAGTCTTGACACATATATATATATATATAAAACATTTATATATAAAAGTTGTCATCAAAATCTAAAGCATGATAGAATTTCTAATTCTGTTTTCTTCCATTAACTTCAGTTCACAAATCCAGGGAGTAGTTCCGATTTGTCTGTATGTCTGTCTTCATGGGCAGCCTGTGCTCCATCACGTCTGTCAGCAGAAGGTTCTGATTCAGCCGCTGGTCTGCCTCTGAGGTAGAATTCTTGCTCCTGGCCCCTGCGTCTATCAGGGAGGGCAGCTCCCTTCTCAGAGTTGGGACTGCAACTCTCTGAATGTTCACTGGATTTCAATGAGGACAAAGCTAACAGGCTGTCAGCATTCTGAAGACAGTCGCTCTTGGTTCCTGGGTGTCCATTGGCACTGACCTCCATGAGAGAGAGAGGTGTGGTTCTGTTGCTAGGTGTCTGTGCTGCGGAACTTGTGCCTGACTGAAAGCAAAATACAAGCATGAGTTACCCTTTGCCCAAGATAGACACCAAATGCCGGAGTAACTACCCTTTGCCCACCAGTATTGCACTCATAGTCATGGTGACACAGTGGTAGAGTTGCTGCCTTACAGTGACAGAGACCCGTGTTCGATCCTGACTACGGGTGCAGTATCTCTAAACTAAACTAAACTAAACATGGTCACAGTTTGAGATGTCAATTGTTGGACACTGGAATGGAAATATTTGTGGATTTCTTAGAAATCCCCTAAACCTATTTTCCATATTAATTGGACTTTAGTAGGAATCGGAAAATGTATTCTGACTCCACAATCTCTAACTGAGTTATAATAAGAATCAGAACATTTGTTTTAACCCCACAAACACGAACCGAGTTATTCAGTGAACATAAGATTCTGAAATTATGTAAATTTAACAAGCCCCTCAAAATCCTGTTTCTCTTTCAAATTTAATATTAATATTGTGTGATCATCCTCTATTTGGCCATCAATGCTAGCTGTAAAGCATGACCATATCAATGTGGGGTTTTATATAATTTCTGCCCTCATTCATCAATATGAGGTGCTGCTCCTCCAATTTACAGTGGTCCTCACTGTCCTCGGCCTCCTCCATGGCCAGAGTGAGGACCACCATAAATTGGAGGAGCAGCACCTCATATTTCGCTTGGGCAGTTTGCACCCCAGTGGTATGAACATTGACTTCTCTAATTTCAGGTAGCCCCTGCTTTCTCCTCCCCTTCTCAGCTCTCCCTCAGCCCACTGGCTCCACCTCTTCCTTTCTTCTTCCCGCCCCTCCCCACCCTCACATCAGTCTGAAGAGGGGTTTCGACCCAAAACCTTGCCTATTACCCTCGCTCCATAGATGCTGCCTCACCCACTGAGTTTCTCCAGCATTTTTCGATTTTCCAGCATCTGCAATTCCTACTTAAACATTGAGTATTATTGATAGCTGATTTTCCCATAATAAGAGAATGTTATCCACCAAGAATAAACAGGTCCAGTGTCAATATGACAGTGATTTTTATTCTTACAGCCACAAGTGGCACTGAATCGATCCCCTGCCCTTCATCTGTCCCTGACGCCTTGTTTGGTTTCTGGAGGTGAAGGGATTAAATGTCTTTGGAGAAATCAATTAACAATTCTTCGCACAGCCTGAAGTTCTGTTAAACTGCCCAGCTCCACCACCGACACTTCATCTTGCCAAGGCCAGCTGAGAGGAGTTGTGGTTCAAATGTTGCAATGACCTATTCACTAGAAGTAAGGCACATCAGGGACCTATTTCTGTGACAATGTAGGTTACAGTCCACCAAAGGTGAGACATAACTTCATTAGTACTAAATCTGAGCTCCAGGGTTCACTATTTCACAGCCCACTGGAGCTCAAATGTGGGCCAGGGCTGCCATCTGCTGGAATTGCCAGGTACGACACTTAGTAAAGCATTTTCACAGATAACAGATCTTTCCTGCAATATGTTAATTTTACTCTTAAAGTGGCCTTTACAGAATAGAATAGAATAGAATAGCCTTTTATTGTCATCCAGACCGAAGTCTGAACGAAGTGTTCGAAAGTGTTTGTGATCTCTTGTGCTGCAATGGAAGGAAATAAAACTCAAAATCTAAAACCAAGTAGTGGAACATTTTTCTTTGGAATTTAAAAGAATAAGTGAATATGGCTTAACAAGGAACTGCAGATGCTGGAAAAAATCGAAGGTAGATAAAAATGCTGGAGAAACTCAGCGGGTGAGGCAGCATCAATGGAGCGAAGGAATAGGTGACGTTTCGGGTCGAGACCCTTCTTCAGACTGAAGAAACGTCACCTATTCCTTCGCTCCATAGATGCTGCCTCACCCGCTGAGTTTCTCCAGCATTTTTATCTACCTAGTGAATATGGCTTTGTCAGAATGCTGTAAAGGAAGACCTTTTATATATAGGAGTTCAACCATGATCTTAATGCATATTGGGTCAGGCTCAAAAGGCCGCAGGGCTATTTCTGATCCCGGTTTTAACGGTCTTAGAAACTCGCTTGAGCAAAAAAGTCACTCACTGAGTAGATCTTTTCTGAAACTGTGACTGTGCCCCTGTGACTGTGCCACTGTGACTGTGCCACTGTGACTGTGCCCCTGTGACTGTGCCCCTGTGACTGTGCCCCTGTGACTGTGCCACTGTGACTGTGCCCCTGTGACTGTGCCCCTGTGACTGTGCCCCTGTGACTGTGCCCCTGTGACTGTGCCCCGGTGACTGTGCCCCTGTGACTGTGCCCCTGTGACTGTGCCACTGTGTGTGCCACTGTGACTGTACCACTGTGTGTGCCCCTGTGACTGTGCCCCTGTGACTGTGCCCCTGTGACTGTGCCCCTGTGACTGTGCCACTGTGACTGTGCCACTGTGTGTGCCACTGTGACTGTGCCCCTGTGTGTGCCCCTGTGTGTGCCCCTGTGACTGTGCCACTGTGACTGTGCCACTGTGTGTGCCACTGTGACTGTGCCACTGTGTGTGCCACTGTGACTGTGCCACTGTGACTGTGCCACTGTGACTGTGCCACTGTGACTGTGCCACTGTGTGTGCCACTGTGACTGTGCCACTGTGACTGTGCCACTGTGTGTGCCACTGTGACTGTGCCCCTGTGTGTGCCCCTGTGTGTGCCCCTGTGACTGTGCCACTGTGACTGTGCCACTGTGTGTGCCACTGTGACTGTGCCACTGTGACTGTGCCCCTGTGACTGTGCCCCTGTGTGTGCCCCTGTGACTGTGCCACTGTGACTGTGCCACTGTGTGTGCCACTGTGACTGTGCCACTGTGTGTGCCACTGTGACTGTGCCCCTGTGACTGTGCCCCTGTGACTGTGCCACTGTGACTGTGCCACTGTGACTGTACCACTGTGTGTGCCCCTGTGACTGTGCCACTGTGACTGTGCCACTGTGACTGTGCCCCTGTGACTGTGCCACTGTGACTGTGCCACTGTGACTGTGCCACTGTGACTGTGCCACTGTGTGTGCCACTGTGTGTGCCACTGTGTGTGCCCCTGTGACTGTGCCACTGTGACTGTGCCCCTGTGCCTGTGCCCCTGTGACTGTGCCCCTGAGTAAATTAAGTGAATGATGTTTTGTTTTTGTAGGAGACAAATTCAAGATTAAAATCATACTAGACGTAGCAACAGTTAAACAGTTTGATTATTTAGTTGCCACACAAGGAATTGCAGATGCTGGAATCTTGAACGAAACACATAGTGCTGGAGAAACTCAGTGGGTCAGGCAGCATCTGTGGAAGGAAATGGACTGGCGACATTCTGAGTCAATACCCTCTTTCAGTTTCGTGGATGGACATCTGTTGTTATAGTTGTCCACCCATGTTGGTTTTAGAGTTGTCATACACTAATGCAACATGGAAACAGGCCCTTCGGCCCAACTTGTCCATGCCAACTCGTATATTATTGTACCTGCCTCTACCACCTTCATCTGGTCTCACCTGTTGTACTGACGCCATACTTTCTCCATTCTCATTTATTTTCTTGATGCGTGGATTCCTGTGACAGACCAGGCTGTCGTTCTGAACGCTGTAGTTCTTGTTCCCAATCAGCCAGTATGTTTTCATTTTCCCCTTTCCCTGTCAGAGGAGCATTTATAACTGTATTAAAACAGCTTCGATCACAGCTCTCAGCAGCACTTTGCTCCAGTCCCATTATAAATGTCATAACCTGTACCTCATGACCAAGAGTCTAAACTCACTTTCAATGACAGGTGAAGCTCTCATTATTTGCTGCAATTACATGGTAAAACTGACAGTAAGATTTGGATTTGTACAAACAGATTAAAGCAGAAATCTTAATGACTGTTAATGATTCACCAATCCTCCACAAACTGATCAGTTTTCCCAACATAATCAATGGAATTCATTGAATTGATAATTTTATATATTCTCATTTGATACCTGCAGCATAAGTACGTTTTTACATTACATGATAAGATATAATTATATGCATCCTAAGAACACATTTAGACCAGAAGAAAACAATAGATAAATAATACAAAATAACATGACTTAAAATAGAAATTACTTAAGATATTTCAGTTTATAGCTTAACCTTATTCAAATAACATTTTATTGTATTCAATGTTTATAATTATCTTAATGCATCTTTAAACATGGAACATACTGTTCCTGTTTATATACAGTTTGTGTGCTTTGCGATCTTATTGAGCAGGAGAGTTGAGTGCTGTGCTCGTCTCTCATCAATGTCAAAATACTACAGACATTCAATCTTCCAATTTAGTTGCATTTCAAGGTTGAGGTAAACCTTTATAACTTTCTTTCGGCTCACAACACTTCCTGATATCATATCATTTGACCACAGAATGTCACCATATTTTCTTCCACAATCTGTCATCTATTTACTCATACACTGATGGCCATGCAGCCAATACCCAAACTGGAGTCTGACTTTTCACTCAAAGATGAGCTCCATTCGCTGGCCTTAACTCCTTCCATCCAGTTAGATGCTAATTGTCCATCCTTTGAGAGTTGAGGTGTGAAAGACAGTGCTTTTCTCGGTCAAATGAAACCACGCTAAAATAAAATGATGTACAGGAGCTGTTTGAGCAAATGCCATAACAAAACTACCGATCGGTCCATTTGGATCAGAGCTGTTTGGTTTTACCTTAAGTTCGGTATCACCTCTTAATTCGATTTCATAGTCATCATCCGTCATCAGGCAAGAGAATGTAGCTGAACTGATGTGAATTTTCTGAGCTGCAAAAGAGGATAAACACATGGCAAAGGAAGACGTTGTGTTGCATCCACTCAGCATCTCATAGAATAAATACATCAGGTGTCTTGGGTGGAGTGAGATGGTTTTTAATTGTTTGTAGATGGAAGGCGCTAGATGGGGTGGGATGATCTGGTTGTGGTGTAGACGGATGCAGCATGTATAACACAGCATGCGGTTTGCTTGAAGACATCTAACTATTCTTTTCACCGGGTCTTTGGTGAAGCTGATTAGAGATATGACGGCTTAGTACTTGGAAACAGACAGGTCAGAGCCAAATCACCATTGTGGTTAACATTTGGAATCACAAGATGTTAAGGAACAAAAGGAGAATATTCAACCCAAGGAACAGGACTTCAGCCCCATTATCTTGCTTCTCCCCACAGCCTTGCAAAATAAAATAGAATAGAATGCCTTTTATTGTCATTCAAACAACTTGGTTTGAACGAAATTGCATTTTCTAGTTTTTACATTACAAAAAAACCCAAGACCCACACTTAACACAGTTTACATAAACATCCATCACAGTGTATCTCCAACACCTCCTCACTGTGATGGACGGCAAAGTCTTATCTTTTCCCTTTGTTCTTCTCCAACCCTACCCGCTAAATATACCCTCTCATTTGTCTTTCCGATTCCCTCTTGAAAAGCCAGGATTGAATGTCTCTACACCACTTTATGATCTGTTCTAAGTTATAACGAGCATTTGTATAAGATCCCCCTCCAAGAATTCTAGCCCAACTTTTAAATCAGTGCCCCAATCCGTCAGTGATCCATGTAATCAAGATGCCTCTCCACCAGTAACAATATGTAATTGTGACTTACGCAGGCTGGTGGATTCCATGCGCGATGCAGTATTCACTGTATCTCCAAAGAGACAATAACGGGGCATCTTGTATCCCACAACCCCAGCCACGCAGGGTCCTAGAAAACACAATGATAATTACACCTCAATAGCCCATTTATTTTGTTCATTATATGGTCACAGAATTTGAAAAATGTTAGATCAATGAAAATCAAAACATGCAGATGTTGGAAACTACAGATCCAACATAACCCTACACATTCCCACTGCTATCTCGCTTGTACATCCTCCCAGCCTGTTGCCGACAAGGACTCCATTTCATCCTCCTAGTTCCTTTGATTTTGTTGTATTTGTTCTAATGATGTGACAATCTCACACAGCACCTCAGGGGTTAGTTTAGTTTAGAGATACAGCGCGGAAACAGTCCCTTTGGCCCACGTTGTGTCCTTCTAGAATAAATCATACACTCTTTCTCCCTCAGACTATCCCCATAGCCAAGTGAAAAACTTCCCTTGTGATTATCCAACCTTCTTCGCAAAATTCTGATTAATTTTAGATGAATTAATTCTGATTTCATTAAACCTACAGGCAGTGTTCCAGATTATGTCATAAATGATAGGAGCAGAATTATGCCTTTCGACTAATCCAGTCTAGTCCACCATTCAATCATGGTTGATCTATCTCTCCTTCCTAACCTCATTCTCTTGCCTTCTTCCCTTACCCCCTGACACCCATACTAATCAAGCCTCTATCGATCTCGGCCTTAAAAATATTCATTGACTTGGCCTCCACAGCCTTCTGTGGCAACAATCTTTAACAATTATAACTGATTGCCTGAAGAAGGGTCTCGACCCAAAACGTCACCCATTTCCTTCACTCCATAGATGCTGCCTCACCCGCTGAGTTTCTCCAGCTTTTTGTCTACCTTCGATTTTTCCAGCATCTGCAATTCTTTCTTAAGCGTAACAATTATAACAATCCGTCTGCAACGATTTATTTCCTCACATCCCGCCATGTCCTTTGCGATTCATTATAATCCATCTCCACAAATTCACGCAGTTCCTCACTCACGCTACCCTGGTCAATTATCCTCTCATCATATTGAAGTTATGCCTCCTACATTTAAGAACCTCCTCTTTAGATTGTCGTTTACTCCTTAATTACCAGCCGAATAACTAAAACTGTGGCGATTAGTGTTTCGCCAAGTGTGCCCTGGCTGTGTGCAGAAGGCAAGTACACACAACAGGCAGCAGAAAATTGTTGCATTGAATATGGGGCAAAAGATGTCATAATCGAGACATCTGGTTTCACGGGCGATCAAATTTGGTCACCCCAATGTTTTGGATGATCGAGTGATAATCAATAGTGAAATGAATGGATAGAGTCAAAGATACATTCCAGAGGGTCTTAGTCAGAGTTGAAGACCTGTGTGAATCCCAGCTCGTAGCTGAAGCCTTTCTGTCGGCATGTGAGGAATTGGGACCTGCCGTACAGCTGCTACCAGATCCAAGGCCATTTTAGCGATCTCGTCAGCATGTTTAGCCCCTTTCCGCTCGGGAAGGCCACCGACCACCATGTAGGCATCCCCAATAGTTTCCACCTTGATCAAGAAGAAATTGAACAAATAAAACTTGTTATGAAAAAAATAGAATTGTTCGTTATAATACTGCTAAACATAAAATGGATGGACACAAAGTGCTGGAGTCAGATAGCATTTCTGAAGAACATGGATAGGTGACCTTTTGGGTTGGGACTCTTCTTCAGTCTGAGTCTGATGACTCCTATCCACGTTCTCCATAGATGATGGTAAAAGTTCCACTTAAAGAACCATAGTCCAGGCTCCAATATTCAGTGTGACATTTAGGGACCTTTGCACTGTCAGAGTTCTGACTTTCAGACAGGACATTAACTCCTTCTCAGCTCAACCTAAAAGATACCAAGGCAATAACACAAGGACGAACGGGGGGGGGTGGGGGGGGGGCACATAGGCAGTGGAAGATCTGAGGGAATGTCCAAAGTATTTGATAGGAAGGTGTAATTCCCTTGATATTAGACCAGGCCCCATCTCAATTCCCTCCGAGGGCCGTGTCATGTACCTTTACGTTATGAGTAGTTTATAATCACAAAAAAAAAAAAAAAAAATAGAGAGAGTACAGAGGAGATTTACTAGAATGTTGCCTGGGTTTCAGCAACTAAGTTACAGAGAAAGGTTGAACAAGTTAGGGCTTTATTCTTTGGAGCGCAGAAGGTTAAGGGGGGACTTGATAGAGGTCTTTAAAATGATGAGAGGGATAGACAGAGTTGACGTGGATAAGCTTTTCCCACTGAGAGTAGGGAAGATTCAAACAAGGGGACATGACTTGAGAATTAAGGGACAGAAGTTTAGGGGTAACATGAGGGGGAACTTCTTTACTCAGAGAGTGGTGGCTGTGTGGAATGAGCTTCCAGTGAAGGTGGTGGAGGCAAGTTCGTTTTTATCATTTAAAAATAAATTGGATAGTTATATGGACGGGAAAGGAATGGAGGGTTATGGTCTGAGCGCAGGTATATGGGACTAGGAGAGAATACGTGTTCGGCATGGACTAGAAGGGTCGAGATGGCCTGTTTTCGTGCTGTAAATTGTTATATGGTTATATGGTTAACTGAGGCAAGACATTTATGGTGTTTCACTAATGCCCTTGAAATATAATTGTCTTCGGTTTAGCCCCAGATTATGATTTATCTTCCACTATCATGAATGATTCTTATACTGGTTATCAGCTCTTAGGATTCTGTACCTTATAGACGTCGTATGACTCGATCCTGGTATCAAAGCACATGTACAGGCTGTTCAACATCTGTACTACCTGCAGAGGCGTACACGAAGCAGAAATGGTGGTGAATCCTACAATGTCCGAGAAATAAATTGTCACCTGCCAGTAATTTAAAACAAAATATCAATTTATATGGATTTAAATGCAGAAGTTTATATTGTTCCCTGTGCAAATAGCAATAAAACACCTTGATTTTAGCCTAAATATTATTAATACTGCTTCCTACATTCACACAATTATGCTTCTCTATAATGTAGGAAGTATAAGGACAAGTTTCCTGCATCAACCAATACCAGACTACATATTAAAAAAATTGATTGATAGATTGAAAGGTACAACATTGAAATAGGCCCTTCAGCCCATCGAGCCCATGCAACTATCAATCACGCGTTCATACTAGTTCTATCCCACTTTCTCATCCTCTTCCTATCCTTGAGCACTCTTTCTCTCGGTTGGCTGTGGTTAAGAAAGGCCATGTACAATGGCCGGGGCTGCTTTTGACAGCTCCATGTCCCACCTGAGATACTACATATCCCTCTTGTGATAGTCCAAGTCCCACCTGAAGTCATCATCATCGGCGGTCACTCGAAACGAATATGACTGTCCTATGTCAGGACGCCTGTGCGTGACTTTGTTTAACGTGGGGAGACTAGTGCACACAGCCACCACGTGACAGATCCTTGACAGATCTGGGTCATGATCCAGTGGCATTGAGTCCAAGATGACCGGAGACCCTTTTCTGCTGCAGCCTTCATCCGCCTTCCCAGCCGTTGTGACGCTCCACTAAGGTCAGCCATCATCCTCCACCTGTTCCACCGTTGAGGTCTTGGTTGGATTGCTCTTTGTCGGGGACCTCCCCCTTGACCGTACCGCCATGGGTGGCCCTACCAGGAGCATAGTTCCAGATGGCATCACTCTCAGGACCACACAAGCTTCTTTATTGCGACAAGGTGACAATCCATCTGAAGTAATTCATGTCCCACCAGCACATGTCATGAACTCTGAACATAACACTTTATTTTTGCAGATACAAAATGAAACAAAAACCATCCAGTCTCCCAATGAAGACGCAAGGAACTGCAGATGCGGGAACCTTGAGCAATACACTAAGTGCTATGGTGACTCAGTGGGTCAGGCAGCATCTAGGGAGGGAATGGGTCTTTTCAGGTCAGGGTCTGGCTTTAGACTGCTGAAGAAGAAGTGTCCGAACCCAAATCATCATCTGTTCATTTCTGATCCAGATGCTGCCTGACCAGCTGGGTTCCTCCAGCACTTTGTGTTTTATTCTGTCTCCCAAAATTGGCATGAATACAACAACCACACATTGAACAGACATAATACTCTGCTGTTGTGTGTCCAACATTACTGCAGAACTACACGGCTTCATTTTCAGGAACACATTTTTGGTTGACCAAAGGGCACAAAAAATTCGAATATATAATAGCTCCATTATAACACAAGTCTTTCTTTTGATTTTTTTGTTGGTCTACATCAAGATCGCTGTTTATATCTATCATTCTACACTCAACTTATTTTTATCTTGCGGTAATTGTTGATGAGCTAATTATTTATAATTATTTTGCAAGAATGAGTTGCTTTCAGATGCAAATAAACACACTCACTTGGATACACCTGACAGTAATTTACAGTCCTGAAAAGGGGACTGGCAATATCATTAGAAACAGTTCCCCTGTTCACACTGTACCAAGCAAGCATTCTTCAATACTAAACTTGTATAAAAGACAGTAACCCAGAATCCAGCCACTAAATATCTGCACGGATTATGTTAAACTCTGCAGCCTCGGGGGAAGAATTTTTTTTTAATTATTTGATTTTAAAGAAATCGGCAATGTCAAAGATTTTTTGAAATTCAGCAAAGATTTATGATGCTAGGCTCAAATGTAATTTGAGTCAATGTTATTTTGGATGAAGTTTGTGGACAGTATCTAGACATTACTAAATTACATTTGGTTGAGGGCTTCAATCAAAACTACCTTAAAGGGAGAGAATGAATTCTGAAACATAATTTTCACATGAGACATAGGATTTTGGAAGCCTAGTTATTCCGATGCAAAGGTTGGATTCCATTTCTGCTTGTTCCTAAATCAATGCTTTAGCCAATTGCCAAAATACCATACTGTACGACACTATAACAACATTAAAAACAGCTGCATCGATAGGAAATCTTTAGAGGGATATGGGCCAAACGTAGACAGGCGGGACTAGTGTAGATGGGATATCATGGGCAAATTGGGGCCGAAGGGGCTGTTTCCGTGCTGTATAACTCTCAAATGTCATTAGTTAACACGATCTGAGTGTAACTATCAGGTTGCAACATGTAAGAGCTTTCCCTGGGAGAAACTTTATCATTCTTTCTCCCAAACCAGAATTCTGATGTCAGAAATATAATACTGCTTTATTAGCAAATAGACCGAAGATGTGTTTATTTATGAAGAGGAATTTGATCATTTGAAAATGTCAAAGACTAGAGGGCATAGTTGTAAGGTAAGAGGGGGAATGTTTAAAAGAGATATGCGGGGCAGTTTTATTACAGAGTGGTAGGTACCTGGAAGGGGTGGTGGTGGGTGCATACACAAACCCATATCCTCTCGATTCTCCCACTCTGGGCAAGAGGCTCTGTACATCCACCCAATCTATTCCTCTCATGATTTTGTACACCTCTGCACGATCACCTCTCATCCTCCTGCACTCCAAGGAATAGAGTCCCAGCCTGCTCAATCTCTCCCTGTAGCTCAGGCCCTCGGGTCCTGGCAATGTCCTCAGCAATCTTCTCTGCACACTTTCCAGCTTGGTGTTTAATTTAACTTAGGAATTTTAGAATGAAAGGCCGATTTTTATGCTCCACTGTCCTCTGTATTTAGCTAAAGTCTGCCAATCCAGAAATTCATCTTGGCACTGATGGGCACGACTAACCTTTGAATGTTTGACCTGACCTCTGTGACAACAACCCAAGAAATTCTGTCCCTTTATTTTAGAGAGTGTCTGTTGTGAGTCGCTTGTGATACAACTTTCATAGCAAAGCTGCCTTTAACAATAGTACTGTTTCTAAGGAATCAGACACTGGGCATGTAACTCACAATGACCCACTTCCAGTTTTCTTGTAGACAGCAATGTGCTGGATCAGGCACCTTTCATCTGCGGTGGGAATCGACCAACCACGTTTCTGATTTCAGGCGACCCTTCTTCAGATGGTATTCCCTCCACAGATCCTGCCTGACCCGCTGATTTCTTCCGATACTTTGTTCCAAGATTCCAGCATCTGCAGTCTCTTGTGTCTTCATGCGTCAAGCCAGATGGATTTGATTGAAAGGTATAGGATGGAAACAAGCCCTTCAGCCCATCGAGTCCATGCTGACCATTGATCAGCCACGCACACTCATTCTATGTAATCTCACTATGTCCGTATACACCAGGGACCATTGAGAGAGGCCAATTATTAACCGACACCTGGAGAAAACCCACGCGGTCAAACATTAAACTCCACGCAGACAGCACCCAGAGTCAGAATCGAACCCGGGTCTCTGGCGCTGTGAGACCACCGGATGAGTGTTAAACCACTGTCCCACTGTATGAGTTCATTCCAAGAGTTCTCCCGAGTTTGCCCTGATTCGAACGCGGAGATTTATGGTAATGGTCACTCGTCTAGTGGACATTTTTCATCATGTTGAAAAATCTTCACGAGTCTTCCCGAGCTTACCTGCCGTTAGCGCTAAGAGACGTCCCCGAGCTCCGACGTACCCGCTACGTTCATTCTCCACGTTGCTTACCACGAGTCTGATTATTTTTTTTAACTCGGGAGAGCTCTTGGAATGGACTCGTACCGTGGGACAGGGCTATAGCCGTTAGCGCTAAGAGACGTCCCCGAGCTCCGACGTACTCACTGCGTTCATTTTCCGTGCTTACCACGAGTTTGATTTTTTTTTTTAACTCGGGAGAGCTCTTGGAATGAACTCGTACCGTGGGACAGGGCTATAGCCCTGTCCCACGGTACGAGTTCATTCCAAGACCTCTTCCGATTTTTTTTTAAAAGCCGTAATTTCAACACAAGAGTGTCTGTATTAAGACCCAGGTCAACGCCGCTGGCTGTTACCTGCTCGTAGCTCTCCGCTTCCACGTGTTTGTGCTTCCGGAGCTGCCTCGCCACCGATTTGGGCAACATCTGGTGCAGGAGGTCCTCGGCCAAGCGCCGCTGGCGCCTCAAGTCCTCGGTGCGCTCCTTCAGACGGCGCGCATAGTTTTGGATCCATTCCGTCATCTGCTTGAAAGACACGAGCACGGCCGGGTAGATGAGGCAGGCGGTGGCCAACAGCGTGACCCTGTAACTCAGGTCCGACAGGACATCTCTCGACTTCTTCCTCATGGAGCCGCCGGCCAGACTAAGCAGGCATTCCCGAACAATGTCGAGGTGATGGACTACACCCAACATCACGTCCTGGTCAGCAGCTTCCAACACGCGAAGGGGGGGATAGAAGAGGCAAACTCCTTCCTGCTGTGTGAAATATAGCGAGAGATTCATGTTCTTCCTGCAACATCGCTGCATGTTTTCGGAAATAACCAGCCCGTGGTTCAGTGTGGTCGCTGCCCATTGCCATGTGGTCTGAGGGTCACCCAGTTGGGCCGAGGGCCGAGGTTGTGATCGCAGGAGGAGCTCCTCCTTGGCTCGAAGTGTCAGCCTGAAGGACATCACATCTGCCCAGTCCTGGTTCGCTCTGGCCCGGCTCAACTCCCGCTCCGGCTCGCCCGGGCCACTCAGCAGAATGGAGATGGCCGATGTGATGATGTGGTCTGTCTCGTCCTCATGCCTGGTGCCGTTTCCGCCCAGATTCTGCCTGATTCCCTCCACCAGCTGTTGGCAAGTGAATGATGCCCCCTCTGAGCCCTGTCCGCCCGCTCTCAGCTCGGTGCAGAGGGCACTGAGTCGCGTCAACACTTGAGCCGTTCGGGTGAGGTTGAAGGAGGTGAGCCGTGACTTGTTCTGCACCTTCCTGGCCGAGCCGCGCTCTTCTTGGAGGCGGCCGATGAGTTGAAGGGACAGGGTGTTGCTGCGGGAAACTAGAGCGTGGAGCGCGTCCTCCGTCTCCCTCCAGCCTGCCAAGCTGCTCTTCAAGTCGAGGCACAGTGACCCCATCAACGCGGCCAAGGACAGCAGGCAGGCGGCGCCGATCCGGCGGACTGTCCGGCCCCCTCCGCCCGTCGGGAGAGCCCCACACCTGGAACACAACGAGCAAGGTGACCGGTTGCTGCCTTTGACGCGGAACTCCAACCGCGTCCTAAAGCCCTGCCCCACGGTACGAGCTCATTCCAAGAGTTATCCCGAGTTTGCCCAGATTCGAAATCGGAGATTTACGGTAATGGCCACTCGCCGGTACTCGGGGCTCTCGTGGCCATTTTTCATCATGTTGAAAAATCTTCACGAGTCTTCCCGTGCTTACCTGCCGTTAGCGAGTCTTCCCGAGTACCTGCCGTTAGCGCTAAGAGACGTCCCCGAGCTCCGACGTACCCGCTACGTTCATTCTCCGTGCTTACCATGAGTTTGATTTGTTTTAAACTCGGGAGAGCTCTTGGAATGAACTCGTACCGTTTTAAACTGACCTCCTCTGCCTGCGAGTGGTCCATGATATCCCTTCACTCACTGCATATCCATGTCCCATGTGCCTATCCAAAAGCCTCTTCCACACCATGGTGGTATCTGCCTGCACCATCACATCTGTCAACGCGTTCCAGGCACTCACCGCCCTCTATATAAAAAACGTCGAGCATCCACTTGCAACTTTGCCCCTCTCACCTAAGAGCTGTGCCCTCTAGTCTTGGACCTCTCGACTCTGGGGAAACGATGTTGACTCTTTACTAGTCTATGTCTCTCTTCTGTCGGGTCTCCCCTCAGCCTCCGGCCTTCCAGAGAAAACAATACGTTCAATCCAACAATCCAATCCAAATCCAACCTCTCCTTACAACTGTTTAAGAAGGAACTGCAGATGCTGGAAAATTGAAGGTAGACAAAAGTGCTGGAGAAACTCAGCGGGTGCAGCAGCATTGGGTTCGGCCCGAAACGTTGCCTATTTCCTTCGCTCCATAGATGCTGCTGCACCCGCTGAGTTTCTCCAGCACTTTTGTCTACCCTCCCCTTACAGCTAATGCCTTCTAAGCCAGGCAGTATATTGATTCTTACACATTTTGTCTACTCCACTGCGAAATTTCCTCAAGGTATGTCTACTTTGAATGTTCCCGTCCTCTCTCTCTGACGAGAATTCTTCAACACCCTCTCTCGCTGTCACCCCTCTGACATCTTGCTCTCCAGCTTTCCCCTTTGATCTCTCGTTTTCACACCTTACCCTTCCAGATATCTGTATCCCCCTCTCCCCTGACCCTCAGTCTGAAGCAGAGTCTCGACCCAAAACGTCACCCATTCATTCTCTCCAGAGATGCTGCCTGTCCAGCTGAGTTACTCCGGCATTTTGTGTCTATCTTCGGTGTAAACCAGCATCTGCAGTTCCTTCCTAAGCATTTTTGGTAAACCTCTTCTGCACCTTCTCCAACGCCTCCACATCCTTCCTGTAATGTGGCGACCAGAACTGCACACGATGCAACTGCGCGCAGCACGGGAGTTGGATTTCAAGACTATGGAAACCTTTAAGTAATTGCAGAGGGCCTACACCGAATGAATTAGGTGTTCGCCGTGAAACCGGCGCATCGTAAACTTATTCGGACCTCTTTGGCTTAAGTGGATTCTCAAACGAGGATCGATTGCGTATATGGACCTATTCTCCACAAGGTTTAAAGAGCTGGTACACAAAATTGCTGGGGAAACTCAGCGGGTGCAGCAGCATCTATGGAGCGAAGGAAATAGGCGACGTTTCGGGCCGAAACCCTTCTTCAGACTCTGAGCTTAAAGAGCTGGGTCGCTTCACGGTAATATGTTAGATTCTGAGAGAGCATAGCAGAGGGAATCTTAATATGACGTTTCAGCCATTCAGATTGGGGAGTAGCGGTAAATTATTTATCTGGAAGTTATGAACATTGGGCAATCTTTGACCGGGTTGTATATTTGCTCTTTTGGACATTGCTAACTGAATCAGATATGGGGATAAATTAGGAAGGTGGAGTCTAGATTTACGATCCGCCATGGTTTTACTGCCTGGCGGGGCAGTATATAGACAATAGATAATAGGTGCAGGAGTAGGCCATTTGGCCCTTCGAGCCAGCACCGCCATTCAATGTGATCATGGCTGATCATCCCCAATCAGTACCCCGTTCCTGCCTTCTCCACATATACCCTGACTCCGCTATTTTTGAGAGCCCTATCTAACTCTCTCTTGAAAGCATCCAGAGAACCTACCTCCACTGAGGCAGAGAATTCCACACTCTTGAGGAGTCCAATCTTGCTGTTGTTGCTTATTATCTGGTTTTGCTTTTCTGGTTTATTGTACATTCACGTCCCTGTCAGACTTTATTTTTGTGCAATAATGCTCAAAGCTGGCGGCGAACCCGAATCCATGTTTTGCCTCTCTTGTTAACCTCGGGCAACGAAGTGAAAATGTCCGCCATCTCCCCATCAATGGTTTGACGGACGCGGCCAATGTCGGCTCGCAACTTTGTGTCCGGTCTCAGATTCATGCGAGCGGTGTCGTTTTAAATGTAATATTTCTCTGTAAAACGCGAGTTGCCAATTTGGATTCAGGAACAACGAGAGAACCAGACTGTGCATTTATTTTGGTGCTTGTAATTTTAATTTACGGGAAAACTGTTTGAAATTAAATTGTAACGTTGCATTTTATTCTCGCCGTTGTGAAGGGAACGAGCGCTCGCTATTCTTGCAGTTTTCATCATTCTGTTCATTTCCCCCCCAGTTCTGGTGAAGTTAGTTAACTATCCTCGCCTTCATGAGGAGACCGGTTAACCAATGTTTCGATGTCACCTTTAGGTAGATTATGCGTTTATATCGTGAAAGGTTAATAATTCTCTGTGAAATAGTAAAGAACACATGGTGTTTTAGAAGGAACTGCAGATGCTGGAAAATCGAAGGTACACAAAAGTGCTGGAGAAACTCAGCGGGTGCAGCAGCATCTATGGAGCGAAGGAAATAGGCAACGTTTCGGGCCGAACCCCTTCTCACAACACGGTCCTGGGTCGCTAGATTCTCTCCATCGCCTCTCTGACAAATTTCCTTTTCGTTTCTTTATAATTTCTGGCAATTATCGGCAACATTCGTTTTAAACTCGTAGAAATCCGTATTTTAAATAATATTCGTTTGTGTAATTTTATATTTGTAGTGAAGCGCGGTCTCCGATTAGTTAATACCGTTATGGAACGAGCGGAGCCGCCGCCCCAATGTAACAGCGCCTGGTCCGGGTCGTAACTCCGGTATCCCGTCCGCTCGCTCCCCTTCTCTGCTCTGAACTACCGGCCGATTTGACACACATTGCCAACGCGTTCGGTAGCCGGAGCCACTCCTGGCGTCATCCGGATCCGATGCTCCCGATTTGTACAAAAGCGATTTGTACAATTCGTGAAACGACCCTGACATATTTTGTAATTGCACTTGTTTCCGCTGGTCGGTACCAACCGCGGACGGTGCAATTTACACTCAAAACAGGCCTACAACACTGAGCACAAAGTGCTGGAGGAACTCAGCGGGTCAGGCAGCAGCAGCAGCTGTGGAGGGAACGGACAGACGACATTTGACTTGAACGACCCCGGCCCGAAACATTCTCTCCACGGAGGCTGTCTGACTCGCTGAGTTCCCCCGGCATCTTGTTTTAGCTCAAGATTCCAGCATCTAGTTTCTTGTGTCTCCAGATCTAAAGTGTTGCTGGAAACGTGAAGCAACAACAGACTGCGCTGGAGATATTCACGGGGTCGAACAGTAAGTGTGCAGAGTCGTGTAGGAAGGAACTGTAGATGCCGGTTTATACCGAAGATAGACGCAAAATACTGGAATAACTCAGCGTTTAATGTTTAAGAAGGAACTGGAACTGTAGATGCTGGAAAATCGAAGGTAGACAAAAATGCTGGAGGAACTCAGCGGGTGAGGCAGCATCTATGGAGCGAAGGAAATAGGCAACGTTTCGGGTCGAGACCCTTCTTCAGTCAGGCAGCATCTCTGGAGAAAAGGATCTCGACCCGAAACATCATCGAATCGTTCATTTTTCTCCAGAGATGCTGCCTGACCCGCTAAGTGACTCCAGCGTCTTGTGTCTATCTTTTGGGCAGAGTTACTGTGTCTAGTCACTGGGGCGGTGGATACCCCAGTGTTTACCGGTGTGATGCACTCTCTGACAAGTTGCCCGGCACAGTGGGACTGTTTACCTGGCTGTGTCGCAGAGCAAGTCCGACGCCGAGGCCTCGACAGCCGCTTCTCTTCGCCCTCGACCGCCTGTTGGTTTCCGATGGTGGATTGCGCCGAAGTTTCGTTTGGCCCAGGAGGAGGGGTCCGTTCTCACGGAGCGTTCTCCCTTCTTCACCCCGCCGGCTGCCGACATCAGCGAAGCCCAGGGAAGTAAAACCCAACCATGAGGAGATTTAATGGAGCATTAAACATGTCTCAGTTCCTCGGATTCCCTCCGGATTTGTCTGCAAGCAAATGTCAGGGATGATGGTCTGGAGCGCATCGTGGACATCTTGATTTGTGGAGCAAAGATCTTTGGTGTGGAGAGGCTTCCAGGAGCTCTGGAGAAACGGGAAGGACCAGGGATGTGGACACGTCACAGCGAGGGGTGGACCGATCTAAGGGGAAGTGGTGGAAGAGGCTTCACCTGCAGCCCGTGGGACTGACTATCCCCACATCCACCCCCATCCCCAATCCCACCTCTTAATCAGTTACTCAGATCACCGAACCGATCGCCAAGGAGAAAATAATCCAAATGCGTTCAACCTCGCCTCATAACTAATGCCCTCGACTGCAACATATTACCTGGATTATACGGTATTAGTTATAAAGAAAGATTGGACAGTCTCAGATGGTTTTCACTGGAGTAATTGAGGTTGATGGGAGATTTGATAGAACTACATAAAGTTATGAATGGATGGGATCGATTGTCAGAGCCTTTTCCCCAGTGGGGACATGTCAAATACTGGAGGGCAGAGCTTTATGGTGAGAGGGGCAGCTGTGGTGAGAGGGCAGCACCCGCTGAGTTTCTCCAGCATTTTTGTCTACCTTCGATTTTCCAGCATCCGCAGTTCCTTCTTGAATATTTCCCAAATCTTCTGTCTTAAACTTGGCCATGTGTGGGGTGTGTAAGAAATTTGTCATATAATCTGTCAATTCTGTGCTGAAGCTATGCTTTTGGAGATTACATCTACAAATTGCATGGAACCATATCCATTTAAATACTTTTTTTCTATGTGATGCTGTTACATGTAATGCATTATTCTCAACCTCTTTGCTCCTCTCTACAATAGAATATTCATGTTACTTTGCAGTTGGAAGCTAGCTTGTTTGTTTCACAACATGACATTTTATTAGCAGTCCTTTTGATGTTTGGTGGTGAAGAGACGCGGTAATAGGCACACCAGCTGAGACCTCCTCATATTCTCAACTAGTCCATATGCTGCAGAGTACAGGGAGCACTTCCGAGAGTTTCCCTAGTAATCGCCCTTCACACAATTACATCATGTACTCACTTGGGAAGCACCTAGAGACCCATCACTTATGCAGTTGGCAGTCTTATTATTTATACCAACTCAGCACACAACATAGAAACATATAAAATAGGTGCAAGGGGAGGCCATTCTGCTCTTCGAGCCGGCACCGCCATTCAATATGACCTTGGCTGATCATCCAAAATCAGTACCCCGTTCCTGCTTTCTCCCCCTATCCCTTGATTCCGTTAGCAAACAGAACCAATACAATTATTATGCCCTCATTTTGATCTCTGGTTATAAAGGCAAAGGCATAGACAGACTGGGGTACAGACAGCCATTTGAGTTACAACGATGGGGAGATGTTTCTCATAACAGCAATGGTGAACAGATTGTGTGGTTGTGCTAATCCATGATGCTGATTATGAACTGGTATGTGTGCCCGACGCTGCACAAGGGGCTCCTCCTTCTTTGATGTATATTTGATTGCATATAAATAGTTAATAATATTATATAAATAAATACCAGGAGTGGTAACTAGTCAATATTTAGCACAAACCATCTTGTGTGGTTTGTTATTCTTAATTATCTATAAACTGCGGAGGGTTAAAACTGCGCGGCTCAGATGTGAGTTGTCGGCGGCCGGATGATGCTTATTGAGTGGATTCCAGGCACTTGGGAACAGCAGAGACCAGACTCACTGGCATCGCTTGAGTTGGAGCAACCCTGACCCCTGGTGGCGACAACCAGCTTTGCCGCGGCCTCCTGGTTCTGATCAAAGATAGACACAAAAGGCTGGAGTAACTCAGCGGGACAGGCAGCATCAAAGATCATAGAGCACTATGATCTTTTGGGCAACATCTCTGGGGGAGGGGGGAGGAATGGGTGACGTTTCGGGTCGAGACCCTTCTTCAGACCTCGTTCTGATTGCAGTTCTGATACAGAAACGTGCCGTTGTGTCAAAATATTTATATTCCGTTTTTTATAAAATGTGCCTTGTGTTTCCAATCTATTACATATTAACATCGCAGGCTTCACTGTCATTTCTTGTGTTTCTAACTTTTTGTTTTAAATTTTCAATATGTAGAGATGGGAGACAAAATATAATAATTTAATTGTCATATGATAATGATGCCATCTTCAATCTTATTTACTTCTTTTTCTCTTTCCAAATCATTTTGGCTTGTTTTATGATCTTCGTGCATAAGGAACAGATGCGTGTTATTTGCATATGGAGTCGGCTCAGCTGTTGCAACAAGATCATGGATAATCACCACCTCCATTTTCTCTCCTTTCCCCATTTCTTCTGATAGATTTCTGGTTAGGAGATCAGTCTGGTTTTTTTTTAAATGTAATCAATAACTGAGGACACACAACCTTCTTGGATAAATAATTGGAAAGAATCACCACCACTTGAGTGAAGTAGTTTCTTCTTGTTCTAAATAGTGCATCCACATGTTGAGACCATGAGTAGGACAAAACTTGAAGAAAGGTCTTTAATAAATGCAATTATTGTGCTGTACATGGATTTCCACAAGGCTTTGTTTTAAGGCTACTAGGGAATGGGCTTATAATCAGAGATAAAGTACTCAGCAAGAAAGGGAAGTGCAGCATGGCTATATGGTCTGCGAAGTAATGGGTAACAAAAGGTGGTAGTTTATGGTTATTTTCTGAATTAGATGTGAATTAAAAGTGGGAATTGATGTTGGGCCTTTATCTTAATCTATGTAAATGACTGAGACTTCTAGGCTCAAACCAGTCTTCCTACACTTAATAATGACACAAGACCTGGCAGTATTGTGAACTGTAAAGAGGACAGTAAACAGGATGTTAGTGCAGAGGGGCCTGGAATGTCTGAAGAAGAGTCTCGACCTGAAACGTCACCCATTCCTTCTCTCCAGAGATACTGCCTGTCCTGCTGAGTTACTCCGGCATTTTGTGTCTGTCGTCGGCCTGGAATGTACAATATATTGGGAAGGGGGATATTAAGTCATACACAATTTTTAGCTTTATCAATGCTTGGGTGCACAGATATAAAAGTAGGGAGGTCATGCTGAACTTTAACAATATACTGCCATTAAAAACGGTCTAGACTGAACTGAAATACTATGTTGAGTTCTGTTTGTCACATTATAGAAAGGATGTGAGAGCATTAGAGATGCATGCCTGAGAGTGGTGGTGAAAGCGGAGCATCTCACACTGAAATATCTAAAAGAACAATTGAACTGACAAGCTACAGAATGCTACAAGCAAGATGCTGGAAAATGGAATAGCTATAGATGGTCAGTGTGGCCATGGTGAGCTGAAGGGCCTGTTTTTTGTGCAGCCCAAAAGGTACAAATAAATTTATAAGGGAGTTTCCTGGGATGAGCAGTTGCAGTTCTGGGGAGAGTTAGATGTGACCTGCGCAGGGAGAGTGTGAAGTGCACACTTGCCTGTTAGTGTATGGTCAAGGTGAGCTTTGAACCAGGAATGGAACGCAGCACCTGTAACTAACGACACAAAACACTGAACAACCAGGAACTTTGACACATTTCCATAAAAGGAAGCAAGACCACAAAATAAATTATTTCACACCGGAGTTAAAATGAAATAAATGTTGAATTTAACAACAGCTTTGAGATAATGGAATCAGTGCCGATTTTACAGCTGAAATACCAGCATAATCCTTGTACTCCACCACTGAGAGTAATTATTGAAAATTCTGCAAACATCAGATCTGATCAGTTCTCATTCAATCCAAAGATCAAATCAGCAGTCATTTGCTGCAGGGATTGTGTTTATTTCAAACTGTTAACAGAATCAATAGTAATAAAAAAAATAAAATTAAAATAAAAAATCAAAAAAAAAAATCACACACCAATTTCATTCCAAAACACTTTGGATCAAAAACTTTCTCCCCCACAATTCTTTCCCGAAATGAAAATTTTAATGAAAACGACACACGGCTGATTCAGAAGCAGACTGACCCAATGCCAGGAACCACAAAGCCTATATTACTCTGGAAAATGCGAGGGCACTTTTACTGCAGATAAAGATGGATTTGTGGCTGGAAAGCCAGGAGAATCTCACCACGATGAGCAGTTCAGACCACACCACAGTCGTGCTGAAAGTTACTTTAACGTCCAGTGTCTAGTTTAGTTTCACATCTTTTATAAGCAAAATAAATTAAAGCAGAGTTCTTGATCAAAAAAAGAGCTGGTTTGTAGACGTGTCCTCAGCTGATGTTGACGGCTCCGTCACTTCCTCTAACCTAGATGTTAACAACCATATGGACACATGATGGGATGATGAAAAGTGGCAAGAATCATTTCATCAAATTCTTACAACATCCTGTTTAATTAACAAAGAGAAAACTGTAACCAACAGACTTGGGAAGCCAGCACACACAGAGCGGAAAACTCGTTAAAGAAGCTGAAGGAAATAATCAGAATCGACAAGGGCACTTCTACTATCCTGACTGTGGCACCAATAAAGTGAAAGGGGAGCAAGAGTGAACAGCACTAACAAGTTAACCATCAGTGAGCAACAATAACAACAACAACAGATGGTTCAATCAATCAGGTACCAATGTTCAGGGCAATCATAATGGAAGATATCAATAACTAGGGGAGTAGTACAGGATGTTAATGATTAGGGGGAATGGCAATGTATGGTTTGGGAAATTATTGTGAATGCTACGGGCATTTAGTTTTAGGATGACTTCAGCAATTAAAAATATATTTTCTACCACACAGGCAGGAGTGCTGAACTGGTCGTAGGTTCTGCAGATGCTGCTTTGTAAACTAGTGTGTGAGCACAGTAGCGGGAGGCGAGTAAAATTCTATCTCTGATCACCTCTAAAAGAACACAAACTTTGCATGGACAACATTGATCTAAAGAGCAGGCTGGGGGAACAGAAAGAATGGAGCCTAGAGCTCGGGGCTGGGTACGGACTGACAGGACCAGACTCACACACACTGCACGGCCAGATACAAATCTTCACCGTCTGTTTTATAAATAACACGGAACTAAATGCAACACAAGAAAAGTGAATAATATCCTTCCGCTAAATGAATCTCAGGACTGGTTTGAAGCCAATCTATTGCCAGCTGCTACTAAATGTCAGAATGTGACAGAAGTCTGGTCTGCAGTACGGATATTTCAAGGAGCATGGCCTTTCCAATAGCAGGGCCAGCTGTTGGTGGGCAACGATATTTTGGGGTTTAAGAGCAGCATAAAAGAACCTGGGTCTTTATAACTGCATCGCCCAGGGGTGGTGGTGGAAGCAGATACCGTAGTGATGTTAATGAGGCTTTTAAACCGGCACATGGATATGCATGGAATCGAGGGAATGTGCAGGCAGAGGAGATTGGTTTAACTTGGCACAGGCATTGTGGGCTTGTTCCTGTGCAGTACTGTTCTATGTTCAAAGCCACACAGGCAAAGCAATGGTTATTTTTTTCCTAAAATATGAACAGCGCGCACACGCTCACACACACACGCACACACACGTATACAGTGCATTCACAAATGAGCTCAATCATTTAATAAAACCAACCAAACCAATCATTCACCTCTTCACATCGTCCCCCAGCTGATACTGAGCATGGGGAGAATGAAAGGGGCGGTGACTCTGCAGCCAAGCCCAGCCAAGAGGAATCACTCTGTTGAACAAAGGCATCAACGTTCTCACTCGCTGCCCATCCTTTGACTTCCTGCACCACAAGGCTTCTGAAGTGCCCTCCAGTACCAGCTCACACGCTCTCTAGAATATTAGCCACCCTTTTAGGTCCCCTTCTATTAGCTTATTGCAAATTACATCAGGTTCATGTGCTGTGAGGGGCAGTAGTGAAAGGCAACTATGCAACACAAAGCCACAATCTGCCACATGCCATTTTCCATTGTTGTCAGCAATCAGAAGGAGAATCTCTGGTTTGAGGAATGGATTTGGAACCTCACTTGATCAACTTCCCAGCCCCCAATCTTCACTCTCAGTTTAACCTGTCCACTCTTCACATTCCACAACTAAGACTTCTTCCCAGTTCCTAATACCCGATTCTTGTTTCAAGCATTAGGCTTATGTACAGAGTCCGTATTCCTTGTGACCTATAATCAAACCTCACTCTATGTCCTAGCAACGGTCTGTGTGATAAGTAGGATTAACTGCAGGGGCAGTCCATCATTCATTTTGGTAAACTACATTTTGGCATTAGATGCAAGACAATAAAGGTGAGAAATGTCTTTCTGGCAAATGAATCTCCCCTGGTTTAAAAGCCAGTCTATTTCCAACTGCTGATGATGAACAAGGTCAGTCTGTAAAGTGAGTCTGGATAGTAATTATGGATGTTTCACAGTGTTCAATGCGTTCCTATAACAGAGGTGGCAATTTAGGATAGTTCACCCATCTACAGGGAATGATGGCACAACATCAGGAGTTCTCTAAAACTTTGCTCGCTCAAATAAGAAAGAACATATTTTCTCCAAGGAATGTTGGTGACATTGATGGAAGGAGTTTACACTCCAGTTTATATTGAACCCTAAACTACATGAGATTCTGCTCTGGAGATACCAACACCTAACCCTGCACCATCAGACCACACCAAGACCCTTGCTGCATCCCTGGTTCCACTGGGCTCCGCTCCACATTCTACAGCCAACTGGGACCTGGTTGTATAATCCTGGACCTACCAAGATTTCTGTCCCCTTACCCACAACCCCTACACCCACACCTCGTGCACATTGTCACACCCAGCGGGACAGACTGATGACGCAAAGCAAGCACCGTCTCAGATTAATTCAGGAATTAAATATCTGTCTTGACTTCCCCATTCCATGACACAAAATCACCCCAAGCATACACCACAAACAAACATTCAGAATAAGGAGGTGGAACAATGCTATCGCATCGTCTGATCAGTGTGGGCTTATTTCTCAGCGTGTTAAATGAGGGTGTGTTCACTTACAGTAGTGCAAGCTCTGACCTTATTTAAAATCTAAGATCTGTACTGCAATCTATGAAGCTGATATATAGGTCACTCAGGAAAGGAGGAGTTCCATTTTGAATCAGGATACTCGTGCTGATGAAAGCTGTAAAAGGTGACACCAGAGAAGCAAACTACGTCCCTCTCAGCACCAGAGCCGCGCCAGTAACCCCATCTCAGAGAAAGGTTGCAAGAGTCAGGATGTAGAACCGCTCCCAGGTAGCAAAAAGCAGAGAGAGGGCTCCCGCAGAAGATTTATACCTTGCTCCTGAATATCGGCTTGGCTCCCGGGCCACAGTACTCGTTGTAGATGAGCTTGAAGAGGAAGAGGTGGAATAAGGTGATGAGCGATGCCACGCTGAACCAGAAGAGGAAGGGGAGGCCGGGGTACTGTTCAGCCATGTGGTCCTCGTGGGCGAGGATGGCCTTCAGGTGCAGTGTGTGCCTCAGGGCCTGCAGGTGAGTTAAGTCCGTGGAGATGTACAGCAGGGGTGTGATGGGCCGAGTGACCATGACGGGGAAGGTGTGCCCCTTGAGTTCGGCGGTCAGCTCCACAGGGTCGTTCATGCAGCCCGCCTCGCAGCCGTAGAGCTTGACCTGCTTCTCCTGAGGCTTGACCGAGACGTGGAGGAAAGGCTTCTCGTCGCCGTCCAGCAAGACGGCCAGGTTGATCAGATCCTTGTTGTAATGAATCCCCCGCAGTAGGTAGCTGTTGTGCAGGACAGAGGGGTCGGCCTGGAACTGCAGGTGGTTCTCGGTGAACTGGAGGCCCCCGAAGCTCATCACCATGCCCTGCATCATGCCGTGGGCCCCGGCTCCCACCAGGGTCTTGCAGCCTCGCTTCTGCAGGGTCAGCCGCCACAGATTGGACAGCTGCAGCAGGTGGGCCACGTCGGCAATGCGCGCCGGCCACAGGTTCTCCGCGTGCATGGTGGCGTGGCCGGTGAAGCAGTGGTCGGCGTAGTTCAGGCTGGCCTCCAGCTTCTCCCGCTCCTCCGCGCCGTTCTGCGGGTCCAGCAGAGGAGCAGGCGACGTGGAGAGGACGTAGAAGAGAGTCTTGTTGACGATCACGCTGGAGGGCGTGTGAGCATCCATAATCTTCTTCATCTCCACTCCTGCAACAGAAACAGGCAGCTCACGACGGCTATCTCAGCTCAATCAGCCAACCTTGTCACACATTCAAATTACACATTCACTGGGCTTAGGTTAATTATTATCACATGTACCAAGATGCAGCGAAAAGCTTTGCTTTGTTTGCTATCCAAACAAATCAGATAATACTATATATAAATACAATCAAGTCAAACTCAAGTATGCTATGTTGTGTAAAGGCAAAGATACAGAGTGGAGAATAAAGTTCTCAGCAATGTAGCGCTTCAGTTCCATAGCCCGGCCTGATGTATTCTGCCCTACTTTGACAAAAGGAGGCAACTGACAGAAAGGAGTTTTCTTGTAAATGAGGAAAACGTGTTTTTCTTTCAGCTCTCTGTGATGGAATTTCTTACTTCTCTGGTATAAATATTTTCAAATTGTACTCAGAGAAGACTTATTTTGTGTAAGCATATCTCAAATACCCTAAAACAAGCAATAACTCCATTTTGACAAAGAGAAGAGATGGAATCACTTAACTGCAACACTCAGACGGCCATCATTTGTCCTTTTCACACGAACATTGTCTTTCTTCTCTGGGTAATAAGGATTGATTGATTGAAAGATACAGCATGGAACCAGGCCCTTCAGCCCACCAAGTCCATGCCGACCATTGATCACCCTTTCAAACAAGTTCTATTATCCCACTTTTGCATGCACTCCTGACACACTCAGGCCAATTTACAGTGGCCAATTAACCTACAAACCTACACGTCTTTGCGAAGTGGGAGGAAACCTATGTGGTCCCAGGGGGAGCATGCAAACTCCACACAGACAGCACTGGACATCAGGATTGAACAAGAGTCTCTGGCGTTGTGAGGCAGCAGCTCTACCAGCTGTGCCACCGCATTGCCACAATGGTGGTTCTGCAGAAGAGTAGGAGTATAACACGGAATTACTGAAGCTGTCAGTGAAGAAAAATCCTATCCACACGTGGTGGCTTACCTGAGTTTATTAAATCGCCCCACACCTTCCGATGCTCTTGGTAGAGTTCTTCTGCTCCCAATTTCAGCAGCTCAGACATTTCTGCTTTTGCTGCTTTCCTCAGTTTATTGAATGATTCCTCCACATCTGTCAAGTCCTTCAGCACAAGTGTATAAACCACCGAAACCACGTGCTCTGTGAATTCAGACTTTGCAGCCACCTGCAGCCTGGTGGCCACTTTCTCTGTGGCTACCACCACCAAGATGGTCTCCCTTTCCTCCGTCAGTGCCCTCCCTGCTAAGAGGAAGAACTCCTGGTTGTTTTGTTTCTCCAGGCTGGAGGAGAATTTGTTTCCTATGACGGGCGACTTGTTGACTTCGAAGACAGTCACTCGGTCTGTGGGGTTGGAGATGTGAATCCTCTGTAGAATCAGATGGGGACGGCTCCGATGCACAATCACATCTTCACGGAGAGTGACGCACTCGCGGGTCGTGTGCGATGATCCGACCTGGATGCACTGCAGCAAGCTCACCACTCCCTCCTGGAAGTGGATGAGTGCAGCTCTGGATGCTGAGCGGATACCAAGTGGCGTCAGAGATACCAGCGGTACATAGTCTGTCAGGTGGACGGCTGCAAGGCCCGAGGCAGGAGATGATGCCACCCAAAGCTGATTAGAGAAAGCATCCACGACCAAATGACCATTGCCAACCACAGCTGGGCCAGATAACTGCCCCAGACTACCTCCGTCGATGTGACTCATCAAGGCATTGCCATGGTCTATGGCTGACTTCCACCGCTGGGTTTCTACCTGAAGACAACCGTCTGTGACCGTCCTGGGATCTGCTGCACCAGGGAACAGCCTGAATCCACCTTCCGAGCTCAGGTACCAGTAAAAGATGAGCAGAATCCCAAGGCATACCAGCATTCTCCTCGCCCAGCTACTGGAGAGTAACATGGGTAACCCCTTCAATCGCTGCTGCAACCACATCTTGTGGCCGCTGCTCCCTTCCCTGGGTCCTATCCCTTCCAGCCTCCAATCAAACCTATCAGTTATCCAGCAGTGTCTTTGTCTCTAATACTTTCCTGACTGTCAGCTCTCAGGAGAGAACAAAAAATACATCAATACATACTTTTCAGTTAACCTATTTTAACTGTGAATCAGACCCCCTTTGCTCCACACAACAATAATCTTGCTTTTACTTTCAAGGACACTGCAATCAGCGTCAGCAAAACCATTCCTTTATCCCCTTCTTTTAAACTAATTCGGTGATTTCTGTGACTAGAAGCTGGAAGAGAAAAAACTCTTGGTCTCTTATACTGACTGTAATTTTAAGCCCTGAACTTCTTCCTTCTTTCCAATATATTGTCAAGACAGTGTTGTTTTTTCCCTGATTATATTGGTTCCTTCCTCCTGTCCTCGCTCCCTCCTGCCTCAACCTCACTCTCACTGCATCTCCATCTCAGTTGCCCTCAGCATATCTCTCTCACACATCTCTCAGTATCTCGACCCTTTGTTATTGAAGATGCCACCGTCAGATCATCAGCTTTCACCTCTAATTCTATTTATTCCCATCTCTCTTCCTAGCTCTGTCACTCTCACGGCCGTCGGTTGGATTCGCTGCCATCGGTTGGATTCGCCCGGAAGTGTCGGAGAGTTTTGCGACAGCAGCTCCCGAAGCGATTGCCGAACCCCGGAACAAGCCCCGCCCCGCGACCACGCCCCCAACACAGCCCCGCGCCGTGGCCACGCCCCCAATACAGCCCCGCCCCATGGCCACGCCCCCAATACAGCCCCGCCCCATGGCCACGCCCCCAATACAACCCCGCCCCGCGACCACGCCCCCAATACAGCCCCGCGCCATGGCCACACCCCCAATACAGCCCCGCGCCATGGCCACACCCCCAATACAGCCCCGCCCCGCAACCACGCCCCCAATACAGTCCCGCGCCATGGCCACACCCCCAACACAGCCCCGCCCCGTGGCCACGCCCCCAATACAGTCCCGCGCCATGGCCACGCCCCCAATACAGTCCCGCGCCATGGCCACGCCCCCAATACAGCCCCGCCCCGCGACCACGCCCCCAATACAGCCCCGCGCCATGGCCACACCCCCAACACAGCCCCGCCCCGCGACCACGCCCCCAATACAGCCCCGCCGCGTGCCATGGCGACGTCCCCAACACAGCCCCGCCCCGTGCCATGGCCACGCCCCCTACGCTGGCCCGCCCTACACCATGGCCTCGCCCCTACCCCGACATGGTCACGCCCCCTACCCCGCCCTGCGACATGGCCACGCCCCGTGCCATGGCCCCGCCCCGGATCCATGCCCCGCCCCGTAGCTGGGCAGAATGTCCACACAAAATGCTGGAGTAACTCAGCTGGTCTCAGCCCCTACTTTGACCAGTACGGGTGTCAGGGGTTATGAGGAGAAGGCAGGGAATGGGGTTACGTTGGAGTGGTAAGATCAGCCATGATTGAATGGCGGAGTAGATTTGATGGGCTGAATGGCCTAATCCTGCTCCAACACGCAAGGCTAAATCATGAACATTAGTGTCTATCCAATATCAGGTTCCTTGTGTCTCCATTTACTGCCCCACTGCGAAATCTCCTCAAGGTATGCCTACTTTAAAGAAGTTCTCCCTTTGCAGTTCCTTGTGTCTCCAATGTCAGATACAGCAGGAGAGGGAATCCTGGACAAACTGATAGGGATTGCCCCAGAGAGAAGGTGAGGAAAGAGTGTTGCTGAGCACCGCGATGTCACGCCTTTTCCAGTTTATTATTGTCACGTGTTCAGAGGTGCTATGAAAAGTTTTTGTTTCCATGATATGCAATCAGAGGAAAGACTATACATGAATACAATCTAGCTGTCCACAGTACACTAAAGAGTCCAATTAAAGAAAGTTAAACAATCTCCAATTAGGTAGTTGGAAAATCAGGATTGCACTCCAGTTGGTGATAGTATTGTTCAGTTGCCTGATAACAGTTGGGAAGAAACTGTCCCTAAATCTGGAGGTGTGCGTTTGCAAACTTCTGTAACTCTTGCCTGATCGGAGGAGGGAGTGACCAGGATGTGACTGCTCCTTGACTATTCTGCTGGCCTTGCCGAGGCAGTATGGAGTGTAGATGGAGTCCATGGAAGGGAGGTTGGTTTGAGTATGGTCTGGGCTACGTCCACAACTCTGTGCAATTTCTTGCGGTCTTCGATGGAGCTCTTCCCAAACCATGCTGTGATGCATCCCGATAAAATGCTTTCTCTGGCACATCTGTGGAAGTTGGTGAGGGTTGTTGGGGGCATGCCAAACCTCCTGAGCCCTCTAAGGAAGTAGACGCGTTCGTATGTTTTCTTGGCCATAGATTCAATGTGGCTGGTCCAGGACTAATTGATGGTGAGTTTTATTCCTCAGAACTTGAAGCTTTCAACCATCTCTCTTTCGGTGCCATCAATGTATACCAGGGAGTGTGTATGGTGTCACTTCCTGAAGTCAATCACAATCTACTTTGCCTTGCTGAACTTGAGGGAGAGTTATTGTTTTCGCACCAAGTTACACAAGGTTCTCAGTTTCCATCCTTTACTCGGTCTTAGAGGGTGATCTAGAGAGATTCCTCTGAAGTTTCAGTTAAGTTTCAGTTTAGTTTATTGTCATGTGTACCAAGGTACAGTGAAAAGCTTTTGCTGCATGCTAACCAGTCAGTGGAGAGACAATACATGATTACAATTGAGCAATTCACAGTCCACAGTCCACAGATTTAAAAGCGTGGAGCGATTGTAATGTACTGTATGATTGCAGATCCGTTTCTGTGACTCTGCTGGATTGGGCACCATGGGTCGTTTTCTTTGAGGGGAGATGTAATTGAACTGTTGAAAAAATCTAAGTAGCCTAGATAGGATGAATCAGAAGGACATGTTTCCTTTTTGACAGAGAAGTAAAAAAGAAAGATTTAAGGAAGCTGGTAGAAAGATTTACTCAGATGGTGGTAGGGTCTGGAACTCGCTGGAAGGGTGTTACCACATTTCTATGGACTTGAAGGGCAGTGTGGAGTCATGGACCCCTTGGGATTAGGTTAGGATTAGTCTGAAGAAAGGTCTTGACACGACACATCACCTATTCCTTTTCTCCAGAGATGCTGCTCGACCTGCTGAGTTACTCCAGTTTTTTGTGTCTATTTTGGGATTAGGTTAGGTAGCAACATTACAATAGCACAGTCACAGTGGGCTGCATGGCCTCCTGTATGATTAATGTTTTGTCATTACATGAAAGAGTGGTGAAATTTGTTAATGGGTGCAAATTGCAATTGATCCCACATTACTTGTTATTTGTAAATCTCAGTTTAACAGTTTTTTTGAACAGTTTTTTTGCAGTAAAGGGTGCGGGCCAATAAAGCTGGAGCATAGAGACACAAGGAACCGCACATCTCCTGTAGAAACAAGGAACTGCAGATACTAGTTTACAAAAAAAGAAATAAAGTGCCGGAGTAACTCAGCAAGTCAGGCAGTATCTCTGGAGAACATGGAAAGATGACGTTTGGGGTCTGGATTGAAGAAGAATCCCGACCCAAAACGTCACCAGTCCATGTTCTCCAGAGATGCTGCCTGGCCTGCAATGTGTTTCCGCGGATCTCCTGACTTTCTCTAGTGGCAAAAGGTTATTCTTTCAGTCAGACTCGTCTCAACTCAGACTCAAGGACACAAGGACATTGGAACTCAGGAGAGGCAAGGAATTGCAGATGCTGGAATCTTGAGCAAAGCACAAAGTGCTGGAGGACCTCAGCAGGTCAGGCAACATCTGTGGAGGGAATGGACGGGCGAGAGTTCCCGCTGACGTCGTCCAATAAATTGGAGCGTAGATCAGTGGTGATTTCATTGTAGGTATGTCAGGCTGGAATAACTACTTACATGGTCTCAACTTCCAACATTCCACTGTGTCCCATTGATCCTGCTGTTAAAAATAACTATGGGCAGCAGCTGGAAAATTTCCCGTTGGATTTGGAGATGTAGTGTTCTCTAGATTAAGTAAAGGCGTGTGTGTGTACAAGGAATTGCAGATGCTGATTTACAAAAAAAAAGACACAGAGTGCTGGAGTAACTCAGCGGGACAGGATAGGAGAACGTGGATGCTGCCCTGACCCACCGAGTTACTCCAGTACTTTGTGTCTTTCTTTTAATCAAAATCGTGACTGGTTAACACACCCACAGTGGGATCAGGACCCTCACCGCAGTCTGTGGTTGTTTAGTAACGTGGTGGGAAAGTGATCATGAGTTCGTGTGAGGGTAGGTGTGTGGGGATGGTTCTTGCTGTTCACTGTGTGTACGTGAGCCGGGTCAGCCGCCCCGGTTCCCCCGAGAAGAGAGGAGGGGCCGGCCTGTTTAAAGCGAAGCGTTGCCTTGCACAACGCGATGATGTGATGGGAAAGGGGTGGTCCTCGGCCTCCTCCTAGTCCACAGCACAGCGAGCAGCAGCAGAAAGGCAGGACATCGAGCGGGAGCAGCGATGGATCACAGAGTCTGTTGGCCGATTCTGAGCCTGGTTTTACTCTCCCAACTCCCCGGTTGCGAGGGTGAAAGCAGGGGAAGGCCGATCCTTAAAGGTAATGGGGGAAAGGAGAGGAGGGCAAGGGAGAGAAGCAGGGGGGGCATCGCTGAGTAGGGGAGGTTGTGGTGGTGGGGGGGGGGGGGGAGGGGAGCGTGTAGGTATTTTTGAGGGGGGATCAGGGAGGAGCGAGGGGGGGGGGGGGTTGAGGGAAGAACGAGAGGAATAAAGGGGATCAGGGCTGAATGAGGGGATCTGGTAGGGTCTGATGAGAGATTGAGGGAGGAGTGAGAGATTTGGGGGGGGGGGGTCAGGGAAGTGTGAGGGGGGTCGGGAATGAGTGAGGGGATTTGATTAGGGGCGAGGAGGATCAGAAAGGAGTAAGGAGATTGAGGTAGTGAGGGGGTGTCGGGGAGGAATGAGGAGTCCGCGAGGATTGAGGGGGGAGTCTAGTGGGTTTTTTTAAGTTTACTTTCTTTCCAGGAGGGGTGAATGGAAACCTGTGTTTTGGGAACAGTGAGAGAGTCGTGAGGGTGGGGGGGGGGGGGGGGGTGGCGCTTGTTGGGGACGTGGTGAGAGGAGAACATATGTAGGGTGTTACATCTGGCCGCCAGCTTTGCATCTGCTTTGGGTTTAATAATCCCCTGTTTGAAAGTGGAGGTGCTGACGTGGAAGGGGGTGGGTCGGCCCGACCTCCAGCAAGCCCTTGCAGCCGCCAGCCGCGGGGGGATTGGGTCCTCTGGGACTCGGCCTCAGTCTAGCCCCCCACCCCGACCGCTCCAACTCCGGGGGCAGAGTCCCAAGCCTCGGGTCTCTCCACATTCCTCCCTCGTCTCCGATTTCACAGCGGAGCCGAGATTCCACTCTCTCTCACGACCCATCTCAAGTGATGGAATTAATTACATCTCTGTTTATGAAGAAAATTACAATTTCCTTTCTGCCAGCTGGCACGGCAGTGTCCGGGCAACCAGACATTTGCTCAGATGGCATTTTATTTTTTAATGTAACAGCGGTCGTTTGAAAAGAAGTGGAAGAAGAGGACTGGAAATAAACCAAACTCACACCATGCTGTGGAAATGGACGGCTGGGTTCTGAGCAAAGTACTCTTCGCTCCATAGATGCTGCTGCACCCGCTGAGTTCCTCCAGCAATTTTGTGTACCACTGGAGGAACTCAGCGGGTCAGGCAGCATCTACGGAGGGAATGGACAAACGACTTTTTAGGTCCAGTCATAGAGTCATACAGCGTGCAAACAGGCCCCTCGGCCCAACTTGCCCACACCGGCCAACATGTCCCATCCATACTAGTCCCACCTGCCAGCGTTTGGCCCATATCCCTCTAAACCTGTCCTATCCATGTACCTGTCTAAATGCTTCTTAAACGTTGCGATAGTACCTGCCTCTCCCGGCAGCTCGTTCCATACATCCACCATCCTTTGTGCGAAGAATATTCGAACTGCCCCGGAGCATCACCTGTCCATTCCCTCCACAGACTGAAGAAGGGTTTCTGCCCGAAACGTTGCCTATTTCCTTCGCTCCATAGATGCTGCTGCACCCGCTGAGTTTCTCCAGCATTTATCGATTTTCCAGCATCTGCAGTTCCTTCTTAAACATTGAGTATTATTGATAGCTGATTTTCCCATAATAAGAGAATGTTATCCACCAAGAATAAACAGGTACTGTGTCAATAGTTTCTCCAGCATTTTTGTGTACCCAGTGCCCTGACTTCAGGTGTGGGCCACGTGGGACCTTGACTGCCCAGAGGATGATCAAGCAGGAGTAATGTCCATGGTCCATTGGCCTTGCCCGTGTTACTGTTCAGTCTGGTCTGCAGAGAAAGCATGCATTGCAGTTTTAAAAAATTAGTTTCCAGCATTTGGATGTCATTGGTAAGGCCAGTGACTAATGCCACCTTTGAGAAGGTGGTGAACCACTGTCTTTCTCAAGTGATGGATCTTCCATGATGGGTGAGGACACAAGGAACTGCAGATGCTGGAGTCTTGAGAAAAACACAAATGGGCTATGGGGCCCTTCCACATTCCCCTGAGCTGCTGCGTGGCCTGCTGTTATGCCAGCACCTTGTGTTTAATGTTGTCGGGCGAAGAATTCGAGGACAGAGCCAGTAACAGTGATGCACCAGCATTCTACTGTATTCCCAGGTCAGGGGGCGTTTGTCATCTTGTCTTCATGGGGAGGCTGCAGGGGTTGGTCCCTCTTGTCCTTCTTGATGATCTTCTTCTTCTTCTTCTTCTTCTTTCCGTGTCCATCTTGTGACAAATGTTGACCTCGCTGTCATTGTCCGTCCTGAAAAGGATGCGAGATTCCGGTGACAAACAGTGGGAGCCATCACTTGTCGCAACAGACGATGGTGGTAGCAGAACTAGCTCGGGATACTTCCAGTTTCCATTCCCGCGACGTGGACGCTTCTGCTATGGGGCCCTTCTTGATGGTGGAGGACATTGACTGGTGGGGAGCGCTCTGTGTACGTGGGGACCACTGCAGTCACCGTGTGCCGGCAGCGGAGAGAACTAATCTTTTACATGCCGGTGGAGATGAAATGCAACTGGTTGATTTGCCCGGGATGGTATCAATGTTGTTGAGTGTTGTTGGAGCTGCATTCATTCAGGCAAGTTGAATGGGGTTTTTTTATTGATTGAAAGATACAGCAAGGAAACAGGCCGTTTGGCCCACCAGAGTCAACATCAACCATCAATCACCCGTTCACACTATTTTTATGTTATCCCACTTTTGCATCCACTCCCTACACACTAGAGGCAATTTACAGAGGCCAATGAACCAACAAATTCACACATCTTGTGGTATGTGGAAAGAATCCGGAGCATCTGTAGAAAGCCCACATGGTCACAGAGAGAATGTGCAAACTCCACACAGACAGCGCCATGGTCAGGATTGCATCTGGGTCTTTGGGGCTGTGAGGCAGCAGCTCTACCAGCTGCGCCACTGTGCCGCCCTAAATGTGTATCGTCACGATCCTGACTTCTGCCTTGAGGGAGCCGGCCTGCTCTGTCTCATAGGTCTTCAGCTGTGTGAGGGGGGTTGCTCACTGGTTGAAAGTGTTGATGTCCATTGTTTGTTGAGTCAATAATAAGGAATGATTCAAGCTGGGAGCTGCAGTGGGGAATCCACCCACAGTGTGTTAGGGTGTGGGATGTAATGAGGAGTGTGGGGGTGAAGACGGGGTTGGTTGGGTTACAATGGGAGTAGCGCGAGGATGAGGGCCTTGTATGAGGATGAGGGCCTTGTATGAGCTGAGATGTTGGCCATGGTGGAAAGGCCGGATTGTTAATTTGAATCTGAGTTGGAACAGGAAGGGTGAAAGTAGACACAAAATGCTGGAGTAATTCAACATCAGCATCTGGAGAGAAGGAATGGGCGACATTTCGGGTCGAGACCTTCTTCAGACTGATGTCAGGGGAGGGGGCAGGACAAAGATCGAATGTAGTGGGAGACAGTAAGACTAGTGGGAGAACTGGGAAGAGGAAGGGGATGGAGAGAGAAAGCAAGGGCTATCTGAAGTTAGAGAAGTCAATGTTCATACCGCTGGGGTGTAAGCTACCCAAGCGAAATATGAGGTGCTGTTCCTCCAATTTGCACTGGGCCTCACTCTGACAATGGAGGAGGCCCAGGACAGAAAGGTCAGATTGGGAATGGGAGGGGGAGTTGAAGTGCTGAGCCACCGGGAGATCAGGTAGGTTGAGATGAACTGAGTGGAGATGTTCAGTGAAACGATCGCCGAGCCTGCGCTTGGTCTCGCCGATGTAGAGAAGTTGACACCTGGAGCAGCGGATACAGTAGATGAGGTTGGAGGAGGTGCAAGTGAACCTCTGCCTCACCTGTAAAAACTGTTTGGGACCTTGGATGGAGTCGAGGGAGGAGGTAAAGGGACAGGTGTTGCATCTCCTGCGGTTGCAGGGGAAAGTACCTGGGGAGGGGGTGGTTTGGGTGGGAAGGGACGAGTTGACCAGGGAGTTGCGGAGGGAACGGTCTCTGCGGAAAACAGAAAGGGGTGGAGATGGGAAGATGTGGCCAGTGGTGGGATCCTGTTGGAGGTGGTGAAAATGCTGGAGGATTATATGCTGTATGGAAGGGTGTAAGGGCAGGCTGTGATTCGGGAAGTAAGAACTGGGAATGGGACTATGAGTGGCGTCTCTTGTTTAATCGGTCACTTTTCATTGTTTATGCAGAAAAGCTCTTGGTTTTCACTGTTGCCACGAAAGAAACCGATGGATTCAAACGTTTTATTAGATCTGCAAACTTCTTCAATTACACGGTTAAGGTGATGCAATTTGTAACTGAAGATTCAACGCCTAACACTAAAATCTGATGAAAATAACTTATCTGGTGTCAGAAGCTTGTCTAATATTAATGCTGTGCTTTTCCCTAAAAACTAACCACTGCGGTTCCTGCTCTTTTAACCCAGCATTGTTGCTTGTATACATTTCTGATCTAAAGCCCATACTAATGCACCAACCTACCCTGTTGTTCGGTGCCTGAGGTCCCGATTGTGCTGATTTGCTGTGTCTGGGGTTGTCTGGCGGGAATGCAATGTTCTCAGACGTGCCCCTTCAATCCTGGCTCTGAACATTAGGTTTCACATTGCCAAGAGAGATTTAACCTTATAAGAACATTGGAGAACTGATAGAAGTTGGCCCTTAAGCCTCTCGAGCCTGCTGTTCCATTCCACTGGATTATGGATAATCCACTATATCCAAAGAAATTGCCTACCTTTTCCCAATTTCATACGACTCTCCAATATCCAGAAATCTGCAGACCTCAGCTTTGAATGCAATCAGTGACTGAGATTCTACAGCTCTCCGGAGAATCACGATGATTAGCCACTCTTTGGACAAAGATTTTTCTCCTCAATAAGCCTATCCCTTATTTTGAGACTGTGACACCTGAGTTTTGGACTCCTCTCTCAAGGGAAACATTTATCTAATCTACCTTGTGGACCTCTCTGAAATTGTGTATGCTTCTATTAGGTCACCTAGTAATTTGGAACCCCAGAGAGCAGAGGCCAGCCCCACTCAGTCTCTCCTTAAACAACCAACCTACTCCCTCAGGATGTAATCTTGTGAATCTTTGCAACACTATCCCTGTAGCAAAATGCCCTTTTTTTAGATAAGGAGACTAAAGCTATTCGCTGTACGCCAGCCACTGTGGCTGTACATCAGGTATCTTTATTCTTGGTGTTAAATTCTCTTCCAATAAAAAAGCAGCTCCCTTAATGCCTCCTATACCCTCGTGTAAGCTCAGAGTTACAGAGCAGTAACCTCCGCTGGTTGCCAGGCTGTTGGGAAACCACAGATGGACTGCAGGAAATTTCTGGTGATTTTTTTTCCTATTGGCCCTGTTTTTACATTGAAAAAAAAAATTCTATGTCATGCAAAGTGTCGAAAAAGAAAATGTAAATAAATTAAGACGTTGTCTTCCACAACTATGATGCACCCTAGTTAGTGGCTGCAGAAATCTTGAATACTGTGCATTGACTCTTTCGGGACACTTGGACTCAATCATAACCTCAGCAGAGGTGCAGGCAATCAGGGTGAAGACTCTCTCCACGAGCTGCTGCCTAGACCTGTGAATGGCTGCCTTGGCCAAGCCCAGGAGCAAGTCATAGAGTCATACTGCGTGGAAACAGGACCTTTAGCCCAATTTGCCAATGCCGACCAACATGCCCTATCTACTCTAGTCCCACCATATCTGTCTAAACCTACCCTATCCATGTAGCTGTCTAAATGTTTCTTAAACATTGCAATAGTCCCTGCCTCAACTCCACAACAGGTTGTGGAACTTTTTGGAACTGAATACAACTCTCTAAAAATCAGCTCTTGCAACCTCCCTCCCCCAACTGTCAATCACAAATAACTATTGCTCAGCGCATCATAAAGATATTTAGAGCAATTGCTCAGATATCCCGAGGGTTGATAGATAACAGGCAGACACAAAGTCAGTGTAGCAATTCTTCAGCCAACCTCAGCAGAGAGGCCAGTCCCTGCTCCCAAGGAAGCGGTCAGTTCAGCCCTGTTATTTATTTGGCGGAGGTTAAACAGTTGGCTTCCTCTGGATGGGTAATTTGATGCTCGGGTTGTATCTCTTCTTGTTTCCAGGTGCTGGGTATGGGCGAAGACTGGACTGGTGGAGATGTGGCTCAAACTGCAGGAGGGGGGCAGAAAGTTCGGATCCTGAAGGAAGCCATGAAACCGTACGCCAGTGCAAAGGACCTTGTCATTCTGTTTGTGGACAGGTACAGCCAGCCAGTGTGGGTCTCATTCAGTGTAAGGTGCATCCTTTTCCTCCTTCAGGCTGTGATAAAAGTTCCCATTACACTATTCCTAAGATGAACATGGAGTTATCCTTCGTCTCCTGGATAATACAGGTTGAGTCTCTCTGAGGATCCTTCAGTGCTTCTACTCTGGGGCTGTACAAAAGCATCTTGTCTGGCAACATCACAATCTGGTTTGGGAACAGCTCTGCCCAGGACAGGAAGGCTCTGCAGAGAGCAGTGCGTTTGGCCAAGCGCTCTATGGGAACTACACTTGCCCCCCTGCAGGACCTGTACACCAGGAGGTGCAGATCCAGAGCCAGCAACATTATGGGGGTCCCCTACCACCCCAGCAACGGACTGTTCCAGCTGCTACGGTCAGGCAAACGCCTCCGCTGTCATGCTGTGAAAACAGAGAGGATGAGACGGAGTTTCTTCCCACGGGCCATCAGGACTGTAAACTCTTATCTCACCAGGGACTAATTTACTGTTGTGTTGTGACTTTAAAAAAAATATATTTTCTAACATGTAAATACTGATTCAGTTCTATTCTGTTCTGTAATTTGTGCACAATCCGCAGGCATTGCCACTTTCATTTCACTGCACATCTTGTATGTGTATGTGACAAATAAAGTTGACTTGACATTATCCCCTCAACTGATATCACCACTGGAGCATATTCTATGACCACTGACATATTTGCTTGTGAAATGTTGCTTTGTGCAAATTGGCTCCAGTTTTGTGATTTGAACACGTCATGTGTTGTATGCTATAGCTTTGCAAAGCCTTCTTTCATTGTTTGCTCTTGTGATGTCTTGCAGCTATGATGTGATATTTGCTTCAGGACCTGAAGAATTACTAAAGAAGTTTCAGCAGACTAAGCACAGCGTGGTCTTTTCTGCCGAAGTCTTTATCTGGCCCAATCGCCACCTTGAGGTCAAGTATCCCCACGTTCGCGACGGGAAACGATTCCTCAATTCTGGAGGTGGGTTTCACGGTTTGTGCTGTGCAGCTTTCTGTCTATGGGTTAACGGGCAAAGTGGAAGATTTTAACGGTCTCAGTTCAGTTTAGTTTATTGTCACATGTACCGAGGTACAGTGAAAAGCTTTTGTTGCCTGCTAACCAGTCAGCAAAAAGACAATACATGATGCACCAAAGAAAACAATCCACATTTCTCCTTAGAGCTAATATCTTTCACTCCAGGCCAGTACTCTAGTAAACCTCTACTGCACCCTCTCCAAAGCCGCCACATCCTTCCTATAATGCAGAGAACCAGAACTGCACACATTACAGCCTAACCAAAATCCTATAAAGCTGCAACATATCTTCCTGACTCTTATATTCAATGCCCCAATCAATGAAGGCAAGTGTATTTATATCTTCATGTGTATGTGTCTTCATTTGTAGTCTGGGTGTTTGTAGCTGCTGCCATTGTACTAGATTCTCTAAATTCCCTGTGGCAGGGAGAGGATGACAATGTGATGACAATGTCCATCATTACTTTTCTGGGATTTCAGGATTTATTGGCTTTGCTCCTAATGTTTACCTACTCATGGAGCCCTGGAATCTGCAGGATAAAGATGATGATCAGCTCTTCTACACAAACATCTACCTGGATGCCGAGAAGAGGGTAAGAACCAAGGGGACTGATGAAACAAGATTGAATTCAATGGGCGATTGTGGAAATGTGTAGGAACTGGCACCAACTCTCCTGGGCCATGACGCAAAGTCGACTTATGCTCAGCTAACATCTTTCTGATTTTTCTCCAGGCAAATTTGAATATCACCCTGGACCACAAGTGTCGGATCTTCCAGAATCTGAATGGAGCTTTGGGTAGGTGAGGGTTGGGATTCTGACCCAGTTCGTTCTTTTGTTTCCCCCTTTCCTCTCACCACCTCGCTCCCCAAACCATCTCTCTCCCCAAACCATCTCTCTCCCCAAACCATCTCTCTCCCCAAACCATCTCTCTCCCCAAACCATCTCTCTCCCCCACCACCTCTCCCCCCCACCACCTATCTCTCTCTCCCACCACCTCTCTCTCTCCCACCACCTCTCTCTCCCACCACCTCTCTCCCCCCACCACCTCTCTCCCCCCACCACCTCTCTCCCCCCACCACCTCTCTCCCCCCACCACCTCTCCCCCCCACCATCTCTCCCACCACCTCTCTCTCTCCCACCACCTCTCTCTCTCCCACCACCTCTCTCCCCCCCCACCACCTCTCCCCCCCACCATCTCTCCCACCACCTCTCTCTCCCACCACCTCTCTCTCCCACCACCTCTCTCTCTCCCACCACCTCTCCCCCCACCACCTCTCTCCCCAAACCACCACCTCTCTCCCCAAACCACCACCTCTCCCATCACCTCTCCCCCCCCCAACCTCTCTCTCCCCCACCACCTCTCCCCCCCACCACCTCTCCCCCCACCACCTCTCTCTCCCCCCCACCACCTCTCCCCCCCACCACCTCTCTCTCTCCCCCACCACCTCTCTCTCCCCTCACTCTTTCTCTCTGATTAACAGATGAAGTGGTTTTGAAATTTGAGGAAGCGCGAGTGAGGGCCCGGAACCTGGCCTACGATACGCTGCCAGTCATCATCCATGGCAACGGACCCACCAAGGTAGGGACGAGACTGAGGTCGCAGTATTTACCACTCGCACTTTGCATCCATTCCTGTCCCTTTGTTACCAACTCGGTCTGAAGTCACTTTCCGTGTCCCTGTTACTGTCCGTTTCTGTCATCCTCCCGACACTCTCACTACACCCCCCCTCACTTCCTTCGCTCTAATATCTCAGATTATTTGAATTCTTTGAATTCTTTTATATTTAAGATGCAGCTCAACTATTTGGGAAACTACATTCCAAAAGTGTGGACCTTTGAAACTGGCTGCACAGAGTGTGAAAAGGACACCATAAGTTTGCCAGAAAAGGTGAGAATTCTTTTGGGAATTGGTGAGCGAGGTGGGGGATGCAGTGCATTGTGCTGTTCTTGTGTCGGTACTGCAGAATATTACATATCCCACAATCTTTTAATGCACTTTGGCTATAAGGCTGGCATTTACCGCTTGTCTGTAATCGCCCCAGAAGAGGGGGCGGTGGGCTGCTTTTTGTTGCAGTCCTTCTAGTGCAGGTACTTTCATGGTACTGTTGGGGAGGGAGGTGGGGGGGCGGTTCATAGTTTTAAGCCAAGCTATGAAGAAGGACTGGAAATGTATTCCCAAGTAAGAATGGTGAGCATCTTATATGGGAACCTGGGAATATTCCCAGGCATCGTCTATACTTTTGTGGATTGAGGTTGTGGATCTGCAAGGTGCTGTCAGAGTAACCCGGCCAAGTAGCTAGTAACTGATGTGCATTTTGTACATAACACATATTGCAGGCCTCTGTGCACTGGGAGTGAAGGGGAGGAGTGTTGAGGACGGGGTGCTAGTTAAGAGGCCATTTGTCTTGGATGGGGCTGAGCTCCTTGAGGGTTTCAGTGGTCATTGATGAAGCAGCTGAAGATGATTGAGTCTGAGAAACACTGCAGTGACATCCTTGGGCAGTGCCGGTCTATCTCAGGGATCCAACACCAGCTTCCTTTATGCGGGGATTGAATCCAACTACTGGAGTGTTTCCCCTGTTGATGTTCATTGATTTCCGTTGGACCAAGACCCCTTGAATTCACACTCGATCAAATGTTGCCTAATCTGAGGAAAGACATTCTTGCCATAGAGGGAGTACAGAGAAGGTTCACCAGACTGATTCCTGGGATGTCAGGACTTTCATATGAAGAAAGACTGGATAGACTCGGTTTGTACTCGCTAGAATTTAGAAGATTGAGGGGGGAATCTTATAGAAACTTACCAAATTCTTAAGGGGTTGGACAGGCTAGATGCAGGAAGATTGTTCCCGATGTTGGGGAAGTCCAGAACTAGGGGTCACAGTTTAAGGATAAGGGGGAAATCTTTTAGGACCGAGATGAGGGAAACATTTTTCACACAGAGAGTGGTGAATCTCTGGAATTCTCTGCCACAGAAGGTAGTTAAGGCCAGTTCATTGGCTATATTTAAGAGGGAGTTAGATGTGGCCCTTGTGGCTAAAAGGATCAGGGGGTATGGAGAGAAGGCAGGTACAGGATACTGAGTTGGATGATCAGCCATGATCATATTGAATGGCGGTGCAGGCTCGAAGGGCCGAATGGCCTACTCCTGCACCTATTTTCTATGTTTCTATGTTGCCTTGATGTCCAGGGCAACTGCTCTCATTTTACCTCTAAAATTTAGCTCTTTGGTCAATGTGTGGACCAAGGCTACGATCAGGTCTGGAAGTGAGTGGTCCTGGTGAAATTCAAGCTGGGCATCGCTGACGTTGTACTTGGTAAGAGCCACTTGGTTGGACTTAACCAAGAGCATCAGTTTACGACAACAGACAATAATACTAAACTCCAGCAGCAGGGAGTACGTGGTGAAATAGTTAATCAAGTGACACAGTGCCTTAAGGTAATAATGATCCCACCAGTCTTTGAGCAACACCTGCGTTTCACGTTAATACACATGGCTGTGGTTCTGGGGAGCTTCAAGGGAGTGGTAACACTGGAGGGGATGAATTTTATCGGCTGCAAATGTGCAGCTGGGGCAGGAAAATTTTCGTCCTTCTCAGAGTGACAGCAAGATGCACCCTTGGAGCCACAGAGAACTGCTGATCCTGGAATCTTGATTGAAAAACACAAGAGTAACTCAGCGGGTCAGTCAGGTAGCATCTGTGGGGGGAATGGACAGGTGACGTTTCGGGTCGGGACTCTTCAACTAGCCTTGGACCCGACACCTGATGGGCAAATCTAGGGCAGAACATTCAGAGAGATATCTGCCTGTCAATTACTCTCTTTTAGGATAGACACAACTGCTGGAGTAACTCGGATCTGAAGAAAGGTCTCGACCCGAAACGTCACCCATTCCTTCTCTCCAGAGATGCTGCCTGTCCCGCTGAGTTCCTCCAGCACTTTGTGTCTATCTTCCGTTTAAACCAGCATCTGCAGTTCCTTCCTACACACTATCTTTTGGGGATCTGTATACCAGTTTGTGAACTATTTTGTGAGTTACTTTTTTTTAATGTTTCTTTTATTTAGGACAACAAATTTCCAACTGTCCTCATTGGTATCTTTATCGAGCAGCTGACGCCTTTTGTCGAGAACTTCTTTGAACGTTTAGTGAATTTGGATTACCCAAAGGAACAACTCCAAATCTTCATCCACAACACAGTGAGTGAGGGAGAGGTGGGGATAAAGGGAGGTGGGAAGGGGGGAGATGAGGGTGCTGGCATGATACGCCGACTTATTTTCTGATTATTCACTCTACTGTTGGGTCTACCATCTGCCAGAGGAGGATTAGTTTTAGTTTTACAGATACATCGCGGGAACAGGCCCTTCTGCTCGCTGAATCTGTGCAAACCAGCGATCACCGCTATACACTAACACCGTCTTACACATTAGGGGCCATTTACAATTTTTATCTGAGGGAATTAACCTACAAACCTGTACGTCTTTGGAGTGAGGGATGAAACCGGAGCACCCGGAGAAAACCCACACGGTCACAGGGAGAAGGTACAAGCTCTGTACAGACAGCACCCGTGGTTGGGATCGAACCTGGGTCTCTGGCGCTGCAAGGCAGTAACTCTACCGCCATGCTGCCCCTAAATAGAACAGTTTGAAATGGTGGTCTGTGAATGTGACGGATATCCTGATTGATGCTGAATCAAACGGGGGGGAAATATTGGTGGTGAGAGTAGGGCAGTCTGACTTGGTTTGAAACTGTGCCTTGAGATGCTTCTCCTGTGCCAACAGCAAACAGACCACGAGCGGGATGTGAGGAAGTTCGTAGAGCAACAAGGCGACAAGTACCAGAACGTGAAAGTGATCGGTCCAGAGGAGGAGATGCTCAACACAGATGCTCGCAACATGGGACTGTGAGTAGCAAACCGGGCGGGAGACTGTGTCTTGTGGTGACTGTACATCTACTCTGACCCAGTGGGTGCTACATTTGCCTCTAAATTTGAAGATTGTTTGCTTAAGCACAGAAACTCAAACCCAATCTTTAGGCTGCCACAGGCAGGACTACACTCGGCATCCATTCTGAGTGAGTGAAGCACAGAACGCAGGTGTTGATTTTTGAATGAGATGTTAAACTCAGACTCTGTTCACCTTGTTCAGCAGATGTAATAGATCCTTATGCCCCTGTCCCACTTAGGAAACCTGAACGGAAGCCTCTGGAGACTTTGCGCCCCACCCAAGGTTTCCGTGCTGTTCCCGGAGGTTGCAGGTGGTGGAAGCAGGTAGGGAGACTGACAAAAACCTCCGGGAACCGCACGGAAACCTTGGGTGGGGCGCAAAGTCTCCAGAGGTTTCCGTTCAGGTTTCCTAAGTGGGACAGGGGCATAAGGACCTCTACCGCTGCGCCACTGTGCCGCGGTTTGGAGGATGCAGATGCAGGTGAAGGTGAGGCTTTTCAACGTGAGAATGAGTCCAGTCAGGAGATGCTGGGTGTGCAGGGGTGGTCTGGTTCAACTTCTGCTCGGTGAAGAAACACACAGCCTTCAAGCCATTCTGGGTTGGGATGGAGATGTGGAGGGATTGAATGTCCACGGTGAAAATGGGGAGGTTGTGAGCAGGCGACTGTCAGAGGTAGAGAGTGTCAGTGATCACAAACATGGTGGGGAAGAGCCTGGGCAGGGGGAAGAAGCAATAAGGTGAGGAGTTACGGTAAATAAAAATCCTGATCACTCCATGTAATGTTCCTCTTGTCATTGTGATTGAACAAGATCGTTCGTTTGTGTGCACAGGAATTGTTATAACTGTCTGTGACCCTCTCCCTGTCTCCTACAGGGACATGTGCCGCCAGGATGTGGCCTGTGATTATTACTTCAATGTTGATATTGAAGTTGTGCTTCAGAATCGTGACGCCCTCAAGCTCCTTATTGATCAGAACAGGTCAGAACAAACTTCAAACACTTTATCTGTTGCATAAATGTTCCAAACTAAAGAAACATATGTTTCAGGTTAAAACACATTCCAATTTTATTGATTAACTAACTAGACGGTCAAAACATATTTTAAATCAATTTAAATTTAAATTAAATTAAATTCTTTATTTCAAACAGAATAAAAAATAAAAAGCAAATATGAAACAGCATACAAAAAAACAAAAAAATAAAATAAGAATATTTATAAAGTGTCATAGACAATATTTATAAATAAATGAATCGTATGTGTCTGAAAAGGAGCAGGAAGAAGCCAAAGCTTATTAATTCCCACCCCTTATTCAACTGCTTATAATTAGCTTATACAGATTTAGCAGCTATAAACACCTATTTCCATATGTACACCAAATTATTTACATTTATACACTAATCAAATATTTACAAAGCCATACAAAAATAAGAGAGAAAAAAAAAGAAAAAGAAAAAGAAAAAACCCTCATGTACTATACAGTATCTCTTAGTCATATATACAACGCATCAACCTATAATCACCCTAGAATTTTGAGAGTCAATAAAAACCATTTCAAGTTCTGGGCCACATTCAGATTTATGAAGCGGAAGTTTTTGACACAAACTTTGGGCTCACTATTGCGTTACAGCAAAATTATGTTGAAATATTGTCGGAGAATAGAAATGAAAAATATGATAATGGGGCTTCAGTAAATTCAGGTTCTAGAGGTTGGTGGAACATGTTAATCCTTATAATTTGGAGGGTGGAATCCAGAACCAAAATGTAACGCTGGGCACATCACCACAGAAATGATATGTGGTTTGTGGAAATTATACAACATGGATGTACCAGAATGTTACCGGCGCTTTAACAGCTGAATTGTTAGTGGGTCTGGTTAAAGGGTGGAGAATACTTGAAAGGAATTGATAAGATAGATAAGATAACGGGCTAATAATGGGAAAAAAGCTCATACTTAAATTCTGGAAAAATGCGCCCACACCAACAATAAAAATGTGGATATCAAATATGTTTGAAACACTACATCTGGAAGAGATGAGATTCCTCTTAGCAGGCAAAGCAGACCAATTCCAAAAGACGTGGTCTACGTTTTTGGAACTATTACAAGCATGAGGTGCAATAGTAATTTTAAAAATAAATAAATAAATAAATGGTACCAGGATCTGGCAACAAAAACAGACTTGGTTGGTAGTCCCCTTTCTGCGGAGTTTAATGTTATAATAGAGCGATTGTTTCTCCTTTCTTTTTCCTTCTTTTCTAGGGTCTACTTTCTTTCTTTACTTCCTTCTCTAACTTCTTTTCTAAGGGGCTTTCTTTTCTCAACACTCTCTTGCACCTTCACGACTCTTGCGTACTTTCCTTACTTCCTTTACTTCTATCTTTTTTTTTAAAGCTCAAAAAATGAAGCGGTACGAAAAATGTATTAAGACATATGTGTTGTGTATTATTGTAACTTACCGTACTTCTAATAAAAATAATTAAAAAAATTAAAAAAAGGAATTGATAGAAAGGGTGGGACATTTTCATTGGTGGGGTCGCTTGGACATGGGGACATGACTAAATCAGAAGAAAAGTTAGAAACTGTCCTTCAACAAAAGATAGTGGAAGTCTCACAAAAAAATCATTGTTTATGACTGTAAATAATTAAAAACCTGACACTGGTAGATTTTTGGCAGATTGCCATCATAAAAGATGTGGAACAAATGTAGTGGGTATTAAGGTCAGGAGTTGGATCTGGAATGACGTTTTGAATGAAGCTCTTAAACGTCAGTTCCAAGCAGTTTCTCTTATCCCAGAATAACCTGTTCAGGAATCCAAATCCTTTCGTTTCTAGTCTTGGTCATAGAGAATAATTATTTTTTAACATCCAGGTGAATGGGAGATAATAATAAACCACAGTTAGAATTAGTGCTGTTGGGTGTGGAATTGCTTGAGATCTTTAGTGAAATAGCAATGGATAGTCTGGAGTCTGTCAACTTGGACCTAGTCGACAGATGATCAGTAAGAATTGATTGAAAAATATGGCACATTCAGTTCAAAGTGGAAAAACATTATAAACTACATTCTTTCGGATGCAGGAATGTATTTAAAGCAAATGCTGTGGAATTCTGAAGGTTGTTCTGTGGACAGAAATGGTCCTCCAAACAGGTCCTCCCGAGGTAACAACCCCCAGCTTGTGGACAGCCCACCCACGCGAAGGAGTGTTGGTGAGACTGGCAGGAGGGATTTGCCAGCTGCTGTGGGTTTACAGGCATCTTCTGCGGGATGGGAACGGAGCATTTATGTGTTGCCTTTTCTCCCCTGCCCCTCCCTCACTGAGCACAACAACCTGGGACTGGCTGGAGTCGAGCAGAGCTGAGCAGACTCACTCACCGAGTCAGTGAGGCCGGCTGATGGTCACTATTCCCACGCCTGCTCACTCTCCCGTCACAGAACTCAGTGATCCTCCCCCACACACTGTTTAGTTCATTTCCGACTTCACAAGAGTTTGGCTTCTCGGGAGCTTTTGGAAGCCTGCAGGACTCTGGGGACGGCCTATAATTGTCATTGATGGTTTTGGTCTTTGCAGATCGATACTGGCTCCACTGGTCGGTCGCCGTAAGAAGTTGTGGTCAAACTTCTGGGGGGCGATGAGTGTCGATGGATATTACGCCCGGTCAGAAGATTATGTGGATATTGTTGATCGACGGAGAACGTGAGCATCACCTTTTCAACTTAGACTCAGAATCTGTCCCTTTACAAACATCGTGCCTTTTGTCAGCTAACTTGTGAATGGTCCAAAGTTTGAGTTTAATTTATTGTCACATGTACTGAGGTACAGTGAAAAGCTTGTGTTACGTGCTAACCAGTCAGCGGAAAGACAATACATGATTATGAGCGGTCCACAGATACATAATAAAATGAATAATGTGAATAACATTTAGTGCAAGATAAAGCCTGCAAAGTCTGATCAAGGATAGAGAGAGTCCGAGCTTTTCCAGTGAGGTAGATAGTAGCTGGATATAACTGCTACTATACAAGCAGTTATATCCCTAGTATTGTGGCTTTTAATTTATCTTTTTTTATTTATTATGTATCATATGAACTTATGAATTGTATGTATATATGTATTATATGTACACACACACGCGCGCGCACATATATATATATATATATATATATATACACACACACACACATATATATATGTGTGTGTGTATGTGTGTGTGTATATATATATATATGTGTATATATATGTGTATATATATGTGTATGTATATGTATATATATATATATGTGTATATGTATATATATATGTGTGTATATATATGTGTATATATATGTGTGTATATATATGTGTATATATATATGTGGATGTATGTATATGTATGTATATATATGTATATATATGTATGTGTATATATATGTATGTGTATATATATGTATGTGTATATATATATATGTGTGTATATATGTGTATATATGTGTGTATATATGTGTATATATGTGTGTATATATGTGTATATATATGTGTATATATGTGTATGCGCGTGTGTGTATGTGTATATATATATATATATATACACACATATGAATTTATCTATGTGGATTATGCCCTGTTTATGCCCCGTTTTGCTGCTACAAGTAAGAATTTCATTTTTCTGTCGTCAGTACACCGGACAATTAGACGTGCTTGATTCTTGAGCGGGAGATTAAATTGTCTTTGTGCTCTTCTCTCTGCAGAGGTGTGTGGAATGTCCCGTATATCTCCAGTGTGTACCTGATCCACGGCTCCTTGCTGCGGTCAGACCTGACTAAGAGAGATCTCTACCACAGCAACAAGCTGGACGCAGACATGGCCTTCTGCCAGAACGTCAGAGAGCAGGTGAGAGCCCGGCTGACCCCAGGGCCGGGAGTTTTCCTACGGTGAAGCAACTCCAGGGAGCGTTTGCTCTTGTCTGGAACCGAGAGAATGAAGGAGTGTGGGTATCGAGAACTGACCCTCTGTCTGCTGGGCAGGGAGAAGATGTCTATTAGTTACCACTTAACCCTAACGTTTGTTACTGATCCACTCTGTTTCTGCAGGGAATCTTCATGTACGTCACCAACAGGCACGTGTTTGGACACATTCTCTCTGTAGAAAACTGTCACACTGGTAACCTTCACAATGACCTCTGGCAGATTGATGAAAACGTAAAGGTAAGTGGGACAGGCCCTTTAAGGAATCGGTCCCAACCTCCCAACCATAGATTCACAACCACACAACCACAGTCCCACAGATTACACACAACCATAGACTCACAATCAGTCCCAAAGACTACTCACAACCATACAGGCGTCACCCCGCATGTTTTGTCATGAGTAGTTGCCCAGAGAGCCGTACCTTTTTCTGGTCGCAGCTGGATTTTCAACAATTTGAAACTTTTCGGCGACCTGCTGCGACTATGATGGGTGCCAGCAAGTCGCCGAAAAATTCTCGTAACTGCGGCGACTTTAGAAGAGTTTAGCAGAGTTTGAAAAAATGTCATGTTGAAGACTTCCTTTGACTATGTAGAAGACTAGCTTTGGGAAAATTGGACACCGAATAGTGGAGAGTGAAGACGACCTCCTTCGACCTCCCTTCAACTATGTTGAAGATTATCTAGGACTACCTTCGACTACCCTCGATTACCTACGAATAACATGCCGACCTACTTCCACTAAACCTACGAGTAAAAAAAAGTATCGATTTTTTCCATGGCGACCTTTTTTTACTCGCGGGCATTTTTCAACATGTTGAAAAATATGCCGCGACCTAGCTGAGACCTTGAGTATGCGGGGACTACTCGAGCATGAAGGAGAGTTACAAAGACCTCCTAGGACCTCGTGTCGACCATGCTGCGAGTATGAGTCGAGGGCAAACTCGTCGGAATTTGTGGATTAGGTCTCCGCAATGGGACAGCCCCTTTAGGCTTGTAACTCTTCGCCTGCGTGGCTGGGGTTCACTAGAGCCCAGTGTTGAGAGAAATGGGACACAGGTGCATGGAACAATCCCAGATCTAACTCATGATAACTGGGAAAACAGGAGCCTACAGAGAGCAACCATATATTTTGGCGTATTATTTATTTACCTGTGCTATAATAATTGTAAATTTTAAAGAAACAAATTTAAAATTAATTTCATCAAAGCATAATAAAATATAATGCTCAGAAACAGGCCCCTCCTGAAGATGTGACATTAGTGCAAGCCAGATGTGCCCACAGTCCAGATGCTTACTGACACGGACCAGTATCAGGGGAAGGAGCAGTGAGCTGGACGCAGGAAGCCAAGGCAGCCCATTCATTCCCCTCTGTTATGTTGCAGGATTGGGAGGAGAAGTACATTCATCCAAACTGGAGCAGAATAATTGAAGATAAAATCCTTTTGCAGGTAAGAATCCACCTTGCAACTGAAGTTTTTGGATAGTGTGATGCAAGGAGTTTAGACTAGGTACTCTTCCTGTTTCAGTCAGCAATAGAAACTGATCAATAATTATAAAATGTGTTGTTCCCTGGAGAAACTTGTCTTCACTCACGCACTCTGATATCAGCACTAAGATAAGAAGGCTCTTCACCTGAAACGTCACCTATGCATGTTCTCCAGAGATGCTGCCTGACCTGCTGAGTGACTTTGGGTCCTTTTTAGGTAGTCTATAAACATGCCAGCATCTTGGACATTTCAAAATTCGATACACCTGGAAGAGCTACTGCCTCACAGCGCCAGACACTCTGGTTCAATCCTGACCTCAGATGTGTGGAGTTTGCACGTTCTCCCTGTGACTGCGCGGGTTTCCTCCAAGTGTTCCTGACTCCTCCCACATCCCAAAGACGTGCAGCTTTGTAGGTTATCGGAGTCTGTAAATTGCCTCTAGTGTGTATGGAGTGGATGTAAAAGTGGGATAACTTAAAACTAGTGTGAAAAGTTGATCGATAGTCGGTGTCGGTTTGGCTGGTTGAAGGGCCCGTTTCCATGCTGTAATAGTGTGTACTGCTCTTGTAGCAATAGTGGCTTACAACAGTATGTGATGGTAAACCTTGTGCAGCACTGGGTTTACAGTGAACTGTTGCCCTGGCAAAGGAGACTTTATGTGACCTACAAGTGATCTTTATGTGACCAACAAGAATTTCATTGTCCCATCCGGGACATATGACAATAAAGCACTCTTGACTCTTGACTCTTGAAGTGCTGACGAGCCATGGTGCCCCACATAGTCCCGAATCATTGCACATGGCAGCACAGATTGAAAATATTTCCATTGACAAAGAACTCTCATCAGATCCAGCGGAGCACCATTGGGTGGGGAGAGGATGGGTTAACGGGTGGCAGAATGGGTGGTCAAGGGTGAAGGTGCAATCAGCTGCATGGCACAGATTCATAGAACATAGAAAGTGCGGCAGTTACAGGACCCTTGGCCCACAATGTCTGTTGCCAAGACCAACTCTTGCCTGCAGCCTGCACATAACCCATATCCCTCCATTCCCTGCATATCCAACTGACTCTCTAAAAGTATTTTAAATGACACTATGGTATCTACCTCCATCACTACCCCTGGCAGGGCAATCCTGGCACCACCTTCAGCGTGTAAAAAAAACTTCCCCACACATCTCCTTTAGGCCCCCATTCTTAGTCACGTGTGTGACCAAAAAGACGAAAAGTTGTGGAATACGATCTCTTCTAATTCTGAAAGCATTACAGGTATATTGTTTTGTGCTGTATATATGATCCATATTTTTTTTTTCCGGTTTATCTATTGAAATTTTTATATGTTATGCTGACAATGTTTGTTTAGGGTCGGAGATCAAATAGGACTGGTCACGTGTGTGACACCGCACGGAAGCATTTTACAGACTGCGAATATTTTTTTAAAAGCTGGAATGTTCATATCTTTAGCAGACGTGCATTAGCGTTCTGTGGGTAGGAAAATAGCGATGAATAAGATGTATCTCTTACAATATTTTTTGAATGCATTATGTGGTGGTCACGTGTGTGACATTTGGGCTCACTTTTCAGAGAATGGGCCTTTATATTTTGCCCTCTAGTATTTGATATTTCCATCCTGGGAAACAGGTTTTGACTGTTTATCCTATCTATGCCTCTCATCATTTCATGTCAGGTCTCCCCTCAACTGCTGGTGTTCCAGAGAAATCAATCCAGTACATTTCTTTCATGTTTTGTTTTACAGCCATGCCCAGATGTTTACTGGTTCCCTATTTTTACTGAGCGAGGCTGCGATGACATCATTGAGGAAATGGAACATTTTGGCCAGTGGTCAAGTGGAGGCAATCAGGTGAGTGAACCCAGTGATCAAGGCTGAGGTGGACACAAAATGCTGGAGTAACTCAGCGTGACAGGCAGCGTCTCTGGAGAGAAGGAATGGGTGACGTTTCGAGTCGAGTCCCAAAGGGGCTCGACCCGAAATGTCACCCATTCCTTCAAGGGACTCAACCCGAAACATCACCCATTCCTTCTCTCCAGAGACGCCGTCTGTCACGCTGAGTTACTCCAGCATTTAGTGTCTACCTTCGATTTAAACCAGCATTTAAGGATAAGGGGGAAGTCTTTTAGGAACGAGATGAGAAAATCATTTTTTACACAGAGTGGTGAATCTGTGGAATTCTCTGCCACAGAAGGTAGTTGAGGCCAGTTCATTGACTATATTTAAGAGGGAGTTAGATGTGGCCCTTGTAGCTAAAGGGATCAGGGGGTATGGAGAGAAGGCAGGTACAGGATACTGAGCTGGATGATCAGCCATGATCATATTGAATGGCAGTGCAGGCTCGAAGGGCCGAATGGCCTACTTCTGCACCTATTTTCCATGTTTCTATCTGCAGTTCTTTCCTACACATCAATGCTGAGGTGACAGTGTCAATATGATCTTCACCCCCCACATATTTCACCTGTTGTTTCCTTCCACTCTGTCCCAGGACATGCGTATTCAGGGTGGATATGAGAACGTGCCGACAATCGACATCCACATGAATCAGGTCGGATATGAGAAACAATGGCAGAAGTTTCTAAAGGAATACATTGCACCTTTAACGGAGAAAGTCTACCCAGGTTACTACACCAAGGTCAGTTTTACTGCTCTGTTGCAGTCCATTTTTTTTGTGGCTGAGTGCCTGTTTCCTTCTGCAATACTGGGCTGATCAGAGCCACCAGCGTATCGGCCCATCAAACGCATACACCCGCACTGTTACTGTATATCAATGGCCAAGTGAGATTTGCCCCTGAAGATGAGGGATGGACAGAAGGTTAGAACTGCAGAAGGGGGAATCAGTGGGAAGAAGGTCAAGGAGATGAGGAGCAACAAGATCACATTTGGGTGTGAAAGCTCTGTGGGAAAATTTTAAATTGAATTCTTCGTTGAACCAGCAACCGATGTAGTTCAGTGTGGACTTAGTGCAGTGGATGAGCTGACAGCAGAACATTCGGAATATTTTAGAAGTAAGAATATGTGGACGTGGCTTGTATCAACAGGAGAGTTGAGGCAGAGATAGTCAAGTGCTGTTGGGGAGGTCAGGGCAGGGGTAGAATAGGGGTTCAAACGTTATCCCTTCTTGGTTGCCTTGGTCAGCCATGATCATATTGAATGGCGGTGCAGGCTCGAAGGGCCGAATGGCCTACTCCTGCACCTAATTTCTATGTTTCTATGTTTCTATGTCTCTGCTGCAGCCTGATGGAGGGTTGAAGTTTGCACCAGGGCAATGGTGTTGTGGCAGCAACTGAGGGGCAGTGGCTTTGGTCTTCTCAGTAAACTTAATCCAAAAGCTGTTGTTTGGTTGCTGGTTTTGATGCTGGATTCAGGTGGTCACGGAGACCAACAGTCCTATTGTGACTGTGTGAGATCAAAGCCTCTCCTGACATGGCGATAGCTGAGGTAGAGGGAGGGAGGGGGTACGTGGGAAGTCACTGCATCTTTCGTGTCAAAGCATTGTGGTGGGGGTAGACACAAGAGGCTTGGCTGTGGAGTTCTGCAGATTGGGGAAGACATCTGAACTATTGCCTTGTTGGGGCAGAAGGGGATTGTAGTCAGGATTAGTTACCTGGCCAGATTTGGGGTGACTGAGCGCTCTGTGAAACTCTCTGAGGATTATGGAGGCAGGTTATTGGATTTTAATAATAATAATAATGGATGGGATTTATATAGCGCCTTTCTAATACTCAAGGCGCTTTACATCGCATGATGTTGAGGCCTTACATCGCATTTTAGAGTTGAGGCCTTAGAAACTGCAGAAATGGGCTAGAGATTTGGTGAGGAGGGGTTGTGGTTTCACGAGGGAAGGGCTAGCAGAATGAAAGCGATGTATGGGAACAACTGACAAGAGGTCCCATTTGAAGGGATCCTGGTTGTCACAGATGGACCCAACCATGGTTGCTCTTAGGATAACACAGTCTATGCTCCCCCTGCCCCCTTCCCAATGCTTCAAAGGAGCACAACCCAGGGAATGACACATTCAATACATTGCTGAGATGGAGTTTATATTGGGGCCAGAATAGTGATACTCACACAGAAATACCCTGGAGGCATGAAACAACCTGGTAATCATGTTTCATCTGGAAAGCACAGCTTCAAGGGATTGAATTTCTGGGCAGGTATGTTTATGTTCTACTGAAGGGCAAGCATGTTAGGACAGGTACAGGAATAACACTCTCGAAGCACATCAATGTGTGGCTCTTGACAGGTGACATAACATCATCCTCAAGAAGCAGCTTGTCACGGGCTTCAGACGTGGTGACTGCTGTGATTGATGAGGCAGGCGCTGACTCCAGCAGAGCCTGCGGTTATTACTCCAGTTTTTGCATTTGAGAGAATGAACTGAAGAATAGAGACGGAAAATATCAAATCTGTTTAAAGTTCCTGACCTTCCATGGTGTTTATTTACTGAAGTGACACACCAGGTGAAAATGATTTCATTTTCAGCCTGCCCGTGACCCGACTTCTCCAGACTCGGCCGTTTGCTTATACATTGGATGTTGAGGCACAATTAAAAAAATTAGGGTCCGTAACTGAAGTCTAACTGCCCTACCCTAGCAATTCTCCAAAGAATGACGAATGAACTAATGAACAAATGTACTAAAGAAATAGGATAAACATTTTAATGCTGTGTGGCTCTTTATTCTAGTTTTCCACCACAAATTAGGAGGTTCATGTCTCATCATTTGTGATGACTAATTAATTAGAGAATCCACAATCCCTCACCTCCACACACACGCTGGCGGGGATATTTTTCTCCTTTGTAAGTGTGATTAAGAGGTGGTGATCTTCTCCTGACCTTTCCCATGAGGCGTTTGTGAACAATTGGCTCCTATCTGGACTGGACTCTGTTCTGACGCCTCCACTGTTGTCAACATGCTCTGCATTTAGAATAAGGAGCAGAGGAGAGGACATCTGTGGAACACAGTAGAAAAGTGAGGAGTGGGTAGTTGTGAAAATAAGAAAGGAACTAATTGTTAAACTAATCCAGTTCAGTATCGCACGTTATTACGATACAATACGATAGAACTTTGATCTGCCAACAGTCATAAAAAACACAAACACAAAATACATGAAACATGAAATTAAAATGACGAATGACAAGTGAACATAAGTTTATATTAATAAATGAATGTTTAGAGGAATTAAAAAGTCCAAAAAAAGAGTTTAACACACCCATTAAAAGCCTATTATAAATTAATTACCAACTGTTATATCTGATGATTGTTATCGCCATGGTTACTAATGTTGGTTTTATTTCTTCCATGTTAAACGTTTGCTCTCAGGCCTACTCGTTTCTGAACTTTGTAGTGAGATACAAACCTGAGGAGCAGCCCTCGCTTGAACCCCACCACGATGCCTCAACTTTCACTCTTAACGTAGCTCTAAACAAGGCAGGAGTTGATTATGAGGTAAAACCAGTTCAGTCTCAGTGGAGGAATTGCCTGTGATGATGGAGGAGCCTGAGGCCCAGGTGCAGGAGAGGTGCAAGGCCTGAACTCTCATGACAATGGAGATAGTTGAGGCCCAAGTGCAAACACTCCCTGGGAACACAGGGCTTTGTAAGATGGGGTTTTGACCTCTATACCCAGTCCCTGCTCTTTAATGGATGCTGCATGGTATTGCTTCACACCCCTCTTCTTTCTTGCAGGCATTGTTTGACCTGGCCTTTATAGTTAGATATAAACCTGATGAACAGCCATCTTTAATGCCACATCATGATGCTTCCACTTTTACTGTAAACATTGCACTCAACAAGGTTGGAGTTGACTATCAGGTAAGTTGTAAGTTGGCTGCGTGGGACGGGCCAATCTGATTCACTCCGGCCACAAGTACGGAGCATGTGTCATGGGCTGGTCCACAGGATCCTGCACTGGCTCTGAGATCAAACATGGCTCTGACATTTACACTGACATTTACTGAGTGGCTTCCCTGCAAAGTCCTCAAGAGTGTGGTAAATTGATTCTTCCTCTTTGTTCTGATCTTGCATGTTTATCACTTTCTGAAGATGTGTTCGAGCTGTGGAATGTTCCAGATTCAGCGGGTGCATGGGTGATCTAATCATTAATGATCAGTGAAGATTGCCGTTTGATTATTCAACTAATGCTTATCTTTAATACTCTGGGGAAGGTAAGGATGTGTCAAGATTCTGGCTTAGCTCATCAGAGGGACCAAACTGGTAGTTATTGATAATGCATACAGCTGATTTATCATAAGCGAATGTTTATATAATTATTTGTAATAATTTTTACTACCAGGGAAATCTGAATCGTGCTCCGGTTTCCAGTTGTGATATTAACATTGGGTTGTAACCCCAGAAGGGGGTCTCGAAACACAAAGTTATCAATAGAAAATGACCTCAATGTCTGGATGTTTTTACATGTAATGTTTAACTTAATTGCAGGTCTTCCTTTTCCAATCAATCCTGCCCGTCGTACTCACATTTCCTACCTTAATTCAGACTTTGAAGTTGATCAGATGAACCTCCCCTACTCCTCTTCACAAGGGTTTTGAGGAGAAAAAACAATAAAGTATTCTTGGATTTAATTCTGTTGATGTGGAATAGTTAGGGATCTAACTTCTGTCTTTCAGAGAGGGTCACAAAATACGTCAGCCCTTCACCTGTTCATCTGATCCTTGGTTCACCTCTATATATCTGACCCAAGGTGTCTCTGTATATCTGACCCTCTCTGTGTGTCTCTGTGTATCTGACCCCTCAGTGTCTCACTTTGTATATCTGACCCTTGGTGTGTTTCTCAGTTTCTTTTTCCAAGTTAACTGAGGGATTATTGTGGGAAAATAGTGCAGAGACCCCTGCACAAACAGTGAACATCTCAAAGAGAATATAAATCTGAGCTTGAAGTTTAAACAAAAATGTGAAAGCAAAAACTGTTGAAATTCACTTTTTAATAAAGGTGCAGTTTGTGAACCAGAGTATTCTAAGTTGAACGATAACTGCTACACTTTGCTTTGCAAATTGCTGATCAGATGAATAATTTACCTATAAGTGGAAAAGAAATTTCTCAAGGAGAAAATTCATTTATTCCTATTGAAAGTTGCCAGTATAGTATCTGAATTTGAAGAGGGAATAAGTTGCGTACATCTGATTGGATGTTTCTGTGTTAGGAAAGTTTGTAAAGGTTGATATTTGTCTTGTGCTCAATGTTACGAGTTGTTTTCACCACAGGTGAAGAATGAATGCTGACAATGCCTGTTTATTCATATGTCGAGGGCTAGACTAAACAATTATTCCCAATTAAAGGGAAATTTGACTCGCACGTTTGAATTTCGACTCCACCTCTGGTTTAGAGCAGTGCAGCTGAAGATCCCGCCTCCTTTCAGCCAAGTCTATTCCCAACGCAATGTTCTGTAGACAGGACTTAATAATAACCTTTTTACCTTTGGACCTCTGTTCATGGTGAATGTTAATTTACTGCTTCCTTATCATTCTATTCAGTGTTGAGGGATTATATGTACATATAAACATATCCCAAGGTTCCCTCTTCACACTTGACCATATCCGGTCAGTTGCAGGAATACTGCATCCAGATTTTACTAGCAGTGTTAGCCCGCAGAACTGACAGTGCCTTGAACACAAAGTGCTGGAGTAACTCAAAACATCACTATCCACGTCCCTGGAGATGCTGCCTCACGCGCTGAATGACTCCAGCACTTTGTAATCTACGCAAGATCCCGGCATCTACATGATTTAGTGTGTAACTGTGGTGTCTTGAATTTTACTCTGTGTTCAATGTGTATGGCAGGACTGATTGCCCTAACAATGTATGACCGCAGTAAACACAGGCATATTTCCTGATTTATATCCTTACCCTATCAACACCAGGTTAGCGTAACAGATACCTAGTCCAAGTGTGACTTGGTCTGAAGTGGTGATATTGCTAATTAAGCTGATGGTCGTTCTGTCTTTTGCAGGGTGGTGGCTGCAGGTTCATCAGGTATAACTGTTCCATTCAAGCTTCTCGGAAGGGCTGGGCCATCCTGCACCCAGGACGACTGACTCATTACCATGAGGGTCTTCCAACCACCAGCGGAACTCGATATATCGTTGTCTCTTTCGTTGACCCTTAAAGTGCTTACATCTGAGATCATGCAGCGGAAGTTATTACAAATGTAATTTTGCAACAAACTTCAGCCTATTCTTCCTTAAGATATTACGGCAGGGGAAGCTCGCGTCCCTGCCCTGTACATAATGGTTAATACATTTCTTTAGGTGCTAAGTTCTAAGGGATAGTTGCAGCCGGTGTATTTGTCAGTTGTGAAAGTTATTATTGGAAAAATCAAATCCCATCTCAAATGACAGAAGTCCAGCCGATACAACGATACCATATTCCATAGAAACCTGACTGTCCCAAGATCCTGGAGCTCACCACATCCCACACGGGTACTAACGAGGAGATCCTGGGGGCACAGGGCTAATCCATCTTGGAAGTAGAGATCTATCCTATCACATAATAGTCAGTGTGTTTCTAACTCAGGGATTCTGGAGATACAATTGCCCCATCTCATAATAATCGGACAGGGTTACCTAGAATTCTCAAGGCAGAGGCTACTCTTTCCATAGTAACTGGAGAGTTTGCAACCCACGGATGCTGGAGGTATGGAGGACTCTATGGCATCCCACTGTGGTTTGAGTTGGGTGGAATCAGTAGTTTTGGAGCTGGCAGGTTCCAGCTCTGCATCAGTCCTGGATTTCAGTCCCAGGTCTGTGCTACTGAACCATTACAGTCAAGAGTGAGAAGGGAGTGATTGCAATGACTTTGACCATGTGCCCACACAACATGCACATGTGGGGCCCATGGTTTGACAGGTTAGAATCAGTTGTGACGTTTCAGTTTTTTTTCGCTGACCTTTATGCTCTGAACATCTGTGGAGTAGAACAGTTGGTGAGGAACAAAAGTAAGGAGGGCAAACAAAAAGATTTGATTAGTACGGTTTTTAGCAATGGATGGCCAATGGATCTGACTCCACAATTAACTGGTAGTTGGGATTTTAAAGTTTGACCAAAACTAGCAGTACAGGAAAGGATGAACTACCTCTTCACACAAATGATGTAAGAATGACAATACATTGCCTCATGGGCCACTACTGCAGAGCATGTAAAAGGAAGAGTAGCTTGTGAAATGGTTAGATGTATGTGAGGAATTTGATTTTCTCTGTGTTGGATTGAACTGCCAAGCACTCTGCTAACTATCCCTCAGTAGAAACTTTGTGTTCGCTGCCTATAGACTCTTTGAATGATTGTTCTGCATTAATACAGTTTGAGAATATGTCAAGCATTTTGCATACCCAGTCCAATATTGCACCATCTTGTTTTTGTCAGTTGATCTCTAGCTTAGCTCCATTTATTACTGTCAAAGACTCATCACAATTATTTCCTTTTTTACTTGTATTTCCCATCACATAAATCAGTTGTCTTATCTCTGAACAGACAAGTGTTTAAAAATTTAGTAACGGGCTCCCAACTTGGCACTGAAATGCTAGTGCCTTGAGTATTAGACAGGCGCTATATAAATCCCATCCATCATTATTATTATTACTTGCTGTGTTTACAGCTCCAGTATTCATGCAGTAAACATCCAGCCTGACTGGGAATTATTAGCTGTGCTAGGAATGTGGTTAATGGGAATTGGTGAGAATTGTAACTCCATTAAGAAAATTACAAATAAATGGGGGTGGACGGTAGAGGCAGATGGGGAAACCTTGCACACAAAACCTTGCAAGTATTGAATCTCCTGCATTCCAGTCAGAGATGGAAGGTTCTCTACAGGATGAACAGAAAGAACATTTGAGAAAATGTGGGTCCCATATAATGTCAAAATAAAAACTTTTATACTTTAACAAATTGTCTGTTAGCATTTTCTAAAAGTGTTTTATCTTGTATGTCTGCAATTGAATGGAATGATTGGCAATGAGTTATTCAAGCTTTATGTGCATGTTAATATTGCCGACAGACTGCCCACCCCAGTTTTGTGTTGGGAAGAATTTAAAATGAGAAACTGCTGTGTAATACATAAATGGGAGAAACTGTCAGTTCCCATTTGAAAAATAATTTTTTTAAGTGTGTAGCTTGGTTTAATGGCATTAGCCATACATTCAGCATCCGCCACAAACTGGTTACAAGACGATACCTGTAATAATTGGCTTCCGTTTATCCGACTCAGCCGTTCCACATTTCTAAGTCAGCTTATCAGCTTTGAGCTCATTTCATCAGCCTTCCTACTAACTCAATTAAGATCAGTCACAAAATCGAATTATATGGAAAGACGCCATTCGGCCCAACTCATTCATGCTGACCAGTGGGCATCCTTGCAAGTTAATTCCATGTCCTGGCATTTGGCCCAGACTTCTACGCCTGAAGTGATTCAAGTGTCTAGCTCATCCAGACACTTAAATGTCAGCAACTCATCTGCAACCATTCTCTGAGACAGTGCATTCCAGGTTCTTATCACTCTCTAGGTGAAGATGATCTTCCTCATATCCCCAATAAACCATTTCCCCTTAACCCTAGATCAACCTTTTATAATTTTATCTATCTCTGCTATGGCGGAAAGTTTCCTGGAAGTTCCTATATCCGTTTCCTTAATAATTTTATAAGCTTCAATCATGTCCCCTCTGAACCTCCTCCGCTCCAAGGAGAGACCTAGATTCTCCAGTCCCTCATTATAACTGAACGACATCCTCTGAGGTACCGTCCTGATAAATCTCCTCTCCAGAACATTCCTCTTACATGTTGACCAGAACTCTATGCAGTGCTCCGGCAGACGTCTGACCAAGGTTGGAACATAACCTTCCTATTTCTGTATCCAGTGAACATTGAAGGCCAGGATCCTTTTTCTTCCTAACCATGTTATCTACCTGTGTTGCCACCCTCAGGAATCAATCAACCTCTACTAGGGTCCACAGACCACAGATCATAAGGTCCAGCTTTTCCTCAATACCCCATGAGGCCTTCCATTCATGGTTATGTCCTAGCCTGATTAGTACTACCAAAATGTACCACCTCACATTTGTCTGCAGCGACCTCCATCTGACATTTCAACCCAGCAAGATCATAGACATCTTCCTCATCTGAGAGTAAACTTGGACGCAACTTTGAGTGTTTCATGTTTTCAAAATTAAAATGAATCACCAAGATAAAGCTAAGTTAAAGGTTTAATGACTCGATGTCTTAATCATTTGCAGCTGTTTCATTCTTCATGCCAGACTTTATTTCCCAAACATCATTTGCTGCACTTTTAAGTACAACAGGGACCAGAAACATTCATGCCACATAAGTGCCGGGCACTCACAATAATGAATATAACCACCTTGGTTTTCAGTCTGAAGAAGGGCTCCGACCCAAAATGTCACCCGTCCTTTTACTCCAGACATGTTGCCTGACCCGCTGAGCTACTCCTGAACGTTGTGTCTTATCTTCAGTATAAACCAGCATCTGCAGTTCATTTGTGCACAACTACCTTGTTAGGATCATAGAATTGTTCCAGCACTGGAGTTCATTTCGCCCAGACTTTGTTAGATCTTTATAGAGCAATCCACTTGTTCCCCATGGCCTTGTAAACAATTTTACCTTCAAATATTTATCCAATTCCCCTTTGAAAGCCACAATTGAATCTGCATGTACTACATTTTCAGCCTGGTGTGTAAACATAGACACAAGGAACTGCAGATGCTGATTTACAACAAATGCTGGAGTGCATCTCTGGAGAACATGACTAGGTGACGTTTCAGGTCAAGACCTATTTTCAGAGTGATTGCAGAGGTGGAGGAGAAAGAGAGGAAGGGTAGGGCAAAGCTTGGTGAGTGATAGGTGGATATATGTGAGGGGGCAGGGATGACAGGTAAATGGTTGGACAAAGGCCAGAAGTGAAAAGACAAAAGGTGTGAGGTAAGGAATTGTTCCTTCACATGTCGCACCTCTTCTATCCTAAATCTCACCTTTTGTGATCTCATTTCTGAACTTTGTCCAACCCTCTACCTATCAAAACCTGACAACACCAAAATTGGAGGAGTTGCAGACAGCGAGGAAGGCAGTCAGAAAATACAGCGGGATATAGATCAGCTGTAGAAATGGGCAGAGAAATGTCAGATGGAGTTTAATCTGAGCAAGTGTCAGGTGTTGCACTTTGGAGGTTGAATGTAAGGGGAGAGTATACAGTTAATGACAAAATCCTTAACAGCAGTGATGTGCAGAGGGATCTTGGAGTCCAAGTTCATTGCTCACAGAGGGTGGCAGCACAAGTAGATAGACAATAGACAATAGGTGCAGGAGTAGGCCATTTGGCCCTTCGAGCCAGCACCGCCATTCAATGTGATCATGGCTGATCATCCCCAATCAGTACCCCGTTCCTGCCTTCTCCCCACATCCCCTGACTCCGCTATCTTTAAGAGCCCAATCTAGCTCTCTCTTGAAAGTATCCAGAGAACCTGCCTCCACCGCCCTCTGAGGCAGAGAATTCCACAGACTCACCGCTCTCTGTGGGAAAAAGTGTTTCCTCGTCTCCGTTCTAAATGGCTTACTCCTTTTTCTTAAACTGTGGCCCCTGGTTCTGGCCTCCCCCAACATCGGGAACATGTTTCCTGCCTCTAGCGTGTCCAAGCCCTTAACAATCTTATATGTTTCAATGAGATAACCTCTCATCCTTCTAAACTCCAGGGTGGTAAAGAAGGCATACAATATGCTTGCCTTCATTTCCAGGTTCAATTGCTCCAACTATCAGATTCTCAAACCGACCAATGCCACCCGAACCCTACCTTGACAATGGACTACCATTTGTGCCACCATGGGCTTGTTTTGTTTCGAATTGTATCTTGCATATATGTGCTGTGTTTTTTTTTTTGCAGTCATTTTTCTCTTTACTGCCGTGCAGAATTTTTTGGCGTAATTTATGTTTTGTACGAGCCTGTGCCGGGGATGCTGATTCAAGCAAGATTTTTAATTGTATCTATATCTCACTGTACTTGAACACATGACAATAAACTTGACTTTACTAATTACACTGTAGCGCGGGCCTTCGTTCTGCAGTGTGAAGAAGGATCCTGGCCATGGATGTTGCCTCTCCGTCCCCCACAGAGGCTGCCTGTCCCTTGTCCACAGACGCTGCGTATCCATTCACCACAGGGGCTGCCTGTCCACTGTCCACAGACACTGCCTGACCACTGTCCACAGACACTGCCTGACCATTGTCCACACTGCCTGACCACTGTCCACAGACACTGCCTGACCACTGTCCACACTGCCTGTCCCTTGTCCATTCTCCACAGGGGCTGCCTGACCACTGTCCTAGATCTGTATCTGGATGTAATACACTGAAAAGCTCCTGATAAAGCACCACTCAGCACTAATATCTATTGTCCACAGGGGCTGCCCGACCTGCTCTGTTCAAAGTCTCTGCTACAGGATCTTTGGCTCTGTTCCTCCATCACGTTCCCCGTGTCGCGGTGTGATGACGTGCTCGCGTCGCTGGTGGATGACGCCACTGGCAGGCCCCGGCGTGAGGAGAAGCCGCTCTGGCAGCGGGAGGAGGAGGACAGCGGCCGCGGGCGGGACAAGACCAGGTCAGGTCAGGCGAGGCCCCGGCGGCGGCGGCGCCAGCTGGACAAGCGGCTGCGTCCATAGCGCAAGCCTGACCCCGCGGCTCAGCTCGGGTTCGACCCTCGGGCAAGGTCACGGGCATCGCCGGAGCCCGGAGCCCGTAACCCGGTGTCGGCCACTCCCTCGCCCCCCCCCCCCCCCCCACTCCCCTCCCCCTCCCCACTCACTGTCCTCCCCACTCACACCCCTCCCCCCCCCCACTCACCACTCCCCCCCTCCCCACTCACACCCCTCCCCCCCCCCACTCACCACTCCCCCCCGCCCCACACACACCCCTCCCCACTCACTCCCCCCCTCCCCACACACACCCCTCCCCTCACCACTCACTCCCCTCCCCACTCACTCCCCCCCTCCTCACTCACTCCCCCTCTCCCCACACACACCCCTCCCCTCCCCCTCCCCACTCACACCCCCCCACACACACCCCTCCCCTCCGCACTTATTGTTTTGCTCTCAAGATTCCACCATATGCAGTCTCTTGTGTCCCCCTCCCCCCCCATCATGTACTGGCCACTGGCACTCCAGGTCCTGCCCCACATTTCACCCAACCCACCCCTCTTCCTCTCAACTTACTGCCTCTGGGTAATGTCCTTGAACCAACATGCCCTGCCAACCATGTCCTCTACTCCAATGTTAAATAAACCTTTGACTAGGACCTTTATCAATGTTTGTGCAAATAATCCATTTTGTAATACTGTTGGGAGTATGAATAGGTAATGCATATTCGGCTCTATGCTCATGGACCTCTCTGTCTTTCAGTGCCATGTCTCTGATGTTCTCCCGCTCACACCCAGTTGTAATTGGTAAAAAAGACAAGCGCCTGATGGCTGAGGTTAACGCTTCACCGCTCAAACACTTTGTCACTGCTAAAAAGAAGATCAATGGAATCTTTGACCAGCTTGCATCCTACATCAAGGAGAGTGCTACATTCCTCAAAGGTGGGTTGTGGCACAGGTTTGAGTGTGTGGACTCTTGCAAATGTTGTAGTCTGCCAATCCGGGTGTGAGTGGAATGCAGAGTCCATGCCTTTGGGGGAGGTGATTGTTATTTGCTGGGCTGCTCTTTGCTGGGTGTAACGTCTTATTACCTCTGGGTGGTAATGCACCAGCATTTTAATGTTTGCCGGTGAACTAACCGGTTTTTAATAAATCTACAAAAAAACAAAATGCGGAGGGTTGCAAGTGTCCAATAGTAGGGAAGCATAAGTAAAAGTGGAAGTTGACTAATTGACCTCTGTAAGCATAACAAAATAAATTCTAATCTTTGCTCCTATACTCAACTCCTCTTGTTATGATGGCCAACATGCCATTCGCTTTCTTCACTGCCTGCTGTACCTGCATGCTTACTTTCATTGACTGATGCACAAGGACCCCCAGATCCCGGTGTACTTCTGAGTTGTGATCTGAGCATCACAGCCAATGAAAACATCTGTGCCAAGATCTTTAAGAATTTAGTACCAATGAGATCACCTAATTTTTCTAAACTTATATAAATTCGGTCTTATTGCCTCCACAGACAACCTACAATAAAGGAATCAATTTTTCCTAACAATGTGTACAAATTCACATTTTCCCACATTATGTTCCATTTGCTATGTTCTCTCATTCACCTAGCCTCTCTATCTCCTTGAATCCTCCCTACATTTGTTGCAAGCCCACACTGTATCACATTTAATCTATTTTATTTCATTGTTGCAGATATTAAACAGTGGGTTCCAGCACTGATCCCTGCAGCACCACTCTAGTCATGACCTGAAAATTGCCCATTTATTCCAACTATTTTCCGTTGGGGAACCAATCATTGATATTCAGTAGCTCCAAACTCATGGTTTAAATTTCTGTGGTGCCTTGTTGAACGCCATCCAAAAATCCTAATGCAGCAGGGTTTTACGTTGATAGCTTTTGATCAAATTCATTATTTGGCAAAGATGCTAGATTGTGACAACTTAACAACCTGATTGTTCAGCTTTGTAAGTCCCAACAATTAATTCTTATACATTCTTACACATTGGCTTCTGCAATTATATCGCAGGGAACTGCATTCACTTCCATTCACAAGCCTGGGCTCTTGTCCAAATTCAAAACTTGATTTTGAATCAATATTTTCATTCTTCAGAAACGTACCAGGATGGAGAACTGGATCCAATCACGACAGAAGAGCAGGTACTGGAGGTGACCGGTTACCTATCAAAGGTTGGAGGAATCAGTGAAGTGCTGGCACGGCGACACATGAAGGTGGCATTTTTTGGCAGGTGTGTGGATATTCCATCCCAGTTACTACCTCTAATTCCAGGTCTGCTCTTTTGCTGATCTCCTCTGTAGGTTGCTGATGGTGTCCCTGTGAATAATGATAGACAGCAGCATTCAGTTACTGATCTGCACCTTCCTGGTTAGGGTTGAGTGTGGTTGGTATTTCTGAAGCACAGTGAGACACACTCGTATTGCTGCTGGTTCAGTGTTTACTGTCAATACGATACGATAGAATTTTTTTCATTGCAGGAGGGAAATTGATCTGCCAACAGTCATAAAAAACACAAGATACATGAAACATGAAATTAAAGTGACGAGTGGAAAGGCTTGGGGGATGTGCAAAGATTTGGGGGGGGGGGGTGGAGTGCACCGTGTTTACTGTAGTATTTTCACAGGACAAGCAACGGGAAAAGCACTGTGATCAACGCCATGCTGTGGGACAAAGTCCTACCCTCGGGAATTGGCCACACCACCAACTGCTTCCTCCGTGTGGAAGGATCAGATGGGAATGAAGCCTACCTGCTCACAGATGGATCGGAGGAAAAACGGAATATCAAGGTGAGACGACACCTTAAAACCCAGCAGGCAACATGAAGTAGCTAGAGGGTTTCGGCCAATTTTCTATAGAGCTTGGTGGTGTGGTGGACCAGCACCTGGTGGGAGAGAGTTGGTCTGGGATGTGTTTGCTTTTTTAAAAAGAGACTGAAGAAAGCTGTTTGAATGAGTGTCAAAAAATGATGGAAATTTGATGGGAGGGGTTAGCATAATGTGATGGTTGGGTGGAATTATATTCTTCACTCCGGTATTTTTCTCCTTGCACTAATAGATGCTGCCTCACCTGCTGAGTTTCTCCAGCATTTTTGTCTACCTTCGATTTTCCAGCACCTGCAGTTCCTTCTTAAACATAAGTACTTGTGTATAGTATGATCCGATTTATTGATTAGTACGCAAGCAAATGCTTTTCACTGTCCCTGGGTACCCATGACAGTAAACCAACACAATACCATGTTGGCTGGGGAAGGCTGGGAGACAAAGGTTTTATTCACGTAGTTACATGTGCAGCTATTTCTTTGCCTTACTGCTTTAGTTGTTATATCCTCTCTGTGGGGGAACAATGAGGAACTTACCAACCCTCTTAATTTACTGAGGTTTTGATCATGTCTGGTCCAGTGAAGTTGTAGAGTTGCTGGAGCTGCCTTGTACGCCTCTCTGCCCAGCTGAATTGGAGCTAATTATCAGCATCTCCCGCACCAGTTCCTCCAAGCTCAAACTTTGGCACCCTATCAGAGACGGGGCCTATCCTGGTATCAAGGCTGAACTCTGTTGTGAGACACCATGAGGTAAATGTAGCACAGTGAAGCCAGAGACTTGTTTGGTTTAAAGGTTTCTTGTACTTTCTGCAGACGGTGAATCACTTGGCTCATGCCCTGCACCAGGATGACCAGCTCACTGCTGGCAGTCTCGTTTCTGTCATGTGGCCCAAGATGAAGTGTGCCTTACTGCGAGATGACCTGGTGCTTGTGGACAGGTATGAAACGGTACTTTCCCGCAAGAAATGCAACACCTGTCCCTTCACCTCCCCCCTCGACTCCATTCAAGGTCCCAAGCAGTCGTTCCAGGTGCGACAAAGGTTCACCTGTATCTCCTCCAACCTCATCTACTGCATCCGCTGCTCTAGATGTCAGCTGATTTACATCGGTGAGACCAAGCGTAGGTTGGGTGATCGTTTCGCCGAACACCTCCGCTCAGTCCGCAATAACCTACCTGACCTCCCGGTGGCTCAGCACTTCAACTCCCCCTCCCATTCCCAATCCGACCTCTCTGTCCTGGGTCTCCTCCATTGCCAGAGTGAGCAACAGCGGAAATTGGAGGAACAGCACCTCATATTCCGTCTGGGGACCTTGCGTCCTTATGGCATTAACATTGAATTCTCCCAATTTGGCTAGCCCTTGCTGTCTCCTCCCCTTCCTTAACCCTCTAGCTGTCTCCTCCCACCCTCCCATCCGCCCGCCCTCGGGCTCCTCCTCCTCCTCCCCTTTTCCTTCTTTCTTTCCCCCCCCCCACCCCCCATCAGTCTGAAGAAGGGTTTCGGCCCGAAACGTCGCCTATTTCCTTCGCTCCATAGATGCTGCTGCACCCGCTGAGTTTCCCCAGCAATTTTGTGTACCTATGAAACGGTACTGAAGGGTTCAACCTGAACTCGCTGTAAATGTTGGGATTCTGTCGTGTTCAGTTACTTTTATTTGCTTGTTCTGTTTCTCTCAGTCCCGGAATTGATGTAACCACTGAGCTTGATAGCTGGATTGATAAGTTCTGCCTGGATGCTGATGTGTTTGTGTTGGTCGCGAACTCTGAGTCAACATTAATGCAGACGGTGAGTGAGCGTGTGAGATGCCATTGTTTGCAGCCAGCGATCTCTGGGGCCCCAGGTGAGCCAGAGTTTAACCCTTTGATTTCCGTTACAGGAAAAGCAGTTTTTCCATAAAGTCAATGAGCGGTTGTCTCAACCCAATATCTTTATCCTCAATAACCGCTGGGATGCATCCGCGTCGGAACCTGAATACATGGACGAGGTAAGCGGGGAGATGCGAAGCAGGATACATGCTTTCTATTATGTGTAAGAAGGAACTGCTGGTTTAAACCGATGATAGACACAAAAAGATAGAGTAACTCAGCGGGACAGGCAGCATCTCTGGAGAGAAGGATAGGGTGACGTTTCGGGTCGAGACCCTTCTTCAGACTGGTTAGGGATAAGGGAAACGAGAGATATAGACGGTGATGTGGAGTGATAAAGAACAATGAATGAAAGGTATGCAAAAAAGTAATGATGATAAATTAAACAGTTAAGCTGTTTGTCGGGTGAAAATGGGAAGCTAATGCGACCTGGGTGGGGGAGGGATAAAGAGAGGGGGAATGCTACACTTTGTAGTAAAATGCCTGTAGAGAGGCTAATATGTTTTCATACTTCCATCACCAACTGCATGTTCTGTAAACACAGTGCAATTTAAGTGGAATTTCATTCCGCATTGGCAGGTGCGGCGCCAGCACATGGACCGCTGCACCAGTTTCCTGGTGGACGAGCTCGGAGTTGTGGACAGGGCTCGGGCCACTGATCGCATTTTCTTTGTATCAGCCAAGGAAGTTTTGAACGCTCGGATCCAAAAAGCTCAAGGGATGCCTGAAGGAGGTACAAGGAAAATATTGAATGCTGCTCTAATTGCATAAACAGTGAAAGTTGCTTTCCTCTGTCTTGAGAAATGCAAAGGGAGAGCATTTGACCATTATGACTGCACCATCTCTTTGAAAGAGCTATCCAATTAGTTCCATTCTTGTTTGTTAATCTCTCCTCTTCATGTATCTGCTCACATTTGTACAGTAAATCACCTTTAACATTGTGGAGAGCTACTGATTTTTAATATAGATGAAATGTAAAATAGTTGAATGCAGGGCAGGGTTGCCTTGTATCACAATATGAAAACCTATATGGAGCTGTTGTCAGCCTGTCCATTCACTCGGACTCCTGCACCGGTGAACAAACCATCCTCTGATGAACTTATTTAACAACAAAGTCTCCAGGATGAACACAAGGAGCCAGATCATTCTGTTAATGATTAGACTATTATTAACTTAGATTAAACATGAAACCACAAGAGTGTTCAAAATTAAAAGTTCAAATAATTAAATTAACAACAATGAAATAAAAATAACAGTCTTATTTTCACCTTCCCCATCTCTGCTAGTTTAAGTAATAGTTCACCAACCGCATTGGAGACCTTTGAACTATCTTTAATTGGACTGTCTTGGATTTCAATGTAAAGTATCTTGCACTGAATGTCGTTCCCTTTAATCCTTTATCTGTGGTCAGCTTGATTGTATCCATGTATAGTCCTTCCTCTGACTGGATAGTATGCAAACAAAGGCTTTTCACTGTACCTCAGTACATTGGACAATAATAAACCATCTAATCATGCTGTGCATGTTATAAACAGGTGGAGCGCTGGCTGAAGGATTCCAGGCAAGAATGTTTGAATTCCAAAACTTTGAGCGTCGGTTTGAGGTGAGCGTTTGTTGATATACAGCTTTCAGATATACAGCTTTCTTTCGGGCCCGTCTATTTTGTAAATCCATTTTGAAAGTTCTAAGAATGCTGATTGATGGTCTGTTCTGATAAAGATCTTTCAGATCAAACAGTGAGTTATTGTCATTGTGGCTTTTAAGACGTCCCCAGGATGGCACAATAACGCAGCTGGTAGAGTTGCACTCACAGCAGCAGAGTGCCTCGGGTGCAGTCTGTGTGAAGTTTGCACGTTCTCCCTGTGACTGCATGGGTTTGCTCTGGGTGCTCCGGTATCCCCTCCCATCCCAAAGACGTGCAGGGTTGCAGATTAACTGGCCTCTGTAAATTGCACCCAGTGTGGGCGGGAAAGTGGAATAACATAAAACAAGTGTGAATGGCTGATCGATGGCTGGCGTGGACTCAGTGTGGCGAAGAGTCTGTTTCCATCAATCATTCAATCCAGTCATTTGTTTGCGAAACTTCACCCCACAGGAATGTATTTCGCAGTCAGCAGTTAAAACCAAGTTTGAGCAACACACCGTTCGCGCCAAGCAGATTTCAGAGACCCTGCGGCGAATTATGGGTGCTGTGCATGTTTCTGCCACTGAACAGAGGTACGTACAATGTGGGTTTGTTGTGTGTGTCAAATGGGGCTCAATGTGTGATGGTGCTCCTACATCCCCAATTTAGTCAACCTGCCGTGATCGGATGGTGACGTTAATTTGGTGGAAATAAGGAATACCAGATTGTAAGGAAGAAAAAATTAAAATAAAACAACTTTAATTTTCTTTCAGGGTGCATTGCCTGAATCAGAGAGAGGAGAGAATGGATCGATTGGAGTTTATTGAGAATCAGCTGGATTTGTTAACTCAGGATTGTAAAAGCAAGATCAAACAAATTACTGAGGAGGTGGAGCGACAGGTGAGAGTGTGAGTTTTTGGATCATCTGAGCAGAGTGTTTGGTGTATGATTTAATGTTCAGCTGTTTACCAGACATTTGGCGTGTCTCCAGTGATTCTTCCAAACTTCAACAAATGCATCATACTGTCATACTGCATCACAGCTTGGTATGGGATCAGCTCTGACCAAGACCGCAAGAAATTTCAGAGAGTTGTAGATGTAGACCAGCCCTTCACACAGACCGGAGACCCCACCACAGACTTCAACCATACCATGCTGCATCAGAAAAGCTGCAAACATAAGCAGAGTTGTCCCACCCTGGTCTTTCCTTCTTCTCCCTGATCTCGTTGGCAGAAAGTACAGAAGCTTGAAAGTGCGCACCACCAAACTCTGGGAAAAGCTTCTACCCTCTGTTATCAGGCTTCCATAAGCCAGGGCACTATCGGATTCACCTTCACCCCATTGAGGTCATTATACTTTATTTATGGAACTGATGTGCTACAATGCTGATATCTATATTCTACACTCTGTATCTTCCCTTTTGCACTACCAATTGTATTTGAGTTTGACTTGGTTATATTTATGTATGTAAATCTGATCTGTTTGGTTAGCAAAGAAAACAAAGCTTTTCAATATACCTCGGTATATGAGACAAAACCTAGGCTGTGGCATATTATCTGCTATTGTTTGATGCCGTTTCCTTTGTCTCAGGTCTCTAATGCAATGGCAGAAGAAATACGACAGCTTTCCATGTTGGTGGATGATTTCCACTTGGATTTTCACCCCTCACAGGTGGTGCTCAAAGTCTATAAAAGTGTGAGTATCGAAGTGTTGGAGTGAGATTGTGTCCCCTTAGAGCCCCTGAGAGTTTTCATTCATGAGAGAGGAGTAGGGAAAATGGTGGAATCTGTTGTAATGGAAATGCACTTGGCAAATAATAATAATGTTGGGCAGTCAACGTGGTTTATGAAATGAAAATCATGTTTGACAAACCTGTTAGACATCAAAACCAACAACTTTTAGGGGAATTTAATTGATTGTTGTATTTTTGATTATCATAAGGCTTTTAAAGTGTCACACATATTATTAACCAAAATTGAATAAACATGTTATTTTGTGTTGAGTGGCCGTGACAACGTTTATGATATGGATGAGGGGAATAAGTATGACATTTGGGCTGTGATAAGGATGTACAGAGTCTTCAGGATATATAGACAGCCAGTTAGGTGGAAAAAATAGAATGGTGGAATATTTTTTAAATGGTGAATGACTCAGCGTCCTAGTGTACAAAATTACCTGCTATTCTTTGTACATGAATCACTGAAAGTTCCAATGCTGGTTAAACAGGCAACTAGGAAGGCAAACTATTTATTGGCAAGAATGCCAATAAAGAATTGCAAGAATTTGAGTACAAAAGTAAAGATGGTTTGTTCCAAATATATAGTGATCTAGAGAGGCTGCGTCCAGAAGATCATACAGTGATCATAATGTGGTAGAGAGTCATAATTGTACGGCACAGAAATAAGCCCTTCAGTCCACCATGCAACCTTTCGGCTGATCTACACTTATCCCCTATGGTTGCATCAGATCTGCATCCTGTACCGTGCCTATTTAACTACTTGTCTAATAATATATTAAATGTAGTGATTTTATCTGACTAGCCTCACCGCTGGTGATGAGTTTCAGATATCAATCATTCTGTGTATTTTTTTATTAAAAATCCCCTTAGGTGCCCTTTAAAACCTCCTTCTCACCTGAAACCTATGGGGTGTTGTTTTTGATACCTCTATCATGGGGGGGGGGGGAAAGATTCTGCTCTATTTCCACTGCTTATAATTGTATACATATCTATCACTTCTATCACTTCACCCTTCAGTCCTGATATAGGGTTTGTGCAAGTTACAATGCTCTCACTTTCCCCTTTGTATAGGGTTTTAGGCATTTTCTTTTTTTTAATTTCTGGAGTGGTATGTGTTTTTTTTTATGGATTATGTGTCTTCTGTGTGTCTTTTTAATTTTTTTTAATTTTTTAATTTTTAATCTTTAATTTTTAACTTGACTTGACTTGACTCTCTGAATAGCCGCACAAGAGTTCCTATGTGTGTAAGCACAAATGGCAAATAAAGTTTTTGACCTTTGACCTTCTTTGCTCCAGGGAAAACAAAGTTTATCCTATTTCACCCCGTAATTAAAGCCCTTCATTTCAGAAAACCATCCAACTGCATCCTCCCTGCACTCTGTCCAGTGCAAGCACATCCTTCCTATAGTGTGATGACCAGAACTGCAGAATGTCTCCATGGGACCTTGATTTGATCATGACGAAAGTACAGAGTCAATGAATTTCTGTAGGGTAAGTCATCTAAAGCTTAGGAGGAACAAGAGGAAAGGTTGGAGAACTATCAATCATAGACAGATTTGTAAGCCAACGTGCATGTCAGACTATGAGGGAAGGGAAATATAAAAGATTGTAAGAGCTAGACCGATACTTGCATTCGGCCTCCGTGCACAGGTGATGAGACAAATCTGAGATGATGCTTCTGAATGTGAAAGTGTTTCTTCAGATTGGGGTTGCTGCAGGTGTCTTTGATCTCAACCTGTTCCATTACTTAAATGTCAATCTTTTTCCCTTCTGCAGGAGCTTCATAAACACCTTGAGGAAGGTCTTGGACGCAACATGTCTGAGCGTTGCTCTGTCACCATTACATCCAGCCTCCAGAAAACCCAGCAAGAAATGATTGGTAATTGCTAGACAGACAATTCTTCCTCACTATAACAGAGCTTCAGTTATATATGAACAAAGAATATCCAAATTGGCCACAAATGATAGATTTAAATGCTTGTCATAAGGCTGATCTATGCTGGCCTCTATGACTCTTCATTGCCTGTTCCCCATACCCTTCAATTCCTTGATCGTTCAAATAATCTACATCCATGTTGTATATTTCTAATGATCTAGCTTCCGCCACCCTCTGGGGTAGAGAATTCCAGAGATTCCTTGCCCTGTGGAAGTAGAAATATTTGCGCACCTCAGTTTTAGACGACCACCTCTTGTAACTATGTCCCTTGTTCATGACTTCCCCACATTTAGGTTTATTATTGTCATGTGTACCGTGGTACAGTGAAAACCTGTTTTGCATGCTACCCAATCGGGTAGAGAGAAGGGAAAGATACAGAGTGCATAATACTGGTGACAACATCTCGGTATCAATTCTGTCAAGTCCCATTAGGATCTTGTATGTTTTTCTAATCTCTAAGGAATGCAGACCAAAACTGTCTGGCCTCTCTTGAAAGGACAACTCTGAAATCCCAGCATTTCAATCAAGCATCAACACCACGTGTGTTTGTTTCACTACGATCCAAGCACAGCTTGCTAATTGACACAGGAGAGATCAGAAATTGGAGACTAAAGACTTTCAAACAGACATGTGAGATAAACAAATGTTGAGAGAGGGGAAGGCTGTAAATGTAATGGTGAGATGAAAGGGAGTAAGTTGGGGATTGCCCAGAATAATCAAACTGAAGGTTATCTGGTGGTGCAATCTATTCAAATATGTGTATTGATGTGGTAAGAGTACAATGTTGAGAAGCACAGGTAACCTAGTTCTCAATACACTATCACTGGGGATTTTTCTTGTCTTGTTCTTGGGTCGGCTGTGAACAGATTGATGGAGATTTATTCCAGCAGTTGGCCTGAACCACCATTATCATTGTATCATATACCACCAGGATGGTAGGATATAAATTAGATGAAGCCTGATTTTGTCCACAATTCCTCTATTCCTATTGAATTCCCTGGTCAGTCCTCTTGGGAGTCAGTCCTGAGTGAGCTATGGTTTAGTGATGATATCCCTTCAAATTTTATCCAGACAGCCTCCAGCCTCTACTGCCACCTGCGGAGAGAGGCCGTGTCGATCTTCCAGTCCCTCGTCAATGCTTCAGTCTCAGTTATGATCTGAACTGTGATCGGCTCTGCACAGATTTCCAGGAAGATGTTGAATTTCACTTCTCACTCGGATGGACAATGCTTGTCAGTCGTTTCCTTGGACCAAAAAATGGCCGCAGGGCATTGGCGGGATGCAGTGACCAGGTAAGAGGCAAAGAAGGAAATACTGTGGTCGTTCTATGCATTATAAACTCCCACATCCAGCAATGTGGCAATGATCATGTCATCTTTACATAATACTGATTGAGGGATAAAGAGGCCTAGATACTAGCAAGAATTCCTTGCTCCTTTTTTAAATATCAGAGATTATCAGCTGGTGTGTGCAATCTTTCTCCTGATTTTTGGTGTCCTGTGTCCCCAGGTGACAAGGCAAATGCCTATTACCCCTGTCAGCACCAGCTTGCCACCGTTACCCCAAGGGTCGATGACCCAGGAAGAACTTATGGTGTCCATGGTAACTGGATTAGCATCTTTAACTTCACGGACATCAATGGGAATAATCGTAGTTGGTGGTGTGGTAAGTGACAGTTTTCCAGTCGGCATCAAGTCGAGATCAGAAGGTGATCATTGCCATCTCTCTAATTTTGAAGAGCATCTATGTAATTTCTCTGCGGTATCTAGAGGTCATGCACAGAACACAAAAATATGCTATTAATAGTAACAATGGGAATCGGAGAAAAAGGCTTGGGTGCTGGGAATCCGAAGGGAATTTTTTTTTCTTTCTTCAAGCATTATAAGTCTTTGAACTCCTTTTTTTGAAGACCAATGAAAATAGAATTTTGCACATTTTCACGACAGAGGTGAAAGGTTATTGAGTGGACGGGAATGTGGAGCAGAGATTATTCAGATCAGCTAAAATCTTGTTGAGTAGGGGTAACATGAGGGGGAACTTCTTTACTCAGAGAGTGGTAGCTGTGTGGAATGAGCTTCCAGTGAAGGTGGTGGAGGCAGGTTCGTTTTTATCATTTAAAAATAAATTGGATAGTTATATGGATGGGAAAGGAATGGAGGGTTATGGTCTGAGCGCAGGTATATGGGACTAGGGGAGATTATGTGTTCGGCACGGACTAGAGGGGTCGAGATGGCCTGTTTCCGTGCTGTAATTGTTATATGGTTATATGAATGACAGGACAGGTTTGAGGAGCCTGCACCTACTCTGAGTTTGTATGTTGTTAAACAAGGACACACAAATCAGTCTGTGATGGTCTATTATTAGTCAGATTTGGGCACTCTATGCACAGAAGACCATAATTTAATTCCTCGAATGTTAACCTGTGGAATGATACAGGGGTAGATTTGAAGAAATGTGATCCCATGTCTTATTTTTCTCCCAGGTGTGGAAGGCAGTGGGCTGGAGGCTGATTGCACTGACAGTTGGAATGTACGGTCTCCTGTATGTGTATGAGCGTCTGACGTGGACAAACAGAGCAAAGGAACGAACCTTCAAGCGGCAGTTTGTGGACTATGCTGCTGAGAAACTACAGCTCATAGTCAGTTACACAGGTTCCAACTGCAGTCATCAGGTGCAACAGTAAGTATGGAAGATTGTGTAAGAAGGAACTGCAAATGCTAATATAAACTGAAGTTAGACACAAAAAGCTGGAATAAGAAGGGTCTCGACCTGAAACGTCACCCATTCCTTCTTTCCAAAGATGCTGCCTGACCCGCTGAGTTACTCCAGCACTGTGTGTCTTTCCTTGAAATCATTGTTTGTTTTCATGTCCAGTCATGTAGTACAGAAACAGGCCCTTTGGCCCATCATATCCATGCTGACCATCATGTACCCATCAGCATTAAACCCATTTACTAGCACTTGGCGCATAGCCTTCTATGTCTTGGGGATTCAAGTGATCGCCGACGTACTTAAATGTTGTAAGGGTTTCTGTCTCCACCCTTACCCTGTTAGTGTGTTCCAAAGTCCAACCAACCTCTTGGTGAGAAAACTCTTCATCAGATCCTTTCAAAAGCTCCTGCTGCTCAGCTTGACCTGATCTTGGGCAATTCTGCCATGGGAAACGGTTTCCCTTGATCTTCTTTCCTAAGCCTCTCATTATTTTGTACCGACCTCCACTTCTTGGTTAATTTGTTAATTATTTCAATCAATATCCAGTTTATTGTCCTGCATTTCATAATTTTGCTGTACTCGATGTTCTCTTGCAGAGAGCTGGCAGGGACATTTGCCCAGCTATGTCAGCAGGTGGATGTAACACGGCAGAGCCTGGATGTGGAAATTAAAGACCTGAATAAGAAGATTGAACAGCTGGACTCGCTCCAGAGTAAAGCCAAGTTGCTCAGGTTGGTACCTGTTTTGCAAAGATTAGCAGCTTTGGTATCACAAATTAGCTTGCAGAAACTTCCTGCTCAGTGCAAAACTCTTTCAAAAACCTAATGTGCTCGATTTTAGAATAATAGGACCTGGATTGGTGGTCATATAAATTACTGAATGCAATTAAATTACTGAGGGCATAATAATTTCATGTGTTTCTGCCTTCAAGGAACCCACATTTATCTTTACTAATCTTTTTCTCTTCACATCTTTCTTCTCAGGAACAAGGCCGGCTGGTTAGACAGTGAGCTGAACATGTTTACTCAGCAGTACCTGCAGCAGAGCAGTTGAGAGGACTGTGGCAGGTTCAAGATTGCAAGATGTCTTCACTTTGTGAGCAGGCAGAGTCCAGCTGCTGCAATAGAGAAGGATGGTGGGGGAGGGGGGGGAGGGTGGTGAGGACATCACTGGGATCTTAATTTTTGCTCAGAATAATATATAAACACTTTGGAACTGATTTAAATATGCTGGGCTGAGTAAACGACAGTAACTAGCTGGCCCAGAGCCTACTGTTTCACCTATGGGGAGACTTATGATCCAAATCGTACTGCCCTCGCATGAAAATAGCATTCACCCTGCACAAATTGGAGGTTGGAGTACATTTGAATTTTGACCCTTTTAACGCAGCCTTCTCCTCCCTCCAGCTTACACAGATAATCTCATCATGTTGTACAGACCTTTCACCGTGGTAGGAATGTTGACTGAATCTGATCAGGGTAATATTTGCTACTTCCTGCTTTATCTTGGAGTGGAATAAAGAGGCTGAGAATATTTATTTAATAATCCTGAGAGATACTCGCTCTACTTTAACTGCCCATGCACTTGATAACTGACTGATGCTCATGAATTGGTGACTCTGAGTTGCTCTTTGCTATTGAGTTTCAAAGAAAGATTAAGGAGGATTCAATCTTTGATCCATTGTATGCCATCTGACGATTATATTTCAGCCATGGTAGCATTAATATCCTGAATCTTTCAATTCGATCCTAAGCTGTAACTTTTTAAGTTATCTGTTATTTCATATCCGGTGTTCCATTTATTTCCTTAAAACAAGCAGTTATAAACACTCTTGAATTGCCCAGAGGTTGACATTATATTCAACTGAATATGTGATAATGTGCCCTGTACCTCAATTGGTTGTACAGATTAGCCAGCTAATAATAAAAATAGGAATGAAGTTCAAATCTGAATGGACGGGGTAATATCAAAATAGAAGGATAATGCCGTATGTGAAAAGAATGTCTGTGATTTAATAATAGATGTGGATGTCAAGTGAGACACCATTACAGATATTATAATTCTAATTTAGTGTGGATTATGTTGGACTTTCTGAAATTGAAGGCGAACTCTGATCTTGCCCTCCTCTTCCTTGTCTATTTTTGCCCTGTCCTTATTGCTGCTTTTTCTCTGATCACCCCACTTTACCAAAACCAGTGAGTATCTTGACAGGGTATGATACGTTAAAACCAGTGGAAAGTCGCTTTTATCGTTAATTAATTTAATTTATAAAAATTGTTGTCATTTGCCTATCAGTGTAAATGGAAAGAACATGCTCTGAATCTGAATGGCTTGATTATAAATACAGTTGGATGTTTTTTGTTGGCATCACAGTACAGTGTGCATGGGGCATCATCTCCACTGACAAAGGTATAATGTACAAGCCCTGCTATGTTGTCATAGTGAAGAAAAAGTCAAAATAATCTACCATGAATTTTGTTTTAACTTGTCACAAACAGCACTCAGTTCTATTGCAGTAAGGTGGCTGATCATAGATGAAACACTTTACTTGTGTTGGGAATCGCAGCTTTTACTGTATCCGAGGAACACAGTTCTGGATCTGCCTTCTCATTTTTCATGCTTTAAAGATTACCATTGTTGTGTTTAAACACTACCTTGGGTGAGATTCACTGTTTTATGGATTCAGACCTTCACTTAATATTGCAAATACACTTAATGAGTATCTTGGAGAAAAGGCTGATTAATATGTTGAAGACATTACCCTGCTTAGTTTTATAGATGGAAGCCAATTTTCTGTCCAGTTTTGTTCATAAGAATGATGGGTGTTCTGTGAGAGATAGGATTCTGATTCATTTGGGTTTGAATCATTGCACTGAGTAGCTGTAAACAATGAACATAAAATAACCCAAACATTTTGCTGAACTGAAGTTGCGAGATGGGTTTAAATCTCTGCTCATGTTGAATAGTTTTGATTGGAGATAATTGATCTGAAACGTTAACTCTTTCTCTCCTCAAGGGTCATTTTGTTCTATTTCCAGCATTTTTCGTTTTAAATTCAAATATCCCACATCTGCAGTGTTTTATGTTTGTTCTAAATCTGCACTTTTGACCACCTATTCTATTGGATTTTGAGCAAATTGTTTTGGTTAAAATGCACTTTATGTTTTTTTGCTGCTCGAGGCTATATCTTTAATTTAATAGTCAAAATTGATGTACTGCTGTACTGTTGTCTTCACAGCCTGATAATCAGTACCAGGCTTATTTAAAATAAATTAATTTGGAAAAAAAAATTGATACCTGGTACTCGGATGATATACTGGGAGGTGGTCATTATTCAAAAAATAGATTCATTTCACAAAGATGTTAGTACATTGGTAAAGGACACTAATCTTGTGCACTGACAGCAATTTAGTAAGTAAATACCTATAGCAAAATTACATACGAGAAAATGGCTTGTCTGCGACAGGGTATATGCCACACCTATCTTGCACACAGCAAACCAGAGAGCACATCACTATACTGGTCAAGGTTGTTCCCACAATCACGAAGAAGTGTTGTAGCCATAATCTCAGTTCTTTATCTGGCTTCTCAGGATCATATTCCCTGCAAAGGTTCTAAAGGTGAAGGTTCAGTTGCTTAAAAGTAGATGACCTCCATTTTGCAGAGATTCACCCTGACTCTGAAGATCGGCTGAGCCTGGTTGGAGACACACATCAGCCTGTCAGCCAACAGTGGTTCTGAGCAACAGCTGATGACATTGTCTATGTACAGGGAGATTTGGACATGGGTATGGGATTACCTGGGATTCCGTCTGCATACTTTCAGATGGACTGGGCAAAGAGCTTTTCACAACACACAAACGATAGAAGAGAGAGATTTGATTTGATCTGGGTATATCTCTGCCACAGATGCCAATATAGATCAGTTACACCCAACACCCAATTACAGATTCCCTACCTGCATTCTATTTTTAAGCACATATCCACACAAGTACATCTGTGATATTCAGTCAAAGGCCTAATTGTCCGAGCTAATAAACATAGCCATCAACTTGACCTCTTGTGAAGGAGAAGGTATCCTGAGAAACTGTCTGAGTTCTTCCTGTGTATACACCACGGGTCTATTCTAGATGAATCTCTGGTCAGAGAGGAACATAGAACTGTACAGCACAGCCCTTTGGCTCACAATGTCTATCAAACAGGATGCCAAGTTAAATGAATGTCAACTGCCTGCACATGATCCATATCTCTCCATTCCCTGCATATCATGTACCTATCTAAAGACCTCTGAAATGACATATCATATCTGCCTCAATCACCACTCCTGGCAACATATCCTGGGCACCCACTACTTTTGTGTTTAAAAAAAACTTTGCCCTGCACATCTTTAAACCTCCTCCTTCTCACTTTGGAGGAGACTGTACTTGATTGGTAAGTAGACACTAGGAACTTCAGATGCTGCTTTACAAAAAGACATGAAGTGTTGACTTAACTCAGTGGGTCAGACAGCATCTCTGGGGAACAGGGATGAAGAAAGGTCCCGACTGGAAACGTTGCCTATCCATGTTCTCCAGAGATGCTGCCTGACCCACTGAGTTAAGCCAACACTTTGTGTCTATCTGTCCCGTCCACACCCTAGTTCTCTGACTAGTTTCACAGTCCTACTGATTAATTTAACCGATTGTATGCCTCGTTGTCATATTCCCCAAAGCTGACAATAATCCATTCTACCTTTACCTACCAGACCATCGTCTGCTTTGATCTCGTTCTCACACCTTTTCCTTCCATATCTCTAGTCTCCCTCTCCTCTGACTCTCAGTCTGAAGCAAGGTCTCGACCCGAAACATCACCCAATCCTTCCCTCCAGAGATGCTGGCTGTCCCGCTGAGTTACTCCAGCATTTTGTGTCAAACTTTATGTATTTTATTGATTGATAAGGACTTCAATCTTGAAGTCCATGTTACGGTGCAAAGAACCTGTTTAGACGCTTTTCAGAGAGATAGTGGCTATACTGATAGCCTGAAATATTCGGCATATCAAACCCTACATTAAAATGTTTAGGGAAACCACAAATGATGCAAAACTTGCCTGAGGTTTGTGCATTGTCCCGCCCTGTATTCAACTGTCACGCAATTAGCAGGTGAGCCCGCCTCAGGACTTTGGGCCAATGCATTGTCAGTGTTTGAAGATAGACAGACATATTGACCCATCACTGGCGCGACCGTTAGGGGTAAAGACTGACTGGAGAGGAGCTGGCGGCATCGCTTGGACCGGACAACCCGGGGTGAATACAGCGGGGAAAAGGGCTGCTGGAGTAATGGACTGAGGTAGACACTGAGGGAGGGAATGGGCGCGGGGTGGGGTCGGGGAGAGGGAGGGAAGGCCCAGGGTGTGAGCTGCCGCCTGCCGGGCTGGAGCGGTCGCTATGGTAACCCCGGTTTGCAGGCCAGCGACCCGGGCCCTGACTCAACCACCTCAGCAGCTCCTGCCTCCCATCACCGGGAACGGCGGGGCTTGGTGCCTTGCAACACAGTGAATAGGAGAAGGGAGACACCAGGAAGTGCAGATGCTGGAATCTCGAGCAAAACACCAAGTGCTGGAGTAAGTTTGCGGGTCAGGCACTGTGGCAGTACCTGCTGGGGGGGGGGGAAAGGACAGGAGGAGAGATAAACCAACCTACCCACCCCTGACATACGGCTGATTTAACCTGGCCTGGGATTTATGATTCCTGCTCATAACTCTCAGTCGCCCTGTCGTTGAAAAACGTAACTACTTTTACTTTAAACCCTTCTGACTAGCTAGCCTTCTTAAAGGGCCTGTCCCACTTTCACGACTTAATTCAAAACTTCTGCCGAGTTTAAAGGACCTAAAAAAAAATTCAAGATCGTGGTAATCTACGAACTCCAACGACCTTCCACGACTATGTTCACAAACTCCTACGAATATGGTCTACGAATTCCCACGACCATTTCGATGCCCTCCTTTTCACGAGTAAAAAGTTGCAATTTCTTTCATCCCAACCATTTTCTTACTCGTGGACATTTTCTATTGGGCTGGAAAATACGTCCTGACTTACCTGATGCCACGAGTACCTACGGCTAGCATAACGAACCTCTACGGTATATCTACGAACTCCTACGGACTCGTTACGAACATTCTGCGAGTTTGAATCAAGGGGAAAACGCGGGAGAATTTGTGAATTACCTCGTGAAAGTGCGACAGGCCCTTAATTCTTTGGGTTAGAGAATCCCAAAGATTCAGCATCTTCGAGAAGAAACTTAAATGTCCGGTTTACTATCTTGAACCCAAATCTCCTCATTCAAGACTCTCCACTAATGAAAACATCTTGACATCTAGCCTGGAGACACAAGAGACTGCAGATGCTGGAATCTTGAGCAAAAACCAAAGTACCGTAGAAACTCAGTGAGTCAGGTAGCACTGCGGGAAAAGGACAGACCACGTTTCAGGTCAGGTCCCTTCTTCAGAACCTGAAGGCTTGGGATCCTTCTTCACTCTCTCAGAAAGTTGTCTGTTTTTATCCCTCCACAGATGTTGCCAGAACTGCTCCCCATCTCCCCATCTCCTCCAACACTTTGATTATAGTTTGACATCTGGCAGACGGTTAGGGGACCAATGCTGTGTGCAGTACTTCTACTATGGCCTCCAACATTCTATTCAATTGTGAAAAACCTTCCCTATTTCTAAACTGCAACCCTTTGCATAAAGACCAATATGCCATTTGTTGCATGCCTAATTTTAGTGCTGGCCCTGGTTCTCCCACCACTGACCCTTTTTTCTTATTTTTTCAGCAGTTGTTATTGATGCCTGGTGAGAGATGTCATATTCCGACTGTCTTCAGTCCCTTCGGCATCAAAACAAACATCTATTACAAAGGCTGCGAGAAGAGCGACAACAGTTTGGGGCCCCGAGCAGCACGCTTCAGCCCCCAGAGAGCCGTAATGGAGTCAACTCAGCGGAGATCGGAAAAGCTGCAGATTCCCAAGAGAATAGCTACAGGGCCAACAGACTAGAGGTGGTTGTAGTCATTATTATTCACTAAAGTGATGAAATGCATATCTCATATTTAAGGTTAAATTGCAAGTGAAGCTATAAAAATGGGGATCCTTTGGAGCCCCAAGCACAGTTCTTGGGTATCTTTCAGTTGGCCGAATACATATATTAGAACCTAGTCCAAATGCATCTGCATGACATCGTTCTACCAGTGGCTTCAATACATTTATCAGGTACACAATTCTCTTAAATGTATCATTAGTTCAACAATTAATCACAGCACGAGCTGCTGAAGATCAAAAAGGATTAAAATTTGAGTACTGTAATTCCCATTACTCGCACCTTGGCAGATTCATTTCCAGATTAGAGTAACACCCCCCCCCCCAATTACCGTTTCACCAATGAGAAATTTAGAGTAAATTAGACACCTTTAGTACCAGCCAGTGTGATGTTACTTAATCTCTCACCAGTCACGTTTTGTTTCTTACAATATTGCTAATTGAGTTAAATGTTGAGCATATATATTTCTCAGTTTTTAGTGCTGTTGTGATCAGTTCTGTATTCTGTGCGTTTGTGTTCTATGGGTTTGCATTTGGCTCCTGAGAGAGAGCGTTGATTTTTCTCCTGTGAATTGTGAACAAGGGGTTCACAATCTCAGAATAAAGGCTCTGACATTCGAGGCAAGGATGAAAAGTGAGGGTAATAAATCTTTGGAATTTTCCAACAAGAGCTGTGGAGTTCAGTTGCATAGTGAACTTAATAAAGAGTTTGGCACATTTTACACATTAAACGAATGGGGATATGGAGTAACAGAACTTAAGATCAACTGCAATTCTATTGAACAGTAAGGCAGCTACACTGGACTCAATTGCTTTTGTTTATTTTGTTCTTGTGTCCTAATGAAAGAATTATGTTCTCTTTTACCAGGGAGATGGCTGTTTAAGGAAGAATCCCAGTTTGAAATACAAAACTAGTTGTGAATTGCTTGGACAACAGACGAAGAATGATGTCTTCCAACAGCCCACCGAGGTGGTAATATCTGAATCCCTGCAGAAAAGAGAAGAATCTCGAGCAGCACTTTGCACTCCCTCAATGCACAGACCCACAAAGCAAGGTTGGGGCCTTGGCTCAGGAGATGGAGCTGGCATGGAGTTGGCAGACAGACTTCCCATCGATAAGGCCAAAGCTGTTTCCAGTGTAGATAAAAACAGTTCCACGTCAGCAATTATGTCACCCGGAGAAAGTTTTGTTACAGCAGTACCACTGGGCCAGAAATGGAACACGCAAAAGCTGGATCCAAAAAGTAACCATATGACTGAATATTTTCAAAGCTCAACTCCTTTTACCAAACCTCCTAACCCAATGTTAACTAATCAACCAGAGCTCCCTATCCCAACGTCAAGTACAACGGGAGCTGACTGCAAGCGAAGCAGTTCCCAACACTATTCCCACTTCCTTCAGTCCCTCAATGAGAACCCAAACCCAAGATCCAAGCTAGATTCACCGTTATATGTGGACCTGCTGTTGGATGCGGGCAATGATCGACACGGCAAGCATTTCATCAGAAATACTCAAAAACCAAAATCCATCCTCTTGGAACCACATAACAAGATGGTGAAGGTAGGTCTACTCTTATTTCCATTACTGTTGTTGCTGCAAGCTTTTTCTACGTTTGGTATTTCAAAGTCCAGAAGGTCTGAATATCCAGTTTCTGTTTTTTTTTTTGTTAAGTTAAAGGGTAATTTGTTCCTGCAAGGTGAGCTGCTGGCTGGAATGGACATGTACGGGGATCTGTGATAAGCCAGGGAGGAGGGGTATAGGAAATATGAACATGCCTGAGTAGAGGCTACAGGAACTGAAGGGTGTGGAATAGCATTGTGGCCAGAGTAGCGTGAATGGGTGCAGGCGCTATGAGTGTGCCAAAGAAAACTGGCACGGGGTATAAGAACCGTGTCATGGTATAAATGGATAAAATGGTCAGTGGGTTCTAAACCTTAATGATGTAGTGTATCAACCGCCGGTCACTGATGCATGGAGTGGATCGTGAGATTTGCAACAGCTGACCCTAGGTATGCCAGATTTATCTGTTGTCTATGTAGTTCCGTCTGTTAAACCTTTCTGTTTCATTTACAGGCAGATATAGGTCATGTGACATTCCTGTCCCCAGATGAGGAATCCAGCTTCAGCACCAAGGTTCAGTCTGTGCAACCCCTCCTGGGCTACGATTGGATAGCAGGTAATAAGCTGGGTTGTGTTATATTTGTTCTGGAATTTCAACTGTTCACCTGGGCTATAGACTATGGAACAGCATCACTCTTCCCATCAGAACTGCCCCCTCCATCGATTCTTTTAAGTCTAGACTTAAAACTTATTTCTACTCTCAAGCCTTTCTTGAGGTCCTCTGAGGGAGTGCTGTATGTATGTATCTATGGATGTATTGCTGATCTATGTACCACTGTTTGTAGCATGTTAGTACCTGCACCAATGTAAAGCACTTTGGTCAACGAGAGTTGTTTTTAAAAATGTGCTATAAAAATTAAATTGACATGACTTGACTTGGGCTACAGGGATGCCTGGAGCATTTTCCAGTAACTCTGCTTGTTGGCCCCTCCTGTTGCACCTCTCCAAGTTGATTGATTTTTATTTTCTGGTTGGTTCTCATCAGGTCTGATAGACGTGGACTCACGGCTGTCAGAAAAATCTGAACAGTATTTCTTGGAACTGCAGAATTTCCGACGGGTGAACAAAGAAGAATGCATTCACCAAGAGTACATGGAGTAAGTATATGTTTGGGGTTTCCAGAGAGTGCAAGAGTGATCTTGAGATATTGGAATTGGGTGGGGGAGTGTGTGCAAGTCCAGAATAAGGAGATGTGTCTTCTCAGGTTAACAAATTCAATACTGAAGGCTGGGATCAAAAGGAATTCCTTAACTTGCTTTGAATGATTGGAGTTATCCTGTAATTAGTATAGTATAGTATATCTTTATTGTCATTTTCCTGAGTACTCGCATACCCAGAGGAAACAAAAAAACGTTGCTCAACCAGTGTCCATTCAGTGTGCAGTAAAAAATAAATAGAAATAAAAATACATATATCATGAACAAATTAACACTCTACTCTCTACTAAACATCAACAGGCGTTCCGATCGGCAGCGGCACGACAGTGGCTCTGCTGCAGTGTGTCCAGGTTGGTGCGCGATACTTTGGCAGGGGGCGGAGTCCGTTTATCAGTCTTATAGCCTGCGGGAAGAAGCTGAGGAGCATCCTGCTGGTTTTGCAGCTAATGCTCCTGTACCTCTTCCCAGATGGCAGGATGGAGAATATGTGATGCGATGGGTGGTAGGAGTCTTTGATGATGGAGATGGCTCTGCTGATACATCTCTTCCTGTATATGTCCAGCAGGAAAGGGAGTCGAGCACCAATAATCCTGCTGGTGGTCTTCACAATCCTGTCTAGTTGGTGCCGTTCGTACGCCTTGCAGCTCCCGAACCAGGAAGTGATGCCATAGGTTAATGTGCTCTCGATTGTCCCCCTATAAAAAGTTCGTAGGTGTGTAGTGGGGAGACCTGCTTTCCGTAGTCTTCGGAGACGGTGTAGTCGCTGCTGGGCTCTCTTGACCAGTGCTGTGGTGTTGGTCGTGGACGTCAGGTCATCTGACAGGTGGAGTCCTAGGAACTTCACGCTGCTGACCCTTTCCACATCAGCTCCATCGATGTGCAGAGGTGTATGGTGTTCTTTTCCCGCCCTCCTGAAGTCAACCACCATCTCCTTAGTTTTTCCCACGTTGATAATGAGGTTGTGGGATTTGCACCATCCTGTGAGCAGCTCCACCTCCATCCTGTACGCCGACTCATCATTGTCACTGATGAGACCCACCACTGTTGTGTCATCAGCGAACTTGTTGATGAAGTTGTTGTTGAGTCTAGCAGTACAGTCGTGTTAGACTCAACAACGTAATTGGTGGAGGCTTAGTTATTGAATATTGTCAAGACTGAGAATAATATTTTTTTGGCCACATAGTGAACTGAAGAATGTAGACCTAGGACAGAAAAGTAAAATTGTTGCATATCAGTTGTCGTAGAACATTAGGTCATGTGGAATGGCTGAATGCAGCAAGTGAGAATTTAATTGTTCAGATTCATATCCAGTGTGAATATGATCAATAAACACGCTTGACCTCTTAAATGTGCACGAGGGGGCTCTGCGGCTCGGTATGATAAGCCAGCTGTAGAGGGCAAAGAATAGGAGCACTTGGCAATTTCCATTTTCTGGGGATTACAGTTGGTGAATGGTCAGCTGTTTAATCCATGGCCAAAGGAAACTAGGAGCTGGTAGAAAGTTGCAATGTTCAGTAGATCTGTCAGTCTTTAATCATCTGATGTCTTCTACTTTTAGAGATGGAGAGCAAAATGATAAGGTCACAGATCAAGAGGAACTCGACTACAAAAGTCAAAGTCATCAATGTGAGTGTTGGTTTTTGTGGGGCAATGGTGTTTTATATAGTTATTCAGCAGGGAAAAAGCCCATCCGTCCATCCCATCTTTGCCGATCAAGATGCCCGTCTAAGCTCTTCCCATCTGCCCGCGTTTGAGCCATATCCCATTGTACTTTTCCGGTCCTTTTCTACAAGCTAAAGTTATAGTTTGGTCCAGTGATGGCTCGGTGTGTAATAATGCGGCGTCATTAAGAATAGGCATTGAGCTGAAAAACATTTTTAGACTACAGGAGAAAGAAGATTTATGGCAATTTGGTAACAACGAGTGTTAAGGCCAAAGATCAAATCATCCATGACCTTATTGAATGGCTTGGCAGGCTTGAGGGACAAAGTAGTCAACAACCCCTTATTGTTGCGTTCCCATGACTCCAGTTGGTGGGTAGTGTTTATTACTAGGCCCTTTGGAAAGCTGGAGAGCTGTGCTACATTAAGAATGTTGTTGGCAGTTGACAATAGGGATAGGTGTGATTCTGTCTTTCAGGCACACATTCTTACCGTGTTAACAGTCGCCTGTTTGCAGTTCCATTGGAACCAGCAGCAGCATGTGCTGTTTGTAAAACTCCCAAGTCGAAGCGACCGCACACCATGGAGGAGCCTGCTTATATCAGGTGAGATCTTGCCCATTACTGCACATACTACATACCTACATCATTTCAACAGGTAGATTAAACCCTTAGACTTTAAGGAAACAAGATTTCAGCGACATGGAGGGAGTAAAAAAAAAAAGATTGTTTCCTTTCAGATAAATTTAAGATTACGGAACCCATTATCTTTTGTTCCTGCCACGAAATGTATTCATGTCCATTCGCATCTCTTACAGACTGAATGGAAAAGATTGCACGCAACCTTGATGTTGTGGTTCATAAGAACATGAAAAAAGGAGATACTGGAGAAGGCTATTTGACTCCTTGTGCCTGTTCCACTATTCAGTACAGTCTTGGCCGATCTTTTGCCTCAGTTACACTTTTTCCAACTAGCCCTCTATTTTTTTTATAGGAAAGAACTGCAGATGCTGGTTTAAGTCGAAGGTAGACAAAATGCTGGAGTAACTCAGTGGGTCAGGCAGCATCTCTGGAGAGAAGGAATGGGTGATGTTTCGGGTCGAGACCCTCCGTCAGCCCTTTATATCTGTTCTATCCTTGTATGAAGTTTGAGTAGAGATTTACTGTACATGCTTTTCTCCGGGGAAAAGGGTGACTCTGCCTTGTCATTTTCTCACTCCAATTATCAGTGACCATCCTGTTTCTTTATTCATTGCTCTTTCAATGACAGACTTTTCAGTCACTGTTTGAGAAGGATTAGCAAATGTTGGTGTTCTTAAAAACAATCTGAATTAATCGGACAAATTCAATGTTTATAATACTTTCAGGGTCAGTATCCCCAGATCAACTCTGCTCCCTCCGCACACATACAAGCCTCACCGTAGGAAGAGCTTCAATCCTACTGATAGTCTGTCACTACCTTCGGTAAGTTTTGATGTGTTTGCATGCTTGAAATATAATTGTTGTGTCAGTCATCTTCATGCAATTAAACCTAGGTGTATAGTCTTCAAATGGAAAGTTCTAAATGTGGCTCTATATTTGGCTGGAGTCTATAGGAAACGTTAAGAGGTATATGGGTCAAACGTGGACTAAAAAAGATGTTCCTGAGAGTTTAGAAGAATGAGTGATTGAAATGTTCAAGAGATGACAGGGATTGAGAGGATAGATACCAAGATTCCGCTTCTCTCTGTTGGACAGTTTAAAGATAAGTGTCATAGTTTTAAGGAAATGGTGATGTTTTTGAACTGATGAAAAATGTCTTTGTGTAGACGATTGTAAATCTTTGGAGTTTTCTGCCAAGAGGGCTGTGCATGTTTCGCCATTTCATGTTAAGATCAATAAGCATTGATCGCTCAGTGAATTCGCATATTAGATTGGACAGGAAAATAGAAGAAGATAGACACAAAAAGCCAGAGTAACTCAGCGGCACAGGCAGCATCTCTGGAGAAAAGGAATAGGTGAAGTTTCGGGTTGAGACCCTTCTTCAGAAGTCGGGTTTAGCTATGATCCTGAACTTGAGAGGACAAGTTCAAGGAGCCAAATTTGTTTATTTCCATCTTTGTTTTGTGCTAATGTAGCTAATCAACAATCAGCACTTTGTGTTGAGAAAGGCATAGTAACAGACCGCAGGTGAGGGTAGACTCGGGCTTGGTTATGTGTTTTACACTGTCAAAGTATTGTGAATGTACATATTTTTTTAAGTGTCTGATCTTGCCTTGTTTTACCTTGTAGCACTGTCTATTGGGCTGGGAAAATTCCATGCCTTCTACAACTCCCGTAGCAAGTACCTTGGATTTGCACAGTGCATTGGAAGACAAAAAAACTTCTGTGCCATTGAGTCCTAATCGCTCCAATATGGTAAGATGTTAATACTGTTATTTAATATCCTGCCATATCCAATAGTTAATGAAATACCTCTGGTCATTGTGGCTGAATGTGAATCACTCAATATCAAATGGCACAAAATGTTGAATGGTTTTCAGCCTTATTGAAAGGCATCTATGGGATTTAGTCTCCATGCATAACTCCTTGTAAACAGAATCGGTTTAAGGTACTACCTCTGCAGTAGTGGGTGAACTTTTATTCGAGATGAACGATCTAATTGAAGCCCTGTTACATTTTACAGAAAATTATTATCTGCTTCTTCAAATAACTTTTTCTCACTTCACAACTTGTGACGACGTTAATCGATTTCCTTCCTGCCTTTGACTCCTTAACTTCACATTTAAATTCTTTTCACCGTGGACAATTTGCTCAGGTCAATATTCAGCTTTTTCATAAATTTTAAAATAAAGGTGGAATCAGCCCAAGGTGTGACCAACATCTCTATGAATTACGCTGTGTCCTATTATGGAAGAATAAAATTGGCATTCCACAACTGACCGAACCCAAGGCTGTCCTCAATTTGGGAGAGAAAAGTTAGGGACACTTAAAGTGGAGGCATAATATACAGAAAAGAGTGTAATGGTTCATTAGTGGTGCATTATTTTCTGTAATTTTTGTGAAGAAAGAGCTGACAGGTAACAACATTGTGCTTTTGTTTTAGAGTGCTGCTGCAGTGTCTCGAGTGGCTGGAGGCACCAGAACAGATGAGTTGCTGGACTTCTCACGTTCAACACGGTACCAATTTCAGAAACTAGAGCAAAGCCTGAAATTGAGATAAAAATCAGGTCTCATTCACCTTCCTAGCCTTTGGGTGCACGCGCACACACACCCACATATCAAGAACATTGTATTCATAGGTACGGTTTCCCTTCATAATACTGGGACGTATCTTGCCTCTGAATCTGAGCTTCTCACTCCAGGTGTGCAAGTTTCTTACCTGGTGTAAAACTACCTCAAGTGCAATATTTTCAATAAGATGGAATGTCTGCTGAAGGGAACCCAAGTAAATTGTTCTTAATTTCTGATTTAGCAGTCTTTCTTGGAGAGAAAACTACAGCTGATATGCACAAGTAACAGCATTACTCTCTGCATTTGATGAGCGGGTTGTTTTGTACATCCATGTGTGTGGACATTCATTGTTATGTGTCTACGTGCTAGGGGTGAGACTATCTATGCATATTCCAATTAGTTGCCTTGGTTGCTTCTCCTGCAGTGAGTTTTCATCTGCTGTTGGTAGATGTTATTTCTTTCTGGGTTGACAATACCTGTCATCTGTAAAAGATGTGTAGCAAACTGCAGAGGAGATTCGTGCAGAGTTTTTACTTTTATATTTTTGTGCTTTTAATATGGTTTTATTGTTTGTTTTTATTCATTGAAAAAATGATCTAATTATTAAAAATCAATAATGAGTTGGTGTGAATGGTATTTCTACAAGTGCAGTGTGGCAATGTTCTTGAGCTAAAGGGAATATATCATAATGATAAACCATAAGATCACTAATAATTTATTAATTAGTAGAGCCGCTCATTACATTTCTGATTGATATTGTTGAAATGGCTTCACCTGGGTAGATGTGCAGCTTTTGATTGCCCTTGTGTGTCTTCAGCCTGATCTTACTGTATTTATATGATATTATAAACACTGATTATTGCTTACAATGTGTGTTGTTCTGGCTGCTGGTGCGGGTCAGTCTCATTTATCATTCTTCTATTGCAATCAGTTTCTCACTTTGGAATTCTCTTTGTCTATTTTTTTTTTACACCTGTGCTCCCTAACTCAATATTACCATGGTGTGCCTGTTGCCTTATTCACAATATTCAGTGCCTCTTGGTGTGTATGAAATACTCAAAGTTTTGTCACCATGGCTCTCAATTTACTCACAGTGAAGTTCCAAAAATAATTAGATAAAGAAGAGAGAATGTTTTGGTTAACGATGAATATCGGCCAGGTCATTAGAGAGAACTCCTTCCTATACTATATGATATATTTTATGTCCATCACAGGGAGGCAGAGGGTTGGTTTAACATTGTAAGGCAAATTGCAAAGTTTGAGTGCCTTCTCAGTTCTGCAATTGAATTATCGGAATAGTCATGTGCTCAAGTATTTGAACTAAATGATTGTCCTGTGACCTTTGTAAATTCAGTGAATTATGATTTCAACAAATAGGCTTTGTGGTGGCGACAAGATTCTTGAAATCACAATTCACTGAATTTACAAAGGTCATAGGACAATCATTAACTGAGCTGTTAAGAATTCACTAAAAGCAGTTGCTTTCTGCTAAGCCTGTTTTTTCTACAGACACTGAAAGGAGACACGGTTTACATTGGGAGTCCACTTCTGAATGAGCAAAAAACGGCGTAACTTTGTAAAGCTGCTTACACATTATAAAGCTAAGGGATAAGCATCGCAAATACCAAGGATAGCAATAGTTTAATCAAATGGTGATTAAACAATTTTCCTTATAAATTGTGAACATCATGGCGTGATTGGTAAGGCTTCCTGGGAATCTGAGAACAGTCCACCTACTATCATGCATGGGTGTACTTAGCAGTAGGCTGTGGGCCGAGCATCAAAAATGTGTCTAGAAATAGGATTTCGTGACCCAAGTCACCAAACTACATGAAATATTCACATATTGTGTAAAAAAATGTATATAAATGTATATAAATCACCCAGCACATCAGCAGGGACTTTGAAGGCTTTCTTGCACTTTAATCCACTTCGCAGCACTTTCTTCAGCCTTTTTAATGCTTTTCCCACTAAATACAATTACCTGCTGCAAGTTTCCACGACATTTATTCCACAGAACAACACATCGGAATCTCCAGTAAAACAGGCATCTGTGAAGCCCCCTCAGCCATTTTGTGTGCTAGCCTGAAACAAAGCGCGTGATTGGCCAACTGGCAGACAACTCAATGTTAAACGTGCTTTGATTGGACTAAAACATTCCCGACATTTTTCCGGTTTTTCTCTAATTTAATAAAAATGTGCAAGTCTTCTTCATATCGAGTTTCAGGGGTGATTTATATACATTTTTTTACACAATATGTGAAAATTTCATGTAGTTTGGTGACTTGGGTCACGAAACTGCAGAATAAAGCTCCTCGGCCCACAGCCTACAGGCTAAATGTGTCCGAATGTGCAGGTATAATGAATGTAATAGTGTGAGAACTGGGCCAAAAATGGGGTTCGTGGGTACCATGAGCCACACTTGAGCTTCTTTTGCAAGGGTTTTGTGAACGTTGACTTTCCCACTTCATATCTTGTATGGACGTCACCCACAATCACTTCACCTTTGACGTGTATATGTATGGTAACGTGTGTGGTAATATTTTCTGCAAATAAACTTAATATTTAAATTCAATTGAATTGCACAATTCTGATCTGTTCTACCTGTACACAGAAGTATTGGCACATAGAACGATTTGGATTAAAAATGTTCAAGTGAATATAGATTATTAGTACCTTTAGGTCAGATGCATTCTGTATTATGTTGTTGGAACATTTAAACTGTACATCACACATATAATAAGCCTCTGATCAGTCAGTGCATAAACATGCATCAGCAGGTCTGATGGTGAATTAACCATTTTAAGCAAACTGCTGCATTATTCTCCAGTGTGGATGTGTTAATGCTCTGCCGATTTAGCTGTCGATATTGAATTGAATAAATTTGATTAGCCAAGCATGTAAACATACAAGGAATTAACAACTCGCAAGTAACAACACGATACACAGTAAACAATTAAAAATGAACCATTATAATTTAAACATGTGAAGTATGAAATAAAATACCAGAGCAAAAGGAGGCTACAGACTTTTGGCTATTGAGTAAAGCCACTGCTCATGGGGAAAAAAGCTGTTTTTATGTCTTGACATATCTACAGCAGATAAAATAATAAGGTAGTCTAGGGAAGTTGGGGGAACGTAATGCACTTGCTGTTAAAGGACATTAAAAATATTAGCTTTTCATTGAAGTAGTCAACAAGAAAACGTAATATGCCAATATCTGAAGAGCTAACATTGAAGCCCATGATCACCTGTGGAGTTGAATGAAGTAAGGTATGAATCAGCCATGGTTAGACAGGAAGTTGATCATTTGAAAGCTGCAGTTAGTATACTCCAGCAGAATTTCCAGGTGCAATGACAGGGACCAGATCACACATTATAAAGGATAAATAAAGACTTTAGAAAGTGACTAATGTCCTACACAGTTGCATCGTGCAATGAAGGCAAACAGCCCATTCACCTTTTGTTACCACCCTATCGAAATGTGCTGCCACCTTCAATGAGGGATGAACTTGGATTCTAACTCTGCACATAGATAGAAACATAAAAAATAGGTGCAGGAGGAGGCCATTCGGCCCTTCGAGCCACGACGCTGTTCAGAGTCTTGCCATACTTCACGTCAAGAATTTGGAGTTTCTAGAGATAAGATTTGACCTTGGAGGCTGCATCCTAACTGACGAGTTAGTGATGAGTTCTTGCGGCAAAATGAACGCACTGGATAGAGCACTTCCATTTGGATGATTTTCTAGCCACTGTTTAAGCAGATTAATCCCTCCTATGTCCATGGATGGGTAGGAAGCGCAGATATTGGTTTAAACCGAAGATAGACACAAAATGCTGGAGATACTCAGCGGGTCAGTGGAGCAATTCGCTGAGTTACTCCAGCTTTTTGTGTCTACCTTCTATATCCATATTCAGCTGCGCCGAATATGCCTCGGCTGCATGACGGTGTAGTACGAGTTCTCCATGGTGCAGCGAGACATTGCCACAACCACGGGTTGTGATACACACGCGCATCGAGGGCACGGGTTGGGTTGCCTGGTTACAGCGTCCTGACATTGAAAGATGTCGCTGCTGTTGGTGGTGGCGCTTTTGCTGGGAGGAGCCGCAGCGGAGCAGGAGCTGGGGGCCTGGCCCGGGGCAGGAGGTAATCAGAGAAGATGGGAGATCCAGGGTTGGGCGGCACTAGTCTACGAGAAGCAAGGCCAGGTCCAAGAGAAAGACTCTTACCCCCGGGGACATGTTGACTGGCTGGCTGGAAGGAGCTGCCCTTAATCCTGGGGTGGAGCTGATCCACCACCAGTTAAATCAGTAGAGTTTGGAGAAATCGGCCCATGTGACAAACGAGATCACATCACAAGGGTCTGAAGAAGGGTTTCGGCCCGAAACGTCGCCTATTTCCTTCGCTCCATAGATGCTGCTGCACCCGCTGAGTTTCCCCAGCAATTTTGTGTGTCACATCACAAGGCCTGATGATTTTTGAAGTAGCCCTCCCTTTCCCTCTCACTCCATCCCCTCTCCCTTCCCACTTCTCCTACCAGTCTTACTGTCTCCGACTACATTTTATCTCTGTCGACCCGAAACGGCACCAATTCCTTCTCAGAGATGCTGCCTGTCCCGCTGAGTTACTCCAGCATTTTGTGTCTACCCTGATGATCACATAGTCAGCAGCTGGACACTCATTACTGCAGGCAGGCCCACTGTGTCAAACACTGCTGCGACCTTTTCAAACGCCCTCGCTCCCCTTTACCTCCCATCGCCTTACTTTCAATAACATGGGTATGAATTCGGCCCCATGCTTTTTCCCCCTCTAGCACTAAAATCGACAGCCATGGGATAGGTGTAAAACAGAGTGAGGAGTGGGCGTGTCCTTATAGAATACCAGAAGCTTTGTCAATGTGACAGAAAATTCGCACATTTGCTGAAATGTTGAAGCAGGAGCCAGAAACAAATGTTAAGTTGATATGTCATTGAGACTTGAGGTCTGTCGGACTATAGTGGCAAAGGTTTGGGGATTTCCAATTAAGATAATAAAGATCTCAAATTCTAGGGAGTACACACGCAAAATTAAGTAGGGGAATTAAAAAGCAGAGGATAACTGGTGAATAGTTGTTTTCCTGATTGGAGGGAAGTTATTAGTGTTTTTTTTCAATTATTGGTGTGGACTACTGCTCTCTTTGAAATATTATAGCTTAGGACGGTGGGGCTTAATTTCAAAATTGGAACCCAGAAATGTAAGAAGAATAGACCATAGGAAGATTAAACCCATAAATGTAAGAAGAATAGACAATGGGAAGATATAGTTAGCTGGAAAAATTACATAAGCACATAAGAGAAAGCATGGAAACAGATTCTTCGGTCCAATTTATCCATGCTGCCCAAGATGCCCATCTAAGCTAGATACATTTGCCAGCATTTGACCCAAATCCCTCTAAACTTTTCCTATCAGTGTACCAATCTTCTAAATGTTATTCATCTACATGTTTCACCTCTTCCTCTGGCAGCTCGGTCCCTATACGTACCATTGTGTGTGTGTGTGGAAAAAGTTGCCAGTCAGGTTCCCCCTTAACTTAAACCAGTGCCTTCTAGTTTTTGATTTCCCCAACCGTGAGGAAAATACTGTGTGCATTCACCCTATCTATGTCTCTCATTATGTTATATATCTGCAAGATCACCCCTCAATCTCCTACACTCCAATTAATAAAGTCCCAGCCTGTACAATCTCTCCTGACAACATCCTTTTAAATGTTTTCTGCGCTCTTTCCTGATTGATGGCATCTTTCCCGTAGCACGGGACCAAATCTGAACGCAATACTCCAAATATTAGGTCTCCATAATATCCCAGGTGTGGCCTTACCAACTGCAACATTCCATCCTAACTTCTGTACCCAGTGCCCTGACTGATGAAGGCCAGTGCGCAAAAGTCTGCCTACCTTTGATGTCACTTTCAGGAAACCATGTACGTCCTAGGGTCCTGAGTAGCACAGTCCTCGTAGGGCCTTAACATTCATTGAGAAAGTCATACAGATTTGACTTCCTAAAATGCAACACCTCGCACTTATCTGAATTAAACTCCATTTGTCTTTCCTTGACCAACTAACTCAGCTGTAATTCTTGATAACCTTCATTATCACATATTTTAGTGTAATCTGCAAATTTACCAACCATGCCTTGTAGCCTCTCATCCAACTTATTGATATAGATGACAAGCAACCACAGGAGTTAAAGCCAGCATAGATCAGACACGATCATGTTGAATGGTGAGGCAGGTTTGAGTGGCCTATTCATGCTTCCAGTTTCTTGTGTTCTGAAGCCATGTATCAATAGAGAAACCAAGGATGTAGTGTGCAAATCCTTGAACATGACAAAAACTTTGGACGATCCTTTTTGAGAAAACATTAGATTATTGGGTTTACTGGGATAGAAATAGAAAATAAAGCAAAGGCATTGTACTGGATTTTATAAAACATTGTTTAGACCTCAATTTTGTGTCATCCATTTTAGGAAGCATGTCAGCGGTTGCGAAAGTGCAAGGGAGATTTACAATATTGCTAGTTAGGATCAAAGACTTGAAAAACCTTGAGACACGAAAGAAACCATGAACTTCTTAGAGAAAGTAATTTTAAAGAAAGAATGCTGGTAATCTGAAACACAATTGTTGGTCACACTTATATTTCTAAATAGTCGAACTCTGAGTCCAGAATGTGCCAAGTTAAGAGATGAGGTATGCTCCTCGGGCTTATGTTGATCTTGTGAAATGTAACGAGGAAGTACCAGAAACACCCAGCAGTATAGGCAGCATCTGTGGAAAAAGAAAGCCTTTTTATTTCAGATTTCTATGGTATTTGATTTTAGTTGAATGTTGACTTTCATTGGAATGCCTTTGGATGCTGACGACAGAGAAATCAGTCACACTGAGATAGAGAAATAAAAGGAAGGGTAGCTGGGAGCTCATTTTCACATTTATTTACAGAATGAAGTTATTTTATAAAGTGCCAAAGTATTTAATCGTCATATATACTGACAGCCAAACAATATTCTTACTTGCAGCAACATAACAGGCCTGTGGATATAGTGCACACAGATGATATATAATAAACTAAAAATCAATAAATTAGTTACTACTGACACTAGTTCAAAATCAACCCCAAAGTACTTAATGTAACTAAAGACCTTCATGGTTGAGGTTAGTGTTGTATAGTGGAATATGTCAAGGAGACATGATGATTCACTGTCGGAGAGGAAGAACTGGCTTCAGTCACATTTTTAAAAATGCATTTATGTAAACGTAGCTCCCGAGGCAGTGGGTAGGTGAGGCGGGGGATGTTCCGCGATTTGTGTAGACGCTTCTGTTGAGGATGGCCACCTGCAGACAGATGGGTGGTTTGTAGGGCTGTGGAGAAAAAGCCAGGGACTAGATTGCTCTTGCAAAAAGCTGCCATGGACTCAATGGCCTTCTTCTGCGCACAGCTTTTTGTGATGAGGTACTTAACGAGTGATTCATTTCACTAGCTGATTTGATAATAGATTGCTAATTTCACACAAGATGGTTGGAACTGTTTTTTTCCGAGAGCATTGTCACAACAGTGTCCATTAGTCACTTGGTTTGTAAAGATGTGAAAGAATGAGTTTGGAGGGGAAACAGGACATTGGGAATAAACTGGTTACCTCTTGTGCTGCATGGATCCATGTCTGGCTGCAGAGATTTGTGATCAGAACATTTCTATTTATTTCAGAGTATCTAAATGGCTAAATGAGGGTGGGGGAGGTGCTATGATAAACCGAGCAGCAAGTTCTGAAAGTAATTTAAACAGAACTTGCTTTGTTGGGTGAAGCAATTTATTTGAAATGTTTGCTATTTGTTTTATTTTCAAATTCTTGGGGAATCCCAGATATTAATCACCATCTGGGAGCACTAAATATGTTGTAACGTGGAGTTTGGTGTGACAGTCTATGCCTCCTGTGTTCCCAGATGGTGCAGATTTCCAGTGGATTGAGTGGGAACCCTGGGTGTGTATGTGCGACATTGGCAAGCAAGGCCGCATCCGATATTTCGTGGTGTCAACGAATGCTGAAAACAGCAACGTGAGCCTGGATGATTTCTGGCAGCTCAAACCATGTTCCCACATCGACTGTATGAACTGTCAGCACAATGAGTGCCCAATGGTAGCAGGCGGAGGCGCATCATCCCCACGATTTGGCCACCGGTTCTCTCGGCCAGCTCCTGACAACCTGCGCACCCACAACACCAAACCTGCTGCAGCAGATTCCTACGACAGTCTCCCGGTGATCGACGATGTCGGATAGGAAGAACAGGCAACTGCATAGTGGTCAGCATCACAGCTCTAATCAGTCATCGGAAATAAATCGTAATACAAAGAATCTGTTTAATTTGATGTTTCAATGTCCTGATATCCCTGTGAGACTGACCATGAAACATAACTTCCATTGACATCCAAATGGCCTGGCACCAGATCTGAACCCTTATCGACACCCACATTTGTTCTCTCGAGGGAGATGAGGACAATCAATCATACTGGGCCAGTCAAGGTTGGGCCAATGAGACCCTGTACCCTAAGCTAGTTTTGCAACATCAAACAAAAAACAACAGCGTTGGAAGAACTCTGGGTCAAGCAGCATCTGTGGAAGGAGGTGTTGACTTGCACCTTTTGCCTCCACAAATGCTGCTTGACCCACCAAGTTATTCCAGAATTCTGTTTTTTGTTCTAGATTCCGGTATCTGCAGTCTCTTTTGTCTTCAAACTCTAACCGTGGTTGTTCTTGTGTGTAGAAACGGACTTGAACATAGCAATAGACAAGGTGCGGCACAAAACTGGTTACTTGGCCCAAGCAGTCCATGCAGGCTCTACTTTCTTAAATGTATTTCCTAATGTTATTTATTCTCCTTTATCTATATATCCAATCTAATCCTAATTGCTGCCATTTATGATTCAGTCCATAATCCTTATGTTCCATGGCCTTGCAGATGTGTAAGAAGTTTTTCTTAACCGTTGTTTTAAATTTCTTACATTCAATGATGTCTAAAACTCCTCGTCTTAACACTATTTCTGGTCAAATTTTATTTTTGTATTTCCTGTAGATGCAGCAGTTGTATTTCCTGTAGATACAGCACCCATGGAAGCCATGCAGCTCCACGAAACTTGCTTGAAGCACTCTGTTCTCTCTTGGTTTAACTGAGACCCAGCCATTTCTGGTGTCCTGCAGTTTATAGATGAGTGGATGTGGAAGGGATATGACTGATGTGCTTCACATTATGAAAGTGCAGATATGAACAATGCTGGGTGTTGGTGAATGTCATTATGACTGATGTGGATCTGAGACCATGTAAGGCTAAGGGATTGATCTGGAGCACAGAGGCAGACTTTTGGGGATTAGCTCCTGAAACACAGAGGCAGATCCTTCATGATTGCCTCCTGAAATTGATGAGTGTCAAACACCAGAGCTAATATTTTAATTTGAAACCAATTTTGACACAGAGGCCAAAGCTCAGCCTTCGAGAAATGAACGAGTTGAAGATCTAAACTGGGCTAAAGATAACATTTGCTTTAATGTATATAGAATAGAATCATAGTGCAGATATGTAATTTTTTGTTGGTTTCAGCAAATTCTTTTATTGCTCCATTTTGCTATCTGTTTTGTCACATTTTGTTTTCGCATGTAAGATCTGCACTCGATTATCTGTTTTTTATTTTGCTTATAGATTGTTCCTTATCTCTTAGTTGCACATTTTGAACTGTATACTAATTATGTGTCACAACAAATTCTGTTTTTACAGCTTCTCTTATGTTCATTTATTTTGCCTAATCTGATTATCATAGCTCGACATTACTTTATGAAATTCTAGAATTTCACAATGGTTTCTACGTTTAAGATACTTAATTGAATTAAACCATATAATGGTCACTAACTGAACAATTTTCATGCATGGTTAAGCTTTTAACTAAAACTACATTATTACTCTGTACAAAATCCAATATGGACAGATCTACAACTGGTTATAGACAATAGGCAATAGGAGCAGGAGTAGGCCATTTGGCCCTTCAAGCCAGCACCGCCATTCAATGTGATCATGACTGATCATCCCTAATCAGTACCACGTTCCTGCCTTCTCTCCATATCCCCTGACTCCACTATTTTTAAGAGCCCTATCTAGCTCTCTCTCGAAAGCATCCAGAGAACCTGCATCCACCGCCCTCTGAGGCAGAGAAGTGAATATCTGGTTCTGTCATATCTGTCTTGAACATGCTCAAGAAGTTCACCATCATTTTGAGAGTTAGGCCACTGATCCTAATCTATATGAAAATGAATTACTGCCAAAATGTGACTTCCCTGTGTACTTATCTATGCATTCCACCTTGCTACAAGGAGTGCTGTATACAACTCCCACTAGAGCCTGCAATAAACACACATTTAAGTGACACTGTTCTGAACTGGAGCAACTGAGAACATAGAATAGTACAGTACAGGAACAGGTCCTTCAGCTCACCATGTCTGCCAACAATGATGCCAATCTAACCCATCCCATCCTCCTGCAAATAGTTCATACCCCCTATCTACCTTATCTGTACATGTGTCTAACTAAACGTGCCTGACATTTTGCTACTATATCTGCTTCTACTACCTCCGCAGGCAGCTTGTTTCAGGCACCTATAACTCTTTTAAAAACAAAATGTCTTGCACATCTCTTACATTTAGCAGATTGTTTGGGTGAATACATGGAAGATAACTAACCAGGAGTGCATAGAGTTGTCCGATCTAAGGTTAACGAATGTCTGAATCAGTGGTAGATGACCCCAGACAGGGACAATGGCAGTGGAAGCAGCCAGTCCTCAGGAAGGAGTATATACTGAATTGGAAGCTCAACTCTCAACCAATATTACGTAATACGTTGGCTTCTGCTGTTAGTTTTAAAAAGCTGTTTTAGTATCCTGTGTTTCCCGACAATCTCCTGAAACTGAACTGTTCACAGCATCAGTCAACATCCTGCAAAGTTAGAATTCGGTTGAACTCATCCAATGCATGCCAATATGTACATAGGCTCAAGGAGTGAGACAGTCTTTGAGACTGCCAAACCCTTTCTGCACAGAAAGAATCTGAACTAGCTCCTCACAGACGTGCATTGAAGCCCTCGAAATGAGCAAGTGATCAGGGTGGGGAGGTCTCAGCCACTCAAAACATTCTCAGCATTTCTGTTGCTGGGAAGTGCTGATTGATACTGTTACTCATTGGGGACCAGTTGCCTCAAATCTGAAAGTTTGCTTTGTCATCTCAATAAAGTAACAGAAATTACAAGGCTAAGGGACAAATTTAAGAAGGTGATTAACAATTCTTCGGTAGTACATTTAACAAGCAAGTCAAATTGGAGTTTGAAACCACGGCTCATTTTTTATGTTTGAGGCTTTCTTGTTTGAAGTACAAGCTGACGCTGAAAGTGGTGGCAGTTCATTTTGATTGAAGTGTAGTCAAGTAAAGTTCTTTGATTAAGACTCTGATGTTTCTTGCATCATAATAAAAACTATGAAGAGTAAGAACATGGCCAATCTTTCACATTGGTTTATACTTTCCCATCTCTATCTTTTTATTCCTTTGATGCTAAAAACATCACTGTAACAACTTAGCCTTAAAGATTGGCCAAGCCTCTGGACTGGAACATTCCAACATTTTACAACCTCTGAATGTTCTCCTCATCCCCAGTCCTGACTGCCTGGCCTCTTATCCGTAGTCAATGGCCCATGGTTCTAGACACTACAGCAAGAGGAAACAACTTCCCTGTATCTACTCCGCCTTCAGAAAACACAGAGAATAGAGACGGAAATTAGCTACTGATTGGCTACAATCTCGCATATTTACATGCAAATGTTCATTAATATGCACTGTCCCTATAAACAAATTATTTTTATTTAATAGAGGGTTATTTCGCTAAATCACACCTCAGAGAAGTTATTTCCTTCCAGGATTCAATGCAGTGAATCTTCATTGTAGCCCCCTGAAGACAAGTATCTCCTTCATCATTTAAATAGCCCAACTGGGTTGAAGTCAACATGGTTGCCTATTTCCTTCGCTCCATAGATGCTGCTTCACCCGCTGAGTTTCTCCAGCATTTTTGTCTACCTGCATTCAACATGTGATGTCTTCCCACAGTTCTTATTGCAGAAAGATGAACATACTGACATATTTCATCCAAAGTTTGCTCACTATCATTTACTAATATTACCTTTCAAAATAAACATCTGCTTTTGCATCCTAGAAAATAATAATCTTTCATATCCCACTATACAATTTATTTGGCACCTTCTTGTCCATCAATTTGTACATTCTCATCTAGATTTGTATCATCGCCAAACTTGGACACTTTAAGATATTTGTGACACATCTCTGCTGGTTAATAAAGAAAAACAAATCAATTTTACCGTCCTACATTATTAGGGCCATAGATTTGCAAGCCAAACTTCTAGAAGTACATGTCTAAGCATTTTCTAAATAACATGATGGTTTCTACCTTCACTCTCTACCACGTGGTCAGTTTCACACCATTTACCACTGCTTGGGTCAAAGAATATTTATTTTTGTCATTGCTCTAATCTTTCCATCTATTCAGGAGGTGCTGTTGTCTCACAGTTCCAGTGACCTGGGTTCAATCTTAATATATGTGTAGTTATTCCTGTTATGAAGTGGGTATTGAATGCACCTGTTTGCCCCAGCATTCCAAAGATGTTCTGGTTAATTGGTTACAATAAAGTACCCGCTACATGGCAAATGAAACAAACTATACCCACACTTATCCACTCTACATGTAGGTTATCCTCTTGATCCTAAATAAGCTCTTCGTCTCCTAGTTATCCTCGTGCTCTTCATGTGCATAAAAGCATATTGATCATATTGCTTCATCCAATCTCTGTTTTCCTAATTTCCCTTTTTATTCCACTCCAATCAATTCTATCCTTTTCCTGGCTCCTTGCTATGTTAAACTAGTTTTTAGTAGTATAGTAGCAGTATATGAGTATCTTTCATAAGCTTCAGATTATTGGCCTCATTTTAATCTCCGTGCATTTTGTCAACCAGGAGGTTTTGATTTGTCCCAGCAATTTTCTTTGTGGGAATATGTTGACCCTGAATACCCTGGAACTCCTACTTAGAAACATAGAATCATAGAAAATAGGTACAGGAGTACCTTCGAGCCAGCACCGCCATTCAATGCGATCATGGCTGATCATCCAAAATCAGAACCACGTTCCTGCTTTCTCCCCATATCCCTTGATTCTGTTAGCCCTAAGAGCTATATCTAACTCTCTCTTGAAAACATTCAGTCAATTGGCCTCCACTGCCTACTTGATCATCTCTGCTTCCAAACGGATTTACCTTTACTAATTGTTTCCATCGCACTTTTGCTAAATCACTTCTCTCTCAGAAAGTTGTGGTTTCCCCAATGTTGAATCTTTATTTGACTTTATCTTAGCCCTTTTACATCACTATGCCAAAAATGACATTATTATTTTAATTACCACAGAATGTTTCCCTACCACCTGCCCAGCGATATTGCCTAAAAGGAAATCCACCTGGATCAGCTGGTTAAAGAGATTCTCTGTATTGCATTTTAGGAAGTCTGCATTCTCCATGTTTTTTATGCTGCCTCAATTTGAGTTAACATTAGGGTAACATTAACATTCGGGTAATTAAATCCCCCACTATGAGTGTTTCTACACATTATAAATTTGGCCATAATGGCTATGACAATAAAATACATTTGGCTAGGTACATGGAAGTGATGCAGTGTGGGAACAGGCTCTTCGGCCCAACTTGCCCATACCGGCCAACATGTCCCAGCTATACCAGTCCCACCTGCCCACGTTTGTTCCATATCCTTGCAAACCTGTCCTATTCATGTACCTGTCTAACTGTTTCTTAAATGTTGGGGTAGTCCCAGCCTCAATTACCTCCTCTGGCAGCTTGCTCTATTCACCCACCACCCTTTGTGTGAAAAAGTTACCCCTCAGATTCCTATTAAACCTTTTTATCTTCATCTTAAAACTATGTCCTCTGGTCCTTGATTCACCCACTCTGGGCAAGAGATTCTGTGCATCTACCCGATCTATTCCGCTCATGATTTAATAAACTTCAATAAGATCATCCCACATTATGAATAGGGGTAAGCCATTTAGAACTGAGATGAGGAAACACCTTTTCACACGGAGAATTGTGAGTCTGTGGAATTCTCTGTCTTGGAGGGCAGTGGAGGCCGGTCCTCTGGATACTTTCAAGAGAGAGCTAGATGGGGCTCTTAAAGATAGCGGAGTCAGGGGATATGGGGAGAAGGCAGGAATGGGGTACTGATTGGGGATGATCAGCCATGATCACATTGAATGGCGGTGCTCGCTCGAAGGGCCAAATGGCCTACTCCTGCACCTATTGTCTATTGTCTATCCTCCTGCGCTCCAAGAAATAGAGTCCCAGCATACTCAACCTCCCTATAGCTCAGACCTTCTAGCCCTGGCAAGATCCTAGTAAATCTCCTCTCTACACTTTCCAGCTGAACAACATATTTCTATAACACGGTGCCCAGAACTGACCACAATACTGGACACAATAATGCGGCCTCACCAACGTCTTATACAATTGCAACATGACCTCCCAATTTCTATACTCAATACTCTGACCGATGAAGGCCAATGTGCCAAATACCTTTTTAACCACCTTATCTATCTGCGACTCGACCTTCAAGGAAGCATGCACCTGCACTCCTAGAGCACTCTACAACACTCTCCAGAGCCCTATCATTCACTGTGTAGGTCCTGTCCATGTTAGACCCAAAATGCCAAACCTCACATTTTTCTGTATTAAATTCCATCAACCATTTCTCAGCCCATCTGGCCGATCGATCAAGATCCTGCTGCAATTTTTCACAACCATCTTCACTGTCATGTTCAAATGTACTTTATGTCCCCAGTTTAGATGTTAGGCACAACATTTGACATCTCTCCCATTTCATTCTTCATTCTATTTTCTCCCGTCTCTTCCTCTGATTGACACAAGCTTTGATTTTACAAATCTTCTCTGCCCGTTGATGTAAAACCGCTTGCAATTTGTTCATAAGTTTCAGGAGCAGAATTGGGCCATTCGGCCCATCAAGTCTGCTCCACTATTCAATCACGGCTGATCTATCATTTCCTCTCAATCCCATTCTCCTGCCTTCTTCCCATAATCTGATACCCTTACTCATCAAGAATCTGTTGTTATATTTTTGCATATTTCCACCCAGAGAGTTGTGAATCTGTGGAATTCTCTGCCTCGGAAGGCAGTGGAGGCCAATTCCCTGGAGGCTTTCAAGAGAGAGTTAGAGAAATCTCTTATAGAGGAGTGAAGGGATATGGGGAGAAGGCAGGAACGGGGTACTGATTGTGGATGATCACAGAGAATGGCGGTGCTGGCTCGAAGGGCCGAATGGCCTACTTCTGCACCTATTGTCTATTTGGTTGCCGTTCCAAACCCCACCGACCACGTGCGTAGGAAGGAACTGCAGATGCCGGTTTACACCGAAGATAGACACAAAGTGCTGGAGAAGGGGTTCCGAGCCGAATCCTTTCTCTCCAGAGATGCTGCCTAACTGAGTTACTCCAGCACTTTGTGTCCACCGACCGACCGGATTCCAGTATGATTCAGATACAATTCCCCGGGCTCTGAGTTGAATTCCATTTGCCGAGAGACTCACCAAGCGCTGCCTGATTGAACTGCTGAGTAATTACAGTCTCTTGTTTTAACACAGCAGCAGCAACAGTCAGCACTCAGGCACCTCCTACCCATTCCGGGCCACACGTGGCCAAAGTTTACCGGCAAAATTCAAAGGCGCCTGTCCCTTTAGCTCAGTGTTCTCCCGCACGTCCCCAGAGACTGGTCAGCGAGGAACCGAGGATGAGTCGCCGGGGTTTAGCCACCGGGTTGTGGCTCTGGTTGATGGCCACGGCAGCATGCGGAGAGGTAAGTCCCATAGTGATAAATCCTATCTTTCAGCTCTTGTCTCATTCACGTGTGTTTAAGAAGGAACTGCAGATGCTGGAAAATCGAAGGTAGACAAAAAGTGCTGGAGAAACTCAGCGGGTGCGGCAGCATCTATGGAGCGAGGGAAATAGGCAACGTTTTGGACCGAAACCCTTCTTCAGACTGAAGTCTGAAATTCATTTCACTTGCACTTTATGTGCAATGTGACGAATACAACCGTATTGTATTGTAAGTCGGATTCATTCCCTGCAAACGGGACGAAGAGCATTTAAATCCACGTTTGCATTTGTAGGATGTTCGCCCACCATCGTTCAAGATTTAAATACTGGATAGTAATTTCGGAGGCTATTCCTTTTCTCCAGAGATGCTAGCTGCGTGACCAGCCGAGTTACTCCAGCATTTTGTGACTGTCTTCGTGGGGTGAACCAGCATCTGCAGTTCCTCCCTACACAATAGTAATTTCGTGTCGGCGCTCCAGCGACTCGGACCTGTCCACCCGTTCAAAAAAAAAAGCAGGGAATAGTCAGCAGAATTCCCTCTAGCACATCCCCCGCCTGTTTGCTTCAATTGTTAGACAATGAATAGGAATAAGATGGAAATGAGCAGCGTTTATTGAGAAGACGGGGATGTGTGGGAAGGAACTGCAGATGCTGGTTTACACCGAAGCTAGACACAGAATGCTGGAGTAAATCAAAAATGCTGGAGAAACTCAGCGGGTGCAGCAGCATCTATGGAGCGAGGGAAATAGGCAACGTTTCGTCCCGAAACGTTGCCTATTCCCCTCGCTCCATAGATGCTGCTGCTCCCGCTGAGGTTCTCCAACATTTTTGTCTATCTACGATTTTCCAGCATCTGCAGTTCCTTCTTAAAATGCTGGAGTAAGTCGTGGGGTCAGACAGGCAGCATCTCTGGAGAGAAGGAAGGAATGGGTGTTGTTCCCGGATCTGAAGAAGAAGAAATGGTCTCGACCCGAAACGTCGCCCATTCCTTCTGAAGAAGGGTCTCCTTCGCTCCATAGATGCTGCTGCACCCGCTGAGTTTCTCCAGCATTTTTGTCTACCGCCCATTCCTTCTCTGCAGACACATCCTGCCCGTCCCGCTGAGTTACTCCAGCATTTTGTGTCTGTCCTTCTTTATTGAGTAGAGAGAGAGAGAGAGATTTCCCAGAGTAAAATCCAACCGCAGCGCGAGGATTTAGTAGTCGCCGATAGTCGGGTAACCAGGCTCATCGCTCGCAACCTCTCTCCACCCCACACCACTCTCTCTGAAACTGCTCCAGAACGAGACCTCTTAATGAAAAAGCACAGGGGGGGGGGGGGGGGGGGGAAAAAAAGCGAGTCTCGGGGAACTGCAGAATCTTGAGGAACTCAGCGGGTCAGGCAATATCTGGGTAGGAAATGAAGAAGGGTCTCGATTTCAGCCTGACGACCCGAAACGCCGCCTTATCCATTCCCTCCACAGTTTCTGCCTGACCCGCTGGGTTCCCCCAGCAGTTTGTGTTTTTGCTCACGGGACCTGATCTCTGGTCTGAAGGAGAGTTCTGACCCGAAACGTCGCCTACTCCTTCTCTCCATGGATGCTGCCTGGCCCTCTTGAGTTACTCCAGCATCTTGTGTCTATCTCTGGTCTGGGAGCTCATCCCAGCCAGCCACGGCGGGTTAGTATTGGTCACTATGAACGGCGAGATTGACGGCGAGAGACTTGAAACTGCGAAATCGGGCTTTGCTGGAGTGAATGGAGATAAGAGTAACAAAATGCTGGAGTAACTCAGCGGGGCGGGCAGCATCTATGGAGCGAGGGAAATAGGCGATGTTTCGCGTCGGGATCCTTCGGGATTATTTGTGGTTGGGAATAATGGAACTAACGGTGTCTCGACCCGAAACGTCGCCCATTCCCTCCACGCAGTGATGCTGAGTTACTCCAGCATTTTGTGTCTATCTAAAGTTCGATTGTTTCAATGAAAACAAAAATGTGCATGACACTTTAAAGGAAGCAATAGGAGACATTCTACCGCTGGAAGGAAGGACGGCTGAATATTTAAAATATTTGTGGGGAAAAATAACTTGTCCCGTAAAACATTAGCGAAGAAAATCACAAATTGCCTGGAACTGAAGATGACTGAGTGTGTGTGTGTGTGTGAGAGAGAGAGACAACGTGGGTTTGTGACTTGACTGGATGGGGGTGGGGTGTAAGCGTCTTAGATGGAGGCGGGAACTGCGGGCAGGGGGTTTTGTTCTTTATTGGACTTGATTAACAGAACATTTCTTAGTGCTGCTGACTCTTGTGCTGTTTCAATTTTCTTGGAATGGCCGAAAGCGTTGATCGTGTTGCAAGGGTCTCTGTGTGTCACATGCACCGGATATCAACTGGAGCAGTGGACGTCAAACGCCACCGCTGTAACTATAGGATCTTTGGTGACTATACTGGGGACACAAGGTACTGCAGCAGCTGGAATCTTGAACAAAACACAATACAATAATTGTGTTCAAGAAGGAACTGCAGATGCTGGAAAATCGAAGGTACACAAAAATTCAGACTGAAGAAGAGTTTCGGGCCGAAACGTTACCTATTTCCTTCGCTCCATAGATGCTGCTGCACCCGCTGAGTTTCTCCAGCATTTTTGTCTACCTACAATACAATAATTGACCATTTACTCTAAAGTTGAACATGATAGCGCCCCCCCCCCCCCCCACCACAAGTATATAGAGCAGGGGTTCCCAACTTTTTTCGTCCTGGCAACTTTAATTGCACATAACAATGTTATTTCACTTATTGATGAACAACTAATGATGAACAGATCCCGGTATACCAGAACCAAACACAGTCAGTCAATGAGAAAAAATCTGTACAAATCCAGAATCAACAAATGTACCCCTTGGGGAGGCGGCATTTACCCCCCCCCCCCCCCAGGTTGGGAACCCTTGATGTAGAACAGCCATAGTGTTGCAAAGTCTGAATACGTTTGGTATTGAGGTAGGATTGTGCTGGGTGGTTCAAGAACCTGTCAGTTGATGGGAAGAATCTGTTCTCGAAGGTGGAAGCTTCTGTACCACCTCCTGGATGGTAACAGGAGAAGAGGGCTTGGCCAGGCTGGTGTGGGTCTTTGATGATATTAGCTGTCTTCCGTGGGCAGTGTATCCTGTAAGTCCATTGAATGTTTGGGAGGTTAATGTTAATGGACTGGGCCATGGACCACCACTTTCTGCAGCTTTCTTTGTTGTCAGGTGTTGGGAGTTACCGGAACCAGGCCAGGCCGCAATGCAACCAGTCCATCATACACTTGTAGAGGTTTTAGATGGTATTTTGTGATATGCTTCTGACTGAGGAAGTAGATGCATCGGTAAGTTTTCTCTGTGATGGTTTCAATAAGCCAGGTTGGTCAGAGATGGATGGATGGTGACAATTCCACTTCTGGAGGGTGGGAAGCACGGTGGCGCAGTGGTAGAGTTGCTGCCTTACAGCCGAGAGACCTGGGATCGATCCTGACTACGGGAGCTGTCTGTACAGAGTTTGTACGTTCTCCCCATGACCTGCGTGGGTTTTCTCTGGTGTCTCCGGTTTTCTCCCACACACCAAAGACAGGTGTGTAGGTTAATTGGCTTGGTATAATTGCAACATTTCCCTAGTATGTGTAGGATAGTGTTAGTGTGTGTGGTTGGCCTGGACTCGGTGGGCCGAAGGGCCTGTTTCCACGCTGTATCTCAAAACGAAACCAAACTAATGTGTAGGTCTAAGAGCTTGAAGCTGTTGATTCCACTGCCATCCTGCAAATGAAGACGGGTGCATGATCCCTTGGCTTTCTCTTCCTAAAGTCAACAATCAGCTCTTTGCTAACATTGGCAGCAGGATCGTTGTTCAGCACCACTCAACTGGATTATCGATCTCTCTCCTGTACTCTATCTCACTGTTACTGGTTATTTGTCCAACAATGGTGATATCATCGGCTTTGGATCTTTACCTGACTCTACAGCCGCGTTTATAGGGAGAGTGGAAGACTGAGGACACAGCCCTGAGGTGTCACATTGTTGATGGTCAGCGAGGAAGTGGTGTCGCCAATTTGTACTAATCGAGGTTAACTGATAAGTCAAAGTTTAGTTGCATCGGGAGGAGCAGAGACATTTCCCCGAGTTTGACATTGCACATGATATTTGCGATCAATAGTGGTCTCCAGGATGTTGACCTGCGATGGCAGTAGGCAAATTGGAGTGGAGTTGATTTGCATCTTACATGCCATCAGACCCTGCCGGATCTTGTGAAGGTACTCGTCTCCCATTCAAAGTGAGCGTGGAAAGCATTCATGTCATCGGGAGTGATGCATCGCTGTCACTTGAGCTACAAGGTAGGAAGTGATGTCGTGCAAACCCTGCCACATTTGCCAAATATCTGTGTGAGCCTCCAGTTTAGTATGAAAATGTCTCCTTATATTAGTGATAGCCTTCTGGAGGTCGGACATGGACTTCTTATACGACTCCAGATGGATTGACTTGAACGCTGCAGATCTGGTCCTCGGTAGTTGTAGACCTACTGGTTCATCCAAGGCTTCTGGTTAGGGAGCACTCGGGTGCACTCTTGCATACATTTCCTGATGAAGTTCGTCACAACCATGCACATTTGTTTAGGTTGGGTGCAGAGTCCTTTAACATCATCCAGTCTACTGACTCCAAGAAGTTGCAACGTCATTGTTCTGTATAATTCCCTTCACTGGAGCTGGACTCTACAGCCACTGCCTACACACAGGAAGAAGCAGCACAGTCAGATGGTCCAATTTTTCCAAATGCACAAGCATTAAAGCAATGGATATCTCATTGGAGTAGCAGTGGCTGAGAGTGATTCTCTGGTGCTGCTGGGAATGTGATGATGGTGGTTTGGCAGTGCCTTCTTCAAGATAGCTTTGTTGAAGTCTCGGGCAATGATAGAGAAGGCATCGTTGGACACTGCCTGGTGTTTGCTGGCAGCGGCTTATAGCCTCTCAAACGCTAGCCGAACGTTAGCCTGGAACAGGATGCAGACTGCAGTCATGGGAGTGGAGATGAATTTCCTTGGCAGGGAGAAGGGACGACACTTCATTGCTAGATGTTCCGTATGGGGTGAGCAGGAGTTGGGCAAGAGCCGTGTAATTCATGTGGTTAGTACGTGCAAGATCAGACTTTCAAATGCAACCAAATGAAATTTCAAGATGATTGACCTTTCTGAATCTGAATCATTCATTTTCTGAGCAATACATATTTATCAGAGGGAAAGGCCAGCAGATATTGCACGTAAGAGACTCATCATCCAGCCATGTAGTCACTGTAAAAAGGGGCATGTTTTATTTAATTGAAGAAAACGTTTAATTTAGAAAAAACTGCAGATGCTGGAAATTTGAAATAAGATAAAAGCCGAAAATGCTGACAAAATTGAGTAGGTCTGACATCATGAATGGAAAGAGGAATAAATCACACGCCATAGATATTCCGTATAGATCTCCTTACACTGTGGATCACAGGCCAGCTGCTTGTCCCTGGGTCAGGGCAGTGCAAGGAACACCTGAGTGAAATGCCTCGCGTAACACTTCGACCCAGCATCAACCCGACCTGAATAGCAATGGTGATTTCCAAATTGTACCCTCGTTGTTGACCCTTTGCTTGTCACTGTTTGAAGGGGAGGTTTACCAGCTTAAAAGTGCATAAAAACAGGCCCTCATCTTTCTCAGTAATCTAATCATCAACGGGCTGATTGAGGAACAACTTGCTGTTAGTTGCACAAGCCATCCTCATCATGACAGGAAACACGTTTTTGTAACTGGAGTAAATCCGCAACAATCCACCCCACCACCCCCACCACCCCCTCCCTGTCACCTACCCTCAGTGATACAATCACACCATTGTGAATGCTTGGAGCGGAAGATAAACAGTGTTCTGAGGGATGTTCGATGTGGTAAGTACTGAAGTCTGAATGCACTTTATGAAGAGAGGAAACAGTGGGGGATGATGCTGCAGTTCTTTAAATGGGTCTTTACTGGTGAGATGCAATCAGCTGTGGTTTGATTATACTGTATTTCTTCATGCATGACCTACTGATCTGGCCGGATAGGATAATCGGAATTGTGAGTTTATATCTGACGTATGTTCATTCACAAGTCAGGGAGTTCACTCCTATTCATCTCCAATTCGAGAAATGAATGGAGTATCCTTGATCGGACTTTGCTGGCTTTACCTTGCACTAAACGTTATTCCCTTAACATGTATCTATGCACTGTAGATGGCTCGACTGTAATCATGTATTGTCTTTCCACTGACTAGATAGCAGGCAACAAAAGCTTTTCTGTATCTCGGTACACGTGACAATAAGCTAAACAGAACAGTGCACAATCTTTAAAGTTGCTCTTGATATTCAACAGGTGTAAATCAAAAAACTACAAATGCTGAAGATCTTTAATAAAAGCAGAAAATGTTGGAAATATTCAGTGGCCCAGGCAACTGCTGAAGAGTATTTGACTGAAATGTCAAGTTTGTTACTCTTTTTACATATGCAACCTGGCCTGTTGAGTGTTTGCAGCATTTTCAGTATTTATTTCTCAATATTTAGCAGACTGGAGGCAAGGAATGTCTGGCTGGGGATCAGGACGAGAAAGTCTGTAGGCACCGTTTCCTTTTAAGATTGGCAGTCTCCATATTACCAGCCTCGTTGGGTTTATTATCTTGCTTGAGAGATGATGGATCTTCTGCATCGGAGGGTGGTGGGTATACGGAAAAAGCTGCCGGAGAATGTAGTTGAGGCAGGTATGATAAAGGCATTTGGACAAGTACATGGATAGGAAAGGTTCAGAGGGATGTGGGCCGAACATAGGCCATCTGAAGAGGGGTCTATCCATAGGGTCTATGCTGCCTGACAGCTGAGTCACTCCAGCCTTTTTTGTCTATCTTAGGGTGTAAACCTGCATCTGCAGTTCCTTCTTACACAAGCAAAAAGGACTAGATTAAATGGGGCATCTTGATCGGCATAGAGGATTTGAGCCAAAGTGACTGTTTCCGTGCTGTATGCCTCTATAACCTGAAGGAGCACATGGGATCTTGGTCCATACTCGCAACCAGAAGAAAGCTCTGTGTGCTGACAATGCTGCACTCCCTCAGCACACTGAATTGTCCGCCTGGATTTGCTCTGCAGCATGGCTCGAGAGAGGATTCTTTTGGAAAAGTAAACCAAAGTTACAGGTTTAAAAAAAAAAAAAAAGTCTTGATTCCCACCCAGTAATTATGGGTTTGCTTATAATGTTGAGGTAGCGGGTGGCGCCAGCAAGTGGCTGCCTCGCCCACTGTCTGTCTGTCATTTCTTCTGTTTTTGTTATTTTAAGTACGTGTTAAAGTGTATGTTTTAGTGTTACTTGGATTGTTTGATGTGGGGGGTGGGGGGAAACCTTTTTCAATCTCTTACCTCGGCGGAGATGCGATTTTTTTTTTTCCCGTATCGTATCTCCGTCCCCGCTGCGGCCTAACATCGTGCAGTGGCGCAGCCTTTCCTGGAGACTGCCCCAGCGCTATAGCTGCGGGCGCGGCGTGGACTTACCATCGTGAAGCTTGCGATCCCTCTGCCAGGGATCGACTGTGGAGAGCTCCAACCGCGGGCCTGTGGACGTTAACATCGTGGAGCCCGCGGTCCCTGGTTAGAGACCGATTCCGGAGCTCCAAGCCGCGGAGAGTTTCAACCGACTGCAGATGGTTCAACAGCCACGACCGCAGTAGACTAAAGAGGGAGAAGATTAGACTTTATTACCTTCCATCACAGTGAGGAATGCGGGGAGCCGCTGTGGTGGGATGTTTATGTTAACTTTTATTTTATGTTGCTTTTCACTTACAATGGCTGTATGGTAACTCAAATTTCACTGTACCTTAATTGGTACATGTGACATTAAGCTGACCTTGAAACTTGGGTATCACATCTACATAACAACCAGGTGTTCAAATGGAACAAGGGCCCCTCAAACATCGCTGAATGAGTCAAGAGCAGACAAAGCCACTGCTGTGGAACTCACGGCACTAACATGCAAACTGTAACATGCTCTGTCATGCAAGACATTATGGTGATTATTTAAGGCTGGACTTGGCATCAGGCTGTATTTTACCATTTCTGTAATGAATCATAGGTAATACGAGACTGTCCCTGGATGTACATCCAAGCAGCAACTGTGTGTGTGTGTGTGGAGGGGAAACCCTGGGGATGTGTAAGGAGTAGATCCTCACTCTGAGTCAAGGATAGAGTGTAAGTTGTGTCTTGACGTGTGAGGTGTTGGGCTCATTTGTCTGCAAATTGGGGGGGGGATCGTGTTGAAGCAACGAGGAAAATATTTTAAAATCAATTTCATTTAGTGGAATTGAGAGGTCCCCTCTCCTGGTGTTTGGAACGCATGCCACGGCTGTGAATCTTGGGACTCGGAGTGCTGATGCTTGGGTTTCAATCTGTGGCTCACACTGCAGAGGGCAGTCAACAGGGAACTAGAGTGATACCGATTCTTCTCCAGGCACCATCACGGTATGAATGGCACTTGGCCCCATCATCTCTCGGGCAGGAATCACAGATCGTTTCAATGTATCACAGCCCTGGGTTCCCACACTGCAGGGACCTCCCTCGATCCTAGACAGACACCACCCTAGATCCCAGACGGACTCCAACCCCAATCCCAGATGGACACTACCCTCTATCCCAGGCACACGCCGCCCTCATTCCCAGTAGGCCAGTATCTTGTCCTTACCAAGGCCTTTAATGTCCCAGACAGGAAACCCCTCCCCAAATCCCCTTCCCCAATGCTATTGCTTTCACCCCATGGGCAGATACCAGCCTCACTCCAGACTGCTCACACTTAACTGCCAAGCTCACCCTCACCCCTCATTGCACTAACCCCCTCCTCAACATCACAACCGCTGCAAATCTCTTCATTATTCCCTGGACATCTAAATCTAAATCATTAGTATATGTGAAAAATGCAAGTGATCTAATGTCGAGCCTTTGGAACCCCAGAGGTGGCAAAAACACACATCAACCATTCCTCTTTGCTTGCCTGCTTACACTGAGCGATTATCAGATGCAATTTGCCTGCAGTCTTCGTTGGTTCCTTTGGGCTTTAACGATTTTAACATCAACCCCTTCATTAACCTCTTCCCTGGCGTTATCCTTACTTCTACACCCCCATTATTTTCCTGCATCAACTATACTTCATGTTACTGTGACTGTCCAGCAAGTATAATTGATTGATTGATTGATTTTGATTATTCCTTTAATAATCCTTTTCAGGAAATTACAGTGCCACGACAGCTTCAAGACAAACATAACACACACACATTTCCTCAAAAGGCTTCCATACATAACAAGTTAAAATACGTTAAAATACAAGTTAAAATACAATTAATTTTAAAAACGTGCAGTTATTTATGCTCATTATAAAGTCTTAACGGAACATAGAACGGGATGGCACAGGAACAGGCCCTTCAGCCCACAATGTCTGTGCACAACATCGTGTTCTTGCTGGACAACATGCGGCCTGAGTGAGACAGTTTGAAATTGGGGGAGAGTCCCTCATCTGCACAGAGAGATTAGGACTGAAATTGCAAACGATATGAAACTGTGAAGCAGGCAGATCTCATTAATGACAATATGTGGCTTGACTGAGCAGTACAACGTCTATTCTTCTCAAGATGCTGGTGTCCAGCTCCCCACTGTAGGAGAAACTATGGTTAGATACTGTGTACATCTTTTTATTATCTCCATGGGTTACTTCCAGGCGGGTCTCCTCTGATTTGGATGTAAATTTCCTCGCTCTACACTGCCCCCTATCAGCAGCCAATTCATACTGTTACCTCACACCTGTTTCAGCTGAAACCTGAGTATTGACAACTTCCCTTTCGTTTAGTTTTAATGAAGTACATGATCTATAACTTGATGGAAAATCTTCCTGTCTGCAATTTGCATACAATATATATGCGAGGGACATATTGTGATGTGAAACAGCCAAGGGTGAAACTGTAATAAGTATTACAAACTCTCTATTCTTAAGCTCATTTCATTTAGTTTCCAAATGAGACATTTTCCACTGGACTCTTTTCAAAAGGAACAAATGAGATGGAAAGTATATTTTGTTCTGTGCATCGTACGGGGCTGTGAAGAAGAAGAAGACCCTATGGGATGGCATTAATGGCCACGCAGTATTCCTTCTTGCCCCTTCCTCTCCACCTTGTTCTTCCTTTCCACTCTGCTCTTCCTTCATCCCCCCCCCCCCCCTTCCCCACCACCATTCCCCTTGCCTTCCTTGCCTCCCCTCTGGCCTTTGGTCACTGAATAGATTTAGGAATAAATAGATGGTATCATTCATGGTTTGAAAAGCAGTGTCTTTATTCCTGTCAATGGGAAATTCCTGAATGACAGTAACAGTATCTCTCTCTCTCTCTCTCTCTCTCTTTTCAGAGCTCGAATCGTTGGCAGCAGAATGATAATACCTGTGAGGAGAATAAATTCTACAACTCAAAAGCAAGACGTTGCTGCTCCCTTTGTCCACCAGGTATACGTCATCCTCCACTCTCTGATCAATTTCCATGTAACGCATGACTCTTCTGTGTCACAGGCACTGGCTTGCTTATATCAATACTAACTCTCATCCGCGTAATTGAACGAGGTTTGTGCCCAGTAACTGATTCATCCAGTGCAGTGCATGAAGCACGAGATTGATGTCAGCAACTAAACTGCCTCTGCACAACCCCATCACACACGTGCTAACTCAGCACAGAGACAAAGTTATTATTTTAAATTTACTTGCAGGCTATTTTGTATCTCTATAAATATTAGCCACGTTGCCCGTCCTTATACGCCCATGAAATGAGGATGTTCTGAAGTGTTAAACAAATTGATGGGTCATAAATGGGCCAGACAAGGTGAGGATGGCAGATTTCCTTACCTGCCTTATATTGGAAGACAAAGTATGTGTTTACAACAACCCAGTAATTATATGACTACTGTCCTGACACTAGTTTTATCATTCCACATTTATCTGAATGGCCCCGAGTTTAAAGTCCCCATTTGCCATGCTGGGATATGAACTTGTGTCTGTAGATGAGTACCCCAGAGCACTGGCTACTTGTGTGGTGTCTTAACTACCAATCCATCGCACATTTTCACACCGGGATAATATCCAAGCTGTGGGTCATGGAGTCAGTGATAAGAGTTTGGGGAATTTAAATTTAAATAATTCAATACATTTGGAATTAATAGCTGCTTTCAGTAATGGGACCATGAATCCACTAAATAGTTTCCTCAGGAAAGGAAATCTGCCATTTTTCCTTGGTCTGTCTGTCAGTGATTCCAATGGGGTTGAAGTTTAGCTGGCAAGTCAGTCCATTCAAATATAGACACAGAATGCTGGAGTAACTCAGCGGGACAGGCAACATCTCTGGAGAGAAGGAATGGGTGACGTTTCAGGTCGAGACACTTCTCCCACAGAAGGCTGTGGAGGCCAAGTCGATGGATATTTTAAATGCAGAGATAGATAGATTCTGGACTAGTACGGTGTCAGGGGTTATAGAGAGAAGGCAGGAGAATGGGGTTAATGAGGGAGAGATAGATCAACCAAAATTGAATGGCAGAATAGACTTGATGGGCCGAATGGCCTAATTCTGCTCCTATTGCTCATGAACTTCAGACTGAAAGTCAGGAGAGAGGGAGTCTAGAGATATGGAAGGGTAAGGTGTGAAAATGACAGATCAAAGCAGACGAGGGTAAGGAAATGTAGAATGGTACATTGTTAACTGAGGGGAACATGACAAGGAGGCACGCAATCAGTAAAATGAATCAGAGGGTCAATGAAACTAGTCTGAGAACTAGGGTGGGGGAGTTTCCGCACAAGAAGTGTTTAGGCAGAGACTGAGATCATTCCATTGTATAACTCATGAATAGTAAAAGCTAAACAGCCTGCACCTACTTGATGGACAGAATGGACTACTCCTGTGCTGTAAGTGTTCTGATTTTCTATGGCTGTATTTTATGTGGTGGGTCGGATACATTTAAGGACAGTGAATACGACTGGTCGTTCAACAATCAATCAGGGGAAAGATATATCTCCATCTTTCCTCTTGCACTTCTTTGGCAGTTTACGGGTCTGTTCTTTCCTTTCTTTTATTTTACTTTTTCTTCATTCTCTCCTTTTTTCTCTTTTTTCTTTTTGTCTTTTTTTTTTGATTTAGGTTTCAATGTTAAAAATGAAGCTGTACAATATTGATGTTGATTGCCTTATTTCCCCCCCCCCCCTCCACTTGTGCTTCTGCTCAGGGCCTCAACGTCCTTTTGTCACAGAATGAAAGAGCAACGTAACCATTTCCTGATCGGGCTGTATTTGATCTCTGACTCATATCTGGCGTGACTCATAGATTTAAAAACCTGAACTCTGATAGAATAAAGTGCCAGGCCAGCAGGCACATTTTTAAAGACACCGATTCGAAGAGAGAGAGAAGCGATTTTTGCTTGTCCTCACCCCCCCCCAACACACAAAGGCTTCATCCCTTCTCCACATCCATCAAACTCAACTTATTCTCACACTGCCAAAGCTTGTCTACTCTTCAGCTAAACACAAAGTACTGGAGTAACTCAGCGGGTCAGGCAGCATCTGTGATCTGACGAAGGGTCCTGACCCGAAACGTTACCAATCCTTTCCCTCCACAGATTCTGCCTGACCCACCGAGTTACTCCAGCACTTTGTGTTTTGCTCAGGATTCCAGCATCTGCAGTTCCTGGTGTCCTCTCTTTATGTCCAGATTACACCCTGTTGGGTGTAGGTGTGGAGGCAGATTAATTTATAGCATTCAATAGAAAATAATTCACTGGAGTGCTGTATTGCCTTTACATGGAACTGGTGTGAATTTGATGGGACAAACGTTCTTCTTTAACGCTGTGATTCTGTGCCCCTCGAGTGCTCATGATTGGGTAATAACAACACCTCCATACAGTCCGCATTAACCAACCCGATCTCCCAGTGGCTCAGCACTTCAACTCTCCCTCCCATTCCGTATCCGACCTTTCTGTCCTAGGCCTCCTCCATGGCCAGAGCGAATCCCACCGCAAATTCGAGGAGCAGCACCTCATATTTTGCTTGGGTAGTTTACACCCCAGAGGTATGAACATTGACTTCTCCAATTTCAGGTAGTCCTTGCTTTCTCCCTCCTTCCCCTCCCAACGTTTGGGTGAACGTTGCATTCCTCAGGGAGGCAGCAGCTTGTGTCATGACTGAAAAGCAATCTATCAACGGCAACACCAGCTCTGAGTGAGAATAAAACTCCCTGACACACACATGCATGCTGCACATACACACGCACACACAAGCTAGGTGCAGAGTAACGTGCCTTCTACACTATTCTATCAGACACTTAGAACAAGAATGGTTCTAGAACTAGAACAAGGCATGGTTTAATCCAGAGAAAAGCTCCGTACAGCACTTAGAATTTGTGGCCATCACTTTGCTGGGTAAATTATTTTGAAATATTTATCAGTCATAGAGTGAAACAGCACAGAAACAGGCCTTGGCCCAACTTGTCCATGGTGACCAAGATACCCCATCTAAACTAGTCCCATTTGGCCCATTTCCCGATAAATCCTTCATATCCATGTACCTGTTCAAATATCTTTAAAATGCTGTTATAGTATCTGCCTCAACCACCTCCTGAGCCAGCTCATTTCATATACCCCCCAACACCCTCTGAATGAAAAAGTTGGTCCTCTGGATCGTATTAAATCTCGCTCCTCATATCTTAAACATTTGTCTCTTTTTTTTGATTCGCCTGGGTAAAAGACCAGATCTATCACTCTCGTGATTTTATACATTTTTTGGTGTGAAGTTTAGTTTTCCACTATCTGATCTCATTTATTCTGTTCTAATTTCCACTGTGGCCTCTGGCTCATTTGTTGATCTGCTTTGAATAAAGCTGTTTCCCCTTCTCTGCCCCGAATAATAATATATGTATCTCGATCAAGTACCACAGCCCTCAGCTGTCTCATTTATAGGCTGACTGTGGAGTATTGGAAATGATTGCACACGGTGCTTTTGTGTGACATCAGTGACCAACTTTATGCTTTCGGCTAAATGGTTTAGATTTTTACGAAGTGGACAGGCGTGTAGATTGCATCAAATTCTCATTGTCTTTCTCTCAATTGTTATCTGATATTTCTTTCTGACTGGGCAGATTGGAGTCGGCAATCGTGATACAAACTCCCACGCATGCTCACTCCATCACTATCTTATTTTCATTATTAATCTCCAACCATCAACAGTTGGTGCAATGAGGTCAATGTGCAGGGAGCAGCAGTCAAAGCTGGAGTGAATGTACCGTGTTAGTAGAATATCAGTAAGTGGACCTCATACCACATCTCGAGGTTCCCAGAAGACGATCTGAATACAATTAAAACAGAAACAATGTCCTCTATAAATTCAGTAGCAATGATTCAGAACAATACTGGGTGATTTCCTGGAATACGAGTGGTGAGGATAGAATGGTAAAGAGATACACAGTGAAGATAGCTCTTCAGTCCACTTTGAAAGAACTATCCAATAGCACTCACTCCATCATACTTCTCCTATAGATATTGAATTGAATACATTTTATTAACCAAGTATGTATACATACAAGGAATTTGCCTTGGTGCTTTGCTCGCAGGGATAACAACATGATATACAGGAGACAATTAAAAATAAAACATTATAATTTAAACATGTGAAGAATAAAATAAAATACCAGAGCTAAAGGAGGCTACAGACTTTTGGCTTGTGGAAAAAAAGCTGTTTTTATGTCTGGCTGTGGCGGCTTTGACAGTCCGGAGTCGCCTCCCAGAGGGAAGTGCTTCAGTATAGGGAGTAAGAAAAACGATTGGAAACCAGGCCTGGAGGGATCATCCATTGAGGCTTTATGAGTGGAGCAGGGAAATAAGAAGGGGTGATCATCTTGTTGGGTTTGCCAAACTGGGAGGGTATAGTTCCACGTTATCCCCCTGTCGTGTCCACTCCCTACACATCAGGGGCAATTTTACAGAAGTCAATTAATCTACAAAACCGCATGTCTTTGGGATATGGGAAGAAACTAGAGCACATGGAGGAAACCCATGTAGTCTCAGAGAGAACGTGCAAACTCCACACAGACACCGCCCTAGGTCAGTCTGTGTTGCTGCCAACTGCGCTGTTGTAAAGATGTCTTTCCTTTTCTCACTAGAATTTGTCTGTCTGTGAACGATTGTGCTGTCATTTTCCAGGCCTGATTTCCAAAATCGAATTCGATTTCGGCTCTTCCTCACACAGACTGTAAAGTAATATATTTTTTGGTGATCTTGATTTCAGGAAAACATCGACAACAATCTTGCACTTCTAAAAATGACACTGTCTGTAAACCCTGTCCACCCAGCAAGTACCAGGAGGAGTGGAATGATTCATTCGACTGCACTCTCTGCGTTGGGACATGCGGAGACCGTAAGTTTGTTACATTTATGACCACTTGACGGTTTAAACCCAGTGAATCAAATTCAGCAGAAGTGCAATGACAACTGATAAGCTGATAATGTTACGGGGAAATCATCGGTTAAAAAGAATCTTAACCTAAATTTTGCAACCCGCCTACTTTACTAACTATGAATCCCCGTTCACCACTGCCCCCTGCCTCTTGCATGGTACTTAACTTGCAGACTAGAATATCTAGAGATTTAACTTTAATGTAATAGGGTCTTCAAATTGCCTCAATAACTCAGGTTAGGGTTAGAAGCAAAGATCCTGCAGCGAGCAAGATCGTCCACTCGACGAAAAAGCCGTAGTACGGTCATGGGCAGATTCACGGGTAATTCTCGTCCCCATTTCCGTAACCGGCTTCCGTCACCGCACCAAAGATCCCGTAGGATAATAGTGCGGAGACGGAAGCCGGATACGGAAACATCCTCGTAAAAATGAAAGTTATTTGGTAAAAATCTTCTCATTTTCAGAATTTTAATTTATTAACACAAACAGTTCCCCCGCAACATTGATTACACTGCGAGTCGGGTCGGGTCCGGTTACTGAAATGGATGAAAAATGGATGAAAAAAAGGGCCCGCTCTGTTGCGTACTACACGTCAGCCCATTGCATTTAGCAGGAGTGGTCTATCTTGCTCCGCTATAGGATCTTTGGTTAGAAGAGTCGGCCAGGCTCTCTGTACTTGTCATTGGTTTTGGATCAGAGTGCTCTGGTAGAGTGGTTGCATCACGGCCTGGTTTGGCAACTCAAATTCCCAGCAACGAAGGAGTTTGCTGTCTGGTCCATCATGGGTATTGACTTTGACACCACAGAAGGGATCTATAAGAGACAATGATTCAAAAAGGCAGCCAGCGACAAAGGTCCACACCACCCTGGCCATGCTCTCACCTGGGATAAATAAAGTTCTATCATATTGTATCGTGTCGCATCGTTCCGCAAATGTGATTAACCTGGTATTATTTCCCCGATGTCTTCCCATGTTTAGTTCAACAACAAGTTCAAAACTGTACCCCAAGGACAAGACAGATCTGCGAGTGCAAACCTGGAATGTTCTGCAAAACTGAGACCCTTAGCTCCTGCTTGCAATGTGTTAAACACAGCAGTTGTGAGGCAGGAAAATTCCTGGCTAAAGCAGGTGAGTGAGACTTGGTCCCAGTGTGTGGAGCGCACACCAAAATGGGGAGGGAATTCCGGTGAAAAACTGGGTTGTTCATGCTCCATTGGGATGTCATTGGTAGATGATGACATAAAAGCCTAATTCAGTTTCTGACTTTTCATCCACAATATAAACTCAGACCGAACCAATATCTTGGCTTCTTTATTCCTGGGAGAGAATAGAACTGGAAATACTTGGTGACTTGGGCTGATGTTAGAACATGGAGACAATGATACCCTGGGCCAGACCCTGTGGCGGAGTTTCCTGGATCAGTTCAACGTGGTGTACACTTACTTACTTGGATCAGTGCATGTGGTGGATAGTTATGTCCTGGGTCAGACCCTGTGGGGGACATTGATGTCCTGGCTCAGTTCATGTGGTGACACTGATGTTCTGGGTCAGTGGTCTGGTGGACAAAATGTCCCTGTCACATAACCCTTGATGCACTGTACAGAATTATTGAATATTTGGGAAATATTTATATCAGTTCAAGCTGAAGCAAGAACGCATCCTTCTTCTGTCACTGGTATTCAGATTTCTGGACATGGGATTCATTTCCGCAATTTCTTTTATTATTTTTACTACCTATTCAAGAGTAGCGGGTTGATAATCATTCTGCTATTCCCAGTCGCACCTCTCTCAGTCCGTCTTTTTGTTGCTTGACTCATTCTATTAACAATCATACACGTCATACTCACTTAAATTCTCCCATTGCCCACCCTGCCAGACATTCCCTTAAGCCCCAGTCCCACTTAGGGGACCTAAACAGCAACCTCTAGTGACCTTGCCCGCCACCCAAGGTTTCCATCAGGTCACCGGAGGTTTTGGTCACTCTCCCTAATGGTCGAAAGTGGTTTCCGCGTGGTCGAGGCTTCATCTAGGTTGCTGCTATTTTTTTCATCATGATTAAAACCGGCCTCGACTAGAAATAGGTTGCCGTTTTAAAAATCGATCATTTTTTTGTCGCAGGTCTAGTCGAAGTGGTTTTCTTCATAGTCGAGGAAGGTTTTCAACATATGCGTGGGAGGTGGTAGGAGGTTGCAGGTCACCTCATAGAAACATAGAAACATAGAAAATAGGTGCAGGAATAGGCCATTCGGCCCTTCGAGCCTGCACAGCCATTCAATATGATCATGGCTGATCATCCAACTCGGTATCCTGTACCTGCCTTCTCTCCATACCCCCTGATCCCTTTAGCCACAAGGGCCACATCTAACTCCCTCTTAAATATAGCCAATGAACTGGCCTCAACTACTTTCTGTGGCAGAGAATTCCAGAGATTCACCACTCTCTGTGTGAAAAATGTTTTTCTCATCTCGGTCCTAAAAGACTTCCCCCTTATCCTTAAACTGTGACCCCTTGTTCTGGACTTCCCCAACATTGGGAACAATCTTCCTGCATCTAACCTGTCCAACCCCTTAAGAATTTTGTAAGTTTCTATAAGATCCCCCCTCAATCTTCTAAATTCCAGTGAGTACAAGCGGAGTCTATTGACCTCGCCCTTTGATTTATTTTTTTGGGTGACGGGCAAGGTCACCAGAGGTTGCTGTTTAGGTCTCCTACGTGGGACAGGCCCTTTACTTAAAGGGAAAAACATTGTTTTTTCAGCTCTTTTTATCAGCAGTTTTAGTGCAGATTTTTGTTGTGAATTTTTGGTTGAGTTTAATGTTAACTGAGCTAATTCTTTCAAGCAGCGAATGCGATAATCGGCTTTCATCTTTTATCACCAGGAACTGCCACAGCAGACAATGTCTGCGAGTCCTGCCCTCCAGACACATTCTCTGATGGGAAGCCTCCTTCCACCAAGTGCTGGCCGCATACCAAGTGAGTACGAGTTAATGATAGTCCCTCGAGTAGTACGGATCAGTAGCCCAAATAACTGGGTAGTTTAACACCCCAGCGGTATGAACATTGACTTCTCTAACTTCAGAAAGCCCTTGCTTTCTCTCTCCATCCCCTTCCCCTTCCCAGTTCTCCCACTAGTCTTACTGTCTCTGCCTGCATCCTAACTTTGTCCCGCCCCCTCCCCTGACATCCGTCTGAAGAAGGATCTCGACCAGACACGCCGCCCATTCCTTGTCTCCAGAGATGCTGCCTCGCCCGCTGAGTTACTCCAGTATTTTGTGTCTACCCCCGAATGACTCATTGGATTAGTCCCCTGATTCACACTTGAGATCTCAGCTCGTGGTGATAAGGGCTGAGGGGGAGAAAATAACACATCACGCTGGGGGTCAGTTCATGTGGTGACAGGGTCTCGGCCCGAAACGTCGCCTATTTCCTTTGCTCCATAGATGCTGCCTCACCCGCTGAGTTTCTCCAGCATTTTTGTCTACCATGTAAATGTGCACTGTTTTGGAGAAGAACCAGAGTAGAGGGAGGAGGCACACAATGCCTAATACTGCGGCTGGTCTGTGCATGGGGGTGTGAAAGTGCCAGCAACCACCTGCCCATTCACCCTCCCGTACATCATTGTTGACCTTTCCATAGGACAGACAGAGCTGTGCAGCCCCACTTAGTCAAATCACCACCTCAGCACTTCTCCAGGTTCTGGGTTTTCCAACGTCAACATCAAACGCATCGTTGATATTCATTTGGAGAGAACGAGAATTTAAAGCAGGGATGAAATGCTGAGGCTTTAAGGCACTGGTCAGACCATGTTTGGAGTTTTGTGAGCAGTTTTGGGCCCCATATTTTGAGAAGGGATTTACCAGCAGTGGAGAGGGTCCAGAGGAGGCTTATGAGAATGAAAGCAGGATTAACGTATGTTGGGCATTTGACGGCTCTGGGCGCTGGAGTTTAGATGGATGAGGGGGATCTCATTGAAACCTACAGAATAGTGAAAGGCTTGGATAGAGTGGATGTGGAGAGGATGTTTCCACTAGTGGGAGAGTCTAGGACCAGAGGGCACAGTCTCAGAATATGGTCACGTACCATTAGGAAGGAGATAAGGAGGAATTTCTCTAGTCAGAGGGCGGAGGGTGTATCTGTGGAATTCATTGCTGTGGAGGCCAAATCATTGGGTATATTTAAAGCGGAGATTGACAGGTTCTTGATTGGGGCTGAGAGGGAAAGATGTCTTGATGTGTGAGGGTTAGGTTCACATCACAATTCCATTTGCCATCCATGACTTTTCTCTTTGTCTATTCTTTCCTAAGATGTGCCAGATTGTTTAAAGAAGGTACAGCCACCGAAGATGCTGAGTGTGAGAAAACTGTCAGCTCGATAACCAACATCCTCCGGCCCAGCACCAACCGGTCCAACGCATCTACCTCCGCACCAGTCAGGCCTTACCCCCATTCCACCACCCCAAGGCTAGATCACCTGACAACGTTGTCCATTGCAGTCACTGCTCCCAAAGGAAACAGTAAGTCGATTTAGGACTTCTCCCCGAACTGGAATGTTATTCCCCTTGACTAACTTGCAACCCCCTCCCTCAAATGCACTCCTCGGCCCCTTTCCCCCACTCCTTATTCTGTCTGCTGACTATTCTAGTTCGTGGCACTGGGGAACTGTCAAGAGTCGAGAGTGTTTTATTGTCATGTGTCCCAGATAGAACAATGAAATACTTACTTACAGCAGCACAACAGAATATGTAAACATAGTACACTGTAAACAAGAGTTCAGTGTGTGTATAAAAAGGTTCAGTTTGTGTGTATATAGACACATACTCACATATTGAAGCCAATTCCAATTCCTTGTCGGCCTGTTTGCAGTCAGCCAACATCAAAAAGATAAGGAGTTGAGATAAAGGACATGATGCCTTCGGGAGAGTTGCAGAGAGACACAGAGGTAGCGTACATTCCAGGATCAACGTGACATCTTCCTCCAGAGTTACAGCAAGAAGAGTTCGATCAGGCGGAAGCAAATGTGCAAAAGGAGATTGAAAGACAGGATCGGCAAAAACACAATCAATATTCTGAATAAACCTTCACAGTTCGCAAAGGAAGATTCAAGTAAAAACTCCCTCAAACCAAGCATTCCTGAATAACCGAAATAGAAGCTTGAAATAAGGTTCAAGGTGGATAAATACTGGGGCTTGAATGACGTTTGATTCACGGAAGTTGAAAGATGAGGAGCGAAGGTGTGAGACTCAGACAATCATGACACTTGGCAGAGGAGAGGACTCAGTACAGTGCAAACTGACTCATAAACGGGCTCTCGAGACGGGTGTGACTGACTTATCTGGCGGTCCATTTGTTATTGTCTTTCTATTTCCCTGTTATTATCTCTCTTTCTGTTTTTTTTACTTTCTCCCTTTCCCTCTGTCTCTTCCCATTCCTGTCTTGTACACTTGTTCTCCAACTGTGTCAATCTGCATCCGGCCACGTACCTCACTCTGACTCTCATTTTAAATTGCTGGGTTTTTTTTTCCCCCCCCTTTTTCCTTCCGCCCACAATATTTAACATGTAAAAGAGTATGTGATTCCGTATTCCATCCTGTTTGTGGTTTCTTTGGTTGTTTGTTTGTTTGTCTTTTTGCACAAAGTCCGCGAGCATCGCCACTTTTCATTTCTCTGCACATCTCGTATGTGTATGTGACGAATAAACTTGACTTGACTTGACTTGTCACCAGTCGCTTTCTCATTCGGCCTTTCACTTGTGTGCTTTGCCTTTCGCAGTTTCTAACTCACCTCCTCTGCCACTCCTGGGCCTGTGTCTCTCCCTCACACATTTCTCTATCTGTCTGTTTCTTACACGTACTCTCTGCACCCGCCGTTTATGTATGTTCCATCTGCCTATCTCTGTGATATATATACTCCGACCTCTGTCAATGCCGTTTGCACCCCCTGCAAGTCTTTCTCTCAGTTTCTGTCCAGCTCTCATACACTTTGATCTGATTTTAGTTGTTTGGATTGTTACAGAACAGGTAGTCAACCTACTGTTGATAGTTGGATTGGTCCTGGCCTTCCTACTGATTCTGGTCGTCTCCAGTTTGCTGTTCAGCCGCAAGGACTATTTCAAAAGTCTACTCTTATCCAACAGAACTAAAGGTGAGGATATCGCAGCCACATCGGTCATTTCATAGATACATAGACAACAAGTGCAGGAGTAGGCCATTCGGCCCTTCGTGCCAGCACCGCCATTCAATGTGATCATGGCTGATCATCCACAATCAGTACCCCGTTCCTGCCTTCTCCCCACATACCCCTTGATCCCGCTCGCCCTAAGAGCTCTATCTAACTCTCTTTTGAATGCATCCAGTGAATCGGCCTCCACTGCCTTCTGAGGCAGAGAATTCCACAAATTCACAACTCTCTGCGTGAAAAAGTTTTTCCTCGTCTCCGTTCTAAATGTCCTCCCCCTTATTCTTAAACTGTGACCCCAGGTTCTGGACTCTCCCAACATCGGGAACATGTTTCCTGCATCTAGCCTGTCCAATCCCTTCATAATTTTCTATAAGATCCGCTCTCATCCTTCTAAATTCCTTTTCCCTCTTCACCTCATCTCTTTTTATTGAAGAGTAACCCTCAACTCTCGCCTCCCCACCTTTTCCACATTCTTCAACCTTGCCTGCTCATCAAATCCTGACACAATACATTTTGTCCGTCATCACTCACTTCTTACTTCTAACATGTGTTTGACTTCTTCTTTCCCATCTGGAATATCTTTTCACAACTTCCTTTCCAGTTGCATTTATCACCTCTTACATAGAATTAGGAGCAATGCAGCAAAGGAACAGGCCCTTCGGCCCACCCAATCTGTAAAAACCATGATGCAAATCCCAACTAATCCCCACCTGTGTGGACATTACAATTACAAATTACAATTACAAAGGACATGTATTATCACATACACCAATAGTGTAGTGAAATTTGACTTGCCACGAATAAAGATAAGACACAACATTAAAGAATTGAACAATAAACATAAAAACATCCCCCCACAATGGTTCCCACTGTGAGGGAAGGCAGCAAAGTCCACTCCCGTCCCCTGTTCACCCATAGTCGGGCCTATTGTGGCCTCCGTGAAGCCCGATGCTTCAGGCCCTCTTGCCGGCAAGATGGAACTCCGGCGTCGGGTGAACACATATGGTCCACATTCCTCTATTCCCTCTAGTTTGAAGAAGGGACCTGACCCGAAACGCCGTCTGTCCATTCCCTCCACAGATGCTGCCTGACCTGCTAAGCTTCTTCTGCACTTTACTGGTGTTTAACTCCCTCTAGTCCCTGCCTGGTCGTGAAGATCTAAATGCCTCAAACATTGCTTTTGTCCAAAGCATGGAAGTTGTATGATAGATGTTTCTGTTGGGAATGGATCTCCAGAATCAAAGTGAGCTCCCCCTCTCCCTCGTCTGTTCTAACCAGATCTGATCTGTTTTTCTGTTTGAACGTCAGGTTCCATCTACATCATGAGCCCACGCACTGTGTACGTCGGAGTGGAATCCGGCGACTGTGTCAGCCCCGATCAAAAAGATCCCGTTGCCAAACCTCTGGACTCCCACATTCACTTCCCTCAGCAGGAGTCAATGAAGTCTCAGAGCACAGCAGAGACCCACACCTTCCCAGTGGAGGAGTCTGGGAAGGTTTTCCACGACCCAGTACCTGCAGGGGACACACAGCTGGAGTAAGTTCAACGGCCACTGACTGAAAAACCACTGGTGGACAATGGCAGCTGATGAGGTATCTGGGTTGCAGTGCTGATCTCATTATTGTGGAGCGCAAGGCGGAGGAGAATCCAACGTCTTAATTTGATCAGACTAAATGTAAACATCGCCACGTAAAGAATGAAGAATCTCGGGCGTGTGTCTGCGTGTTGGACTGTCCGCAGCTGCCTACATGGGTCTTCGTGCAGACGGTGACATTTATTGCTGGCTGTGAGATCCTGGTACTGGGGATGAGCCTCCTGGTACCAGGAGAGACACCGTCCCTTCCGCAGTCACTAGACGTGTACGCTTTGATTCTTGTGCTGAGATCGGCACTTTGCAGTGGCCCGCCCCAGTATCTGCTGTGAGCCCCCATCATCAGTTCACTTGTGAGCATCCCCCTCCCCTGTTACACACCAAGCCTCTTGGCACGGTGAGTGAGACCCCCTCTTGGTACTCATGCTGACCCTCTGGTATCAGTACTGAACCATCTACATTTTGGTGGTGAGCTGCTGGCTTTGGGTGGCCAGTCACCGAGGCCGTTTTATAATTGTTTCTCTAGAGTTAGATTTTAAAAGCATCTTTTACAGACATTCTTTGTATGTCGCAGACTGACTGTTACAGCTGTGTGTCTGATCGTTTGAACACTGGATTTCAGGGGAGCTTTGAGAAATATGTTTGATCGAACTGCATGTAAAGCATGAGGCATGATACACCTGACATGTGTGTGTTGACTCTCTAACAGCTAGTAGGGGCTTGTATCAATGTGCAAAGCAGCAATGGTCCACCTGCAAGGAGCAAAGCTGCGTGTACAGAACCGGAGGTAGACAAAAATGCTGGAGAAACTCAGCGGGTGAGGCAGCATCTATGGAGCGAAGGAAATAGGCAACGTTTCGTGCCGAAACCCTACTACAGACACGGTTGTGAATCTATTGTTGCCAACGCCACCTAATGGACGAATGCATAAATACAAAATGTGTCGGAAGTACCTGCAGATGCTGGTTTACACCGAACATAAACACAAAATGCTCGAGCTGTCCCACACAAATAAAAAATGTCTTGATTCTGGCAGCAAATGTTTAACTGCTTAATCATGAGTTTTCTTTTGCTGAATGTCTGAACGTAATCCTGAACGGTGGGTGCTGTTGTGATAACTGGTGACAAGAATGAGTGAAGGCAAACCAGAATGTTTTCTGAAGTAACTTGTGATTTTCTTTGGGAATGTGAAAAAGCTTCGATTGTTGAGATCAGGTGACATTTCTTTCCTTTATACTTGTACATTTTCTCTTGAAACAGTCAAATAAAGCTGACCACAATTGTTACTTTAAATTCTTATAATTATTCAGCTGGGTTCAATTTGTAAGCAAAATTGAATACTCTTTTGCCCCAGAAATTGCGGTAGAAAGAGTCAATTTTTTCGCATTAGTAGGCGCTAAAACAGATGATTTAAAAAAACAAAAAAAAAACGTTTGAGGACTTTGTTAAATTAATTGAAGAAGTTCCCCGTTCTCAGTCCTATAGTTCAGTGGATTAAATTTAATGATTAATCATAATCCAGAAAAATTGTTGCGAACGATGTCACAGATTGAGTACGATTACCACACTCACTCAAGGGTACACTCGTAAATTGAGGAGGACGTTAGTCACGTTACGGGATTGCATGGATAGTGGAATCTGTTATGTTGGTAGAGGAAGCACCTCAGTGAGAAAAAGTAATTGCAAGCAGTCATTCATTGCTGCCCAGATACTGGAGATCGGGCGAACCCAGGCTTCATAACACGACTCAGCGAAGATTCAGGGTGCTAGCTTCAATCTTCTGTGAAAGTAAAGAAAGCGAAAGCCTGAAGAGGACAGACTATTATTGCGCAGGATCGTTAATGAGTTAATGAGTGCAGAGAAAAATAATCTCCCAATAGCATGGTTGTGGCATCAATCATCGCCTCTGGAATCCAGCTGTTTGCTCCCTGTTTGCACCAAGGCTGTGGTGATGTCAGGAGGAATCATCGTGGCAAAATACAACCTGAGCTTTGTGAAAGATTTATCGGTGAGTATACATGATAGCATTGTTGTTAATACCTTCATTCAATTTAGAGTCACAAGTTCATTTGTGTGCAGCACTAATACAGGCCCTTCTACTTCTTCTTGCATATGGCATGCACAGCCTAAAGTTGTACGACAACTTGTTCTATTTGATCTTACTTGATTGTGCACGCCAGGTTGATTGCATTCGTTGAAACAGGGCGGACCACGTGAAGGTTGCAATCTCCCACCCCAATACAGGCCCTGTGGCACATCATGTCCATGCTGCTCATTGGACCTACTCGCACTAATCCCATCAGTATCTGTCTCCAAACACATTCCATATGAAACGAATTCCGTCAGGTCTCCCAAAATCCTTTTATCCGTCACCTTAAACTTGTACCTTCAATTCTGATAGCAACTCGTCATTTTATATACCTCTATCAGTTCACCCCACAACCTCCTCTGCTCCAGGGAAAGAAAACCCAGTCTATGCAGCCTCTCCTTATAATAATAATAATAATAATAATACATTTTATTTATGGGCGCCTTTCAAGAGTCTCAAGGACACCTTACAAAGATTTAGCAAGTAGAGGAAAAACATGTAAGCGGAATGAAATAAATAGTAGAGACATGACTATTACACAAATTAAAGACAGAAATTCAGTTCAAAACACAATATGAGGCAGTTCAAGCACTGTAATGCTCGAATCCAGGCAACAACAGCCCGGTGCATCTCCTCCACATTTTCTCCATTGCAAACTCCAAATGAGGGACAACTGCCAAAGAGGGAATAAAGTCACAAACAGTGCTCACTCACTATTGTAAATATAATGGTAATAAAAGAGAAAAATCACAATGTTTTTGATCTTTATGAACCAGTTCTTCAATTGTGTGGCTTTAGACTTTAGTTTTCTAGACCTTGGAAATACATCACGGAAACAGGCTGTTTGGCCCACCGAATCCATTCAGACCAGCGAGGACCCCGTACACTAACACTATCCCACACACTAGGGACAATTTTAACGATTTACCAAAGCCAATTAAGCTACAAATCTGTACGTCTTTGGAGTGTGGGACGAAAACGGAGCGCCTGGAGAATGCCCACACGGTCACAGGAAGATCTTGCAAACTCTGTCTCGGCCCGAAACGTCACCCATTTCTTACCAGGTCGGTAACCTTGAGTATTCTAGCTTGCAATGACAAACATAAGCTTACAACTATTAAAAAGACCTTTCCTATTGAAAATCCTGTGGGGAAAATAACTTTGTTGTTGCGAGTGGGGAAAGTGTCTAGCCCCTAATCCCTTTTAGCCACCGACACAATTGCTTTTTGTAACACACTTTTTTACAACACGAGGTTTCGGAGGAAGGTAAATATCGAATCATAGCAGAACTACCTGCCTGTTGGGGCCCTATGGTTAGTAACGCCCTCTGGATGAGAACATAATAAAAATAGCATATTTACAGAGTGGTGCATGTCTTAACTATTGAATCTTCACTATTGTTTTTACTCTCTATTTACATTGAATTAAGTAGTTATGATAAGCTCCCCAAAACAGATTAAATTACAGCCCAATTATTGTGTACATCGGAAATATGCCTGAATACTTACACTTCCAATTCTACGAATATTTAAAACGCTACGGTTTACTTCCATGAGTGCAATGGAAGTTGCTCTTTACTCATTCCTCAATTCAAACAATCTGTCCTCTTGGTTGACATGGCCAAGTTGGGCTGAAGTGCCTGTTTCCATGCTGTATGATTCTAGGGGAGGTTTGGAGGGACATGGGACCAAGGTAGGTAAATAACCTATCTTTGTATTATAGATTCATAGAGTTGTACAGTATGGAAACAGGCTCTTCAGGCCAACTCTTCCATGCTGTACAAGATACCCCATTTAAGCTTGCTCCATTTATTCAGATTTGGCCTCTATCCCTGTCCGTGTACCTGTCCAAATGCCTTTTAAATGTTGATATTGTACCTGCCTCAACTGCTTCCTCTGGTAGCTCGATCCGTATACCCACCGTATACTGTGTGGAAAAAGTTGCCCTTCTGGTTTCTATTAAATCTTTTCCCCTCTCACCTTAAACCTATGCCCTCTAATTTCTGACTCCCCTACTCTGGGGAAAGGTGTGCGTGCATTCACCCTGTCTATCTCCAGTGATCGGTTGGTTACACTGCTGCTGGATAATGAAGATCACAGTTGTTTCACTGATATTTTTGTCTGAATGTTTTATCCCTTTTGTTGATGTGTTTCTGGAGTTCCTCCGCTGGCCTTGTGTTCATTTTTAGTGACTCTCGCGACCGATGGTTGGTGGATAGCCAAGTCAATGGATATTTTTAAGTGGAGATTGAAAGATTCTTGATTAGTACGGGTGTCAGGGGTTACGGGGAGAAGACAGGAGAATGGGGTTGAGAGGGAGAGATAGTTCATGTGATAGGAGCAGAATTAAGCCAATCAGCCCATCATGTGTACTCCGCCATCCAATCACGGCTGATCTATCTCTCCCTCCTAACTCAGTGTTCCTGCATTCTCCCTGTAACCCTTGACACCCATACTAATCAAGAATCTATTTTTTTCTGCCTTTTAAAATATCCATTGACTTGGCCTCCTGTGACAAACAGCCATGACATGGCAGAATAGACTTGATGAGCCAAATGGCCTAATTCTGTTTATGAACTTATGAAGAAATGTATTCTTCAGACCTCAGCATGTGTAAATGGAAATATTCAAATGTGTTAGTTTCTGCACGGTTGAAACACTAAAGAAAGCCAGTAGGGGGCACACAACACCAGTTTGAATATCTGGTATTCTGAGTGAGGTAAAAGCTAAATCTCCTCCACATTATCGTCAGTAGCAACAAAAAACGTGTTTTTATATTATGCCTTTAATGTACCAAAATATCCCAAATAGCTTCGCAAACTAAACTTGACACTGAGTTACATAAGATATTAGGTCAGGTGCACCATTGCTTTGTTGCAGAAACAGATACATAGGGATGGATGTCTTCAAAGAGAAAGAGAGAGAGATAGAAGCAGAATATTTTAATGGGGAATTCCAAATGACTGAAGGCATTTGTGACTATGGTTGAAAGATTAAAGTAGACAATCATCAACAGGAGGTCAGGCGCAGAGATGTAGAATGGCTTCAGAGTTCGAGGAAGTTGCAGAAAGAGAGGGAGAGAATTGAAGGGGGTTTAGTGGGCAGGGGTGGGGGTCGGGCGTGTGTTTTTTTTTAAAGTGAGAATTTAAAAATTGAGGGAGTTGGATTTAGCTCTTTCGGCTAAAGGAATCGAGGGATATGGGGGAAAAAGCAGGAAAAAATGGTACTGATTGTAGATAATCAGCCATGATCATATTTAATGGTGGTGCTGGCTCGAAGGGCTGAATGGCCTACTTCTGCACCTATTTTTCTATGTTCTATGTTTCTACGAAACACAGGTAGTTGTAGTAAGTGAGAAGAAGCTGACGAGTGCATCAATAGGAATCCCTGAGAACAGATGATGGAAGGAAAGAGTGCAAGAGGTCCAGCAACTTGGAGCATGTGCGGAATCTGCAGAGCTGACAAGGCCATCGAAAACATGTACTCATGACTCCAGCCCACTGAGACCTCAGAACAAAGTTGTCAAAGTGTGGAAATCCATGCCCATGGGAAGGACCACTTTGAAGACCTCCACAGTTGCCATGTTGTTCATGACATGAGCATTCTTCACTCCATTCTGCAATAGCCTATTCAGTCCAGTCTTGCCATCGCTTGTGACTGACGAGTGATTCTAACACACGGGTGGTGAAGAGTCCGCAATCTTTTATTTAGCCTACCAATTTGTCAATGTAGACAACATCACTGCTGTTAATAGCAAGACCCTCAGTAGCATTAATGTACATTGGAGTCCATGTCCATAGCTCCCTGAAAGTGGCAGCCTGGTGGCACAGCGGTAGAGTTGCTGCCTTACAGCACTTGCAGCGCCTGAGACCCGGGTTCAATCCCCACTATGGGCGCTGTCTGTACGGAGTTTGTACGTTCTCCCCGTGACTTGTGTGCGTTTTCTCCGAGATCTTCGATTTCCTCCCACACTCCAAAGACGTACAGGTTTGTAGGTTAATTGGCTTGGTATAAATGTAAAAACTGTCTCTAGTGTGTGTGTGTAGGATAGTGTGTTAATTGTGCGGGGACCTGGTGGGCCGAAGGGCCTGTTTCCGCGCTGTATCTCTAAACTAAACTAAGTAGACGGAGTGAGAAAGAGGTTGTACGATGTACTTGCCTTCATTGGTCGGGGCATTGAGTACATGGGCCAGGAAGCCATGTAGGACTTTGGAGAATTATGTGCAGTTCTGGTCACCCCATTACAGGAAGGATGTGAAGGTTTTGGAGAGAGCACAGAAGAGGTTACCAGATTGATGCCTGGTTTAGAAGACATTAGCTACGTGAAATTGAACAAACTTGGATTGTCTTCTGTAGAATGTCGGAGGATAAGGGGAGACTTGATAAAAAAGATATTAATTGATGTGAGGCATTATGATAGGTAAGGGGAGGTAGGCAGAACCTTTTGCCCCATGGTGGAGATGTTAAAGGAAAGAGGGCAGAGCTTTAAGGTGAGTGGGCCAAAGTTTAAAGGAGGTGTGTAGAGCAAGTTTTAACACAGAGAATGTTAGGTGCCTGGAACACACTGCCATGGGTGGTGGTGGAGGCAGATACTATAGTGGTGTTTAAGATATGCCTGTTCCTGTGCTGCACTGTTCTATGCTCTATGTTTAACTAATGTTTTCCTCAGCATTTTATTATATCTACAGTTATTGGGGTTGAGTGGTTTCCTGCCACACTTACACCTCACTCGAGACGGTCCTGATCTGATGCAATCAAATGTCAAGACCTGTAATTAACAAAAGCTTATCAGAGCGATTTGAGAAACCGTAGCAGATTGGGGAGCTGATGATTGGCTGTTTTCTGCTCTGTTTCTCAGGTACATCTGCCTGAGTCAGGGTGAAATGCCCACCGACAATTAGCATCTGCTGAGTGTGTTCAAATTCCCTTTGTCAATGTGGTTCAGTTTGTGTTAGACTGTGTCAGAATCTAGTGGACTGCAGTAGAAACATAGACAGTAGCTGCAGGAGTAGGCCATTCGGCCCTTCAAGCCAGCACTGTTGTTCAATATGATCATGGCTGATCATCCAGAATTAATATTCCTGCTTTTTCTCCATATCCCTTGATTCCGTTAGCCCGAACAGCTATATCTAAATCTCTCTTGAAAACATCCAGTGAATTGGCCTCCACTACCTTCTGTGGCAGAGAATTCCACAGATTCACAACTCCCTGGATGAAAAAGTTTTTCCTCATCTCATCTAAATGTCCTACACCTTATTCTTAAACTGTGACCCCTGGTTCTGGACTCCTCCAATATGGGGGACATTTTTCTTGCATCTAGCCTGTCCAATCCCTTTATATGTCTCTATAAGATTCCCTCTCATCCTTCTAAATTGCAGTGAATATAAGCCCAGTCGATCCATTCTTTCATCATATGTCTGTCCCGTCATCCCGGGAATTAACCTGGCTACGCTACACTCCCTCAATAGCAAGAATGTCCTTCCTCAAACTAGGAGACCAAAACTACACACAATACTCCAGGTGCAGTCTCACCAGGGCCCTGTACAACTGCTGTAGGACCTCCTTGCTCCTATACTCAAATCCTCTCGCTATGAAGGCCAACGTGCCATTGGCTTTCTTCACTGCCTGCTGTAACTGCATGCTTACTTTCAGTGACTGATGTACAAGCGCACCCAGATCATGTTGCACCTCCCCTTCTCATAATCTGTCACCATTCAGATAATAATCTTGCTTCTTGTTCTTGCCACCACAGCGGATAACCTCATCTTTATCCACATTATACTGCATCTGCCATGCATCTGCCCACTCACCCAACCTATCCAAATCACCCTGCAGCCTCATAGCATCCTCCTCGCAGCTCATACTGCCATCTTGCTTTGTGTCATCCGCTAACTTGGAGATGTTACATTTAATTCCTTCGTCTAAATCGTTAATATATTTTGTAAATAACTGGAGTCCCAGCACCGAGCCTTGCGGCCCCCCACTAGTCACTGCCTGCCATTCTGAAAAGGACCCGTTAATTCCTACTCTTTGCTTCCTGTAGAAACATAGAAAGTAGCTGCAGGAGTAGGCTATTTGGCCCATTGAGCCAGCACCGTTGTGCAATATGATCATGGCTGATCATCCAGAATCAATACCCTGTTCCAACTTTGCCAACCAGTTCTCTATCCATGTCAATACCCCACCCTGTAATACCATGTGTTCTAATATTCCAGGAATTAGTGGGTTAGCATTTGATGAGGGATTAACAGCACTGGGCCTCTACTCACTGGAGTTTAGAAGGTTGAGGGGGGGCCTCATTGAAACTTACAGAATAATGAAAGGCACAGATAGAGCGGATGTGGAAAGGATGTTTTCACTGGTGGGAGAGTCTAGGACCAGAGGTCTTGGCCTCCGAATTAAAGGGTGCTCTTTTAGGAAGGAGGTGGGGGGGGGGGGGGACTTCTTTAGTCAGAGGGTAGTTAATGTGTGGAACTCATTGCCACAGAGGGCTGTGGAGGACATTAGTAGATTTTTTGTAAAGCAGAGATAGACAAATTCTCGATTAGAACGGGTGACAAAGGTTATGGGGAGAAGACAGGAAAATGGGGTGGAGGGGGAGAGTTAGATCTGCTATGATTGAATGGCAGAGTAGACTCGATGGGCCGAATGGCCTAATTCTACTCCTATAACTTGCGAACTATAGACAATAGACAATAGGTGCAGGAGTAGGCCATTCGGCCCTTCGAGCCAGCCCTGCCATTCAATGTGATCATAGCTGATCATCCCCAATCAGTACCCCCGTTCCTGCCTTCTCCCCATATCCCCTGACTCCGCTATCTTTAAGAGTCCTATCTAGCTCTCTCTTGAGAGTATCCAGAGAACCAGCCTCCACCGCAGAGAATTCCACAGACTCACAATACTCTGTGTGAAAAAGTGTTCCCTCATCTCGGTTCTAAATGGCTTACCCCTTATTCTTAAACTGTGGCCCCTGGTTCTGGACTCCCCCAACATCGGGAACATGTTTCTTACCTCTAGCGTGTCCAAACCCTTAATAATAATATATGTTTCAATAAGATATCCTCTCATCCTTCTAAACTCCAGAGTATACAAGCCCAGCCGCTCCATTCGCTCAGCATATGGCAGTCCCAGCATCCCGGGAATTAACCTTGTAAACCTACGCTGCACTCCCTCAATTGGAAAAGTCACTCCAAAGACCAAGGGAGACACAAAATGCTGGAGTAACTCAATGCTGGATGAACTCTACCAGCTGCACCATTGGGAGACCCTGGGTTGAACTGGGTAAACTATGTGAGTGTGGCTGGGTTCAATTGCATGTCCCTGGACCCTGGGCTTCTCTGGCTGATACTGTTGTGTTGGGTTTGAAGTTCCCTTTGATGCAGGGCCCTTTTAAGTTGTGCAATGGTCGGCAACACCCCCAGTGAGTCATTTGACGTTGAGTTTCCGAGCACAGTTAATATTTCCGCGCTTGCAGCGGCTCTGGCAGCCAGTTTCCCAGCGCCCGCTAACACTGTCCGGCGTCCGAGACCCTTCTGCCCCGGGGTGAAATGATCTTCCAACGCCTTCTGTACGTGTTCCTGATGTCGCTGCCCGGGGTCGCGGTTCAACAGGTGAGTGTGTTCTCCACAGAGATTCTGAAGTGGAGGATCCAGCCAGGTACAGGCAAGGCATTAAGAAGGTGGAATCAGATCATTAGAGAAGTGGAGATTGGGGTGGAGTGGAGAGTAACGGGGAATTGAAGAGAGCATTTTAATTAACAGCCGAGAGAGAAAACAAATTAAAGAATTAATCTTGCCTCTGAACTCTGGGCGACTGAGAACGGATTCCGTTTCTGATTCGGTTTAGGAGAGTCCCTTGAAAATGTTTTTAAAAAACCCCATATAATTGGATTGTTCCTCAAATGTAGGGAATCGGTAAGAGGTAGAGATAAGACCGAAGGCGAACGTCAGGGGATTGAAGGAAGGGCTGTGGTCAGATCTGATTTTACGTACAGGATATTGCAACAAGGAATGTTTTAAGTACAATAGGGGCCAAACTGTAGTGTTAGCCGGGATCTGCCCACGCTGTGTCATATTCACAGTACATCCCATCTTGACCAAAGTGCTGGAGTCCGGCTGTCTGACCCGCTGAGTTCCTCCAGCACTTTGTGTTTTTACTCCAGATTCCGGCATCTGCAGTTTCTCGTGTTGCCAATACTGTATATACAAAGTGTTCCGCGTTCAGGATCTGGTGCAATTCACTGGCTGCGTTGTACAACATCCTGCGTACTGTGTAGGAAGGAACTGCAGATGCTGGTTTAAATCGAAGGTGAACACAAGATGCTGGAGTAACTCAGCGGGACAGGCAGCATCTCTGGAGAGAAGGAATGGGCGTCGTTACGGGTCGAGACCCTTCTTCAGACTGGCGTCAGGGGAGGAGGTGGGACAGGGCTAGAATGTAGTCGCAGACAGTAATACTAGTGGGAGAACTGGGAAGGGGATGGAGAGAGAAAGCAAGGGGTATCTGAAGTTAGAGAAGTCAATGTTCATACCGCTGGGATGTAAGCTACCCAAGCGAAATATGAGGTGCTGTTCCTCCAATTTGCGCTGGGCCTCACTCTGACAATGGAGGAGGCCCAGGACAGAAAGGTCAGATTGGGAATGGGAGGGGGAGTTGAAGTGCTGAGCCACCGGGAGATCAGGTAGGTTGAACTGAGTGGAGGTGTTCAATGAAACGATCGCCGAGCCTGCGCTTGGTCTCGCCGATGTAGAGAAGTTGACACCTGGAACAGCGGATCCTCTCACACTCCATATACACGTGGAACCCGGCACTATCCTGTATACTGTGTGTTTGTTGTACCCGTTCCTTTACACTGGTTGAATGTTATCCTAGGTACACAAAGATGCTGGAGAAACTCAGCGGGTGCAGCAGCATCTATGGAGCGAAGGAAATAGGCAATTCTATGGAGCGAAGGAATCTATGGAGAATTGAATCTATAGGCAAATCTATGGAGCGAAGGAAATAGGCAACGTTTCGGGCCGAAACCCTTCCGGGTTTCGGCCCAAAACGTTGCCTATTTCCCTCAGGTTTCGTCCCAAAACGTTGCCTATTTCCGTCAGGTTTCAGCCCGAAACGTTGCCTATTTCCTTCGCTCCATAGATGCTGCTGCACCCGCTGAGTTTCTCCAGCATCTTTGTGTACCTTCGATTTTCCAGCATCTGCAGTTCCTTCTTGAACGTTATCCTGTTTGAACTGTCCACTGTTTGAACTGTACCTTGTTGTATCTGTGCTGCGCCTGTCCTGTACCCTCTCCAGTATACTACCTGTCTATCCTGCGACCAATTCCATATACTATTACTTGTGTACCCTGTCCTCTATGGCTGCCAAAAGTGGCAGTTCTTGATTTGTAGACCATTTGCTCTGTACCTTGTGTATAAGGGGGAAATCTTTTGGGACCGAGATGAGAAAAACATTTTTCACACAGAGAGTGGTGAATCTCTGGAATTCTCTGCCACAGAAGGTAGTTGAGGCCACAGTTCATTGGCTATATTTAAGAGGGAGTTAGATGTGGCCCTTGTGGCTAAAGGGATCAGGGGGTATGGAGAGAAGGCAGGTACAGGATACTGAGTTGGATGATCAGCCATGATCATATTGAATGGCGGTGCAGGCTCGAAGGGCCGAATGGCCTACTCCTGCACCTATTTTTTTTTTCTATGTTTCTATGCTGTCTGCACCATTGCTGTTCCAGCACATGCTGTCCATGCTGTTCCTTGTCCCATACACCCCACCTGCACTGCCCCCTATCCTGCGTAGGCTGTTTGCTGGTTTTATTTGACATTTATTGTGAGTGTGAGTTTCACCAGCAAGGCTAACACTCACTTCTAATCACTAATTCTTCTTTGGATGGTGGTGTTGAACTACGGTCCTGATCTGTGTGGGAAGGAGCTGCACATGCTGGTTGAAACCGAAGATAGACACAAAATGCTGGAGTAACTGTAAGTCAGCGGGACAGGCTGCATTCCTCAGTCTGAAGAAGGGTCTCGACCCGAAATGTCACCCATTCATTCTATCCCGAGATGCTGCCTGTTCCCGCTGAGTTGCTCCAGCATTTTGTGTCTATCCACCATCCTGATCTACTACAGTCCTACAGTAGCGTATCCTGACCAACAATGCTAGCTACAGTCTGCTGGAGTTATATTACATTTGTGGACCTGTGTATATATTAAAGTTAATTAGCAGAGATATCTGGTGCTTAGTTGGGCCAGGTATCACTCGTGCTGGCTGCTGCTGTTCTGTAAGAAGCCTCCAGATGTAGAAATGGTCTCTGTCCGGGATCACAGCCGATCATCTCCATGCCTTCCGGTCCTGGGGGGGAGTGGATGAGGACAGAATATTGAAGGATATTTTCAGACGCCCCGCACTACACTGGAATTTTTCTTATGCAAATATTCTCTTTGTGGTTATATTTGATACAGTGTGAGATGGCAGAAACGAGCTGGCCTTATTAATGACACCCACACCTTGTAAGAAAAGGGCTTCTATTTATAGCGGCTACGGCTTACTGTGGCGATTTATCTGCACCAGACTGTGTCTGTAAGATGGTTCAACCGGGTTGCAACAAAAGGGGTGAAACATCCTCGATTCCTCGTCTACATCCTTGGCCAATGAGAACTAATTGGAAATTTGGATCAGGACAAAATTGGACAGTGGTTCCCAGTTGAATATCCTAATCACCGCCTCTGTACTGTGGTGCTGGGAGCAGCTTCACTGCCTTGTCCTCCAGCAAGCATCACCCTCTTCAGGGGAGGAGGAGCGGGAAACCTTGTGCTGGACATTGAGGGACAGAGTCTAGTGGGGCCAACCCCTCAAACAAGGGAAGGGATATCACCCCAGTCGGGGCCACATGAGTGATAAGGGTGTTTTGTGTACAGGCAGGTGCTAACACTACTGATTATGACACGATTGAATCTATAGAAGCTAATAATGTATGAAGAGTTTTTGCACTGTTATTGCTTTGGATATATTTATTAATTCTGAATAAAGTTTATACCTGACATTTTTTTTTAAAGCCTAAACCCTCAGGGTAAGAAAAGAGCTGAACTCTCATGGAATTAGCTCATTCACAAGGTGGAGTCAGCAGTTCACTTCAATTATCTGCTGTTGATAGATGCATCATCTTTGATGTTACAATTTGTAGTTCCCATGAAAGGCCATTGATTCAAAATATTTTGTTACAAATACTGCTTGACCTGTTTTTCTTATACATTTCTAGCATCTGTTTAGTTTGAGAAAATATAATGGTTTAAGACGGAATTACCTGGGGGAGGATTGTGAAGGAATGGTTTCTGATTTATTACATAGCGATGACATTTGAAGTCTGAGAGTTATAGAGTCATACAGCGTGGAAACGGGCACTTCAGGCCAACTTGCCCACACCGGCCAACAGGTCCCATCTACACTAGTCCCACCTGCCTGGGTTTGGCCCATGCCCTTCTAAACCTGCCCTGTCAATGGACCTGTCCAAATGTTTCTTAAACATTGCGGAAGTACTTGCCACAACTGCCTCCTCGGGCAACTCGTTCCATGCACCCACCACCCTGGGTGTGAAAAAGTTGCCCTCAGGTTCATATTAGATTTACCCCCCCATCATTGCATATCATTCCTGTCTGGTTGAATGCCATATTTACAGAGTGTTTGGCCACATGTTAGTCAGTTTTGATTTGGAACTAAATGGGAACTAGACATGCATCAGTGAAATATCAGCAGCACCCAGGATTGTGGGGATGGAATCTCCAAGCGACCAGAACTGGGGAATGTCCTGCTTAGATTCTTGCTGTTGAGTTAGACAGGCATTTATATGCTTGTGGAAACCACATCGTGGGACAGCACTGCACACAAGAAAGAAATTGGCGATGCATTTTAATCTCTCTCATGTTCTGACCTGCCTTGGGAATCACTGTGGCGCCCTCTTGGTGCCTCTTCTCTCTGTGCTACATTTCCTGTTTACTAGTGCTGGGAATTGTTCCAAACGCAATGTTTAGTTGTGATCTGCCAGTTCGTTAATGATCCAACCCTTGCTTTTAGACTCTTGCTTATTTGCATCAGGTCTCTGCTCAGAGTTCCATAACCAGATGAAGGAAACAACAAAGAGCAGTTCTTGGATTTATTGTTGTGTTTTCCTTTCTTCTGCTGCACAAAACATTTTCAAAACTGATTAGTAATTACTTGCCATTGACCGGAACACCAGTTAGAGTCAAATATTTGTGGGCAAGGAGGAGAATTCCTCTCATTTTTGTCATTCTCCCTGTCTCTGTGTGTGTCTCCCTTTATCTCTCTCTTCGAGAGAGCAATAGGAGAAAGAGAGAAAAGAGGAAACCCTCTCGAGGAGAAGGCGCCTCTCTCCCTCTCATCCCTCTCCCCGAGACAACAGAGAAGGCTCCCTCTCTCCCCTCTCCCTCTCCCCCCTCCTCCCTCCTCTCCCTCTCCCTCCCCTCTCCCTCTCCCCTCCCTCTCCCTCTCCCTCTCCCTCTCCCTCTCCCTCTCCCTCTCCCTCATTGGTAGTGTTGTAGACTGTGAGGAAGGCTGTCAATGAATCCAGCCAGATATAGATCAGTTACAGATAACAGTGGAAACATGGCAGATGGATTTAAACCAAGCATGTGAGAGGTTGGAACTTTTTTTAATTAAAAAAAGAAATCAAAAATATTTATTCAAATATTAAAATAGTATTTACAATACAATAAAACAAAACACCACCATAACACAAGACGAACAAATATTCTAAGCAACTGCTAAACAACTATATTGCAATCCTTGTCCAGGATACATTCAACCCCCCTTGGTGCCCAGCTGTCGCGGAACTCCCTCAGGTTGCGAAGTTGGCACTTTGGGAGGCCAAGTGTAAGAGGACAATATACAGTTAATGGCAAGACTCTTAAAAAATATTGATGTATTCAGAGGTAGGCACGAAAGCTGGAATAACTCAACGGGTCAGGCAGCATCTCTGAAGAAAATGAATAGGTGACGTTTTGGGTTGTGATTCTTTTTCAGAGATGTACAGAGGGATCTTGGGGTCCAAGTCCATTGCTTCCTGAAAATGGCAAGTAGATTGAGTGGTAAAGTGCTTTCTACAGTCGGGGCATTGAGCATGTAGGGTCAGGAAGTCATGTTGTAGCTTTATAAAACTTTGGTTAAACCACGATTTAAATATTTTGTGCATTTCTGGTCGTCCCATTACAGGAGGATGTGGAGACCTCGAAGTGGGTACAGAAAGGTTTACCAGAATACTATCTGGACAAGAGGATATTAGCTATATGGAGAGGTTGGACAAACTTGGATTATTTTCTCTGGAACAGAGGAGGCTGAAGGGAGACCTGTTAAAAGTATAGAAAATGATAGGCAGCATCGAGAGTGTAGACAGCCAGAACCTTTTCCTTAGGGTGGAAATGTCAAAGACTGGCATAGCTTTAAGGTGAGAGAGACAAAGTTTAAAGGAGATGTGCAGGGCAAGTTATTTTTACACAGAAGGTGGAGGATACCTGGAACATCCTACCAGATGTGGTGGTGGAGGCAGGTACAGAATTTATCTGAAAAAGTAAATAAATAAACACAACACTTTTTTGAATTCCTGGTTCAGGTGACATGGCTTTGCATTACGGAAAATCATGATATGTTCTCCAGAGACGCTGTCTGACCTGCTGAGATACTCCAGCACTTTTCTGTCTTGTTTGTCAGAGATTTTATACATTTTCATCCAAATGCTTTTGCTCCTCAAAAGTCCCTTTCCACTGGTGCAGCAGTAAGGTTGCTGCCTGACAACACCAGGGAATGGCTTTGATCCTGACTACAAGTGCTGCCTGTATGGAGTTTGCACGTTCTCCCTGTGGCCGCGTGGGTTTTCTCCGGGTGCGCCGGTTTCCTCCCACATTCCAAAGACGTGCCGGTTTGTAGGTTAATTGGCTTCTGTAAATTGTCATTTACATAGACACAGAAAATAGGTGCAGGAGGAGGCCATTCGGCCCTTCGAGCCAGCATCGCCATTCATTGTGATCATGGCTGATCGTCCCCAATCAATAACCCGTGCCTGCCTTCTCCCCATATCCCTTGACTCCACTAGCCCCTAGAGCTCTATCTAACTCTCTCTTAAATCCATCCAGTGACTTGGCCTCCACTGCCTTCTGTGGCAGGGAATTCCATAAATTCACAACTCTCTGGGTGAAAAAGTTTTTTCTCATCTCAGTCTGGCCTCCACTTTATTCTAAGACTGTGTGACCCCTGGTTCTGGACTCGCCCAACATTGGGAATTTTTTTCCTGCATCTAGCTTGTCCAGTCCTTTTATAATTTTATATGTTTCTATTAGGTTTACCCCTCATCCTTCTAAACTCCAGTGAATACAAGCCAAGTCTTTTCAATCTTTCCTCATATGACAGTCTCCGATTTGTCACCTCCTAAACGTCACTTATTCATATGACGTGTATCATGTGAGAGTGTAACTTCTGTAACATTGTCCCTAGCGTATCGGATACAACTATCATGTGGGTAATTGCTGGTTGGCGCATGTTGGTAGACCGACAGTTTCAATGCTGTATCTCTAAAACCTAAAATTAAGGAAGTATGTGAGGATCTAAAGTAGATGATCAGCTTCCTAATATTGACCGACTCCAACTGGTCCAGAACGCAGCCGCCCGACTCATCACCCACATCACATCACTCCAGTCCTCAAACAACTTCACCGGCTTCCCATCTCCCACCGGATCACCTACAAAATCCTGGTCCTCACCTACAAAGCCCTCCACCATCTGCCCCCCCCCCCCATATCTCACTGACCTCCTCTCCCCCTACCAACCCTCACGGTCCCTCAGATCCACATCAGCCGGTCTCCTCTCCATCCACAAGTCCAACCTCCGCAGTTTTGGGGACAGAGCCTTCTCCAGGGCAGCTCCCAGGCTCTGGAACTCCCTCCCCCAACTGATCCGCAATTCCGTGTCCCTCACCATCTTCCAGTCCCACCTCAAGACCCATCTCTTCACCTCTGCCTATCCTTAGCCCCACGTCCCCCTCCCTTTTCATCTGTGCATTAATTGCCTCATATTGTGTTTTGAATTGTATTCTGTCCTTACTTTGTGTACTAGTCATGTCTCTACTATTTATTTCATTCCCCTTACATGTTTTTCCTCTACCTGCTAAATTTTTGTAAGGTGTCCTTGAGACTCTTGAAAGGCGCCCATAAATAAAATGTATTATTATTATTATTATTATTATTGAATTCCATTTGCTATAGTTTTTCCTTCCCTCGCCACTGGTCTGTAGCTTCTGCCACCATATGTTATGTCTCATAATTCATCTTTGGTGTGAAACATTCCTTCATCCAAAGCACTACAGAAGCCTTCTCTCCTTTGCAGTTGACAGTGACATGTTTTCATCCCGGTTACAAAGTATCCAAATAGGCCAATTTAGGACTCATTGACTCAACCGGATTGTTAAGATAATTGTTTACTTGGAAATGAATATCTGTGGACAAGCAAAATTGAACTCTGCAACCTCTGTTGATGAGGTCAAAGGATTTTTGTCAAATTGGCCTTGTACAAGGATTAGTAATACTTCCTACATTTCTGTTGAGATGAAAGTTATGTTAATCGTGGCTCCTGGGATGATTAACCTCCATACTGCAATCCAGAGGTACCTCTTTGGCCGCTGGGAGGAGGTAGTTGAGGTGGAGCCTTGCGATGGGTTTCCCTGTGGCACTCAGTAGGAAGACTTCCCTGAGTATGGAGGCTAATCGCACTCTGATCTGACTCCTTTCTTGAAGGTGGTCATGATTATGGCACCTCTGAGGTCCCTGACCCGTTCTCTTCCTAGATGTGGGGATTAGTTTGTGGGTAGAAGTTGCAACAAGTGTTAAAGTTGCATCAGACCTTGTTGTTTGTCATTTGGCATCACATTGGCCGTTTTGACCTCCAGAGTGACGGGAACAGTTGTATTATTTATTCAATGGTGTGAGGATTAACGTTAGATTGGTGGAGTCAATAACTGAGGCCAGACTGTTTGAACTGAGGACTATAAAAGCGGTATTTGGACAAATAGGAGTAAGCTGTAAAGTTTTAAGCATTCAGTGAATTGGAAATGTAAGTATTCAGGCATATTTTCGAGATGCAAAAATAAATGGGCAGTAATTATTTTTTAAAATGACCTATCCTTGTATTATTGAGTCATATTGAGTCATAGAGAACAGAAATAAACCCTTTGGCTCAAATCGTTCCTGCCAACCAAGATGCTCCTTCTAAAGCTAGGCCCATTTGTCCATGTTTGGCCCAGGCCCCTCTAAATCTTTCTTCTTCATGTACAGTACCTATCCAAATATCTTTTAAATACTGTTACTGTACCTGACACAGCTACTTCCCGAAACGTCACCCATTCCTTCTCTCTGCCTGTCCCGCTGAGTTACTCCAGCATTTTGTGTCTATCTTCGGTTTAAACCAGCATCTGCAGTTCCTTCTTATACATAATTACTCCAGTAGCTCTTTCCGTAGAGCAACCACCGTCTGTGTGAAAACGGTGCCTCTCGAGTCATTCACTCTTTCTCTTCACTTTAACCAATGCCCTCCAGTTAATCATTCCCCTACTTTTGGGGAAAAGATTCTGTGCATTCACTCGATCAGTTGCTGTCATGATTTTCTACACCGCTAGAAGACATCCCCTCAGCACCTCAGCCCCTCGTCCTATTTAGCAAAGATGTGAAGGGCACAGAGGCTGCAGAGTTGAGGTGGGTATCTCTGGGCAACTTTGGAACATGGAGCTGAGCAGGCGAGCAGCGGATGGGATGGGGAGGCAGAACATTGACAGTGTTTGTGAGCAGGGCTGTGGAGTCGATACCCAAAACACCCGACTCTGACTCCACCTCCACAGCCCTGTTTGTGAGGATGTTGCCAGAGCTGGGGCAGTTTTATTTCAGGGGAACATTGATTCATGCAATGTAACTTCTCTTTATGGGACAGAGGAGGCTACGGAGGAATATCAGCAAGTCAGCCCCCAAGTAAAAGGGGAGTTGGAAGGTGCCATTTTCCTGGGTGTTTGATTGTCGTGTTCATACTTACCAGCTACAGAACAATTATATTCTTTCTTCCCCCAGCTTAACAGGCATTTAAATGTAAAGGCTCGGAAACACACAGGAAAGAAGGGTGAATATATATGGTGGGTGTATTTATATGGGATTGTATTTCTGCTATGCCCTGTGTGTACATATTTAGTCACCCTGTATGATTTGTACCTGTGTTTGTGTTTGTGCAGGATTATTCTCCCCCAATGAAAAGTGCATCTGACTGCCTGAATAAAACAACAGAATACTTCAATAAAGATTTAAATTTGTGCTGCAGCAATTGCCAACCAGGTAGGGCTGCACAATACTCCCTTGACTTTTTATTAATGGCGGTAGATTTAACCTCGGTCCGATGTTTGAAATAATGGTGGGATTAATGGAAACTATTTTCAATAAAGAAGACACGAAGGAACGACAGATGTTGGAATCTTTTTCTAGTTTTCTCCCTGTCTCACCCACCCCAATGCCCCAGCACAATCTGTCAGATGAAGGATCCAGAGATGAAACGTGATCTATCGTTGCCTCCACAGATGCTACTTCACCAGATGTATTGCTATGATGGGTCCCGCTGCACAGAACCATTGTGTTTGCACATCTAGTAGCAAGTTGTGGAAGAATGAAGTCGGGGTATGAGGAGGAGAAATAGACTGTGGCCTGGAATTATATAGAGAGTTAATGGGAGGGAGGAGTGTGTTGGGGGGAGGGGGGAGGGGCAGGAGCACAAGAGGCTCCATTGTAGAGAGGAGTTTAGGAAAAAGAGGAAGCAGTCTTGGAGGAGTCCACCCATGCACTCAAACCATGATTGATCTACAACCTAAACTTTATGTACTTATATTTTTTTTTAAAAGCACACACTGCTGGAGTAACCCAGGAGATGCTGCCTGACCCACTGAATTACTCCAGCGCTTTATGTCTTATTTTGTAAACTAGCATCTGCAGTTCCTTGTGTCTATCATATGTACTTATATTGATGCCACAAACCAAATCACATTTATCAACCTTAGTCTGAAAGGCACGAATCGATCTCAATATTCACAGGCTTTTCCTGAAGCAGGTTGTAAATTCAGATTCCACATTGTGAAATTGTGTCTCTCCTATTTTGATATTGTTACCTTTATTTGGCGTCCGCCATTTCTTATGACTCCATAGAAATACATCTGTTATTAACATCAAAAATATAGTTGTTGTTTTGCTGGTTTTATTATTCAGTTACTCTTTTTATCTTGGTAGTTCAATGTTGTCATGTTAAACGAGCATATTTGATTTGAACCACAGTATCTTGTGAAAGAATACAAGCCTGGAAACTACAGACTTTTGCATTGGGAAGTGGTCGAGAGATAGGAAGTCTGATAGTGCAGCATTGCATACGCACACACATCAGACCGATGTGAGGCTTTGCTTGTTCTAACGTACTCAGATACCCTGAAATAAATTGTCACCTCTCATTATCGAGAAAATCAAACCATTTTACCGTCTTTGAAGTCAGTACATGCTGTGGGAATGTTGGTGACCTCCAGGAAGTGAAGGGTTAAAGCTTGATTGCTTTTCGTAATATCTGTAATCTTGTGTATGCAAGCATTTGTAGACAATACTCGGAATTAATTTTCCCTTGAGATTAAGCAAAAGAAATAACAGGCATTGGATTAGTCTGTTCATTCCGCCCAAGTTGTTAAGAAAACAATTGTTATGATGTTTGCACCTTGGAGAAGACATCTTCTGGGCAATCCTTAACTCTCCAATGAAGGCACAAAAATCCCACTCAGAGAAAAATGCCCTCAATCGGATCTTGGAGACCAGGTTACCCAGCTAATTTTTAAACTGTTGGCAGTGATCAAACGCCCAATGTGCTTGCTCACCTTCTCTGCTCCAGCCACGATCTCAACCAGGGTCATAGAGGCAAATCCAAACAGCCAGCACAACCAGGCAGGTACCAGAGCTTCCTTCCACTTTATCCATGGTGTCCCTTTCACCTGAAGCCAGGGGGGGAGGAGGTGGGGGCTTGGAAATGGGGACTGGGGGCAGCAGGGCACAAGATGGAGTTTTGAGAGGGTCTTGGGGCACATAGCGTAGAGAAGAACCAAGAAGAAGGGTTTCGGCCCGAAACGTTTGTTAGACAATGAATAAGAATAAGATGGAAATGAGCAGCGTTTATTGAGTAGACGGGATGTGTGGGAAGGAACTGCAGATGCTGGTTTACACCGAAGATAGACACAAAATGTTGGAGTATAATCAAAAATGCTGGAGAAGCTCAGCGGGTGCAGCAGCATCTATGGAGCGAGGGAAATAGGCAAGGTCTCGTCCCGAAACGTTGCCTATTTCCCTCGCTCCGTAGACGCTGCCGCACCCGCTGAACTTCTCCAGCATTTTTGTCTCCCTTCAGAAGAACCAAGAGCCTGGTCAAACGCACAGAGATCGAGTCTCATGGCTGGCCTGGCTCCTGTAATGAGTTCATGCCTTAGCTCAACCAGGCCAAGGGTTCACTGCATTTAATCTGCACACGTCATCATTTTAAGAGGAATGGGTTTGTGCGTAGACTGTTGACGTTTGGTCTGTGGGACAATGTACTCTGTATAAATGAATCAAAAATGCAGAAGTTCCCATGTGTGGAGTAATGCCAAGATGATTCACTGGTGCAGGTGAACTGTGGACTCGTGACCTCTCTGGCTCTGACAATGTGTTGCCCGGGTATTGAACATGTAGAAGGGTGACTCAGATTGGAGATGGCGTGTAGTCCACTTCCAGGGATGACTGATAAGTGTGTTGGAAAAGTATTCCCACTCGGTTTGTAATCGGGAGGATTATCCTGACATGCAGGATATTTCCGCGGCCTTGTATTAACAGGGCACAGTGCCACGTCGAGCCTTAGGCACCAGTATAATCTTCAGAAGTTATGATTGTGAGTCAGAGAGCGTGAGTCAGGGAGGAAGCTCAGCAGCAACACATGTATGTATGTATGCCTTGAGAAACACGAGCTTGCAAATGAAACTCTTGGTGGAGCTTTAGCAGAAATCGCTTGCAGGACTTCCTGTAAGAGCGCTGCTGCCTGCAATGAGGCAGAGGCTTGTGACCGCAGGGGACGGCAATCCAATAGAACAGGAGCCTGCATAAACATAGTCATGGTGGGCTCTGCCCCCTCTCTCTCTCCATCACCCTCCCGTCTCCCTCTTTCTCTTGCCCTTTCTCTCTTTCTCCCTCTTCCCCCCCCCTCTCTCTCTCTCTTTCACGTGACAATAAAACACCTCTAACCTTTGAAACTTTTGAACCTTTGAATTCCACAGATTCGCCACCTACTGTCCAAATAAATTCCTCTTCTGTGAGACCCCTGCGGCCGAATTTCTAAGACTGAGCAGTGGGAGGTCAGACTACGAAGCTGCCCTCCTATCTACACCTCCTCCCCCAGCGCTCACTCCCACTCCAGTCACTGCTTTCCCTGACCCTCAGCCTCCCCCGTCACGCCTCCCCCCTCTCTCTGGCTCCGAGAGATCTGTGTTCTGAGTTCATCGCCAGCTCAGAGAATAGGAAATGTTTGCAAAACATTCAGGAAATGACAATTGAGGAACCGGGGCGAGAGTGCGCATCTGAGAGAGAGCGATACCGTAAATGAGAAACTCCTTGTCTTCAGGAAATCGAATCTTCCAAGTCTGGTTTAGCACAAATCATTAACACTTTCAGGAATGCAAAGGGCTTGGGCAAAACTTGGCACCATCTCCTGGTCTAACCTGGGCCCTCGCTTTTGTTGAGAGTCTAAGATGTAAGATCACATAGACATGGAACAATGCGGTGCAGGAACATTCGGCCCACAATGTCCGTGACAAACATGAGGCTTAGATAGACTGAAGATCGACACTAAGTGCTGGAGTAACTCAACGGGTCAGGCAGCATCTCTGGAGAAAAGGGGTGACGTTTCAGGTCGGGACCCTTCTTCACTAAACTCCTCTGCTTGTACATGATCCGTATCCCTCCGTTCCCTGAACATCCATGTACCTATCCATGTACCTATCCATGTACCTATCCATGTACCTATCCATGTACCTATCCATGTACCTATCCATGTACCTATCCATGTACCTATCCGAATGCCTCTTAAACACCACTATCGCATCTGCCTCCACCATCACCCTCCACCCCCTCGACGGCATCCTTACTTCAGGTTCCTCCCGTGGACCGGGTTGAAAGTCAGTTTACCCCGGGCTGATGCACACGCTGGGATTTGCTGCCTCTGGCTCAGAGTTTCTGATCTTGGACGGCAGCGTGCCGCTGGTTTACGCGATCTTGTCTGTGTTTCAGGTACCCGCGTGGCCCAGTATTGCACGAAGGAGATGGACACACAATGCAAGCCCTGCGGGGATAAGCAGTTCACGGCATATTGGCACAGGATGAAGAAATGCAAGGGATGTGCAGCTCAGTGCTCGGATGGTACGTGGAGGGGGGGGGGGGGGAGGGGTGGGGGGGGGGGGGGGGGGGGGGTGAGGCTGTTAAAGTATATAAGCATGCAGGTACAGCAGGCAGTGAAGAAAGCCTTTATAACAAGAGGAATCGAACATAGGAGCTAAGAGGTCCTTCTGCAGTTGTACAGAGCCCTGGTGAGACCACACCTGGAGTATTGTCTACAGTTTTGTACCCCTAATTTGAGGAAGGACATTCTTGCTATTGAGGGAGTGCAGAGTAGGTTTACAAGGTTAATTCCCGGGATGGCGGGACTGTCATATGCTGAGAGAATGGAGCAGCTGGGCTTGTACACTCTGGAGTTTAGAAGGATGAGAGGGGATCTCATTGAAGCATATAAGATTGTTAAGGGTTTGGACACGCTAGAGGCAGGAAACATGTTCCCGATGTTGGGGGAGTCCAGAACCAGGGGCCACACAGTTTAAGAATAAGGAGTAAGCCATTTAGAACGGAGACGAGGAAACACTTTTTCTCACAGAGAGTGGTGAGTCTGTGGAATTTATCTGCCTCAGAGGGCGGTGGAGGCCGGTTCTCTGGATGCGTTCAAGAGAGAGCTAGATAGGGCTCTTAAAAATAGCGGAGTCATGGGATATGGGGAGATGGCAGGAACGGGGTACTGATTGGGGATGATCAGCCATGGTCACATTGGTCCATGTATCATCACCTGACCCTCTGGTTAGGGTCTCGGGAGAAGTCCACACAGTCTCCTCTGACTCACTCCCTGAGCTAAAGGCAGAGGGTCAGGTGATGATGCATGAACCAACCCTGGATAACGCTGAGGAGCCCCAGAGGCGAGCAACAACAACATATAGTACACTCACGAGGGCCTTGCGAACCTTAATCCCATCACAAGACCAAGACCACTCACCCGTTCCCCAACTAGAGGGATCATTGGCGGACTTCTCCCGAGACCCTAACCAGAGATAATAGACAATAGGTGCAGGAGTAGGCCATTCGGCCCTTTGAGCCAGCACCGCCATTCAATGTGATCATGGCTGATCATCCCCAATCAGTACCCCGTTCCTGCCTTCTCCCCATATCCCTTAACTCTGCTATTTTTAAGAGCCCTATCTAGCTCTCTCTTGAAAGCATCCAGAGAACCTGCCTCCACCGCCCTCTGAGCCAGAGTGATGGGTGGATACAGATGAGTGGGGTGTGATTGGCATCCACATCCCTCCTCTAAGTCACACTAATCCATCCCATTCTTGTCCAGTATCAGTTGGTTTCTCTGATGCGACTGCTCTGATTTCAAAGTGCCCTTGGATTCAGTTTTCTACATACAAAATGGCATGATCCCACAGCATAGAAACTGGCCATTTAGCCATCTGACTTGTGCTGAACTAGTCTGTTCCTCCCTCTCCTAGAAAAAAACCCTTTAGCATTTCCTTTACTCACGTTCTTCCAAATGCACTCAGCTAGGTTTTGCCAAATGCAACATTGTCATTTTCATCCGTTACGTATGTTAGCAAATGGCACATTCTGACCATTCTTTGGGTAAAGACTGAATTCCCAATTGGTTTGGTTAGTGACTTCCATAAGGGCCCTTAGTCTCAGCCTCTCTACAAATGGAAGCATGTGTTGCTCACCATTCTAATAAATCGTTCCGGACTTTGAAAAAACATTTGGTCACGGCCTTTGCTTTTTCTTTGGTATAGAATAGAGTTCCAGTATCTTTTTGTTTTATAAGGAGCTGCAGATGCTGGAAAAATCGAAGGTAGACAAAAATGCTGGAGAAACTCAGCGGGTGAGGCAGCATCTATGGAGCGAAGGAAATAGGTGACGTTTCGGGTCCCTATTTCCTTCGCTCCATAGATGCTGCCTGACCCGCTGAGTTTCTCCAGCATTTTTGTCTACCCAGTATCTTTTTGATCAGCTCCTGGCCTCACCCAATAATCATTCTTGTTCCGCTCTCCTCTATAATCCTGGGCCCTCGATTCGGGAATCACCCCGTCAATCTTGCCTGGGGCCTAAGTTCCAACATTTCCTCCCCGACTCTGTCTACCCCTCCACCCCTCTTTCCTCCATTAGGGTTCGCCTTCAAACATACCTCCTTAACCAAACCTTTAGTTATCTGCTGCAATAATGCGCTCGGACTGGTCTTTTGTTTGATACTACCTTGGGATGTTTTGCTGTGCTAGAGATTGGCATGGCACAATAGATGGGTGTTGAATGTTGCTGAGGACTTGGTTCTTCTTCTTATTCTTGCGTATGGCGTGCACAGTCTAAAGTTGCAAGTCGACGTGTTCTATTTGATCTATTTGTTTGTGCACGTCGGGTTGATTGCATTAGTCGAAACAGGGTGGACCACGTGAAGGTTGCAATCTCCTACCCCGACTTGGTGCTGTATGAATGGAAGTTGTTTGCTTGAGTATATCTTAGCACCTGTGAAGGTACATTAGTTATTCGACTTGTGGCAGCTAGTGGAGGGTTTGGTTTTGGATCTGCCGCCCGGAATCAGCATTGTGTGAGATACAAGATGCATCGTGCCATGGAAGTTGTACAAATCGCATCCTAATGTCTTCCTCCCCACCCCTCTACTACAGACCAGGAACAGGAGCAGCCCTGCACACTGACCACCATGAGGATATGTCGCTGCCGCCAGGGCTTCCACTGCATTGATCTTTCTGACAGGACGTGTAACCAATGCCAGAAACACCATGAATGCAAGGCTGGTTTTGGTGTGATCGCGCAAGGTATGGCCAGATCACGTTTGGGGATAACTGGGTTTCATGAGGGTAGGATGTTCCTGCAAGGTTTAATTTTCTGTTTATGAATTCTAGAAGATAAAGACGCCGATGTAAAATGTGCTCCATGTGCTTCTGGAACATTCTCGAACAGCATCTCTTCCACTGAGGCCTGCAAACTGCACACTGAGTAAGTGTTTCATTGCATTATGCTGATGTTTATGGCTTTCTGAGAAGTTACTACTCTGCTCCTCATGGAGACAGAGGTGGTCTCAGATAGACAATGAGATACCCCCGAAGGGTTTCGACCCGAAACGTTGCCTTTTTCCTTCGCTCCATAGATGCTGCTGCACCCGCTGAGTTTCTCCAGCACCTTTTGTGTACCTGAGATACATCATGGGCCGGCTACAAGATAAAGCTGCTACACCACTCCATCAATTACTCCCAGCACAAGACCGCTTGGTTTTGATATTGAGAAAGGAAAGGTCACATGTGCCCACAAGCAGCTGATTCATACAACATACATGTGGGTGGGAACATGTCAAAGGGAAAGCATGGATTTTGGAAACTGCAGGATATTGTAATTCGTTTGGGGGTTTGCTGCAGCTTGTATTGGTTTCCCAGCTGCTGCTTTCATTTGTTGCCTCGGACTTCACTTGAGGAATGCACAAGGTTTGATGTGCTGCTTGGTCTGCAGGTGTCCAGCGCTGGGGAGAAAGATTTTACAGGAGGGAACCAGCGAGGAAGATGTAGTTTGCAGCGATGAACTACAACCACGGTCCCCGACTCCGAGGACCATCGTTGCAACGGTTGCAGGTGGTCCGCCACTGCCACAGGTATGAGCTCCCCTCTCTTGCTATTGGCTGATATCACTGTACAGGTCAGTGGACCATTCAGAGTAAGGCAGTCTCATCAACCTTGCTCTGGGTTCTTCAGGGTTTTGCTTAAAGCCTCGGTGTTGACTCACGTCCTGTTTTGTCTCACGGTCCAGGTCACATCTGAGACAACTGTGGAACCAATAAACGAGACTCTTGCCACGGGCAGCGGCCCCCCCCTGCACGTTCCTTCTCGTCCCTGGCTGCTGGGTGAGTTTGGAAGTTGACTTGACCTGGTGTCTGTCCCAGCAGACTCCATCCCCTGTGAGGGATGGGACCTCCTTGCAGGAGTGGTGGAGGTGTCCGCATCCCTCTCCCCCGGGGTGGGGGGAGGCTGGTTGGACTCTGAGCCGCAAACTCATCGCAGTGACGTCCCCCTCCGGCCATGGCCTTGCAGCTCGCCATCAAATCTGGTCCCTAGGGGGGGGGATGAAACCCAACAACCTCTGACCCAAGGCCATGGTTCAGTTCAGAGATACAGCGTGGAAACAGGCCCTTTGTCCCAGCAAGTTCACACCATCCATTAATCACACTGGTTCTGATTTATCCCACTTTCACATCCACTCCCCACACACTTGGGGCGATTAACAGAAGCCAATTATCCTACAAGCCAGCACGTCTTTGGGATGTGGGAAGAAACTGGAACACCCGGAGGAAATCCACACGGTCACTGGGAGAACCCACAGATAGCACCTGAGGTCAGGGTTGAACCAGGGTCTCTAGCGCTGTGAGGCAGCAGCTCTACCCGCTGCAACACTGTGCAGCCCTTGGTAACGCAGTGACCTCACCAAACTGTACCCCCTACCTTCCATCACGTTGATTTGTCTCAGAGTTAATATTGAACTTGCTTTTGTTATTTTCCAGGTATTGGCTTTGGGATTTTGGCCTTAATCGTTTTGGCCGTTGTGGCTACAGTCTGTTTCCTTCACAAGAGAAAAGGTACAGTAAGTCAAAGAAACAGAGACACTTAGACAAATTGGTGCAGGAGTAGGCCCTTCGAGCCAGCACCACCATTCAATATGATCACGGCTGATCATCTAAAGAAGGGTTTCGGCCCGAAATGTCGCCTATTTCCTTCGCTCCATAGATGCTGCTGCACCCGCTGAGTTTCCCCAGCAATTTTGTGTACCGTCTAAAATCCGTATCCCGTTCTTGCTTTTTCCCCCATATCCATTTATTCCTTTATCCCCAAGAGTCACTTTGTGGCCTTGAGCCTCTGCAACGGCCTGCCCTCTGGTGGCCATCGCAGCCACTGCCTGTGTGTGGAGCGCCCAGCCTATCTGACAGTGAATGCCTGTGATCTGCAATGTGTTCAGGACCCGGGGTGGCAGCTTGAACTCATTGTCTGGCCATCTGATTCACAGTGTCAATCCCCTCTCCCTGCCTGGCTCCGAGCGCCCACAACAACCTTGACTTGTACCACTTACTCGGCTGAACAAACCACTTGCTCATATTAATTCATGCCCTGAAAGTGCAATTGGAAATGCAAATCTCCCTGGAGGCATTTTGGACACAGTCATCTTTGTAAATTCTTCATCATGAACGTCAGGAGACATTGGCCTCAATTGGGAGAGATGTCCACCAGATCGTGGCGATCCGTCTGACCAGCAGGACAAATCCACCAGTGGTTCATACTGTAGTCAGGAGAAAGTGGCTGTGGGAGTCATCAGTGTCTTCTGTAGAACCCTTGTGGCACTAACTTAAATAGACAAGGATAAACTCTCCTGATTATCGACTGCCCTGGTCCAGCTGAGAGATTGTAAAGGGCTTGTCCCACGAGCATGCGACTCCATGCGGCTAGCGCGACCTAACGTGGTCGCTTGAGCCGTACGGCCTCGCGGGGCCGGTCCCACTTTGATCGCCGGAGCCGTATGGAGTTGTGCGGAGCTGGTCCCGACATTGTGCGGAGCTGGTCCTGACATTGTGCGGGGCTCCGAAAAACTGACCGTGTTCGAAAATTCCAGGCGGCAACGCCTGCCGGCACGCAGCCGCCTCGACGCCGTACGCACCGCCTCGACGGGCATATGCAGCGTCTTGACGCCGTACATCACGCGCGAACTTCCCGCGGACTTCGGTCGAACTTCACGTCACTCACTCGACCTCCGCGCGGACCCCGCTTCCGGTTTGGTGGCGCTTGCTGCATGCAGGCCGCATGCTCGTGGGACATGCCCTTTACTTCGACTGCTGGGCACCAGGTGCAAGAAGCAGTAAGGTGCACTCTAGATGAGCGACTCGAACGCGTGTAGTCAGGAGTAACTCATTGGTTGAGTTACTGCTGCTGACAACGAAAGAACCTAGGTGAAGGATGAGCCTATTCACCCTTGACTCACCAATCCTACCTGTTGTACCATCCTTGTGGAGACTAACTCTGAGGCAACCACGATGCACTGTGGACAATTGGAATCACAGGAACCATCCTCCACCATCTATCCTTGTGGCCCAACGCATTGCTCACCGCACAATTCGTCACATAAGAAAATTATTGGGCAGCTGATTCACCTCCTGACTCCCCAATACTTGACACAGACACATAAAGCTGGAGTAACTCAGCGGGTCAGGCAGCATCACTGGAGAAAAGGAATATGTGACGTTTCAGGTCGAGACCCTTCTTTTCAGAATGAGCGTCAGGGGAAAGGGAAACGAGAGATATAGATGGTGATTATAGAGAGATAGATAACTACGGGAGATACTTCCTTCTTGGGCCGACCCTTACTGCATCCGTACACATTCCAGGACAAAGCGGGCCACCAGACTGGGTCATTGTAGATCTTCACTCCCTCCAACCACACGTGCGAGTGCAAAATGCAGAGCAGCAACTCGCCAAGGCTGCTTCAGCAGCTCCACTCAAGCCTGCAGCTCCACCGCAGTACTGGAGCCTGGAGCTGGTGCTCAGTAACATCACCACCACCTGCAGGTTCCCCACCGAGATGCAGAACGGCCTCCCTTGGAAATGTGTTACAGTCTCTTCACTGCCACTGGGTCAAAATTCTGCGGCTGCAAAATGGCAGCAATTCAACAAGGTGACTCACAAATCTCAAAGGGAATGGTTTTGTCAGTGATGTCAACGTTCCATTCAAGAATAAATAATGGATGTCATTTGGGAATAGGGAACTTTCCTCCACTGTTGTTCCCCCACAGCTGGGCTTGGCATCCTGGATTACAACCTGTACTCCTCATCCACCCTACATCATTGATTTAACTCTTTTTTTTCTTTGTTGTTCCCTCAGGGCGGGATCCTGATCCAAAAGATAGAGTGGTAAGGATTAAAGTTCTCTGTCAACAGATATTGCATGTGAGCCCACTGACCAAGCTCAGGCAACAGGGCCAGAGAGAGAGATTGTAGCACGGAAACAGGCCTTCAGTCCATCGCGTCCACACCGACCACCAGCCACTCAGTTGTATTCATCATTCTTTAACCCCAATTTAAAAAAATCCTCCCCTTATTCTCACCGCCCCCAGTTTCTACCACTCACCGATGCACTAGACATGATTTACAGAGGCCAATTAACCTACCAACTCGCAGGCCCACGGGGAACTAGAGCACAGGGTGAATGTGCAAAACCCCACTCCACACATCACTGGAGACAACAGGAGTGTCCACTCTCGGGGTACGATCAGTGGTGACCTCCTGCCACAAGGGCCCCAGCACGGCATTCCTACAATGCACAATGTTCTGTTCCTATAGTGGGGGGACCAGGAGTTCAGTGGTAACTTGAAGGGCAGTGAATACACAGACTACATAAAATAATATAATGAGAGCAGATTTTATATTAAAGTGTGCCATTCCTTTCCTCTTGCCTAGTGACAGGGTGCTGATCATTGCTGGGGGGGGGGGGGGGGTTTGGGGGAGAAGGATAGAGAGAAAGTGATGATGCTTTTGAGATGCTTTTAATTAACCATTTACTTCCTCCACCAGCCTCTGAATAATGTGGCCCAAGTGGAGACGATCTGTTTAATTAGCGAGACTGAAGCCAAGCAGTTGCCTGGGAGCAGGACCTGGGAGCAGAATGGTGGAGTAGGGTCACTGGGCGACCATCGCTCTTCATTGTCCAGGTCCAGCAGTGAGGAGTCACGAGACGCCAGGAAGAATGGCCTGAAGGAGGTGGATCAGTTGCAGACTCACGATGCTCTTTTGAAGAATGATTCACAGGGGGATTGTCAAGAAGACCAGGGATACATCAGCCGGGAATCCCGGCCCAGCTCAGGTAGGATAAGACCAGGTTCATGGAGTTTACATTAAATCTATACCCGGGCCAGAGCAGTGTGGACATGGAGAGTCAAGTGCTGACACTATCTCCGCATCCGATCCCGGCCTGGCCCCAATATCCACAAATCAAGCATCAGACCACAAACCTTTGCTCGGGAGGCACTGATGTAGGACTAGGCAAAGAAGAGAACTGCTGTTTGATTCACCAGTGTGTTGGTGTATGAGCCTACTCAACTACCCTTAGTATGAGATGAAAGTTGCTTTCTGTGGATTGCCATTTAGGAAATTAGTGCCTTGATCTAGTACAGGATTGGTCCCTTCATCAAGTGAATTGAGAGGACATCTCCCCTGATACAGTGGCTTCCATTCAGAGGCTGTGCCCACTGGAGTTCCAACTCCACTGGAGTACCAAGCGACGTGATGCCCCTGAATCCAGTAGTCCCTATGAAAGGCTATTCATTGCTCTTGTGATACGGTGGTTGGTTTGTCAGCACTGATTGGTGTGTCTTTGTTCAGGAACCCCGTCACCCATCATGGAATTCAGCGGAAACCCAACGGTGAGCGTTACGATAAACACCGGCAAGTGTTTCGTCAACTGCTACCATTGTCAGGAGGACAAGTCCTCTGGCCCAGGGTTGGACGTGGACCAGAGTCGCGCTCCCGAGGAGGAGCAGGGGATTGAAATGGATGAGGGGTTCCCAATCCAGGAGGAACAGAGGGATTCGGATTCGGAGAAGTGGAAGGAGAATGGTTCTTCTGTGGTGGCGGTGCCCCAGGCCAGCTGGCTGGACAACTCGGTGCCACATCAGGAGGAAGGGAAGGAGTCACATCTTCCCGTTCAAGACACATCTGGGAATGTTTACTGAGTGTGGAATGAAGGCCACACAATGGCCTGGATCTCTGTGCTGAAGCCCCTGGAGGGCTTTGAATGAGGCTCCTGTCTAACTTGCTGGTTGGTGCTCATTCCCCCCCCCTCCCCCCGTGAAATTTCATCCTCACCCAACGTGAACCCAGTGCCGGGGAATGGAGAACTTGCTGGGATCTTCAGAGCTGCAGTTGATTTTAAAAACCAGCAGCTCTTATCATTGTGACAAGGGTGAACCATTCACACGGTGTTACTGAGGCCAATAAAAGCCTGGTGTTCCCCCATCGACACGCAAGACGCTGCTTAGTCCACTGGCAACAGCAGCGGGCAGGCAGGCAGGCAAGGAGGGATATCAGCCCTCATCCAACCTGTCTCACCCAGTGAAATTCTCCACGTGCCACGATTTATTCCACTATCCTCTTCACCCAAATCCTCAGGTAGTCTGCAGGAGGATAAAGACAGGGGAGATTCCGTTACCATGGCTCTCTCTCGCACCCGGTTAATGAAGGGAACACATGTTGTACCTGCCCCTGCCAGAAACAAGGCAATGTTCCCCCACTACCTCTCCCACCACTAGTGCTGATGTATTCCCCGAAGGTAATGCCATCTGACATTCTAACCCAAGGTAAATTGGATCTTGTACAACCTGGTGACCCCCATATTCCCCAAACAATTGAAGTGAAATGGGCAGAGATGCCTGAGGGGATTTAAAGAACAGGATGATCTAGAAACATAGAAAATAGGTGCAGGAGGTGGCCATTCGGCCCTTCCAGCCAGCACCGCCATTCATTGTGAGCATGGGTGATCGTCCCCAATCAATAACCCGTGCCTGCCCTCTCCCCATATCCCTTGACTCCACCAGCCGCTGATGGAATCAAGGAATCAAACTGATGGAATCATCTGTGGGCTTGAAGAGGGTTAGTGTCCCCTGAAGGAGGAGCCTGGAACTGGAGCTCAGGGGAAGGAGCAGTTGTTGACAAAATTGATGAAAAGCAAAGTCTTCACTTTGGAACCTTCTACTCCAGCGAGCTGGATGCTCAGTAACCGAGTGGAGTTAAGTGGGAGAAATATGGATTTCTGGTTTAATGGAGTGGGGGGGTCTGGGAAATGGATGGGTTGTCTTGAGGAAAGTCAAGGGACTATGCGGCTGATGTCTCCGATCTCATGGAATTAGAACAAAACTCAACTCAAAAACAGTCCATTTCTTCATCACCACATCGGTTTTAGTCAGATCACCCCGACATCTTTTCTCCAAAGTGCAGAGTCGCAACTCTTGCATATCTTCCTGATTCTACCCTGCTCCTACTGAGCTCCATCCGGTGAAGTTGTGACGTTCCACGTGCAGGGGTCCATTTCATGTCAGGCCCTGCACTGTTCCCTCTTTGGACAGTTAATGAGCTCTTGATAGTTTCTTTTATACACTCCAACTTTCTGAAACTAACGCAACTTCATCAAACATCATCTGAAAGTAGCTTCGACAGGTATTCCGTTACACACACAGGGTTAAAAATAGCAAATGTAAATATGAATGTAAATCTATATAAATGCAGTTAATTTCAGAATTATTAGGGAGCAAATAGTGATTTTAAATCAACATCTTTTCACTTCTCCCTCGCATCCAACACCATCTTCACTGCTCTTTCATAGCTTGTCTGTCTCTCTGTCCCTCAACTTTTTCCATTCCTTTAATTTACCTTCTCTCTTGTAGTTTCTCCTGATCTCTCTCTCTCTCTCTCTCTCTCTCTGTCTCTGTCTCTCTCTCTCTCTCTCTCTCACAGTCTTGCTCTGTCTCTCGCTCTGTCTCTCGCTTGTCTCTCTGTTTCTCTCTGTCTCTCTCTCTGTGTGTCTCTCTCTCTATCTCTCTCTGTGTCTCTCTCTCTCTGTGTGTCTCTCTCTCTCTCTCTCTCTCTGTATCTCTCGTAATAAAATTAAAGAATAGTGAATATACAAGGGATGATAGTGTGGTTGATATAAATAAGCTTTTTTCTGTATAATGGCACATAATAAATACTTTTGTACTAATTTGTATGTTTTATAGAAATAATGGGGATTGAAACGGCTTCCTTTACATCCAAACCATTCACCAATGTTTAACATGGGCACAGTTGGTGAGTCGGTGTTAATGCAAAGCCCCATGCTATTATGATAGTGTTATCCAATGCTCCTTCCTTTCATCCCTACTTGGGAACTTGGTGGGTGAGAGCACACTGTCCAGAAACTACACATACAGATGTTGGTTGTACTAGACATAGAACAGTCCAGCACAGGACCAGGGCCTTTGGCCACAATGTGTGTTGGAATACGATGCCAAAACCACCTCTTACCTGCCTACGCATAATCCTTCTTCCTCAATGTGCCATTCCACTAGTCTCTTAAATGTCACTATTGCATCTGCATCCACCTGCACCCCCAGGTGAACGCACCAGTGAAGTCCTAGTAACAGCAGGACTAGCCTGGTGTTTGACCAATGTCTTCATTCATGTTCTTCAATGCTATTGGAAGTATCTGAAAGTAGTACTGAGATGGATGCGGTTCTTTGTGTTTTGATCACAACACCAGCATCTGCAGTTCCTTGTGTCTCCGTGCGGTCGACCATAAGACATAGGAGCAGAATTAGGCCATTCGGCCCATCGAGTCATGACTGTTTTATTTTTCCCTCTCAACCCCATTCTCCTGTCTTCTCCCATAAATAACCAAGAATCTATCCAGCTCCACTTTAAATAAAAATAGCCAATGACATGGCTTCCACAGCGGCATGTGGCAATGAATTCCACGGATTCACCACCATCTGGCTAAAGAAATTCCTCCTCATCTCCATTCTAAAGGTACGTCCTTTTATTCCTTTTACTCCATATCCATTCTATCCAGGCCTTTCATTATTCAGTAGGTTTCAATGAGACCCCTCTCATCCTTCTAAACGCAAGTGAGAACGTTATATGTTAACCCAATCATCCCCGGGATCATTCTCCTAAACCTCCTCTGGACCCTCTCCAATGCCAGCACATCCTTCCTCAGATATGGGGTCGAAAACTGCTCACAATACTCCAAATGTGGTTTAACCCGTGTCTTAGAAAGCCTCAGCATTACATCCTTGCGTTTATATTCTAGTCTCGAAAAGAACCTGGCATTTACTACCAACTCGACCAGTAAATTAAGCTTTTAGGAATCCTGCCCCGGCACTCCCAAGTCCCTCAGCACCTCTCAATTTTGAATCCTCCCTGTCTCCATTTAGAAAAAAGTCTCGGTTTTTATTCCTTCCACGGAAGTGCATGGCTGTACACTTTGCTATGCTGATTCCATTTCCCACTCTCCTAACTTTTCCAAGCCCTTCTGAAGACTCCCTGCTTCCTCACCATTACCTACCTCTCCGCCTATTCTTGTATCATCTGTAAACCTGGCCACAAGTCCATCAACTCCATCATCCAGATCGTTAACATATAACGTGAAAAGTAGCAGACCCTTGCGGAATACCACCAGTCGCCAATCAGAAATGGCCCCTTTTATTCCCACTATCTGCCAGTCAGCCGTTGCCTATCCGTGCTAGCATCTTGCCTCTAATGCTATGGGCTCCTATCTTTTTTTAGCAGCCTTACATGGGGCACCTTATAAAAGGCTGGAGATGTATACACAAAATGACCACATGAGGGCAGCAGATGCCAGGGGCTTTCTAGCTGACTATTTTGCCAGTTCAGTTTTCATAAAATTGATTGATAAAAAACCATCTATTGATGCTCCTGAGCACATGATCAGTGATGTAACCTGGGGTCATCAGGTGTTTCGGGTCTTTCAACATCAGACACCCCCACCCAGGCGACCCATCTGTGGTTGATCAGACCACGACTTGTGTTCAGGTGGCATTCGCTCCTCCCTATGGACCTCCTCTCCTGATCCAGAGCCATCTCCGCTGCCTCTGTGGTGTTCTTGATGGCTCTTCTCCTCTCCACTCTGTTGATGCCCAGTGCAGTGCGCTCAAGGCTTTGTAGAGCGATTGCCATGCAAAAGCTCTGCAGCCAACCCCGATGGGGCGTACATCTTGCCTTCCAGCCCTGCTTACGGCAGTCTATGACCAGCTCTTCAGTCTTCTTTCCTCTCTGAAGAAATAATGGGACACACAATCCTGGATGCCCATGAATAACAAGCCTTCCCTTTTGGTATTGTACAGAAATAAAATATTGCTGTGTGCTTACAGTGTACATTGGTCTGACCAAACCTTAAACAGAATATCTGCTTGTTATTCCAATTTTGGTTGAGAAAGAAGCTACGAAACAAAATCAGTATCAGATATATACAGTGTTAATTATGAGTTGAGTTTGCTTCCATTTTTATATTCATATTTATCACCACTGAAATTTAAACTGGGATTAATCCAGACACGTGGAACATCTGTGCCATTTATCTGTGAACATAACCAGGAATCTTTCCGGCCTTGCCTCTGCACCTCCATTTGGAGCCTGTACTCCACAGCTCGACTGGCCTGACTGCGTGGCCACAGCAAGCTCTGGGACGACTGGTGAAACCTACCCTTCCGATCCTTGGAGCTCCGATAATATTGATCAATTGCCAGTGATTCTAGAGGGTTCCAGATGTGGCTGGAGCCAGTACATAGAACCAGGCAGAAAGGCATCCAAATACCTCGCCACCATGCTCTAACAACCTCCAACCTTCCACGCCCCCTCCCACACCGTCACATCACCTGTGCACCCTCACATCACGCACTCCAACTCTCCGAAATCCAGGCTGAGAAGCGAGACGAATGTTTGATGCTGTAAGTGAGCCCCCAAGTCAGACAGACAATAGACAATAGACAATAGGTGCAGGAGGAGGCCATTTGGCCCTTCGAGCCAGCACCGCCATTCAATGTGATCATGGATGATCATCCCCAATCAGTACCCCGTTCCTGCCTTCTCCCCATATCCCCTGACTCCACTATTTTTAAGTCCTATCTAGCTCTCTCTTGAAAGCATCCAGAGAACCTGCCTCCACTGCCCTCAGAGGCAGAGAATTCCACAGACTCACCACTCCCTGTGAGAAAAAGTGTTTCCTCGTCTCCGTTCTAAATGGCTTACTCCTTATTCTTAAACTGTGGCCCCTGGTTCTGGACTCCCCCAACATCGGGAACATGTTTCCTGCCTCCAGCGTGTCCAAGCCCTTAACAATCTTATATGTTAATCAGAGCCCCTGGAGCTGACCAAGTCCTCTGAATCAGTAGCCCTCAGCTCAGATGACTTGCCTCCAGGTTAGCCCTTGGGTACACCATGGATCTTGTCCAGGATTGGGAATCTACTGATCCCAGATTCCTCTACTGTCATGCAAGTAAATTACTAAAACCATGCCCTATAATTCAGGTTTTACCAATAATTCTCGGCTGCAGGGACAAGCTAGACCTCACGTTGATCACTTTTGGTGTTGTCTTTCTAGGACAGTGGACTTGACATCATAATCTGTGGTATCCAAATATTGCAATGGGCAGGGGATTAATGGGGAGAAAGAAGGGTCTCGACCCGAAATGTCACCCGTTCCATCTAGCCAGAGATGCTGCCTGTCCCGCTGAGTTACTCCAGCATTTGTGTCAACCTTCGATCAATGGAGAGAGTTGGAGTGGTTGAGCAGGTTGGTTTTCAGTTCCTCTCCTAGTCCAGTCAAGTTCATGATCTCCAAGGCCTGGTACAGGGACTCCATGGAGGCCGTCTGTCGTTGGCTCCAGTGTCGGAGCATCTCATACTGCCGTTCTCTGGAGTAGGCCACGTCCATCTCGATCCGTTCCATCTCGCACTCCTTCAGCTCCAGCAAACGCATCAGTTCCTTCCACCTCCGCACCGGCACCACGTTGATGATCTGATACAAAGTTCTTCCGCTGAGGGGCATGGAGACTGGAATGAGAAAGTCCCAGTCAGATGTTGCCCACCTCACTACACCCTGCTGACTTCCCCGTACCCCCTCCCCATGTACCCAGCTCCAGTCTATCCACCTCCCCAGCCACCTTCCCCATGTGCCCAGCTCCAGTGAACCAATCTCCCTGTAGACAATGGACAATAGGTGCAGGAGTAGGCCATTCGAGCCAATTCAATGTGAGCCATTCAATGTGATCATGGCTGATCATCCCCAATCAGTACCCCGTTCCTGCCTTCTCCCCATATCCCCCGATTCTGCTATTTTTAAGAGCCCTATCTAGCTCTCTCTTGAAAGCATCCAGAGAACCAGCCTCCACCGCCTTCTGAGGCAGAGAATTTCACAGACTCACCACTCTCTGTGAGAAAAGGTGTTTCCTTGTCTCCGTTCTAAATGGCTTACTCCTTATTCTTAAACCTGTAGTCTACCTAACCACACACCCACACACCCACCCACCCTGTACCCACCCCCCTGTAGTATATCCACCTCTCCAGAGACCCTCCCATGGGCCCACCTCTCAGTAGTGTGCCCCTCAACCTACCTCAGAAGGTTCCGACCTGAAATGTCACCTATTCCTGTTCTCCAGGTATGCCGCCTGACCCGCTGAGTTACTCCAGCATTTTGTGCCTATCCTGGAATGGTGGGTTAGATCCAGTGTAAAGCCCTCTCCATGATGTCTGTAGTATTGTGTGCAGTTCTGCTCGCTCCATTACAGGAAAGATGTGGAAGATTTGGAGAGGGTGCAGAGGAGGTTTACCGGAAGCTGCCTGGATTACAGGGTTTCAGCTACAGGGAGAGGTCAGGTGGCCTTGGAATGTTTTCTCTGGGACATCGGAGTTTGAGGGGAAGCTTGACAGAAGTATACAAAATTATGAGAGGCACAGATAGGGTAGAAAGCCTGAGCTTTTTCCCAGGGCAGAAATATCCACTAGAGGCATCGCTATCAGGTGAGGGGGGGTACTGATTTTGGATGATCAGCCATGATCATATTGAATGGCGGTGCTGGCAAGAAGGGCCGGATAGCCTACTAATGTACCTATTTCTCTATGTTTCTATGTGCAGGGCAAGTTTTTTCACACAGTGGGTGGGGCGAGGCTTAAACACGTTGCCAGGGGTGGTGGTTGAGGCAGATACGATAGTCGTGTTTAAAAATCACATGGATTTGCGGGGAATGGAGGGAAATGGAGCACTTGGAGGCAGATGAGATCAGGTCAGTTGGGCACCATGTTTGGCGTAAACATTGTGGGCCAAAGGGCCCATCCCTGTGCTGTACGCAAGGGCCCCAGGACAGGTACCATGCAGATAAAGTCTCTCACCTGGTGCGTCAGGCTGGGATATCTGGGAACCGGTCCCATAAATGTTGATTGGCAGTGGTTGAGTTGGGATTTCAATCAGAGTGTCGGATTTCACTTCCGGAGCTGGAATGTCAAATACCTGTCAGAAATAGGGGGAGACGGAAAAAAAAATCAGTGGAAGTTGAACACAAGCCATTTAGAACGGAGACGAGGAAACACTTTGTCTCACAGAGAGTGGTGAGTCTGTGGAATTCTCTGCCTCAGAGGGTGGTGGAGGCAGGTTCTCTGGATGCTTTCAAGAGAGAGCTAGATAGGGCTCTTAAAAATAGCGGAGTCAGGGGATATGGGGAGAAGGCAGGAACGGGGTACTGAGTGGGGATGATCAGCCATGATCACATTGAATGGCGGTGCTGGCTCGAAGGGCCGAATGGCCTACTCCTGCACCTATTGTCTATTGTCATTTTGTGTCCATCTTCAATTTAAACCAGTTTCTGCAGTTCTTTCTTGCACAATGTTCACAGAGGATCGGATATCATACGATTCCAATGTGTGCAATGAGCCGTGGCAGGGAGGTGTCTTGGAAATCTAACGGTGATTTGACTAGAAGATTTAAAAAAAAAAATCAAATTCCAAAACTCATTACCATGGAAACGTGACCAGCTCAACAAAACACAACACTCACCGAGGCCTTCACTTCATTCTTTGTCACTTCACTATCAGGAACTGAAACACAAACATTAGGATTGAGAATTCCTCATCAAAAGATGAATTACTGAGTGCGGAGATCAGAGATTGGGGCTGAAAACGGTACTTCCGACTTAGCCCACCCTCTCCCCCAACACCACCCCCCCTCACCGTGGGTCACTGTGACCCACCCTCTCCACCATCACCTCCCTCCATGGCCCTGACCCACTCTTTGTGGCCCACCCACCTCCCTGCTGCTGACTTTGTGTGACACAAACACCCCCCTCACTTTGCCTACCCTCAGCCAACTCTTGTGTCCATGTTGCTTTGGCTCCATGGGCTTCAATTTGGTGATGACTGCCAGATGATATTTCACAAAGTGCCTCTGGAAGTGTCAGGCAAACGCCTCCGTTGCCATGCTGTGAGAACGGAGAGGTCGAGAAGAAGTTTCTTCCCAGAGGCCATTCGGACGGTAAACTCCTCCCTCACCAGGGACTAACTTTACTGAACCAGTCTACCGTTTAAAAAAAATAAATTGCTGTTTTTTTTCCCCTTTTTCCTTCCTCCCACAATATGTAATATGTAAAAGAATTTATGATTCTGTTCCATTATGTTTGTAGTTTGTTTGTTTGTTTGTTTGTTTGTCTTTTTGCACAAAGTCCGCGAGCATTGCCACTTTTCATTTCACTGCACATCTCGTATGTGTATGTGACGAATAAACTTGACTTGACTTGACTGGAAGTCCTCATGCAGCATCATCAGATGGCATAGATAGGGTAGACAGTCAGAATCTTTTCTCAGGGTGGAGATGTCACAAACTAGAGGGCATAGGTGCGGCACATATGAGAGGGGCAAAGATTAAAGGAGATTTGCGGGGCACGTTTTTTATAGGTGGTGGTGGAGGCAGATAAGGTAGTGGCGTTTAGGAGGCGTTTAGGTCGGCACGTGGATATGCAGAGAATGGAGAGATATGGATCACATGCAGGCAGAGGAGATTAGTTTATCTCGGCATCATGTTCGGCCCGGACTTTATGGGCCATGGGTCCTGTCTCTGTGCTCTGCTGTCCTGTATGTTCTACATCTACCTACTGTCACATCATCAAAACAACGCATTATTTCCGTTGAACAAGATCTGCCGTTAACGTGTTGAACTGCTTCGCATTTATACGCCCATGTCTCCACCTCTAATATTGAACTGTGAACATTTGGTTTATCTTTCTTCCCTTTTTTGGAATGCGTAATATTTTCAGTGCTCCGACTCTATCCCAGCGCCAGCCAGCCTCTCGACAATCTCTACCCCTCGCCAGCCAAGCATACATTGCATCTACTGCGGAGATTCCCCGCTCTCTGTACGGCCAGACTTGTACATCTCTCCGCATCCCAGCAACCCATCCATTTACTGTAGTGTTGGCAACAATCTTATTATGGATAGAGGCAACGGAGGGAATACCTGTCAGGGTCCTCGGCTCCTCCACAACCCATGAATGTTGGAATTTGTGGCGCAGAAATTGGATCAGCACAAACAGAAAGGGAACTGACCCCAAGACACTTAGAACCAAATACAGCGCTGGAAACAAGAGCACAATGAGTCAGTCACAATCACCCTCTGGAACACAGCGTAATAATCAGTCACCATCACCCCACACTCTTGTAGGACATGCGTGCCTCACTTCTGTGGCTACATTTGCCGAACTTTACTCAATTGGCCGATCATTAGAGTCAAGGTCGACACACCGAGCAACATGACGTGCAGTTGAGTGGCTACTAACTAGCTTCTTGCAACGATCACTCTGCACTTAGTACAAAGATAGGAAAGGTTTAGATGGATATGGGCCAAGCACGGGCAGCTGGGACTAGTGTAGATGGGGCATCTTGTTTGGTATAGGCAAGTTGGACCAAAGGGCCTGTTTCTCTGCTGTAATCATTGTACTGTTTCCTGTGGAAAGCTTATTAAAGGCATTGAATGCAACAAATGACTCTATGATTCTCCATGACTCGAATTCCCCAAATGCGTAATCTGCACCAAAGATATTTGTAATAACAATCTCCCCATCCACAATGACTCCGTTAGGGACTGTTGCGGCAACATTTAATTGATCTCCGAGAAGCTGGGGGACTTGCTGTTCACCGGCATGTTTGGCACTATACACTTGGTCATTAAGCAGCTGATGAACTAATATATCACATTGCCACCCTGAACAAAATTGCATTTGATTACATTTCTTTAACTTTGTTTTATATAATTCACAGTTTATTGTTTATGCCCCTGGAAAAAAAGGCAGCCATGTTAACTTGCCCACACCCAAAACAAGTTTCCAAGTCTGGCTCGAAGGGCCGAATGGCCTCCTCCTGCACCTATTTTCTATGTATCTAGTAACAACTACATAATGCAACACTGCACACACTTACATCACTTGCCCTTGAATACCTCCCCATCCTTAACCCTCTAGCTGTCTCCTCCCACCCTCCCATCCGCCCGCCCTCGGGCTCCTCCTCCTCCTCCCCTTTTCCTTCTTTCTCCCACCCCCCATCAGTCTGAAGAAGGGTTTCGGCCCGAAACGTCGCCTATTTCCTTCGCTCCATAGATGCTGCTGCACCCGCTGAGTTTCCCCAGCAATTTTGTGTACCCTTGAATACCTTCTTGGGTCGACTTTACTGCCTTCGATGGCCCCTCTCAGCACCATCGAGACCGATGCTCGATGGCTGTGCCCTTTGATAAAACCCAGCCCAGCCAGGTCACAGTGTCGGTGGAATTGGTGCTCATTCTAATTACCAGATACCTCGTTTCCCATTTCCGTCCCCACAATAAACACTGCTGTCCAAAGAAAGGGGGGTGAGAGATACCTGTTCTCGATGGCGACTTGGATTCAGGACCGCTGCTGGTCGATATATTCTTATTTCTAAATGAAAGGACACAGAAATCAGCAAGATGTGCAGAAAAAACCCATTCCAAATAACACAGAATAAAGAAACAAGGAACTGCAGATGCTGGTTTACACAAAAGGACACAAAGTGCGTCAAGCAGCATCTCCGGAGAACATGGACAGGTGACACTTTGGGTTGGGACCCCTCCTCAGACTGGGTGGACTCGCAGTGTTGCTGGTGTCACTTCTAGATCCCACACTTGCCCCTACTCCTCTCCCAAGCACTCTCCCAGCTGAAGAGAATCTCAGGATCAAAAGGCTTTCATTCCAAAGGTTTGGATTTGAAACACGGAGACTTATTCTGCTTCCTCCTATTTGAAAACTGGTCATGCCCACAAAATATGAATATATTCTACACCTATTAACGCAAGCATAGGTTAGATGCCAATTTTTCATTTAATAATTTAATAATTTAATTGCCACACAAGCAAGGTCGGTGGTATTTGGGTTGCCAGCAGCGGTACAATAATAAAGAACACAACCACAATAAAAAAATTTACACAAACTTCCACCACAGCATTCATCACTGTGGTGGAAGGCACAGAGCTTGGCCAGTCCTCCTCCATTTTCCCCCGTGGTCGGGACCACCACCCTCCACAGCCGTTGCTGCGGGCGTCCAGATGGTAAGGGACAAAGTCAAATTCAAGCTGGTAGAGCTGCTGCCGTACAGTGTTAGAGTCCCAGGTTTTATCCTGACCTTGGGTGCTGTCTGTGTGGAGTTTGCACGTTCTCCCTATGACCACATGGGTTTCCTCCAGACGCTCTGGTTTCCTCCCACATCTCAAAGATATGCGAGTTTGTAGATGAATTAATTGACGTCTGTAAATTGTCCCGAGTGTGCAGCAAGTGAATGAGAAAGTGGGGTAAATAGAACTACTATGTGTGGACTCGATGGGACAAAGGTTTGTTTCCATGCTGTATCTCGGAACTAAACGAATCACTACACCTGCCCATTAGAAGCAAGCAGGGCAGGTACAATGCTGCTTAGGTTTGAGCAAATCTTTCATCCCGGTTAATGTTACAGCTTCCTCTGTAGTGTGTGAGTTTGAACACTCTCAGGAGAGGTAGAATATGGCTTAAGCACAGATCCAATGGCCCGCTACATCCTCCTATTACTCTGCCCTGTCTCAATCTCTCGAATTGAGAATTCCGTCTCATGCTGCAGATTCAAAGCTGGACCTCAAAGTAGACGTCCGAACTCCATCAGTCACTTCTTCAGCTCTGCCCAGAGACCTCAATCAGATTCGAACCTGCTTTCCAGAGGTGAAGGGCGAGGGTCTAGCCCAGCACATCGCCCGCGTGGAGTAGGGACTGATATTGTGTCAGGATCTTGCTTCCTGTTCCTGCTTCAAATCAAAGCTGACAAATAGAAATGCTCAAATAAGTACAAGCTGACTCACTCAGTACGCGCCTTACACTGGTCACCATCTTGGTCAAATCCGGGCAAACATTCTCCACATTGGACATTTTCCTTCTGTGTACCTGGTCAATATATGGAACCAGGAGTCAGTGAGAGTTACCAAGGCTGGCTTTCTTCTCTGCTAAATCTGTGAAGTAAAATGCTGCAGCTGAACCCTGTCCCCATTGCAAAACACAAAGTGCTGGAGGAACACAGGGGGTCAGGCAGCATCCATGGAGGGTGATGTACAGACAACGTTTTGGGCTGGGGTCTTTCTACAGGGTCCTGACTCATAACATTGTCTGTCCATTGCCCTCCCAGAGATGATGCCGAATCCGCTGAGTTCCTCCTTTGAGCACTTTTTGTGATTTGACAGTGAAACTGATGTTCCCTACATTCCGTCCGGGCTAGATAATCTTCCTTCACCTCTGGAAACCAGGTTCTAATCCGATTAATGTCTCTGGCCACGGCTGAAGAACTGACTCCAGGTAGATGGAGTTAAGGGGCTGTCCCACTGTGCGAGGTCATTCAAGAGCTCTCCCGGGTTTAAAAAAAAAAAAATCAAACTTGTGGTAAGTACGTGGAATGTACGTCGGAGCTCGGGGACGTCTCTTAGCGGCTCAAAACGCTAACGCAGGTACTCGGGAAACACGGTAAGCTCGTGGAGATTTTTCAACATGTTGAAAAATATCCACGAGAGCCCCGGGTACCTACGAGCGGCTATTACCGTAATTCTCCGAGTTCGAATCAGGGGAAACTCGGGAGAACTCTTGAATTACCTCGTACAGTGGGACGGGTCCTTTAAGACGTCTACTTTGAGAGCAAGTCAAAAGAGATCCGATAAAATTAATTATGGGAGAGTTTGACCAGATTGGTTGAGGAGGATTTTTAAATCTCTTAAAGTTGACAGGATTTACTACCAATTAACCAGCAACGGCCATTCTCCAAAGGGCAGGAAAGAGTATTAACTAGCTTAGTAGGAATCAGTTTTGAGAAAGGAACCACAACAACAAATTAACACACCCCTTACAAACCCAATTTCCAACCTGAAGCAACTTGGGAACCTCAAGAGCCATGACGTTTTGCAACCTATATGAATGGGGTTTAACTTTTTTCAATGCCACAACACAGCAGGCTTAGTGTGTCAGACCAGGCAATGGCAGATCCTTGCAGCCTCCTCAAACTCAATTCTATCAGAATAACCTACCTATACACCCTCAGCCTTATGACAAACCATCACCCTCAGATTATCCCACCTCCCACAATAACATGCTTGCCTCACCAGCCAGTGCCAGCACTCCCATCTCCCCGTCCCTCAATGGTACTTACAGGTTTTGATGACTTTACTGTTCCTGCATGCGGAGCAGTTCAAACAGATGAAATGCTTACAATCAGGCAAGGAACATCGCTGGTACTCATGAGCTTCACAGCCACACACAGTGTTGTTGGTGGCAGTGCAGTTCTGAATGGTCATCTGCCAACCTGGATACAATGATAACAGGTCATTTAGTGGATCCATGGTCACATCTGTGTATGAGTGCGAGTGGGAGGACGGACAAAGAGAGACTGATAGATAGTCACTGGGGAAGTGCTGACTTAGCCTGAGGGTGGGGGTGGGGGGGCCTTTGCAGTGAGAGGAGTGACTAATCTGCAGAAATAGTTGACATGTCATCCACGAGATTCGATCTTTCTGATATCAGGGGCCAGACAGTGATCTTGAAAGGAATGGTCTGCAATTTTAAATAAATTAAGCCTTCATTAATGGGAGATTTAGGATTCAGCTGAGGATGCACAGATTTCCTGATCTTTCTGCTGTTCACCTGCGAATCCCTGGCTGGAACAGTGTGGCAGGGTGATCTCACCTTAAATACTTCAGTGTCACAGCTGCTCCTCATGGCACAGTCCCAGGTAAACCTTGGAGAAACCTTAAGGATGTTGGGTCTTTGGAGAGGGCGAGGAAGAGGATTATTAAGAGGAATACTGCCTGGATTAGAGGATATACGCTATAAGGAGAGGTTGGATAAACGTGGATTGTTTTCTCCTGTTGTGGAGCTTCGGAGGTTGAGGGGAGATTTGATAGGAATATATAAAATGATGAGAGGCATAGATAGACAATAGACAATAGGTGCAGGAGTAGGCCATTCGGCCCTTCGAGCCAGCACCGCCATTCGATCATGGCTGATCATCCTCAATCAGTACCCCGTTCCTGCCTTCTCCCCATATCCCCTGACTCCGCTATCTTTAAGAGTCCTATCTAGCTCTCTCTTGAAAGCATCCAGAGAACCGGCTCCACCGCCCTCTGAGGCAGAGAATTCCACAGACTCACCACTCCCTGTGAGAAAAAGTGTTTCCTCGTCTCCATTCTAAATGGCTTACCCCTTATTCTTAAACTGTGGCCCCTGGTTGTGGACTCCCCCAACATCAGGAACATGTTTCCTGCCTCTAGCGTGTCAAAACCCTTAATAATCTTATATGTTTCAATGAGATACCCTCTCATCCTTCTAAACTCCAGATAGGTATATGGAGATGCAAGGAATGGAGGGATATTACGAACAACCAAATGATATTATTTAACTAAATACCATGTTTAGCACGGCATTGTCCCTGTGCTGCATTGTTCTATGTGTAAAGTTCTGTGGGGATTATTGTTTACCCTGTTATTCTATAACTACCCTCCTGGGCTTGCATCATGTTTACTGATATTAGCAGGCCCTTACCCAGCCCATCCAGTAACCCTCAGGACAAGGCGGAGCAGGAAACTGACTGCCTCTGTATTCAAAAGGGAACTGCAGATGCTGGAATATCGAAGGTACACAAAATTGCTGGAGAAACTCAGCGGGTGCAGCAGCATCTATGGAGCGAAGGAAATAGGCGACGTTTCGGGCCGAAACCCTTCTTCAGACTGATGGGGGGTGGGGGGGGGAAAGAAAGAAGGAAAAGGGGGAGGAGGAGGAGGAGCCCGAGGGCGGGCGGATGGGAGGGTGGGAGGAGACAGCTGGAGGGTTAAGGAAGGGGAGGAGACAGCAAGGGCTAGCCAAATTGGGAGAATTCAATGTTAATGCCATAAGGACGCAAGGTCCCCAGACGGAATATGAGGTGCTGTTCCTCCAATTTCCGCTGTTGCTCACTCTGGCAATGGAGGAGACCCAGGACAGAGAGGTCGGATTGGGAATGGGAGGGGGAGTTGAAGTGCTGAGCCACCGGGAGGTCAGGTAGGTTATTGCGGACTGAGCGGAGGTGTTCGGCGAAACGGTCGCCCAACCTACGCTTGGTCTCACCGATGTAAATTAGCTGACATCTAGAGCAGCGGATGCAGTAGATGAGGTTGGAGGAGATACAGGTGAACCTTTGTCGCACCTGGAACGACTGCTTGGGACCTTGAATGGAGTCGAGGGGGGAGGTGAAGGGACAGGTGTTGCATTTCTTGCGGTTGCCTCTGTATCATTGGCAGTTTAGGGCAATGTGTCACGTTGTACCCAGTAGGCCTGGGGAACGGACAGAGTTTCCTCAACATGTCACCACAGAGGGGTCGGACTATCAGAGCGGGCAGTGGCAGGTCACGGCAGCCATCTTGAATAGGCCCACTGTATCTGCTGGAGTCGATGGACCTAATCTGCTTGTGACAACAATCAATCCTCAACTTGTACACTCAAGGGCCTGTCCCACTCGGGCGTCATTTGCGAGTCACGCGGGTGGCGGGTGAGGATTTTGAGCATTCCAAAATCCTGGGGCGCCGCACGCTACCACACGTCACTGCCTACGCCACCTAAACCTAACGCAAATTGCACATTGCAAATTGCAGAACTCCAGCTTATGGAAGGACTATTAAGAAGCCTGATTACAGAGGGGAAGAAGCTGTTCCTGAGACTGATGCACTATTTCAAGGTTCCGTTTCTTCTGACTGATGGAAGCAGGGAGAAGAAGCGATGCCTGTGGTGGGACAAGTCCTTGATATTTTGGTTGTTTTCCAAGGCAGCGCAAGGTGTAGTCAATAGTAGGGGATCTGGTCTGTGTGATAGACTGAATTACATCTACAATGTTTTGAGGTCTTGTGCAGAGTTGGCTGTTGTGCAACCCAATGGTGTGCTTTCTATGGTGCATCTGTAGAAGCTTGTAAAAGTCATTGGCGACATGTAGAATTTCCTCAGTCTCCTAAGGAAGTGGAGGCATTGGTTTACCTTCTTGTCTGTTGCATGAATCTGGTTATCCATGAGAGATTGTTGCTTACATCAATGCTACGGAACTTGAAGCTCATCCATTTCTACTTCGGCACCATTGATGTAGATTGCAAACAAAGAAAAATAAACATCAAATGGAATTTTATTCACTATTAAACTCACTGCCACTTCCCTTCAGGGAATATCCACCTCAGTTCTCCACCTTAGAGAGGTTCTGCCCCTCTCTTTGGTGGGATTGCAATTATCCTTTGTTCTTATCCTAAGTGGTTTACGTTTCCTTCTCATCTCTGTTAGGATTTTGACAAGACCTTGACCACATCTCACCACTGTCCTCAACCTTCTCCTCCTAGCTAGAACAAGGAAAGTGTTCCCGCAGTTCTACCACCCCACTAGCCTCTGGATTGGTCCTCCGGGCTGAGGAACTATGGGATGCTTGGAGCCTACTTACCTCTATCACACAATGTGCAGCTGTCACATTCACTTTTGTAATTATCAAAGGTAAGGTAAGTATGCCTTGGGCAGGGCCTACAACTCGGTCGATCACCAGCTTTCTTGCACGAGGATTCCAGGTAGGAGCCTGATACCAAAACAAATATCTGTCAAATTATCTCATCATTGATTTCCCACTTCAACGGCAATTCTGTTGTTCCCCAAACTACCTGCAATCAACAAAAGTTAGCATGCATACAGATTGGGTATAGAGCAGCACACAGTATGAGGGACAACATTCCCCTCATATCTCTGCAAGGCAACAACACCTCCAAAAAGTTTTTAAAAATAGATTAGCAAAATTATTTTTTTAAACATTACAAGATTCTTAATTTTTTTAAAAATAAAATGTATTAATTAAATTAGGTGGTTAGGCCTTTAAGCAGCGTATGGGATGATGATCTGTAATAGACACCAATAGCGACACCAAGGAACGATGTGAGTACCAGCACTGTTTTGTCCACAAAAGCACGGAATCTAAGATGATAAAAAGAAACCACTTTGGATTTATTGAAGGCATTTTTTTTTTTAATGTCTCAGTGAGTTTTTTGATGAAGTAACAACAAAGGTTGAAGCAGGTAAGTCGTTGAATGATGCATATCATAAGATGCCAGACAATAAAGTTATTGCATGCGATTAACTTGGCGCGGGGAAAATAAGCATTGTAGCAAGATGAAGGGTTGTTTATCACATTGGAAGAATGCGCAGCTCTTTTCCCCGGGCATCAGTATTAGGACTGCAGCTCTTGTTGATATATATTAACAGTTTGCATATGATTTCAAGGTTTATAGATGATACAAACTCAGTAAATTTAAACAGTGAGAAGCATGGTAACATATTTCAGGATGGCATAGATTGATGAGATGAGCAAATATGATAGGAAATGTTTCACTTCTGTAGGCAAGGCAACGTAAACTAAATGGTACAAGCTTACAGCGGGTGGATGCTGGAACAAAACGAGTTGGGATTATGTACACACACATGACATTAAAGATAGCAGGAATGATCGAGAGACTGTTTAACAGGGATATGGTGTCCTTGGATTTGTAAATACATGTATGAAAAACAGAAGCAAGGAGATTTATGCTAATAAAAAAGAACTACAGATGCTGATTTATGCCAAAGATAGACACAAAATGTTGGAGTATCAGGCAGGCAGCATCTCTGGAGAAAATGGATAGGTGACGTTTCGGTCAGGAACCTTCTTTTGTGTCTATCTTAGGTTTATGCTCATCTTGGTGACAATCCAGCTGGTGTATTCTGTCCTGTTTTTTTGCACCAAACTTGAGAAAAGATGTCGAGGATGTAGAACGTGCACAGAAATTTACTGCAATGAATGGTGCAAGTGAGCAGGACTTCATTGATGGAGAGGATGCAGAAGAGATTCATCAGAATGTTGCCTGGACCTGCAAACTTGAGTTTTAAGGAGAGGTTCGATGGGCTCCCACTTTTCTCCTTGGAGAGTAAGAAGCTGAGATGTGACCTTTTCGAATGCATACAAGGTCAAGAGAGGAATGACTAAGGTGAATGTTCATAGTCTCTATCTCAGGGTAGATGATTCTAAAACTAGTGGGCATAGGCAGAGTGGAGATGTATAAGCAGGAGGTACACATAATGCTGGAGAAACTCAGCGGGTGCAGCAGCATCTAGGAGCGAAGGAAATAGGCAACGTTTCGTCCCGAAACGTTGCCTATTTCCTTCGCTCCTAGATGCTGCTGCACCCGCTGAGTTTCTCCAGCACTTTTGTGTACCTTCGATTTTCCAGCATCTGCAGTTCCTGGTAAACATGTATAAGCGGGACCTCAGGGACATCCTTTTCATTCAGAAGGCAGTGGGTATCCTGAATGAGCTGCTAGAGAAAACTATAGAAGTGAATAATTTTATGTCTTTTGAAGAATATTTGGACAGATATATGTGGATAGGAAGGGTTCAGTGGGTTATGGGGCAAATGGGACTATCTCAATATGCCAACTTGGTTAGCATGGATAAGGTGGGCTATATGGTATATTTCTGTGCTGTACAGCTCTATAATTTAATGTGGAAAGTCTGGAGCTCTGATGAAAATGATCAGTCTGAAATATTAATTGGTCCCACCTTTACAGATGCTGCCTGACCACGCAGTTTCTCCAGCGTTTTCTGTTGTGTAACTGAAAATCTTGGAGGTGTTCTCATTCGAGCATCGTCAAGATCAGGAAGGATTTTAATTGAATAAATGAGAAGGTGTTGCAGGAAGATTGAGGGAGTGGATTTATGGTAAATGGTTAATGAACAGGAGTTGATGCAAAGGTTTATTAAAGAGCAGAGCGAGTCATCTGGGTCGAAGGGATGACGGAAGAAGATTTAAACACGAGTCTCTTTAAACACGAGCCTGTGGGGGAAAGTTAAAGGTTTGGGTGGCTTCACCAGAGGCAAAGAGGCCATGATTCTCAGGTGTTACACAGATACCCACCTGCTGAACACAATAGGCAGCAGACATGTGCTTCTGAATTCCAATACTGGTTCTTGGAGCAGCGTTCACTGCTTCTACCCCTTCGTCTCTGGTCTCTATCCGTCCAAATTTCCAGTTGCGTGGGCTCCCCAATCAACTTCTCCACGTTTCCTCCCGCTCGCGACAAGTTCCAGGAGACGCTGGTTATTAAATGACTGGAAGTCCCAGATGCAACTATCACGACACAAAGCTGCGATTTGGAGAGATTGAGCCATTAGTCTGGAATTGTTCATTTTCACATTTCTTGTGCATGTGCTGTTGGCTAATATACACTAGCACCTGTATTTCTTGATACGGGTTGATTGCATACAGATACAATTCAGAGTCTGTTGCTTTAAATCTGGGCACTGGGCCATCAACCTCCCACAATCACTAAAGTAATGAGCCTGCATATTCCGCACTCTATCCACTGTCATCAAGACAGGGAAGCAACCCTGCTTCAGCGAGGCAGGAGCTGTAGTAGATAGAGTTAAAAATGAAGTGCCCACCTCCTGATGTCATGTCACCAGCATACCAACAAACACTTGGACAAAGTGACCTCTCGTTCAATGGGTCTGATCAAAGTTCCGTGGTTCTGACACCGTGTCATTTCATTAATGGCAGGGGTGAGTTCGGGGACAATGTTCACAATGATGACAGAGCCAACACGAGTACATATGGGAAAGTTACAGCCTAAAGAAGGGTCTCGACCCGAAACGTCACTCATTCCTTCTCCCCAGAGATGCTGCCTGTCCCGCTGAGTTACTCCAGTATTTTGTGTCTCCCTGGGAAAGTTACTAGTTCTGTAATCACCTTGAGTCGGAATTGTCAAGTAGATAATGAATCTTAACCTTCTCTGTACAAGGCACCATCACAGATGTACCAGCACCACCCACTAATACATTCCAACACCTTTGATTAATTTGATTCTTTATATTATAATGAAGCAGCTGAGTGCCTGGAAGTTTTGATGCTTGAATAGAACCCAGCTATTGAATGCTGAAGACTTGAACTCTTGTGTAACTATAATGTCGGCAGCCATCCGACATATTGGAACATTTCCCACATGTACCCTATTCATGAAAAATGGGGTGAATGAAATTCAATCCAACTCCAGCAGCCTACTTTCATGCTTTCCTACAGTGGTGGTAAAGAAGGCAGATGTGATGCCTGGCTTCATTGGTTGGGACTTTGTGTAGAAGAGTCATAAGTCATTTGGCAGCTTTATAAAACTTGGTTTGGAGTATTGCGGTTGCCCCATGACAGGAAGGATGTGAAGGCTTTGGAGATGTTTGCCAAGATGCTGACTGAATTAGAGTTAGATTAGCTATTAACCTTCGATAGATGTTGGTCATACTTGGATTGTTTTCTCCAGAGCATCAGAGACCAAGGTGAGATCTGAGAAGTATATAAAATCATGAGTGGCAGAGATAGGATAGTTATAACCATTTCCCCAGGATGGAAATGTTAAAGACTCGAGGACATATCTTTAAGGTGAGAGGGGCAATGATTATAGGAGGTATGCAGGGCGGGTTTGTTGACACAGCAGATATTCGGTGGCTAGATCATCTGTCAGGGGATGTGGTGGAAGCAGATTCGATAACGGCATTTAAGAGGCTTTTCGATAAACACATTGATATACAAAGAATGGAGAGTTATGCATCATGTGCATGGAAGAGGAGATTAGTTTAAGTTGGCATCTTGTTCAGCACAAACCCTCGTGAGCCGGAATGGCCTGTTCCTGGGCAGTACTGTTCTATGTTCATTAAGGTCAAGTAGCCAACAGTTCTATCAGAAGGTAGACAAAAATGCTGGAGAAACTCAGCGGGTGCAGCAGCATCTATGGAGCGAAGGAAATGGGTGACGTTTCGGGCCGAAACCCTTCTTCAGGCTGATGGGGGGTGGGGGGGAGAAGGAAGGAAAAAGGGAGGAGGAGGAGCCCGAGGGCGGGGGGATGGGAGGAGACAGCTCGAGGGTTAAGGAAGGGGAGGAGACAGCAAGGGCTAGCAAAATTGGGAGAATTCAATGTTCATGCCATCCGGACGCAACTACCCAGGCGGAATATGAGGTGCTGTTCCTCCAATTTCCGGTGTTGCTCACTCTGGCAATGGAGGAGACCCAGGACAGAGAGGTCAGATTGGGAATGGGAGGGGTAGTTGAAGTGCTGAGCCACCGGGAGTTCAGGTAGGTTATTGCGGACTGAGCGGAGGTGTTCAGCGAAACGATCGCCCAACCTCCACTTAGTCTCACCGATGTAAATCAGCTGACATCTAGAGCAGCGGATGCAGTAGATGAGGTTGGAGGAGATACAGGTGAACCTTTGTCGCACCTGGAACGACTGCTTGGGTCCTTGAATGGAGTCGAGGGGGGAGGTGAAGGGACAGGTGTTGCATTTCTTGCGGTTGCAACGGAAAGTGCCGGGGGAGTGGGTGGTACGGGAGGGAAGGGAAGAATTGACAAGGGAGTTGCGGAGGGAGTGGTTTATCAGAAGCTTTATCAGGCACTGATCAGACTGCATTTGGAGTATTGCGAGTAGATTTGGACCCCATACTGGAGGAAGGATGTGCTGGCATTGGAGAGAATCTAGAGGAGGTTTACGAGAATGATCCTGGGGATGATTGGGTTAACATACGATGAGTGTTCAATGGCTCTGAACCTGTACTCGCTGGAGTTTAGAAGGATGAGGAGGGACCTCATTGAAACTTACAAATAATGAAAGGCCTCAATAAGGTGGATGTGGAGAGGATGTTTTCACTAGTGGGAGAATCTAGGACCAGAGGGCACAGCAGTATAAAAGGACGTACCTTTAGAAAGGAGATGAAGAGAAATTTCTTTAGCCAGAGGGTGGTGAATCTGTGGAATTCATTGCCACAGATGGCTGTTGAGGCCAAAGCAGAAATTGATAGGTTCTTGATTACTAAAGGTGTCAAAGGTTGTGAGGAGAAGGCAAGAGAAAGGGGTTGAGAGAGAAAAATAGATCAGCCACAATTGAATGTTAATGGCCAAATGGCCTCATTCTGCTCTTATGATGAATGAACTTATCTAGCAGCATTTAATCACCAAAACTTGCTTATCGATGGTCATTTTGAGTTCTGCCTTGAACTTATAAAGGACATGAGCCAAATTTGAGCAAAATAACTTAATTTCAAAGTGGGCTGAAGATAAGTGTTTGTGACAAGGGCATAATCGGACTAAAGCCTGGGAACCTAATAAAGTCAATGAAAACCGGGGGAAAGAAAACGCATTCTTTGCACAAGGGTTGTGATTGTTGTAGGCAAATCAGTTCCCAATCAGTTGCTTGTGATCCACAGGACAGCCCCCCCGCCGCATATATTATTAGCTTCATTATTGATTTCCCCTACTTATAAGGGAGCCTAATTATACTCCTATGGCGTATGAACTTATCTAGCAGTATTTAATAACCAAAACTTGCTTATCGATGGTCATTTTGAGTTCTGTCTTGAACTTATTAAGGATCTAGAAATAGAAACGCTAGTGAAGATTCAGTGTTCTGAACTTATTTGGAACTCTTCAGATGGCTGAGCAGTCTGGGCCCACATGCAACAATTAGACAATTTAACTGGTTTGGCCGACAAGCAGGAAAACATTTTTTAAAAAAGGAGCAGGAGTCGGCTCTTTGCCATGCCACTTAATATGACCATCTACTTCAGTACCACATTCCTCCTGTCTCCCAAAATCCCTTGAAGCTTTTAGTGTCCAGCGATGTATCTATCACCTTCTTAAATGTCTGTGGCAAATGACATTTGGGCTGTGCATTCAAACAATGGTGACCTCCAGCAACAGAGAGATGAAACATCTCCTCTTTGCATTCAGGGGCGTTCACGGTGGCGCAGCGGTAGAGTTGCTGCCTTACTGCAAAATGCAGCGCCAGAGACCCGAGTTCGATCCCGACTACGGGTGCTGTCTGTATGGAGTTTGTACGTTCTCCCCGTGATCTGCGTGGGTTTTCTCCGAGATCTTCGGTTTCCTCCCACATTCCATAAACGTACAGGTTTGTAGGTTAATTGGCTTGATTAATTGGCTTGCTAAAAATGTAAAATTGTCCAAGTTGGTGATATGCAGAGTACTGCCCTGCCGACTACCAAATTCAGAAGGTTCAGAAGGTGACATTGCAATTCCCCACTATCAGAACCTTGGTGAGAGAGAAAGCTGGTTAGCATTGACCAGAAACTTAACTTGGTCAGCCACATTACTGTTGCAGCAGTAAGTGAAGGTCTGGTGCTGTTTAAGCTGTGGTGAACGACTCACCTCCTTTCTCCTGTTAGGGGTTCAAAGGCTAGAGGTTCGAACACGGGCAAAAGAGAGGAGCAAAGTGGGACACAAACAATCAGAGCAGTTGGGGGAAGGGGATGAATGGGCCAGCGAAGAGTGGGCTTTGCCAGACACTTGTGCGGCACAAATGTTATTTCTATTGAACCCTAGTCTGATTATAGTCCACAGCTTGCCGCAGAAGGGCAGCGCCTGCTTCATTATCTGAAGAGTTGCAAATGGAACTGAACACTGTACAATTGCCAGTGATTTTCCACTTCTGTGATCGAGGGAAAGTAACTGTTGAGACATCTACAAGAACAAGTCTGGACTCTTGAATGTACTCTCTTCTCCATGGCTGGTGGCTCAACACCAGTGAAATTCAAGAGCGTGAATACTGTTCAGGGCAAAGTGGTTCAATTGACCACATCCACCATGAAAAATACTGAGTCCTTCTCCAACTCATGCAGTGAGTGTCTTCCATAAGGTGCACTACCAACATACTGATAGTGCATCCTAGACGTACAACTTCTACCAAATAGGAACCCCACCATTGGCAAGTTCTACTCCAAATCAAATGCCATCTTGACTTGGAACATAGAAAACTACAGCACAGGAACAGGCCCTTCAGCCCACAATGTCCGTCAAAAACATGATGCCAGGATAGACTAATCTCACCTGCCTTCACGTGATCCACGTCCCTCCATATCAACGTGCCTATCTAAAAGTCTCTTAAACGCCACTATCGTATCTACTTCCATCACCATCTCTGGAAGCGCGTTCCTAGCCCCCACCACTTAGTGTGTAAAATAACTTGCCCACATATCTTTATTAAACTTTTGCTCCTCCAACCTTAAAGCTATGCCGTCTGGTCTTTGACATTCCCACCGTCCGAAAAAGGTTCTGATTGTCTACCTTATCTTTACCGCTCATCATTGTAAATACTACTAGCAGAAATACATCATTGTTCATTCACCACTTGGCCATTAACCTTGATCACTGTGGAAGTAACTTGACTTCACTGACTGACATGGGTTAAAAAACCCACCACCCCTGCCCTTTGATGGCAGTCAGTGAGATGCATGTAATGAGTTGGTGCTAATACACACCAACACCCACACCCTTGTTCAATACACACAGGCCCTTTGACCTCAGCTTTTTACGTACACATCTGCCTACATCGAAAAGAATGCTGGAAGTGAATAAGGGATATAATTCCCTATCACAGCCTTTTCCTCCCCTCTACCCTTCCTCTGAGAATTAAAATCTTGGCATTCTGATAAATTATCAACCTGAATTATTAACTCAGCGACAGAAACAAACAGCTGGAATAACTCGTGTTTAAGAAGGAACTGCAGATGCTGGAAAATCGAAGGTACACAAAAATGCTGTAGAGACTCAGCGGGCGCACTGTGGAAGACACTGCTGCACCCGCTGAGTTTCTCCAGCATTTTTGTGTACCAGCTGAAATAACTCAGCGGGACAGGCAGCATCTCTGGAGAGAAGGAATGGGTGACGTTTCGGATCGAGACCCTTCTTCAGGCAGATGAACTCAGACTTTCCTTCCACAATGCTGCCTGCCTTGCTCAGCATTTTCATTTTTTTCTTCAAACTTGCAGTAAGCTGCTTGCATTTTTTTTGTCAGTGTTGTTGTCAGTGATAAAATGGGCTAATCTATTCAAGAGATCAGCATGTCTCATTAGATTCCTCTTCGGGCACTGAACTGTTACTGCCTCATTCACCTTCCATCCTTTAGCAAACACGCCACTGGCCTCCTGTCTACTGACCTTGGTGGCTCCTTCCTCTAGATTGTTCCACTTCCTCTCTGCTCCCTTCCGCCACTTCCCATTTACAAAACATCAGTAACAAGGGTGCCCCAACTACAATCCTCCCTTTTTAAGACTGCGCACGTGAATTTGCTCGTTTAATTTTACTTGGTTATCTCCTAAGCTCCTTGTTTAGTAGCTGCAGGCCCATCTTAGCAGACTTTAGAGAAAGTTTCGAGAAACACTAAACGCCAGGTAATTTGACTTCCTTCCCCAATACCATTTCTGAGAAGTGTTGAATGCAGAGCAGATGCGGAAATAGCAAATCTGTGCCTTATCCCTTCCGTTGCATCATCTCTGTTAGAACACAGTGCCTTCCCTCACAGTGGAAGAAATTATAGTGAAGGTTAACAACATCTTGTCACAGCTCACGGGCTTTATCTCCGGAGAAGTCCCTGACTTCTCTGGAATCCACCAACAATTTTCTCAGCTTGTAGATCATAAGGTAGTACTTTGCAGTGCCCAGATTCCAGCAGATCTACCCCACCTTAGGAACCCAGACAACACATTAATAAACAGACCTGCAAAAATGCAAGTGGATTCTATTATTGAGTGGAAAAACCATATTATTATAATGAATATAAGAATGTACCACAAACCTCAGGTGCAGTAACGCTGCATACATGACTTGCAGCTTTGCGCCTTAGTCAGAACTTGTGGGTTTGTCTCACTCTCATGACAAATAGACAATAGGTGCAGGGGTAGGCCATTCGGCCCTTCAAACCAGCACCGCCATTCAATGTGATCATCTCCAATCAGTACCCCGTTCCGGCCTTCTCCCCCTATCTCCTAACTCTGCTATCTTTAAGAGCTCTATCTAGCTCTCCCTTGAAAGTATTCAGAGAACCGGCTTCCACCGCCCTCTGAGGCAGAGAATTCTGCAGACTCACAACTCTCTGTGTTAAAAAGTGTTTCCTCATCTCTGTTCTAAATGGCTTGCCTCTTATTCTTAAACACTGGCCCCTGGTTCTGGACTCCCCCAACATCGGGAACATGTTTCCTGCCTCTAGCGTGTCCAAACCCTTAATAACCTTATATGTTTCAATAAAATCCCCTCTCATCCTTCTAAACTCCAGAGTATACAAGCCCAGCTACTCCATTCTCTCAGCATCAGTCCCGCCATCCCGAGAATTAACCTTGTAAACCTACGCTGCACTCCCTCAATAGCAATAATGTCCTTCCTCAAATTAGGGGACCAAAACTGCACACAATACTGCAGGTATGGTCTCACTAGGGCCCTGCACAACTGCAGAAGGACTTCTTTGCTCCTATACTCAACTCGTCTTGTTATGAAGGCCAACGTGCCATTCACTTTCTTCACTGCCTGCTGTACCTGCATGCTTACTTTCATTGACTGATGAAAAGGACCCCCAGATCCCGTTGTACTTCTCCTTTTCCCAACTTGACACCATTTAGATAATAATCTGCCTTCCTGTTTTTGCTGCAAAGTGGATAACCTCACATTTATCCACATTAAACTGCATCTGCCATGCATCTGCCCACTCACCCAACCTGTCCAAGTCACCCTGCATTCTCATAGCATCCTCCTCACAGTTCACACTGCCACCCAGCTTTGTGTCATCTGCAAATTTGCTAATGATACTTTGAATCCCTTCATCTAAATCATTGATGTATATTGTAAATAGCTGCGGTCTCAGCACTGAGCCTTGCGGTACCCCACTTGTCACTGCCTGCCATTCTGAAAGGGACCCGTTTATCCTTACTCTTTGTTTCTTGTCTGCCAACCATTCAAAGTCTTGATAGTTGCTATAAAATCAAGTCCTCTTTATTTAAACTTGATTCACCACCTACCACTCACCTTTAACATAAGACAGTACAGCAGAGGAACAGGCTCATCAGCCCAAAATGTTCAGAGCGAACATGATACCAACTAATCCCCCCTGCCTGCACGTGATCCACATCCCCCATTTCTTGCTTAACCATGTGCCTATTTAAAAGCCTCTTAAATGCCACTTTAGAATCTGCCACCACCACCACTTCTGACAATGTGTTCCAGGCATCCACCGCTCTCTGTGTAAAAATCTTGCCCCGCACGTCGACTTTATACATACCCCTTTGGCAGGTGAGCGGAAACACATCTCCTGCCCATTAAGGAGACCTTATCACCGTCCTATCTGCTTCTGTGCTCAGATTAGCAGCTCATAAGTGACCCGTTCCTGCCTTCTCCCCATATCCTCTAACTCCGTTGAGGAAAACATTTTTCACACAGAGTGGTGAATCTCTGGAATTCTCTGCCACAGAAGGTAGTTGAGGCCAGTTCATTGGCTATATTTAAGAGGGAGTTAGATGTGGCCCTTGTGGCTAAAGGGATCAGGGGGTATGGAGAGAAGGCAGGTACAGGATACTGAGTTGGATGATCAGCCATGATCATATTGAATGGCGGTGCAGGCTCGAAGGGCCGATGGCCTACTCCTGCACCTATTTTCTATGTTTCTATAAATCAACCTTCCTTCCCTCCATATCACAACTTGTCACCCTGTTGAACTGTAGCCCCCAGGCCTGCCATATAGAAATATAGAAAGTAGGTGCAGGAGTAGGCCATTTTCATAGCCCATGTTGATCTGGAAACACAAATGCTGGCAGATCAGCAGAAAGCAGCCCATGAATGACTTCCCAACTACATTGAGCAGCATAAGTGGTTGCCATTAATTAGGTCACAGCACTTTCCAACGTGGGTTCTCTTCTTTCATATTGCCGCAAGGCCTTTATCTGAAATCTTATCTCTACACAGTAACAAAACCCGAGACATGAGTGTGTGAGCTCCTGGCATGCGATGACTCATAGCTGAACTTCAGCACGCCTGCCTCTCCTCCTTCCATCTCTACCTCTGCTCCTTCAGTTTAGTTCAGCTAAAATAAAACCATTCCTCCAATTTGACGACCTTGAAAAGATCATCCACACATTCATCTCCTCCCGCCATGATGACTGCAACTCCCTTTACACTGGCATCAGCCGATCATCCCTGTCCCGCCTGCAACTGGTCCAAAACACCGCAGCGAGACTCCTGACGGGCACCCGAAAAAGGGACCACATCACCCGATCCTGGCCCCTCTCCACTGGCTCCCAGTGTGGTTCACAATCAATTTCAAGCTCCTCCTTTATTTCTACAAAGGGGCCTGCCCCGACCTACATCAAAAATCTGCTAACCCGCCATTCCACGTCCAGGTCCCTCAGGTCGGCCGACTTGGGGCTACTGACCATCGCGCGGTCCAGGTATAAGCTCAGGGGCAGCACCTAGACTGTGGAACAGCATCCCTCTTCTCATCAGAACTGTCCCCTCCACCGACTCTGTTAAGTCTAGACTTAAAACTTACTCTACTCAAAAGAGTTTCTTGAGATCCTCTGAGGGAGCGCTGTATGTATGTATGTATTGTTAGATCTATGTACCACTGTATGTAGCATGTTAGTACCAGCACTGATGTAAAGCACTTTGGTCAACGAGAGTTATTTTTAAATGTGCTATAGAAATAAAATTGACTTGACTTGACTTAGTTTAGTTCGGTGACACAGCATGGAAAGAGGCCCTTTGCCCACAGTGTCCACGGCAACCATTGATCACCCCTTCACATTTGTTCTATGTTTTCCCACTTTCACATCTGCTGCCTGTGCACTAGCACAATTTACAAGAGGCCAATTAACCTACAAACCTTTTAGGATGTGGGATGAAACCGGAGCACCCGGAGAAAACCCATGTGGTTACAGGGAGAGTGTGCAAATAACAAATGGGCAGCACCCAAAGTCAGGATAGGACCCGGGTCTCTGGTGCTGTGGGACAGCAGCTCTACCTGCTGCACCACTGTGCTGCCTAGGCTGAGTATTTCAGACACTCATCCACATAGTAGTCCAGCTCTATAATGTCAGATGTTTTTCACGAGCTTCAAAAGGGAGTAACTATTTACCCATGTGGGCATTGCAGCCAGAGGTTGCGGATTTGAGTATAGGAGCAGCAAGGTTCTACTGCCGTTGTACAGGGTCTTGGTGAGACCACACCTGGAGTATTGCGTACAGTTTTGGTCTCCTAATCTGAGGAAGGCCATTCTTGCCATAGAGGGAGTATAGAGAAGGTTCTCCAGACTGATTCCTGGGATGTCAGGACTTTCATATGAAGAAAGACTGGATAGACTCGGCATGTACTCGCTAGAATTTAGAAGATTGAGGGGGGATCTTATAGAAACTTACAAAATTCTTAAGGGGTTGGACAGGCTAAATGGAGGAAGATTGTTCCCGATATTGGGGAAGTCCAGAACAAGGGGTCACAGTTTATGGATAAAGGGGAAATCTTTTAGGACTGAGATGAGAAAAACATTTTTTACACAGGGAGTGGTGAATCTCTGGAATTCTCTGCCACAGAATATAGTTGAGGCCAGTTCATTGGCTATATTTAAGAGGGAGTTAGATGTGGCCCTCGTGGCTAAAGGGATCAGGGGGTATGGAGAGAAGGCAGGTACAGGATACTGAGTTGGATGATCAGCTATGATCATATTGAATGGTGGTGCAGGCTTGAAGGGCTGAATGGCCTACTCCTGCACCTATTTTCTATGTTTCTATCTTCCCAGCCCAGTGGTTGCGAGGCTGATGGGAGTATCCCCAGTGACGTAACAACTTAGCCTGACATCTCATCCCTATGTTCTGCCTTGGCCACATGTGTCACTGGCAATCTCCCATACGGGAATTAGTGCAGTCGAGTTTTTTCTGGTTTTAGAATTTTTAAATTGTCGAGTGTAGGTTTATCTCAGTAACCATAGACTGCGGAATTAGTTGTCGTGTCAAGAAGGGGAAGTGGCTGAGGGTTGGAAAGCAGAAGGACACACCATTCCGACACAGTGTCTCACTAATAGACTACATTCCCTCAGAAATCACATCATTCATTTTCATTGTCAGCCTCTAATCCTCACCCTCACACTGACCTTCTTTCTCCTCCCAACCCTCAATCTCAACCCCGTGATCCACACCCTGATATTGTCTCATTCACATCTCCGCCCTCGCGGTCATTTATATCCACACCCAGATGGGTCAAAGACAGTTCACATTTAGGTAACGTTGCATATGATGTTCCACAATCAATTTGACCAATTCTCTGCATATTGAAACTTTCAAAGATGAACTTATTTAACGATAAGGTCAGCATTTATCATTCACACTTCATCGTTCTTGTGAATGTGGCAATGTGTCGATGACCTTGAGCAACTGTATTCCGTACTGTGAGGATTCTCCACCAAAATTACTTCCACCGGCTTGACGGCTTTCAGTATAGGAGTAAAGAGGTTCTTCTGCAGTTGTATAGGGCTCTGGTAGACCACATCTGGAGTATTGTGTACAGTTTTGGTCTCCTAATTTGAGTAAGGACATCCTTGTGATTGAGGCAGTGCAGCGTAGGTTCACGAAATTGATCCCTGGGATGGCGGGACTGTCATATGAGGAAAGATTGAAAAGACTAGGCTTGTATTCACTGGAGTTTAGAAGGTTGAGGGGGGGGGTCTTGTAGAAACATATAAAATTATAAAAGGACTGGACAAGCTAGATGCAGGAAAAATGTTCCCAATGGTGGGGCGAGTCCAGAACCAGGGGTCACAATCTTAGAATAAAGGGGAGGTCATTTAAGACTGAGGTGAGAAAAAACATTTTCACCCAGAGAGTTGTGAATTTATGGAATTTCCTGCCACAGAGGGCAGTGGAGGCCAAGTCATTGGATGGATTTAAGAGAGAGTTAGATAGAGTTCTAGGGGCTAGTGGAGTCAAGGGATATGGGGAGAAGGCAGGCACGGGTTATTGATTGGGGACGATCAGCCATGATCACAATGAATGGCAGTGCTGGCTCGGAGGGCCGAATGGCCACCTCCTGCACCTATTTTCTATGATACTATGTTTCTATGATCCAGTGATGAAGGAGCAGCAGGTCAGAAAAGTGTTGAATATGGAAGTTGACCAGAATCATTGGGATTCCTATCCACCTGTTACCCTCATCCACCGAGGATTGCACGCAACAAAAGATTTTCACTGTACTGGTACACGTGCCAATAAACTGAACTGGTTGACTCACAATGATGCAGATCCCGAGTTATAACCTCAGGATCCTGAACTTGATTCTTACTCTGGTCAGTAGAATAAAATCTTTAGTCTGCTGAGCGGATTAGGCCTCTACAGAAGCGATGAGTCATTCCAACTTGTTATTTATGGGAATTGGTATACAAAGATATACCAGAGATATACAAAAGATATACAAAGATATACCAAAGATACGTCCAGACTGAAAAACAATTATGTTCAGCACTCATCTCAAAAACTAGGAATCAAATCAATGGAGCAGTGAACTTTGTATCCATCCATTATTGTACCTTCCGTGTGAAAGCATAATGAAAACATTTGTACAAAACATTTTCAAACATCATGCAAAAATCGGAGACCCTAACAAGTGTAAATTACTGCGGGGTAGTATTTGAACAGAATGATGGGCTGTTGTTAATTGTGGTGATATGTGCAAGAAACTATTTACTAACCTGCAATTTTGCTGGAATGTTTGACGGAATGTTTCATAACCAGCCCACTATACTTATGAAGATGGCATTCTAAGTAGCGTGTAATCTACATCATTCCTAGTGTGGGTTTCTATGACATAGGCCAGGTTTTTAAGTTTAATTGACCCTCAACCTTGATTCGACCGTTCAATGTCCTTCCCATTAACATATCCTAAATTTCAATGAATCCTGCAGAGAAAACGTTCCACTTCTTTACTTGACTGTATTAGCATGTCATTGCCTCCAATCAGTTATTTTTCTTGAAAGGATTGGATCCAAGATAGATAAGTCATCATAGAACTGGATGATGTCGCAGTTACCAACATTTCTGTGAAAGCCAATGTCCTTCTGCAGTTGTACAGAGTCCCAGTGAGACCACACCTGGAGTATTGTGTGTAGTTTTGGTCCCTTAATTTGAGGAAGGACATTCTTGCTATTGAGGGAGTGCAGCGTAGGTTTACAAGGTTAATTCCCGAGATGGCGGGACTGTCATATACTGATAGAATGGAGAGGCTGGGCTTGTATACTCTGGAGTTTAGAAGGATGAGAGGATATCGTATTGAAACATATAAGATTGTTAAGGGTTTGGACACGCTAGAGACAGGAAACATGTTCCTGATGTTGGGGGAGTCCAGAACCAGGGGCCACAGTTTAAGAATAAGGAGCAAGCCAGTTAGAATGGAGACGAGGAAACACTTTTTCTCACAGAGAGTTGTGAGTCTGTGGAATTCTCTGCCTCAGAGGGCGGTGGAGGCCAGTTCTCTGGATGCTTTCAAGAGAGAGCTAGATAGGGCTCTTAAAGATAGCGGAGTCAGGGGATATGGAGAGAAGGCAGGAAAGGGGTACTGGTTGGGGATGATCAGCCATGATCACATTGCATGGCGCTGCTGGCTCGAAGGGCCGAATGGCCTCTACACCTGCACCTATTGTCTATTGGCTATTGATGTCCTGAGCTCTGTGTCCTCTGCAGTTCCTGTTATTATAAAAGGGTTATCCTGTGGCATATAGTTTTATTGAAGGTTGGCCAGGATTGACACAGCAGGGCTATAACTTTGTCAATTAGATCAATACTTTCACAAACATCAACTGTACATTCAAACTAAAAACACGAGTTATTCAAAAAGCAAATATTTTCCAAAGCTCAAAACTAACTGCAGCAGTGGGTGTAATTATAACTCAGCATTTTATAAAACAATAGCATTGGACAAAGGATTAAATTCCAACTCAATGTGGACTCAAATTCCAACTAAATTCCACCTGCAAGAAAGACCCATGTGTCCGCACTCAGACCCAATCCCTGGGCACGAGTCACACTGTGGCCCAGAGCCAGACTCTAACCCAGACCATGTCTCTGGGACTTCAACTCACACTTGGCTTGCAAGACAACAGCCTGGTACCAAACCTGTCCCCTGCCACACAGCAGTCCGATCAGGAAGTACAGCGCTGATTCAAACAGGTTTCCTTCATCATGAAACTCCCTGCCAGAACAGCACTGGGGAACTATTGTCCACAGAGAAGAACAGAGGTTCACGTAGATGTTTGACCAGAAGGTTCTCAAGGACAATTTGGGGTGGGCAATAAATGCCGACCTTGCCAGACATCCCAAAACAGATGAATAACTAAAAAATACAGGCCTTGTATCCTGCGCCTCTTTGAGCTCCACTTGTCACTTACACTATGCCTAGTTCAGTTTCAGTACATCCTAAAGAGTCCATATTAGGTAGACACAAGAAACTGCAAATGCTGGAATCTTGCATAGAACACAAAGTACTGGGGTAACTCAGCGGGTCAGGCAGCATTTCTGGACGACATGGATAGATGACGCTTTGGATTCCAGTCAGAAAAGACTCGAGTGAAAATATTGCCTATCCGTGACATCTAGAGGTGCTGAGTTACTTCAGAACTATGTGTTCCAATCAATATTAGGTAGACAAACAACTTATATTATTTTCACCCGGCATAACTGAGTCGTCATTACAAACAAAGTAATTTCTAATTCAACACTTTAATGCAAAATTCTGATTCAACCACTTAATCGCTGAATTAATACAATTGGAGCTTTCAATTTTTAAACGCCACCTGAGTTTGAGTTGAGTTACTGAAGTTTGCAATATTCCGTCTGAAATTTCAACGTTCCTAGTGGTATTTGCTGCTCTGTGCTTTTGCATTGTAGCCTATGTGCATGAAGAGACACAGGTGAATGCAGCTCCTTTTTTAATCGAGTCACTTGGTTCAGTACACCATTGTTTCCAAGAGATAAGAAAGTCACTCTAAATGAATCTCCACATCAACTTTCATCTCACCTCAGCATTAAAACATCCAGATCACAATCCAGCCCAGTCTGACTCTTAGAAAGAAAATGGGAGAGTGTCACAACTTAAAGGGACCACCCTTTTCAGACAGGTTTTCATTTAATACTGTGAAGAAGGGTTTCGTCCCGAAACGTTGCATATTTCCTACGCTCCATAGATGCTGCTGCACCCGCTGAGTTTCTCCAGCATTTTTGTCTACCTTCCATTTAATACATTAGTGACTTGCCATCTAAACAAAATATAATAATGGTAACAATGAGTGTAAAACCCCCTAACCCTATTCACAACAGACAAAAAAAATATTGGTAGAGTGGGGGAATTACTGTGAGTATAAATCTGTTGAAACGGATTGTCAGTTTTAGTAAGACAAACGTCCATTACCTTTTGTGATGAACCACCAGATAAGAAGCTGTTATTTCAGCTCATACATTCTCAATATTTCAGTTCATTCAGCCTCAGTAACTCACCCCAATCCTGACCCACATCCAGCACCACATGGTGGTCCAGGTCGCAGTCCACATGTGGAGCTCCAGCGCTCAGATTACGAGTGAAGCCGTTTTTAATTCCAACCCACACAATTTTCAGACCAACAGTTTACAAATAAGTTGCTCATTGAGATTGAAATCATTGATAAATCGTCAGAGTGCAGGGGTGGGAACAGGAACAAGCTGAACCACAACCAGAGATATTTAGTGATATAATGACAAGAGAGAAAACTAGAGAGCGACAGAGGGGGGGGGGGGGGGGGGGGGGGAGGGATAAAGCAAGGGTAAGGGAGTAAGAGAGAGAGTAAGGAGCATGAGGGAAGGAGATTAATAGACAATAGGTGCAGGACTAGGCCATTCGGCCCTTCGAGCCAGCACAGCCATTCAATGTGATCATGGCTGATCATCCCCAATCAGTACCCCGTTCCTGCCGTCTCCCCATATCCCCTGACCGCTATTTTAAAGAGCCCTATTTAGCTCCCTCTTGAAAGCATCCAGAGAACCTGCCTCCACCGCCCTCTGAGGCAGAGAATTCCAGACTCACCACTCTCTGTGAGAAAAGGGGGAGATAGAAAGAAAGGGAGGGAGGGTGAGAGGGAGAAGGGGAAAGGGGGAGGGGGGGGATGGAGAGGGAGAGCTCCTCCAACAGCTTGTTCCTTACACCCACCACCCTTTGTGTGAAAAGGTTCTTATTGAATCTTTCCCCCCTTACCTTAAACCTATGTCCTCTTGTTCTCGATTCCCCAACTCTGGGCAAAAGGCTCTGTGCGTTTACCCAATCTATTCCTTTCACGATTTTGTACACCTCCATGAGATCACCCCTCATCCTCCCGTGCTCCAAGGAATAAAGTACTACCCTGCTCAATTGAGACCTGGCAACATCCTCATAAATCATCTCTGCACCCTTTCCAGCTTGACGTCTTTCCGACAACATGATGACCAAAACTGAACAAATGTGGCCTCAACGATATCCTACACAACTGCAGCATGACCTCCCAACCTCTATACTCAGTACTCTGACTGATGAAGACCAATGTGCCGAATTTGACCATCCCATCCACCTGCGATGCCAGTTTCAAGAAACAATGTACCTGCACTCTTAGATCCCTCTGCTCTACACCACTCCCCAAAGTCCTATCGTTCACTGTGTAGGTCCTGCCCAAAGATCCTACAGCGAGCAAGATGGTCCACTCGATGAAAAAGACGTAGTACGGTCATGGGCAGAATCATGGGTAATTTTCAGCCCCATTTCCGTCACCGGCTTCCGTCTCCGCACCAATAATCCCGTAGCGGAGCAAAGATACTAGTGCGGAGACGGAAGCCGGTTACGGAAACATCCTCGTCAAAATAAAAGTTCTTTGATGAAAATCTTCTCCTCATTTTCAGAATTATAATTTATTAACACAAACTGTCCCCCCGCAACGTTGATTACACTGCGAGTCGGGTCGGGTCCGGTTACTGAAATGGATGAAAAAAAGGCTCTGTTGCGTACTACACGTCAGCCCATTGCATTTAGCAGGAGTGGTCTATCTTGCTCCGCTATAGGATCTTTGGTCCTGTCCATATTAGACTTCCCAAAATGCAACACTTCACATTTCTCTGTATAAAATTCCATCAACCATTCCTCAGCCCACCTGCCCAATACCACCAATCATGATCCTGCTACAATGTCTGAACACCATCTTCACTACTACCCACTATTATATCATCTGCAAACTTGCTTATCGTGCCTTGTACGTTCTCATCCAAACCATTGATACAGATGACAAAGAGTAACGGGCCCAACAACAAACCCTGAGTCACACCACTAGTCACAGGCCTCCAGTCAGAAAAACAAACTTCCACCATCACCCTCTGCTTCTTTCCATTAAGCCAATGTTCTATCAATTCAGCTATCTCCCCTTGGATCCCAAGCGATCTAACCTTCCAGCGGGGAGAGAGAATTAGAAAGAGGGAGAAAACATTGAAAGATAACCCTGCCAGCCACCTTTTCACTCTGCAGCCCTCTGGGAGGCGATACAGGTCTCTGAAGGCCCGCACTTGTAGACTAATTAACAGTTTCTACCCATGTGCCATTAAAGAACTAAACTCAAATAGATAACACAACACAATTCATGGTGCAATATAAAATTTGTCTATCTATTTATTTATTTTATTCATTGATCTTGCCGGTAATATGAGAGTTAATGGTTGATTGTGTTTTTGTTCTTCTAAATCTTTTTATCCTGTGCCTTCTATTGTATACCACTGAAGGAGATGCACTGACATGTTGTTGTACAGTTGCTGTGCAATGACAATAAAACATATTCTGATTCTGATTCTGATAAAAACACGAGTTGGTAACAAAGTGCAAATAGAGTGACAACTTCTACCAAGAGGCAGAGAATTGCAGACTGTAGGTCTCTGAAGGCAGGCAAATAATTGAGTGGAAAAGGTTGGCAGAAATGCTGAGCAGAATGATACAGAGAAACCAAGAAAATGAAAGAAATGTACAGGTAGCAGCAGAGAAAGAGTCAATAGTACAAACAAATTGTGGATGGCAGAGCCCAAGGCGAAATAGAGAAAATGAGCGAGAGACATTAATATATGAATACAGGGAGCATTATAGAAAGCAGCCCGTGTGGTGCGTATGACATTAATAATAATAATAATGGATGGGATTTATATAGCGCCTTTCTAATACTCAAGGCGCTTTACATCGCATTATTCATTCACTCCTCAGTCACACTCGGTGGTGGTAAGCTACTTCTGTAGCCACAGCTGCCCTGGGGCAGACTGACGGAAGCGTGGCTGCCAATCTGCGCCTACGGCCCCTCCGACCACCACCAATCACTCACACACATTCACACACAGGCAAAGGTGGGTGAAGTGTCTTGCCCAAGCACACAACGACAGTATGCACTCCAAGCGGGATTCGAACCGGCTACCTTCCGGTCGCCAGCCGAACACTTAGCCCATTGTGCCATCTGTCGTCCCATTAGTGAAGATGTTGATAAAAGGTCTAGCAACAGATTAAATGACAAAACTCCGACACAATTTAAAATGCTTAATAAATATGAAACTTTATACATTAATAAGGAAAGAACATTATTGCTGTTTTAAGGCAAGCAGAGGCAGAGACATGGCATTCCCAAACCGCAAGAAAAACTCTTGCTTTTGCTGTTTGAAAGTCAACAGGTTTGATGAAGAGATTTTCATGCTGGGTGGAGCTCACATCAAATGGAACTCCAAGGGACGTGAAGTTTGTGAACAAAGATTCTGTTGTGGCAGCTTGAACGGTTAGACATAGTGCAAACTTCACCAGTGGCCATTGAGGAGGAGGACCGAGGTCTGTAAATCCACGTGTAGCAGAGATTAGGACTTGGAGCCTCAAGCAATGAGGCGATGATGCATTGACTCTATCCAAGCCTGACGGTGTCAGTGTTGATGCTCCCCCAGATCGCCTGAAGATCTCACAACCATTTCAAAGGCAGACAAGTTCACAATTGCCAAGGCACATTGTTCATTACCCCCGCCACCTGCTCAGGGAGGTAGAGGGGAGAAGGGAAAGAAGATCTACAGGAGGTAGAGATGGGGAGGGGGGGGGGGGGGGGAGAGGGGGAGGGTAAGCGAGGCAAACAGTGGGAGGGGAGTGGTCAAATAGAAGTGGAGAGGGCGAGTGTGGAGCAAGCATAGGAAGGGAAAGTGAGAGGAAAGGTGAGGAGAGAGGAGGGGAGGAAAGACAAACATAGTGGAGAAGATTAGGAGATCTACTTAGTGGAGAAGAGTTGGAGATCTACAAACACTGCCAAGGCCTTTCCTCCCCGTAGGGGAGGAAAGGCCTTGGCAGTGTTTGTAGATCTGCTGGCAGCTGGGTGACTTTATATTTACAATGAACGTGGTATTCCTTTTGATTGTCAGGAATTGCTGGGCGAAGTCACCAGCCTGACAAACAGTTTCCTCAACTCCCACAACACTGGCTCCACCCATTCAGCATCCTGATTGCTCGTTGCCCCCGGCTCCCACTAACCACTCAGTCTGAAATGGCTCCATCAACATCAACATCGTTCTCAGGTTTGTTTGGGGGTTTTTTTTTTAAAGCATGTCGAGAGATGCCCTGGGGAGTGATGGGTGCCTCAGAAGGTCAGTGTCCTAGTTCCATCACAATTCACCCGACGGAACTCCAGGTCCTGCAGATCATGTCCAGTAATGACAAAGGCTAGACTTCCCTGTTAATGAAGAACAGAAGAGGGTTAGTTGAGAACGTCTCTCCATTATTTACCTTACCAAAAAACAAGGAGGGCGGTGGGCAAGGAACAGTGAGGTGGCACTAATGAGATCATTCTTCTGTCTGGATATTCTGTCTGAAGGAGATTCCCGAGATGGATGATTAGATTAAATGGTGAGGGTGGGATTGTGGGTGGAGGCAATGGAGCAGGAAGAGCCGTGCTCAGTCGGGAGAGGAGGCACTGGGAAGCCAGTGGGAAAGTTGAGATAAGACGTTGAAGGGGCATTGACGTTGAACACTGGGAATGGGAGAGAGACCAAGAAGGGGGAAAGAGATTGGAGTGATGATGGGGTGATAATGGGAGGAGAGCGGACACCAGGAAGGGAGGGGACATCAGTGTTGAAGGCTGGAGAGATATCTAGATTGGAGAAGGATTAGGTTCTGGTAGCGTTGGGTAGGTGTTGATAAGAGACTGAGGGGAAAAAATGAGAGGAGTACCAGTGGTAAGGGAAGAAACCAAGAGACATGGAGCGTGGAGAAGCCTCTGATATTGGTTGAGGGACATCATTGATTTGGAGAGGTGGTGGAGGGGCCATTGCATTCTGGAGATACCTGGAGGCAGGGGAAGGGGAAAAGTGCAGGTGGGATTCCAGGAGACAGTTGGCTGGAAGGTCGATGCTTAGGTTGGAAACTCAGATGGTGAATGGAAAGACCTTGTTTGGGGGAGTGATACCTGGTGGTGACACCAGAGAGCAGGAGAAAGGAAGGGGTGATCTGTGAGGAGGAGGAGGAGGAGGAGGAGGGGGAGGAGAGAACTGGAAGGTGAGGGCAGTCGGAAACTGGGCTGAGACTGATGGGGTGGGAGGTGAGTTGGAGAGAGGAGACACCATGTTTGAGGATGGGAGAAACATGAAACACCAAGGAGAAGGGATGAGGAGAAGGGGGACAACAGAATCGGGAGGATCATGGACAGTCACCAGGGTTTGAGGAGTGGAGTTGGAGTGAACATGGAATGAAAGAACCCCAAGTTGGCTGTGTGAGATGGAAGGGTGACAGGCCAGGCAGCCGGGTGCTGGATGTAGGAAAACTAGGTGGGGCAGACGTTGACACGGGAAGAATAGATAAGACACCTCCGACTAGTCACCTCCCCACTACCCCTCTCCCCTTCATGGAGCAGTGACGTACGATGCAGTCAGGGTGGAGTTGAGGAGCATAGCGGTGCGGATCCTGTGGAGTTGAGCCAAGGTGAGTTTGCGGTGCTGCACAGTCCGAGGGCCTGACATTGTCCGTTTTATATGTTGCGAGGAATTGCTCCGACCCTGATGCTCCATAACATCTCCTTCGTGTTCGCTGAGTGCTGTGAGGTCGACGGTGATACAAGGGGTGCTGAGTTCTGGCTCACTGTTGGAGCGCGACAAGGTGCAGGGCTGCGGTTCCGAGTCAAAGCTCACTCTGTCTGCAAGGCGGACATTTTGCATCACCAGGCCCTGCTGTTCCCCCGCCTCCGAGAGCTCACTGTCGTCACTGGAGCTCCCCCTCTCACTGTCCACTGCATTCCCACCGCTGTCCTGGGAGTTGGGGCACAGAGCTGCTCTCTGGCGATGAGCCTCTGCCCGCTTCAGGGTGTCCATCACCTTTGTGTTCATGAGACAGTGCGGACTCGGTGGTGGGGACGCACCCAGTGGCCTCTTGCCCGAGCCTCTCGCTGGGATGTCCCGAGTCGGGGTATTGATTTCAATCAGGCTTCTGCTCAGGAACGGCCTGCTCACACTGTGAGATTCAGTAGACGAGGAAATGAGCCGGTGGAGGTTGGTCTCTGATTTTGATCTGTGGATGTTGTGTTTGCATCGTACTAGGCACCGCTGGTAAATCTGAGGTGAGCTTAACTCCATTGGTTCTCTGCATTCGTCAGCCAACTCCTGCTGTTGCATTCCAAACTCTTGGGCAGAGCCTGGAGATAGGGTGCCATATGCACTTTCAACTGAGGCAGAGTGGCAACCATTGGTCTCCAGAGCCAGGCCTTTGGCGTTTGGAATCAAGAGGCCCGACGAGGTCACATCGCTATCGAGCACCTCTTGGGTGGTGGTGTTGGAAGACACTATACTTTGGATAGAAGCATCGTCAGACTGAGAAGCTTCAGTGTCTGGTGAGTAGAGATCTTCATTCATATCCGAGATTGCAATGGAAACGGTCTCAGACACACTGTCCGACTGACTGCAAGAAACAAAACAATGGGAAAAAGAGAATCAAAGGTATTGATTTATTATTGTCGTGTCTACTGTAATACTGTGGGGGGGGGGGGGGGGGGGGGAACCCTTATTTGTGGATAAAGCAACAGAAATAGAAACAGAAGCAGACAGAGACAAGTGAGGTCAGCGGAAACTCCTGGACAGTCAGTGTATCAAAGTGAGATAGGGACAAAGCGAGACTGAGACACAGTGGGTGACAGCAATAGGTCGAGGAAAAAACAACAATGGGAGGGAGACAGAGGGGGTGACAGAAAGAGGGAGTGAAAATGGTAGGGAGTTGGTATCAGAGAGACCAGGGGACAAGGCACAAGCAAGAGAAAGAGGGCATGTTAGCGACAGAGAGAATGAAAACAAAACAGGCTGGAAGGGAGAGTGGGGGACGCAGGAGCAAAAAAAGGTTTGAGTGCAAAAAGGCTACTTAAAGACAAAGATAGTGAGACTGAGAGTGAGCAGGCATAGAGAACGCAAAACCTATTGAGAGAGAGAGAGTGGTAGACAAAGGCTGAGTAAGGAAAGGAGAGAGAGGCAAATGGAGCAAAACTGAGGTGGAGATAGAGAGAAAGAAACAGATGCAGAGGTAGACAGCTAGTGACGGAGAGCGAGCAAGACAGAGAGAGAGGGAGAGGCAGGGGGGGAGAGAGAGAGAGGGGATAGAGGGGAGAGAGAGAAAGGGGGAGAGAAGGGGAGAGAGCGAGAATGGGAGAGGGGGGAGAGAGAGGGGGGGTAGAGAGAGAGGGGGGAGAGAGAACGAGAGAGAGAACGAGAGAGAGATAGAGAGAGACAGTGAGAGAGAATCAAAAAGTGAGGATGAGTGTAACTCAGGCAAAGCCAGAGGGAAGTGAAATAGAGACTGAGAGACAGGGAATGACAGAGGCAGAAAAACCTGCTCTGGGTTGAGCTCAACAGATTAAAATTCATATTTACTCTGATTATCAAGCTAACAGGATGATTGTGGACTAAAAACAATGTCTGGAGGCTTGTCATATATAGACTCTAAGTCTGCAGTCATTCCAAAAACTGATGGGAAGCGACAACGAGATATAAAGTTAACATTTCAAGTTGTTGGCTGAAGTACGATCATGCACTTTAATGATAATTCTGCTACTTTCTCCACAGATGCTGCCTGACCTCCCAATCATTTATATCATTTTTGATTTTATTTCAGATTTTTGCCATCTGCAGGACTTTGCTTGCTGCTGTTGTAAATGTCCCGTTTGATGCCAGCCACTGGCTGCAAAGCTCCCCTAAAAGTAAATATTGTCCCAATAAAGACTTCTTCTTCTTCTTCTTCTTCTTCTTGCGTATGGCGTGCCGCGTGCACAGCCTAAAGTTGTAGGACAACTTGTTCTATTTGATCTTATTTGATTGTGCACGCCGGGTTGATTGCATTCGTCAAAACAGGGCGGACCACGTGATGGTTGCAATCTCCCACCCCCCCAATAAAGACTGAAAGTTGAAAAGTACAAGGAAAGAAGTGAGTTTTCACGTTTACCTGAGCTGTGATTCGAGTGTGTCCGTATCCTCGTGTAACAGGGATGGTAACTGCGTGTCTGAGGTTCCACTCTCTACATCCTCCTCGTCAGGCAGTGTACACTCTTTCAGTGCCGACTCTTGGCTGCGAAGTCTCTCCAGGAGGTTCTACAAAAACATTATGTGTTAGGTGAAGGCTTCAGGTGGTATGGTTAAGCATTAATATTAAAGAGTTTAGAATTTTTCAGTACATTTGTGTTATTGTTATAACCAGTATATAGTGAGGAATATCAAGGTGATGTGGTTTCATTGTTTCGCCTTCATTTCACTTATATAGGATTTCAGTGCTTACTCAAGTGACCAATCTGAATGACTTTGTCATCCCTAGTTTGAGACGCTACAAGTAGCAGCAGGTAGTGATGCTGCCTCACAGCTCCCAGGGACCTGGGTTCGATCCTGACTTCTGGTGCTGTACTTGCCGAGTTTGCACATTCTCCCTCTGACCACGTAGGTTTCCCTCGAGTATTTTTTTTGCAGAGACTGGTGAATGTCTGGAAGTCTCTGCCATTGCAGGAGTGTGAGACTGGATCAATGAAGGCATTTAGATAGATGACAGATCTTTGACAGATCAGGGAAGTCAGGGTTATGAAGAACTAGCTCAGGTATTACGGTTAGGGCAGAACAGCCATGATCAGTTCAGGGCAGCTTAAGGGGCCAGATAACCGAGTTAGTCTAATCTTGTGCGTTGAGCTCCAATCCCTCACAATCCCAACAATCCCATTCACCCACTTATTTCCCTGTAACCCAATGCAGTAAAATGCCAATAATCCAGCAGCCTTTGGTGCTGCCAGATTTGCAAATTTTCCAGACTATTGCAAATCATTTCCACCAATACCAAAACACCTTTTACTCAATGTTTTAAATGTTACACAGTATTACATTAAATGTTGCAACATGCCAGACAAGTTTAAAGAGAGCATAGGAACTGGGCACTGGTTATGAAATAGTAAGTCTCCCAGTCAATCGCCCTATACCTGAGCATTAAAGATGGCCTCAATCCACACTCTAGACTGGCTGGTCACACTGGCTTGAAAGGTGAAGGCACCAACTGCACTGCGAAACTCATTCAGGTAAATCAGCAGGAAGGAACCTGAAAACAGGAAGAGGCATCATAATCAGTAACACACAAAAAAACTTGCATGCGAACAGCCAGCCAGGTGAACTTATGCACAACATGCCATCATAGCACAAGAATCAATATAAAATCTACTTACAACATTTGAGTCTGCAAACCCGCTATTTACAAGAGTCTCACTATCTCATTGAGGACAGAGCTACCAGTAAACTTGCTGAGTCTCTGGAAGTCCCAAACACCCACTGCTACAAATAAATTTCAATATTTGAATCTTTACTTTCTCTTTTTCCATCATGCTCTCCTCTCTCCGTCTTTGCCCATCATTGCTTCATTTCCAAATTGTCTTGTAGTTTGAACGTGAAACTCACCCGGATCTCTCAGCTCCCTGCAGATGATTTTATCCACCAGCAACGGTTGTCGAATCACTTTGGTCTTCTCCATCTTCTTCACAGGTTTGGTGATGAGAAAAATATCAGTGAACAGGAAACAGTAAACATCCATCTGTAAGAGGAACAGTACGTGGGATCATCACAGTAAACAACCTTGCTCAACAGGACACAGGTCAATGTAGTGAAACCAACAAAGCACGAAAATTAGAAATCCAGTGACCAGGAGCCTGCTCTCTAACAAACATAAAGGCAGTTCACCAATAAACCCTGAGATCGGAAACTTATGCCCCTGTCCCACTTAGGAAACCTGAACGAAAACCTCTGGAGACTTTGTGCCCCACCCAAGGTTTCCGTGCGGTTCCCGGAGGTTCCCTGAGGTTTTTGTCAGTCTCCCTACCTGCCTCCACTACCTGTAACCTCCGGCAACCACCTGCAACCTCCGAGAACCGCACGGAAACCTTGGGTGGGGCGCAAAGTCTCCAGAGGTTTCCGTTCAGGTTTCCTAAGTGGGACAGGGGCATAAGGCATGAGAAGTTGAGAGACCCAAGACTGAACATTAGGAGTCACAAAGGTTGAAACATCAAGAAATCTAAGGCGGGACTTCAAGTAACCTGGTGAATAGACTCCAAGAAACAAAGAGACCAAGAAACTAGTAACTGGACGCTCAGGAACCAGAAATCATGAAGTGTAAAGATTGGTCAGGGAGACACCAAGATACCAGACGCCAAATAACCCAATAACTGCACACAAAAGATGGAAAGAATGGAAACATAGACACATAAAGTTTTCCTTCCCTTAAACACCAAACAGAAGATCAGAAGCTCGTCAACAGAACAGAATCTTTTGAGAGTATCCAGAGCACTCAGTACGATTGAAATCTGAGAGTGGCCAGTGGGCTGGATCAGCCTTGACCCAACAGTTATTCCCAGTTCCTTCAGGCATCACACATTCCCTTATCCTTCTGTGACCACTTGTGGCCATTGGCTCACCTTACAGTCCTTTCCTTCTTTCATTTTCAAACTTCCCTCGAGTTGCAATTGCCTTGTTTCATCGGGCGAAGTCCCAAACATCGGAGCTGTTAAATCCAAGCGGCAGAATTCCTTCAGGACCTAAAGCAGCAGAAGTGGAAGTTAGAAGCTGGAAGATTCGGGCCATTAAGAGCAGTACTAGAGACCCTGTGCCTCTGGGCTTCCATTCAGCAGGCAGTAATATTCACACACAAGTGGTTATGATATGGGAGAACAGCATTAAAAATACATTATTTGTGTACTTGTACTTATTTGTCAAGAAATATGTGTCCTTTTAAATCTACCTATCAAGTGTTTTTTTTTAAAGGTACACAAAATTGCTGGAGAAACTCAGCGGGTGCAGCAGCATCTATGGAGCGAAGGAAATAGGCGACGTTTCGGGCTGAAACCCTTCTTCAGACTGATTTTTTTATTTGTTGACATTGAGATTTTGTTTCTTGCCATTGGTGCCTTGTGGTGGCAGACGTTGCCCAATAAGCTACTTAATCTCCTTAAAGACCTGAATGTCCAATTTAATTAATAAATGTAATTTTTAAACTTCAGTATTCTTTCTGAAATCTTCTCTCGCTCCCTCCTCTCCCCCACACTCACCGACCGTGTCCTTCACACTTAGCTCTCTCTTTCTGTGTCCCTTCCCCATTCATGTCCCAGTGCACCTCCTCATTTTGTCATGATGGTTCAATCTCTCTTTTACCTTCTCCACTTCATCTGAGCTCCCGTCCACCACCTCATAGGTGTCGATGCGACTGATGATCTCCGCCAGCCGTTGCCGCTCCTGCCGTTGGCGCATCCGGGAATTCACGTGTGCGATGAAACTCTCCACAGAATTAATCTGGAGATTAAACATTTAGGGATGAGGAGAGATTACATTGCATTGAGCTCAGGGGGATAAACAAATGGACTCCATGGCTGCTGGGAGAACATACGAACGGGCATGACGCAGCGAGTAAGGTCGGCTCCTGGACTGAAGGCAAATGTGAACTGGCATTGTACAATCGGACGGACGGTGTGAGTGTGGATGGGGAGAGTGTGTATGGACGGACGCAGAGAGTAAGTGTGGATGGGGAGAGTGTGTATGGACCAAGAGGCTGTTCATGAGTCTACAGGGACACGTGTGGAATGAAACCAAGGTTACAACCAGAACCACAAGCTGAGGCTCATAATATTACTGAGATGACCGAGTGTGAGATGCTGGACAGAGTGTACATACCATGCTAACAATTGCCTCCCTGGCAGGGGTGTCATCTGTTTTTTTCAGGATAGATTTGAGGAGCAGCGGATACTTGGTGAGCCTCTGATGTGGTTTGACCAACATGTCACTGAGCTTCAGACGGTTACACTGCTTATGAGTCTCTGCCCACTGTTAATACACAAAGGAAGAGATTATCATGGGGAAATGAAACGCTGCCTTTTCCCCAACTCACTGTCATTCTCTTCATCAACTGTCATTCTATCTAATTCTCTCTCGTTTCTTTCTGCGCCTTCTAAAAGCACAAGGCTACATCAAATCCAACTCTCTGTGGAACTCCTGCCCACTGTGGTCACAGATCTGTGGTCACAGACTAAGGAGTAAGCCATTTAAAACGGAGACGAGGAAACACTTTTTCTCACAGAGAGTGGCGAGTCTGTGGAATTCTCTGCCTCAGGTGGAGGCAGATTCTCTGGATGCTTTCAAGAGAGAGCTAGATAGGGCTCTTAAAAATAGCGGCATCAGGGGATATGGGGAGAAGGCAGGAACGGGGTACTGATTGGGGATGATCAGCCATGATCACATTGAATGGCGGTGCTGGCTCGAAGGTCCAAATGGCCTACTCCTGCACCTATTGTCTATTGTCATGCTCAGGAACTTCAGCATCCAGCCATCCCTGTTATCGCTCATGGAGCAAGCTCCTGCTGGACACGTGGCTGCAAGTTGTTGGTTCTGGGGGTGGGTGAGAGGTTGATGTGTAGAATCCCCAGGGCCATCTATGCTCAGAAACTGTACACTTCAAAAAAAAAGTTAATATCTGTCTGAAGATAGCATGGAAAAGTTTGGCTGGGGCAGCTTATGTATTCATTGTAAAATAATTCCAATCCGGGAAATAGGAACCATCTTTTCTAATTAAGGTCAGTTATTGGATTAACAGTAGCACTTTAAAATAAATAGATACCAGTAAAATATTTTCTTACTGACATGTTCAATTTGGGAAGCTCATGCTTAGATCATTGCTATAATTGTCCTCCATACAACATCGCCCAGGCTTGTATCCAAACAGGATGCATCACCCATGGTCAGTCATGACCGAGGGGGGGGTGCAACTAATTGCTGGGATATGGGGTTTCCTCATAAAAGGTTCATCTCGCACCCTGCTTCCCCCATTAAACCCTAATTGCAGTGGCAATTTCCTGGAGGAACTCAGGGGACCGAGCAGCATCTATGGAGGGAAATGGCCAGTCAATGGTTCGGGTCAGGAGACTTCACTATCTTTGATGCTGAGCAGTCTGTCCTCAGCAGAGGCCTCACCTTTGTGCCCCTGTGCATGCAGCTCAATGGGATTCGGGCCAACCATGATGTTGAGCTCTTCTTTCGTTGCCTCCCTGCTTCTTTCCTGAAACAGTAACCATCCCTTTGCCTCCACTGATTCTGCTTCACCTACTGAGTTACTGGAGCAGCTTGTTTTTTGCTGTCTTCAATATCTTGTGTCTCCAGGATATGAAAGATAATGGGAAGGGGAAGAGGTTGAGATGACACCATGTGGTGTGGAGGAAGTGGCTGGAGACTGGCCAACCCCCGCAATTCCCTGTAGGTTAGCAACACACTCAGCTGTGTTCACAATGTCACTATTTTACATAATTGAAGATTTCAGAGCCCTGGGCAAATCTAGAAAGCTCTGAAGGAAGCCCAAGTTTGTCATCTGACTGGACGAGAGAGATAATTGGATGGCACTGACCGTTACATAGATCCTGAAGAGATCATTATCACGGAGGTGGTTTCTCATGTACTCCATGCAGCCCTCTTCCTCCATGCAGTACTGAATATAGGGTTGAAAACGCTCGCCAAACTGTGAAGGAGAGCAGGAAATACTGGATATTAATACATTGCTGGGACCAACAACTTTGAGTTTGTGAAACGATAGACTTGGCAGCTTATGAAGGATTGAAATTATACAGAAAGAGCTCCATTAGATTTCAGCAACTACAAACCAATTGCAATTGTTGGAACAATAGGATGTTCCTAATTTCAGAGCTGATCACAAATGTGAAGTCTTGGGCTGACTGAACTGCCACTTGGTAAACTAGAAATCAACACCTTGGGCTGTCGATCCAGTTGCACAGGTGGGTCGTCACAATTCAGAAACCCCTATCATCCTTCCCTCCAGTTTTGCCTCTTTTCATACACTTCTTAGGTTGTCTCCACACCATTCCTCGTCAAAGCCGTGATACTGGTATACACCTCCAGATTCTGACCGCTTTTTCGAGATTTCCACCATCACAGAAACCATTCTTCAGCCAATATGATTTATTCCACATGATATCAAGGAACGGTGGATATAGTAAAGGCTACAGGATCAGACAACATCTGAGCTGTAGTAGTGAAGACCTGTATTCCAGAATTAGCTGTGCTCTAAACATGCTGTTCCATCATTGTCAATAACCCAACCATATAAAAATCCCCATGAGACACCGGGAAATTCCACATCATGTTCTCTACCCTAGCCTTTCATCAACACTAGATTGTTAATTAGTCCATCTGACTGCGCCTTCTTTTGGCCCGAAACGTTGCCTATTTCCTTCGCTCCATAGATGCTGCTGCACCCGCTGAGTTTCTCCAGCACTTTTGTCTACATTCGATTTTCCAGCATCTGCAGTTCCTTCTTAAACCCTCTTATCTACCTTTATTTTACAGGTCAGCAGTAACTTACCTTTTTGAATCCTTTCTGGAAGTGAATGGGATTGAAGAGAGTTTTGTCCTCCCTGGCCTTTTGCAAAAGCGGAGACATCACGTCTCGCCACAGAACCTGGTGAAGCTGGATAATCTCCTGCAAGTTGGAGAAAAGTTTCTTCGGCTCCACCTGCAGAACATCATGGGCAAAATTACTTCTTCATATTTCACACACGTTAATCCATAGAACACACACGGAACAACACAACCTGTATACAGGCAAATGTTAGGTCCTGTATAAAGATTAACAACCAAAAGCTCTGTACCACCACCAGGGCATGTATATACACACAAATACCTCCGCATGTGTGCATGTATACCAATACCTATATACAACATCTAAACCTATGTACAGAGATGATAGACAATAGGTGCAGGAGTATGCCATTCGGCCCTTCGAGCCATTTAATATGATCATGACTGTTCATCCACAATCAGTACCCCGTTCCTGCCTTCTCTCCATATCTCCTGACTCTGCTATCTTTAAGTACTCTATCTAACTCTCTCTTGAAAGCATCCAGAGAATTGGCCTCCACTGCCTTCTGAGGCTGGGAATTCCACACATTCACAACTCTCTGGGTGAAAATGTCTTTCCTCATCTCTGTTCTAAATGACTTACCCCTTATTCTTAAACTGTGGCCCCTGGTTCTGGATTCCCCTAACATCGGAAACATGTTTCCTGCCTCTAGCGTGTCCAAACCCTTAATAATCTTATATGTTTCAATAAGATCCTCTCTCATCCTTCTAAATTCCAGAGTGTACAAGCTCTTGGATTGTATTATTTTGGAAAAGGTTAAATACTTGGCTGCGTCATTATATCCAACGCCTGCTCACTTTAACATATTACCACTGGCGTTTTTGGTTGTTCTATGTTTTGCATAGGAGATGAAATATTTGACCTCACCTCAGTCAACAAGCTTGATTCCTGCAGGTTCATCAAACAGCATAGGAAGAGCTATGAAAGGAAGAAGCATAAGGTTGATAATGTAAACTAGTGAAATGGCAAGCATGATTCTTTAAGGGTGCATTAGTGAGAGACGAATGTCATGTCTAAGTGTCTATGCCTTTCGTGGGTGAGATTGTGGTTCCAGGATCAGATTCCTGAGGCATCACAGCACCCATAGTTAAACTGATGGCAGAGATCATCCCGAAATCAAAGGGTTACTTTTGCCAACAATGATTGGCAAAGGGCAGCCAGTAAATCCTAGTGAACACAACACAAAGTGCGGGAGGAACTCAGCAGGTCAGGCAGCATCCAGGAGGGAATGGACAGTCGACGTTTTGGGTCAAGACCCTTTTTCAGCCCGACCCAAAACATCTTCTGTCCATTCCCTCCACAAGTGTTGCCTAACTTGCTGAGTTCCTCCAGCGCTTTGTATTTTTCTCAGGATTCCAGCAACTGCAGTCTCTTGTGCCTCTAAATGCTAGTCAGAGTTGACACTTTCGGAAGGGTCCTAAACCCCAGTGGACGTCCAAACCTTCAGAACTGATGACCTGGAGGCCACTGGTGTCAGGTAGATTTACAGAAGGTAGACCACTGAACGCAGGGAAAGTTATTCATTTACACAAACCTAAAACTGCACTTTTCAAGGAATCAGCCAATTTTAGCGTGCGAAAGATTGATACATCAGTGGAGAGAGAATCAGGACCCAATAAGGAAGATGAACATGTGTTAACAATATTTACATCAGGGAGAGACCATGTACAAATCCTGAAATAGACTAGAAGGATGAGACCAGTGAGCGGTGGTGGTCAGAGACTTACATCCGCGATGACACGTAGCTTCCTAATATAGGCGGCTTCTGTATTCAACAGCTCCCAGAGGGCCTCCTGTTGATGGCACTGCTTGCGGGTGAGCTTCTGTTGAGGAGACACACAATGTGATGAGATGGCGAATACACGCATTCATGGATTCCACCAACAAACACCTCACATAACCAACTCCCCTTCATATATACCCAATGCACTGGGCTCCTCCTATAGATATCCCTCTGTAGTAACACACTCATGCTTCACACATAGGTCCCCAATATTATCCATGCACCGAGGCTTCCCTCTACATCCTGATATCCAGGCCCACACCATAAATATCCACAAATACCAATGTCCTTCTCATAAATGTCCCTAAATAGATCATAATCCCAAACAAACTCATCTCCAAACTCCGGGACCGAGTAGATAGCAACCCCCTCTGCAACTAGATCTCTGACTTCCTGACTCGTAGACCACAATCAGTGAGAATATGTGACAAAACATCCCCCAGGATAATTCTCCACACCGATGCCCTGCAAGAATGCGTTCTCAGCCCCTTCCTATACTTCCCATTTCTCTTACGACTGTGTGGCCAAATTCTTCTCTAACTCCGTCCACAAAGCTCGTACCTCCAGGTTCAGGAACAGCTTCTTCCCTGCTGTGATCAGACTACTGACCAGTCTTCCTAATAGCCAGGGTATATTCTTGAACCTACCTCATTGTAGATCTTACACTTTAAAAATTTGCACCCACTTTAACTGTAATGCTGCAGCACTATATTTTTCGCTTTGCACTACCTGTTTTACATGTGCATGGCTTGACTGTACTGATGTACTGATGTAATATGACTGGATCGCACACAAACAAAGTCTTTCACTGTATCTCTGTACATGTGACAATCATAAACCAATTTCAATTTCATTTATTTTTATCAGTAGAGCCTTTGTGAGCCACTGTAGTCTAGAATCAATGCATACACAGAAAATAGTTTTAAAATCCACAAAACTATCATTTGTTTTACCCTTAAAGATGATTAAATTGGGAGAATAACGCCCGTTGGCAAGCTTTATATCCACTTATTGCTTGTACGTGCTGAACAGGTTCTGCTTGAAACCTGGATTTGTGTATCTGGGACTAAGTCTCATTCCTTTCTGCAAACACCATACAGTGATCCCTAAAATAAAGCTGCTTTTTGTAGAATGAATCTAGTGGCATTCAAACAGAGCTGTGAGGCCCTCACTGCTGGCACAGTGAGTATTTGCAGAAAGATTAGCTATTGGCAGCAGTTGTTGAAGGGTGCCTGAATGACGGACATGGGTTGAATGCGCCAGGGAGTTGACACTTGATTTAAGGGCGTCCCACTTGGGTGTCATTTGCGCGTCATTTACGCGACATCATTCACGCATCACGACGCGCGTGGCGCCCCAGGATGTACAAAATCTTCACGCGCCATCTGCGTAACGCGCAAATGAAGCCCAGGTAGGACAGGCCCTTTAATGCTTGAATGGCCATCTCCCTCAGGATGCACAGCTCTGTTCCAGGCCGATCCAGTCAGCAGGCTTACCTCAGGAGCCTCAATGATCTCCTGCCAGGAGCCCTCAAGGTATAGGCTGGTGTCCTCCTCCTCCTCCTCCCAGGAGTCCTGGTCAAATCTTAGCTGAGCCGGCATCTTCGGTAACCCAAACAAACTGTACGCGTGAAGCTTACTCTGTAGTTGGTCCATTTTATCCATTTCCTACAGAGAGACACAGACAGGATGAAGAATGGGTGCTGGGACTTTGCACCAGTCAATGCCGTGCGGTGAAACCTTTAATCCTCTCCCCGTGCCCTGACGTACTTGCTGCGGCGTTTAGATCACTGGCTGATCATTGTGGGTTTTTGCTGAAACTTAACTTGTCTGAATCAGCGATCACCGTACCATCCAGGGGTACTTGACAATGAGCAGGAAGAGAAATACCAGCTGATCCCACCCTCTAACTCAGGGATAACTGGGAACGTTGAAGTGCCGGAATCTCTCTCTCTGTGTGATCTTGATGGTTTAAATTACAGTTCACAATATGTTTCGCACCCGTGGTAGTGAGGTGTAGTGTTCACCATTTGTTCACTATGTTGTACCCATATGTGAAACGTTCACCTTGTTTCGCCCTCAATTCTGCATCCCTCCTGGGGGCAGCACATCCCCCAGAAACCACATGACACCAGCACACAGCAAGACAGCTGCAGCTTACTGCTGCCCTGGGTCCATGCAGACCCTGACAGCACTCTTAGCTCCATTGACTTGGACAAAGTCAATCACTTTTGGACAGCTTGCTGTCCAGTTGTTTACTGGAGGCACGAGAAAGCTCAGATACCGAAATCTTGAGTAAATGTCAAATTACTGGAGGAACCCGGCGGGTCAGGCAGCATCGGTGAAGGGAATGGACAGACAAAGTTGCAGTTTGTTCACATGGATCTGAAACATCATCTGTCCATTTCCCTCCACATAACCTGCCTGACCTGCTGAGTTCCTCCAGCACTTTGTGTTTTGCTCAGAGCTATTTACTGCCATCTATCGTTCTCCTGCAACAATCTCTTCTAATGGACATTGTGCTTGAGATGACTGCCCAGATAATGGTGCCTATGGGCTTATCTTCAACACAAAATGACTTTCAAACAGCTCTGACTTCTTACACGTGTCATGGACTCACTCTTGACACATGCCTCAACCCCCTTCCATCTCTTCTCCTCATGCTTTCTGGGCCCTGCCAATTAGTGCCATTCTTGAAATCTAAACAACTTCTAATGCCCTCGCTACTTCTCTTCCTTGTCAATTTCCAAACGCCCTCTCTTTCTTCATTTGTGTCCAGAACAGCTCAATCTCAGCAGGTTTTCATTCCTGTTCACTGACTCTGGAAACCAAAGATTATAGAGGAGCAAGATAGACCACTCCTCCAAAATCCAATGGGCTGACGTGTAGTACGTAACGGAACGTCACGGCCGCCATTTGTTTATGTCAAACGCGACATCTTTGGTAGCGGGGACGGACTCCACAGTTGTACAATCTGCTCTTACATCAGGTCGCAGGGAAAAGCAAAGATACTAGAGGCTCCTCTAGTATCTTTGGGGGAAGAGGACGTTTCCTCCACTCCTGAGTTGATCCAGGACTGATTCTCGGTCGGTCCCCCCGGATACCAGATGAAGGCGGCCCGCGGGAGAGCCTCAAGCGTCTGCCCGCGGTCGGCGTTCCCGAGGGAGGCAGCGGGCAATGCTCCTCTAGTATCTTTGGTGTAATCCGTTCCAAAGATTGATCCGATCTATCATCTTTGGTGTAATCAGTGTTGTAGGGAACAGTGTTTTATACAGCATCGATCACTTCACATATTTAGTTAATATTATTGTAAATGTTATTAATATTATTGTAAATTGCAGCTCAATAAAATGGTGTCATGTCATACCCATGTTATACTACGCTTTTTTTGCAGAGTGGTGCATCTTGCTCTGCTCTCTAATCTTTGCTGGAAACAGAGATAATTACAGAGGAGCAGCAACAATGTGTTCAATCGATGTTTCAGGACATACCCGTCCAAAGGCGTTGGCGCCAGAGCTGAAGAGCCCACTGAAGCGACTGGCAGCTCTGTTCTTCCAGCTCTCTGTGCCACTGCTGGGCAACGAAGAGCTGAGTGGGGCAAGGGAATCTGAACCTGGGATGGTGGCATCTCCGAGGAATTCCATCATATTCTTCCTCCGTCTTCCCAATGCCTGGAAAATAGAAAAATAGGCCCAATGAATAAGGGCTCAGTATTGTCTAACTAAAGCAAAGGGGAACCGAGCAACATTGATGGGAGAGATATGGAAAGAAAGGGAGAGGGGGAGGGGGAGAGAGAGGGAGAGGGAGAGGGAGAGGGAGAGGGAGAGGGAGAGGGAGAGGGAGAGGGAGAGGGAGAGGGAGAGGGAGAGGGAGAGGGAGAGGGAGAGGGAGAGGGAGAGGGAGAGGGAGGGGGAGGGGGAGGGGGAGGGGGAGAGGGAGGGGGAGGGGGAGGGGGAGAGGGAGAGGGAGAGGGAGAGGGTGAGGTCACGATGCATATTTGCATCTAGAACGGGGTGAAGAAGGCACCGTTCCCTTTCACATGACAAAGTAATGTACAGTCGCAGATGACTCCAAGGTAATGCTTTATTATGGACACAAGCAACTGCAGATGCAGGAACCCTGGGCAAAACACAAAGTGTTGGAGGAACTCAGAGGATCAAGCAGCATCTGTGGAGGGAAAGGATAGGTGACGTTTCAGGTCCGAATCCTTCTTCAGACTGATTATTTATTAGAGTCAGGGAAAGATTTTGTTCTATTCCAACAAATAGTAATGAAGTGTTTCAAACATCATTACTGGATTTGACAGGGGACCCACGGTCTAATCTCAAGCTCCATCTCCACCTTATGGATAGTGGTAATTTATTTTAAATATATTTAATTGATAAATGTTACTTAAATTGCCAAATAACTTCTCCCAGCCATAAAAGCACAATACAAGAACAAAGCTGACCGTAGCTGTGTTCAGACGAGGAATCCTGAATCTGATGCTAAAATGAGTATTTGTTGGAGTGGTTTGTGTACTTCAATGAAACTCAGCATCTCTAAGGAAGGAGGAAGGGAACCTGAACTCGAGTGAGTGAGAATGGCCTCTATGGATTATTCAATACAATAGGGTCTGAACTTGCATTAGGAGACCAGAGACGAGGAAAGTGAATTACGTTTTGCTAATCTAATCATTGAGAGTGGCTACTGAGATACAGAATTTAAAAAGGTTTTCATCAGCCATAATCAAATTATATAATCTGGTTCCTCCTGCATCCTTCATTGGATTCGCTTTAATACAAGTTTTAGGCTGAGGTGCATATTCTCAAAAATATGTTGATGGTTTACACCTCTGTCAACGTGATGACAGATGGTTAGACTGCTCTGAACCCCTGCTTCCTGACACTGGCATCGATCCTAACTCCCTGACCCGAGCTCCCAGCCCTCTTCAAAAGCAGCATTAAAGAAAATTCCCTTCAACATCGCGCACAATCGAGGCACCGACACTTAAATACTGTTTCAACAACACGAATAGGTTCTTCTCTGTACAATAAAACTGCCGAAGACAGTCTAATCCAGGACACAGAGAAGCCCCCTACCCCACCTCCCAAACCAACCCAGAAGCCACCATAATTCTTCACCACAACCCTCACCTTGATTCCTGTCGGGCACGGCTGGACTGAAGTAACGGAGCATTCAGAGACTATCCCAGCTGGGCCACACTGATACTCTGAGACAAAAACCTTCATCATGAATCCAAAGCCTCTGAAGCCACAAGGACGGAGGTGAATGGAGGTAGTTACCAGCTGAGGAACAGTTTTCCTCACGATCCCAAAGCAACAAATGTGTTCCCTGCTACAGCTCCCGCTGGTGTCAATTAGATGAAGAAAGGCTGGAGCAGACGAACTGCTGGTGGATAGCTCTGTTTTAATTACTACCAACCGGTTCTTATCAGCAAAGGTGTAGCAAGCCAATGGCAAAATTTCATCTTGGTATCCAGACAAATGTCATCAATTCAACAAAGTGCAAGCTCTGATTACTGAGCTAACAGAACCTCATTTCAGACTTCAACAGACAGACTCACACCACCCTCATTCTATTTGTTCCACCAACACAGAGAGAAAGCAGCTCAGCCGCACACGAGGGTGAACAATAAAGAGGTGGGAGTGTCAGAGGCAGAGCTCTGTGTTACGTAGTTAAATCAATAACTGAGAGGGTTAGAGACTGATGGTCAGAGATCACCAACTATGGCAACTTATTAACTCCTCTTGTTGCTTCAGTGGTCAAGGTACGAACGCAAAGCTCGGAGAGGGTCGTGCATGTTTTAAGATCCTTTTGCCACTGAATAACTCACGATTCTGTACCAGCGCACAGTGGAAGGTGGCGAAGAGGTACTATTTAGGTGCTATTTTAGCGGATAACCCCAAAGAAGTACTGAAATTAAAGAGGTAACAAATGCCAGCAATACACAAATTGTTGGCAGAATGTTGTGGGTCAAGCAGTTTCTGTGGAGGACAGCGGATAGCCGATGTTGTTTGGGGCCCGATGCAGCATTTTTACCGGAAAGGTTAACAATCTTTCCCCACCCCCCAGATGCTGCTTCACCCACTGAGTCCTTCTTGCAGTTTGTTTTTTTGTCAAAGTAACAGTCCACTGTGAACACTGCCAACTCAGGGAAAGTCCCAGACAAACAGTATGAAGGTTATTGACTGCTTAACTTTGAGGTTTAGCATGATCACAATCATCCTCTGCCAAAGACACAGAACAAAACCTCAGGAGTAAGGCCAGTGAACGACCATGGTGCAGCTATTGTGCGGCCACATTTAGGCTGCAAGGCCACGGACATGGCAAGCCTGGACACACCAGTGAATCACCAAGATAATGCCGGTGGACTGCCAAAGTATGAATTGGGTACGATCAGAAAACCACCAGAGTTCAATCCCAGAGTAGGTCAGTGAAATCCTAATGTACATTCTTAATACAACCAGGCAACCATCAGGGCCCAGACACTAATTCACCAGGGAACAATCAAAGTAGACTCTGGGGGCCAGCAGGCTGCCCAAGCATTGCCGCCAGCCGCCATTCTATGGTGAGTGAACCAATATTCTCAACATCTTGGCGTGCAAGTGTCAAAAGTTTGGAATCTCTGGGTGTGCAGGAAACAAGCGACAGGAACCAAAGGTGCAAAGTAATATGTTCCTTCCAAACCTACCACACGTTTCAAATTATTCATTTCAAGAATATTAAAACATTACTTTCTGAAAGAAATCTATCAAATTTCCATAATCACGATCAATATTAATCGTTTGGTGGTTGTCCCCGCAGATTTAAAAATCAGTACAGGCTGCTAACAACTGGTGACAGGAATACTCTGGCTGTGTCCCACATGCACAGTCCATTTCCCTGACTTTCTTTGCTGCTTTGCCTGAGATTTCCCCAGGTGCTGCCTTCTATTCCTATTCTCATTCAGTCATTCTATTACTATACTTTATTTAAAAAAATGTACACCACTCTAATTATGCACTACAATCTTGCACCATTCTGCTATTTTGCACTTGTCATTGTATTTATTAAATATACATTACTATATATTTTTTGTTTAGTCTGTACACAGGAAGGAACTTCATTGCACAATGGTCTATATGACAATAAACTAATCCAAATTCACAATGCCAGTTCCCTGTGCTCACCTTTGTCTGATGAGTAGCAATTTGCATAGCAGGTTAATCAACTGCAGATAAGGAGGGTGCAAGGTACAGCCTTACAAGGGCATTTCCTGAAGCCTCTGGAGTTGGAATCCACCTGGATTTTCCCTCGGTTCTTGTTAATCTGAGTGCCCATGGACGTCATAACAACCTGATGTTGACCCACTTCAAAAATGAAACTTTCTGGATGTTTTGGAAAATTTGAATCCATCTGAATTTCAGATCAAACCTGGTACCTAGATTAAAGTTTGCAGGTGTGCCATCCTATAGAATGATTTAGAAAACTGAGCTTAAATACCAAATGGGCACTTTCAGAATTTGAATTAATCTTTCAAAAGATGAAATCGGTAAAAGCGACTAGGAAACTGTGGAACTATCATAAAACCTATAGCTCGTCTGAAGAAGGAAGCCCGTTTGTTGCCTTTCCTTAATTTGAGCTGCTTGCGATTTCAGTTCCACACACAAAAACGACCAGGAAATTTGAGTTCTATCAAATTCAACAGAAAGAATCGAATCATCATCAAGCTGAGATGACAGGATATTGTATCTGCCAGGTTGTGGGCTTTTGTTGTTGACAAATTATGGAGGATGAGATTGAGGGAGTCAGAGAAAAAGTGATCAAAAAGGGGAAGAAAAGGATGTACTGTATGCAAAATCAATGGATGAGATTAAAAACGTTATAACTGTAAACCTCAGCAATAGGGAGAACAGAGGACTCATTAATAAGAAAATGAATAATGAACTGGCTCAACAAAAAGCATTCAGTTCCAATTTGTGTGAAATGTCTTGACACGATATCAGATGACGACGAGAATTTCATATTCATGCTGATCTCAGGAAACACTTCCTCTGTATGTGACATGGTTCAGTGTAGGGTCTCAAGGACAATGTGCAGGGTTTAAAGTAAAGATTAAATTAATAAATGTAATAATAATGTTATGGAATCGATACAGTTGATAGCTATTCTCCTCCCAGCCAGCAGGGGTAGTAATGGACTTAAGGAGACCTTATCCTGTGCCACTGTTTTGATTTTTGACAGATACCACTGAACCTGACCTTTGTATTAGCTGATATATACGATCAGGAAGCTTGAAGAAAATAAATTAACTTCCTAAAAGACGAAGCACAGCTTTGGTGTGTTAACATCTGATATGTTAGTGAGAAGCAAAATTGTTCCTGAAGTCAGGTAGCTTTGAAGAATGTTTTTTTCTCGAAAAAGAAAATTGGACAAGTAAAATATCTAACATCTGTTTACTTAAAAAAAAACGTAAAGAAAAATGTCTGCAATAGTCATCTCCATTACGGAATTTGGCATTCAAACCCAGAATTGTAAGGAATGTTGGGGGATGTGGTGGCATTTGTTTGCTGCTGAAATGAGTGCCGTGAGAAAACTTACATGTAATTGAATGGGGGATCTGCTGAACCGGGAGAAATCTGGTAATAAGAACATGTAAGTAATTGGTGGAGAAGTTGAAGAATCACATTATTCCAAAACAAAATGAGACAGGAGAAAACACAAAATGCTGGAGGGACTCAGCGGATCAGGCAGCATTTGTGGATGGAATAGACATATCACATTTCGGCTCCCTTCTCTCCATAGATGCTGCCTCACCCGCTCAGTTTCTCCAGCATTTTGTATCTACCTTCGATTTTACCAGCATCTGCAGTTCTTTCATAAACCCTTCTTCAGAGTGATTGGGTTATGGAAGAGAAAGTGGAAAAGTGAGGTGGGGGTGGGAGCGGACAAAGCTTCACAGGGGATAGGTCTCCCTCCAACTCTATCCACCTATCACTTCACAGACTTTATCCCATCTGCAACTCTCTTTATCAGCATCCTACCACTAATTCAATCAGCCTGAAGAAGTGTTCGCCCCGAAACATTATCTTTCCCTTCCCTCCCCACGGCTGCTGCTAGACCCACTGAATTCCTCCATGTCTATACTGTTATTTTCAAAGCCAGGAAATATGTTGGAACATAAATGCTCTGTCATCTTTGGTGCCAAGATTGACTGTTGATGCAAGAATACAGGACCAAGAACTGATGATAGATCATCTGCACACCTTGCCCACATGTACTGCTGTAAATGCAAAAGATCCTGTACTGCCTCTGGTGCTCGTCAGATACTCCATCGAAAAGAGGAGATTATACATTTTTTTGGAAATAATTTTAGAAATAACGTTGAATTAACCCGGTGGGGTCTGGGGAAGCGGTGAGAATGTTGCACTACGTATCATTTCCATAAGTAATATAAATAATTGAATGTATTCAATGCTATTGAATGTGTGCAAAATGCTAGTTTACAAAAAGAGGACAAAGCGCTGGAGTAACTCAGCAGGTCAGGCAGCGTCTCTAGAGGAAATGAATGTGTAATTTCAGGTCGGGCAGTCTTTGAGACAGGGGGGAAGAAAGCTGGAGGAGAGGTGGGGGCAAGACAACACCAGGTAAGTGATAGGTGGATACGGGTGGCTATTGGTATTTAGTTGATTCTACTGGTTTGGCTCAGCCACCAAGCACGACACCCGCAGGCTGCAGCGAATCGTCCAATCAGCTGAGAAGGTTGTTGGCTGCAACCTTCCCTCCATTGACGAACTGTACACTGCAAGGGCCAGGAAGCGAGCAGGTAAGATCATCTCTGACTCCTCTCACCCTGGCCATAAACTCTTTGAATCACTTCCCTCTGGAAGGCGACTCCGGACTGTGAAAGCTGCCACAGCCAGACATAAAAACAGCTTTTTTTACACGTGTAGTAGCTCTACTCAATAACCAAAAATATGTAGCCTCCTTTTGCACTGATATTTTATTTAATTCACATGTTTAATCGATAATGTTTTATTATTAATGTTTAATGTTTTATGTGTCATTCTTAATTGTCATTGTATGTCATGTTGTTATTTGCGAGTGGAGCATCAAGGCAAATTCCTTGTATGTGAACATACTTGGCCAATAAACGTATTCATTCATTCAAGCTAGCAGAGTTCATGCTGCTTTTGGGGGCACTGAGCTGAGATTTATGGCAGTACTGAGATTTGTGGGCATGGAGCTGACATTCATGAGCATAGTCTTGCTCATGTTTATAGTGAAGAATCTCATAGGGTCAGAGTAGAGTCTCTCAGATGAGGTGTAGCCTTGCCCAGACACCCTGGACCAGGCTAAATGATAATATCCGTGTGTCAATACATAACATCTCCCAGCTAAGACTGGTCATCAGAGAAATGAATATCAGTAAATACAGATGCTGGAAATCTGAAATAAAAATAGAAAATGCTGGAAACACTGCAATTCAGGCAGTACCAAAGGTCTTTGTTCTTATTAACTCTATTCTCCTTTCGTAGATGCTATCTGACCAATTGAGAGTTTTCAATATTTCCATTTTTATTTAAGACTAGCAAAGTTCAATTTCAAAATTTGTGGCATATTCAGAACGAGCAACTTCTAGACCATGGCAGACAAAAGTGCTGGAGGAACTCAGCGGGTGCAGCAGCATCTATGGAGCGAAGGAAATAGGCAACGTTTCGGGCCGAAACCCTTCTTCACACTGAAGTACGGTGGGGGTGGTGGGGAGCAGAAAGGAGAAAGGAAGAGGAGGAGCACGAGGGCTGAGGGAGAGCTGAGGAGGGGAGGAGACAGCAAGACCATGGCATCAGCACATGCAAGAGACACAAACAAGGAGATGAGAGGAGGACAAACAATCAGAGAGGCAGACAGAGATGATGAAACATACACTGAGGAAGGTTAAGCCACACTGACACACAGACACATAACTACCAGGTAAATTTCTGGGCGTCGTGTGGCGAGTGATTCACTTTTGCCCGCAAAGACAGTACTCCCATGGCAAAAGGCATGATGGTTATGAAATATTCTTCATTTGACTGGATGAATACTGTTGAAATAACTCTCAAGAAACTTGTCATCATCCAGCCCAAAGCAGTCACTTCATCAGCACCCCATTCACTATCCGAAACATTCTCTCCTTCCAGATACATCCTCAACATGTGCCACTTCTTTTCTCTCAGTAGGCGTGAATCATGGAATTCCCCCATATAACACTGTGAGTGCACCTTCACCAGATAGAGTGTAGCATCAACTAACTACACCTCCTCAAGAGCAATTAGGAGTGTGCAACAAATGCTGCCGTTGCCAGCAACACCCCACATTCTGCAAATTAGTTTTTTTTTATTTATTTATTTTTTTTAAAAAATATTTTATTTTATTAGAAGTAAGTACAATCATATGGCATCAAAGTGCCTAATATATATTTTCATAATACACTTTATGTACAGCTTCTTTTTTTGTTTTTTTTGTCATAATAAAGAAAGATAAGAGTAAGAAAATGAAATTGGATAGTAAAGGATAGAAAGACGTGAGATATATAGTGTGTGAAGAAAAAGAAAAAAGACGAATGAGTGAAGAAAGTTGAGGAAAAGAAAATAGGAAAAAGAGAATAAGACATAAAGAAAAGAAGTAAGGAGATCATTGTTTATAATCTTGACCATCCCTCGTCCAGTCCTGAAACAGTTAGCTTTTACAATTGTGTTGCACCATATGATTCCAAAAAGACGACAATTGGAGACCAACTCGTCTGATTTATCCATTAGGAGGAATCGCATTTCCTGCAAATTAGTTTCAAAATTCATTTAATGTCTATGTGTGAAATAAGAATTGTGGAGTCAATGAGATGTACAATCTGATCTGAGCCAAGACCCGTTCTCTGGCAACTGCATGTTATGCGCAGGAACCCTGGTGCGAACTCAGCCGCAGCGATTGTGACCTCTGCTGCCACATAGGTGTGATTAGTGACCAGTCCCAAAGATATATTCGTATTACATTTAAGGCTGTCATTTTAGTGATCGGCAACAGTTTAAGAATCTGTAAGAATCTTTGAAGAAATAGAATCTCTCACCACCATGTCCATGTTTTCCCGTCCCGGCAGAGGTTGCTCCATCCTGTCCACCACAGGGGCGCAGATATACGGGGGACTGACCATCGAAGCCCGTATGATGGGTAAGCTCAATGACTTGAACTCCTTGACAGCCTGTTCCACCTTCAGCTCCTTTCCGGCTTTCGCTGCAGAGTGAGAGCAGAGAATGATTCGAGCTGGAGTCAGGGGCAGTATTCCCTCTTCCCACGTCAACTTTGCCAACAGATCAAAGCAGAAATTTGGTGCAAAGGCACCCTCAAGCCAGACATTATTGATCTCCCCACAGGCTGTGGCCAAGAGACCGTTAATCAGCAGCATCAGCTTCAGAATTACCCTTGGTTCAGTGAATGATTGAAGTAGTAACTGCGGCATAGCATTATGCGGTATTTGCAATCTCAAATCAGACCCGCTCGTTGAAGCAATGCAGCATAAGCTCTCTCTTTCACCCTAGCATCTTGGTGACTGCTCACCCAGGGTATCAGACTATCCTCCTTATTCTATATTCTATAATAAACATACTTCCTTTCAAAAGAAGAGCACATCACGTTTCAATATGCACTCAACACAGATCTGCCTCTGAAATACTTTCAATATCAGTCACACTATAGTACACACCATCCAGCTCTGGCACATACTTGTTACAAACCTTCAACTTGATGCACACTTAATACTGATCACAATATGATACACACATAACATTAACCACACCCTCCGCTTGCTTAACACTGATCTGCTGCAAGTTTGACACTAACTATGCTTGGTATATGATCAATGTGAACTACATTCTGACACATGCATGGCTCAAGCCATATTCCCATTGCACACAAAGCATGCTCCAGAACAAAGTGACAACTGTCTATAATGCACTGATGCAATCTCAAAATTAGCCATTACAATGTATGCATTTGAAACAGGAGTTGGTACTTAATACTTAATGATTGATACATGATACTTAAGCCTGCACCTACATTCAGCTGATCCAGAAACTCCGTCTAATGTTCAACTAATTTCAAATATCCCTTGATCCCAATATTATCCAATTATCCAATTAATTTCAACACTGCTTATATTCCTGTACTTCGGTCCCCATCTGGCAGATGCCTGAGACCAGTCAACGCGAAAACACCCTGCACTTAGATCACACTCAATTCAGAGAGTGATGAGCTGGAACAGCGGCACAGAAGCTGCAGTCAGGAAGTATGAACTGGTCAGTCACCTTGAGTCATGCCTCGCGAGATCACCGGCAGTTTGACCCCTCATCTCAAGGTGGCCTTAGCATCACATAGTCTGTGGAATTCTCTGGCCTCAGAGGGCGGTGGAGGCGGGTTCTCTGGATGCTTTCAAGAGAGAGCTAGATAGGGCTCTTAAAAATAGCGGAGTTACGGGATATGGGGAGAAGGCAGGAACGGGGTACTGATTGGGGATGATCAGCCATAATCACATTGAATGGCGGTGCTGGCTCGAAGGGCTCGAAGGGCCAAATGGCCTACTCCTGCACCTATTGTCTATTGTCTATCAGCTCATAATTTAGTCATGGCAAGAGGTGGGAGAGAAAGGGAATGTCATTTTTTACGTTCAGATAGACTTCCTCGACCTGAAGTAAAGGCGTTTTATCGCTAAACAAGGAAACCTCGCGTGCTGTGATTTATTACATTCCTGGGTCTGGCTCTTGCACAACAGTTGAACCCTGCCTGTTGTAAGTGGAGGCAGGCACAGGAACATTCGTGCAGCAGTAATGAGGAAGTCAGTTGATTAATATTGTGTTCCTATGGCTCATAAACAGCAACATAATAAGGACAAGATAATATGTTTGGGTGATAATGGCCACAAAGGAGAACTCCTCGATGATTGTTTAAAATAACAGAGCAAGCACATTCAGCTGAGGGAGGGGACACAATCTCAGTTTAATGTCCAACCCAAATGATGATGACTACAACAGGGTAATGATCAGTAATGATTACAACATGATTATGAACAGAAGCCACTAAGAGCCAAAAGCCAGCAGACACCTGATCTATTTTTTTCATCTCATTACACTGACAGCAGATTTCTGGCTCGAGTATGGCGGAGGACAGCAATTGGAGCAAATTCAAAGGTCAAGTTCGGTATTGAGGGGATGTAGCTCAGCGGGGCTTGGGTGCAAGGGACATTGGTTTCCAGAAGCAGGCATTGTATTGTCATCCAAAACACGTCATCTGGGCTATGGTGACAGAGCAAAGTGAAAAGCATGTAGAACACTTAATTATATTTTCTCAAAATTATCCTGCCTCTTGCCTCTAATTTTGCAAATGCAACTTTGTTTCGTCTACCTTTTGTTTGGTTAGCTAATAATATATATTTCTTATGCATGTTCTAAGTTATGATATCAGTATTAGCGCAAAAAAAGCCCCCCCAAACAACCAGTGTGGATTAATATTACTGAAGTGGGAGCGAGGAGAGAAAGGTGAGGCAAACCAAGGAAGTCAAAGATGAAGAGAATTCTTTGCTTCAAGAGGTACCACTATTGTCCACTAGTTCAATGGGAGACAAACAACTGACCATGGCGATTACAGCACTGGCTCAGCAGACGGAGCGTCTGGTAATGTTGGCTTTCAACGCGAGGATTTACTTAACATTGTGCGTGCCTGCCTCAAAGGAGCCTTACCTTATACTTAACTCTTACTAAGCCTACTGAGGGAGTGTTTGGCACTGATATTGGATGACACAATGCATATGAATGTGAGTTGGACATTCTAGGCTAAAATTAATCTGTTTTGATGGATCCCCTTCCTTGTTCAATTATTTTTCCGCCAGATTGGAAAAAGCAGCAAGTTTGAACTAATCCCAAATCCTCAGAAACAGGAATATCCTCAACAAACTTTAAAGACACATCCTGTTGAACAAAGGACAATCAGCCTGGGTCAGAGAGCACAGCAGAGCCTGTCTTTCAATAGCTTTTCAATCAGGATGTCAATCCAAAAAGAGGTTACCTGAGATGAAGTATATTCATATCCATTTAATTCAAGATCACAGGGTAAAATGACCATGGTTCTCAGAGTCACATCCTGTCCTCACAATGCCAAAGCATGAGGCATCTCCCGGTATTTATATATATTACAACTGCAGTATTATTCTATGGTGAAATTAATGAGCCAGCCATGTTTCACTGCAAATGCCCTGGAGATTGGTGCTATCAACAATGTGAATTTGTTTTAAAAGTTTGCTACTTTTTTCCCTGAATCACATATCAACAGACTAGACCTGATAACGGGGCAAAATGATCACTTCACAAGAGAAATGTTAGTTTTTATCAAATTTGTGGTCGTTGTTTATTTAGATTTCCAAAAGATATTTGATGGTTCCTCTGAGACGTTATGGAATATAATTGAAGCACATGAAACTGCGGGCAATTTATTGGCCTGAATAGAACATTGGTTGAGTGCCAAGATAATGAGGTTAGAGATAATGAAAGATACTCAAATTACTACGATGAGACTCACACAGATCTGTGCCAAATGGTGGAATATTCACCAATGTTATAAGTGACGTACGTGATGGTAATAGTAAACCATTTATTCATGTTTGCTAGTCTTGCATAAGTTTTGGACAAAACATAGGATGAATTAAATTACTAAAATATATGAAATGGAGGACAGCCAAGTAATGGTGATTAACAATAACAATTTATTGTGTTCATTTTACTAAATGCATTAACCATGTGTAACCCTTGAGTTTGCAAAAAGTTGACATTTGCTTCCGTGAACTACTTTCAACCAATTACCTTGTCTCAGAGCTTAGATCCTGATCCATATCCTGTTGGCCCAGTTCGCTAGTCTCTCTATTCCCCTCACACACCCAACTCAGAATGGAGCCATCTGTCAGGCTCTTGGGTGCTCTCCCCAAGCTCCAGCTTGCAATGTCCGATCTATCGCATATTCTGTTTTTATTTTATAAACTAAGCAAGGAATGCAAACATGTTACTTGAGACACATGGTGCCTGCCAATGTCTGAGGGGAGGAAACTGGAGATGCTCAAGAGCACGGAAATGGAGCTGTGCAGACATCTGAAGGCTTTAGGACTCCCAAAGATCATTAGATACAGTTCCTAGGGACTGTTAGTAATAAGCTGAACACGGGGAACCACGTTTACTAAAGAAGGAGGACTTATCAGATGTCCCAGGATGGAAGGCCTCGTCTTGGAAGCAGATGCAGCAGAGACGGGGAAATTGAGAGCAGGGGATTGCATCTTTGCAGGGTGGGAGGAAGTGTAGTCCAAATAACTGTAAGAGTCAGGAGGTTCTTATTAGACGCCAGTCAATAATCTGTCATGGAGATAGAGGGATCAAGAAAGGCGAGGGAGGTGCCAGAGATACACAGTTAAACTATGAATATTAGATTATTCTATGAGGGGTTATAAGACAAAACATTCTTCCTTGAACCGTTTTTGTTTACTCTTACCTTTACCAATGCAATAAAGCAGCGATTGATTTACGAGTTATTTTTTATAATTGTGTGATTGAAATTTTGAGTTGAACAGCGGCCACAATTAATAGATGAAATGAATGAGGTAAATCTGTGGTGAATGGATTTGTGACTAAGAAAACGTGAGGTTATTCGTTCTTATTTTAACATAAATAAATCCCTCTGCAATTGGATCCTCGACTTCCTCACTCACAGACCACAGTCTGTTCGTATTGGTGGAAATGTGTCAGTCTCGATAACAATCAGCACGGGAGCACCTCAAGGCTGCGTGCTCAGCCCCCTGCTGTACTCACTCTATACTTATGACTGCATAGCCAGTCACAGTGCGAACTCCATCATTAAGTTCGCTGACGACACCACTGTTGTGGGACGTATCACTGATGGGGATGAGTCAGAGTATAGAAGAGAGATCGAGCAACTGTGCATATGGTGCCAGCGCAATAACCTAGCCATCAACACCAGCAAAACCAAGGAACTGATTGTGGACTTTGGAAGGAGGAGGAGGGGAACCCACAGCCCCATTTATATCAACGGGTCGATGGTTGAAAGGGTCAAGAGCTTCAAATTCCTGGGCGTGCACATCTCCGAAGATCTTTCCTGGTCCGAGAACACTAATGCAATTATCAAGAAAGCTCATCAGCACCTCTACTTCCTGAGAAGATTACGGAGAGTCGGTTTGTCAAGGAAGTCTCTCTCTAACTTCTACAAGTGCACAGTAGAGAGCATGCTGACCGGTTGCATCGTGGCTTGGTTCGGCAATTTGAGCGCCCTGGAGAGGAAAAGACTACAAAAAGTAGTAAACACTGCCCAGTCCATCATCGGCTCTGACCTTCCTTCCATCGAGGGGATTTATCGCAGTCGCTGCATCAAAAAGGCTGGCAGTATCGTCAAAGACCCACATCATCCTGGCCACACACTCATCTCCCTGCTACCTTCAGATAGAAGGTACAGGAGCCTGAAGACTGCAACAACCAGGTTCAGGAATAGCTACTTCCCCACAGCCATCAGGCTATTAAACCTGGCTCGGACAAAACTCTGATTATTATGAACCCATTTTCTGTTATTTGCACTTTATCAGTTTATTCATGTGTGTATATATTTATATTATGGTATATGGACACACTTATCTGTGTTGTAGTAAATGCCTACTATGTTCTGTGTGCTTAAGCAAAGAAAGAATTTCATTGTCCTATACAGGGACACATGACAATAAACTCACTTGAACTTGAACTTGAATTAGAAAGGCGCATTTGCCAAATGGTTAAAGCTAGAACAGATTTGGAATTATGGATATATTGTGGACAGGTACAGAAAATATTAGAAACAAAAAGAATGGAATGCTGGATGTATATCTGGAGGACAAGTTTAAGCGATGGAAGTCGCTCTAATTTTATAAAAAAAAGGCCCAGTTAGATCACATCTGGTGTACATATTGGTTTTAGGTGGGAGTGAACTATTGAACTAACAAAACCATCTCACACTGAGGAGCTGGTCGTCACTGTTAAAGTCTGCATTTCTTCGCCTTTATCCCATCAAAAGGTTTGTGGTGAGCTGCTGCAGTGCTTACGTGAAGTTTCTTTTTCCACGGTGTTGTTGGCAAAGAATTTCTGGATTTAGATTAGATACTGTGAACGAACAGCAATCTATCTCTTGCTGTTAGACAGAGACAAAGATCTATCTCTAGGCTCTGAGATAGATCTGAGGCAGAGACCATTAAGTGCCTCCTCATCCAACACTTGCAAAATGTAACTCAGTTCAGGACAAACACCAGTGCTGTCTACAAGTAGGTGCTACAACAAGAAGCTCATCCATGAGCAGTGCTCCCGGCAGTCTGTTGTTCATTCTGCCTGCTAGCTTGGCAAACAGCCGCTCAACCTAGCACTGCCCCCGAGATCTGTCATAATTACAGCGTCACTGAAATAAATCTGAAATCGCGAATGCCCCTCAGGAGACAGCCTACCTTTTACTTTCAGGAAGTGTCCCCCAAAACGGTATGCCTCAAAGTACAAGGCCAGGGGTGTGTAGGAATGGTCCAAGAAAATCTCCACTTGGTTCAACTCAATTCCTTTCCTCTCAAATACTGGCACCAGTGTGTCCCTGCAGAAGAGATAAGCACACATTACTATAAAATAATGAAAGTCCAACAGCGCCGAACACCTCCGCTCAGTCCGCAATAACCTACCTGACCTCCCGGTGGCTCAGCACTTCAACTCCCCCTCCCATTCCCAATCCGACCTCTCTGTCCTGGGTCTCCTCCATTGCCAGAGTGAGCAACAGCGGAAATTGGAGGAACAGCACCTCATATTCCGTCTGGGGTCCTTGCGTCCTTATGGCATCAACATTGAATTCTCCCAATTTGGCTAGCCCGTGCTGTCTCCTCCCCTTCCTTCACCCTCTAGCTGTCTCCTCCCACCCTCCCATCCGCCCGCCCTCGGGCTCCTCCTCCTCCTCCCCTTTTTCCTTCTTTCTTTCCCCACCCCCCATCAGTCTGAAGAAGGGTTTCGGCCTGAAACGTCGCCTATTTCCTTCGCTCCATAGATGCTGCTGCACCCGCTGAGTTTCCCCAGCAATTTTGTGTACCAGTGGCAATTCATTCACTGGATCGTGTCTATGGTTGTCACAGTCTCACCGTAAAGTTGAAGCACAGACAGAGTCCGTTTGTCCCATTGAGTCCATGCTGGCTCCGTGTGAGAGCAATCTAACCAGTCACACACGTAACCCCAGCATTCCTCTTCCTTTTGAATTACACATTCCATGATTGTTTCACAATATGGAAGAGGTAAATGTGGGGCTCCAATTATGTTACACGTAATCACTGTGACCAGGCAGTAGTTGGGGAATATAAGTGTGACACACTCGCCAGAGTGAACAGCAGGAGCAGAGTTCTGTGATGGCATCGCAAGGCCGGGTTCAGATTTGTGAGTGTGAGCCACTCGGTCAGTTTGGAACAGGTCTTGAGGTTTATGAAGTACTGCCCCTTGGGAAGCAGTGAGGCTTGATTAGTGCTGCTCAGGCAGGCACATGGGTTTTATTATATTAATGTAAACTCAAGCCCTCGAAATACCAGCAGCAATTGCAGAAGGGCCTGATAACACCTTGACTTTGACACTCCAGTGTAATATGTAACAGCTTTACTCTGTCTGGTACTGGTTGGCCTCAGTAACGCACACACGTCTTTGTGCATCACTGTGCCCTCCATAATGTTTGGGACAAAGACCCATCATTTATTTATTTGCCTCTGTACTCCACAATTTGAGATTTGTAAAAGAAAAAAATCACATGTGGTTAAAGTGCACATTGTCAGATTTTAATAAAGGCCACTTCTATACATTTGGTTTCACCATGTAGAAATTACAGCTGTGTTTATACATAGTCCCCCCATTTCAGGGCACCATAATGTTTGGGACTCAGCAATGTCATGTAAATGAAAGTAGTCATTTTTAGTATTTTTGTTGCATATCCTTTGCATGCAATGACTGCTTGAAGTCTGCGATTCATGGACATCACCAGTTGCTGGGTGTCTTCTCTGGTGATGCTCTGCCAGGCCTGTATTGCAGCCATCTTAGCTTATGCTTGTTTTGGGGGCTAGTTCCCTTTTCTCTTCAGCATATAAAAGGCATGCTCAATTGGGTTCAGACCAGGTGATTGACTTGGCCACTCAAGAATTAACCATTTTTAGCTTTGAAAAACTCCTTTGTTGCATGAGCAGTATGTTTGAGACCATTGTCTTGCTGTAGAATGAACCACCGGCCATTGAGTTTTGAGACATTTGTTTGAACTTGAGCAGATAGGATGTGTCTATACACTTCAGAATTCATTATGCTACTACCATCAGCAGTTGTATCATCAATGAAGATAAGTGAGCCAGTACCTTCAGCAGCCATACATGCCCAGGCCATTTCACAGATGAGGTGGTATGCTTTGGATCTTGGGAGGACTATGTATAAACGCAGCTGTAATTTCTACTTTGTGAAGCCAAAATGTATAAACATGGCCTTTAATAAAATCTGACAATGGGCACTTTAACCACATGTGATTTTTTTCTATTACAAATCTCAAATTGTGGAGTATAGAGGCAAATAAATAAATGATGGGTCTTTGTCCCAAACATTATACAGGTCACTGTATCTGAAAAAAAATGCTAAAGGCAATTAATTACTCGTGCATGGATTACTAAATGCTAGTGCGTGATAAACTCAAGTATATATGTTCATAGAGAGAATAATTCAAAGGGATAAGAAGTTGGGGGTTCCAATCCCAGCCTGGTTTACTATGAGGATATAAACATAGGCTGCGATGATTCATTGGTTACTCCACAACAGAACCAGTGGAACTAATAGACAGTTAATGTTCTCAGGACTGCTTGGCAAGGGATGCGACAGATTCGGGAATCTTTGAGAACCTCTCCTACATACCCGAGAGTCCTTTTCTTCATTGCAGGGACAACTTCTGTCTCAATGTTGACATTCAAATCAAACTTCAGAGTGAAACATTCCTTACTGGGGTCCTGCAAAACAAGAAGAGAGAATAAGCATCCGGGAGCAATGCTGGATAACAGGGAGTTGATGGAGACACAGTAGGGAATATAGGACAGACAATAGCTTCTCTCAATAATCCCACTATTTTCCACATCACAACTGAACAGGACTTTTTAGCATCCAATATTAGAGAGCTCATGTTATTTCTGGTATAGCCTTCATAGCCAGTCCAGACCGATAACACAAAGCCGTTTAGCTCTGGCCATCTTAAATCCCATAATGGCTTCTCATCTGATGAGATGTCATAATGACTTATGCTCTACTATAAAATTGCTATATAATCAGAATCAATATTGGAAAGTAGTTCATTCCCTCCCAAAGTCCGGCCCTAGTTGCTTCTGTCCTGGGAGAGTGCAGCACAATATTTTGGAGGCCATTTAAGTAATGCCCTAGGCAGAAATTGAAGAGGGAGATAGGTGAATAGGAAGGGTGGGTCAGATGAAATGGAGCCCATGATATTGAACACAGTGCACTATGAAGATGAACCTCACATCAGTGTGTCGACGGCGAGCTTTCTTCTTGCTTAGCTTGAGTGCAGAATTTCTCTTCTCACTGTAAGGTGGAGAGAATTCAATGAGAACCTGCTTTACCACAAATACAATACCCTCCTTACACCAATAAATTATCACCTTCACTCTCCCCCCACATTCAGTCCCAGGTTCAATCAATTGAGGCGAGCCATGTTAAAGGACCTTAGGTAGGGATCAATTCCCCTTTACTCCCCAGAGCCTCTGGTATATATTGGGTAACTCTGCTTACTGCATCACTGAACCAATGTGAGAGAAATGCACGATTCTGTCCCTCAGGATAGTGGGACCATGTGCAGAGTTAACAGGCTTTTTGTCAGGACCCTTCTTCTGAGATGCTGCCTGACCTGCTGAATTACTCCAGCAGTTTGTGACTTTTTGGGGGTATTAATAGTTCTTAGTCACATATAGGACCACAATTCTGGATAATAACAGCCTCAGAGTGCAAGCAATGTCAAAACTGGACAAAACTGGAAAGTCTTGATCAAAGTCCTGGTTCAGTAATTTGGCAATAATTTACTAATTTAAGATTTCTGAAAAGAAAATTCAGATAAAAATCAGCCACATGTTTAACTCTCTGTCCCACCCACTCTCCTGACATCAGTCTGAAGAAGGGTCTCGACCCGAAACGTCACCCATTCCTTTTCTCCAGAGATGATGCCTGACCCGCTGAGTTACTCCATCATTTTGTGTCTACCTTTGATTTAGCTCTCTGGAATTTGGTTTAAGACCCACTTGAGCAAAATGCTCTGGTCCTGGACAGGCTTTTACCTCTTTCCATCCATCCCACTGTCATCATCTTCCTCCTTGTCCGACGAAGTTCTGGTCTGGGGCGGGCACGATCGTGTTGAGACATTCCGGGCCAAAACAGATCCTATGAAAACAACAGGAGATAAGGGTTTTGCCAAATCCTATCTCTGGTGCTACCTCTTGAAATCTAGGAAGCGTAATCCTTCCAAGATTTTGATGCTTGCACAACTCAAGCTTCTTATTTGTAGGAAGGAACTGCAGATGCTGGTTTAAACTGAAGATAGATACAAAAAGCTGGAGTAACTCAGCGGGACAGGCAGCGTCTGTGGAGAGAAGGTATGGGTGACGTGTGGAGAGAAGGAATGGGTGACGCGACAGGCAGCATCTGTGGAGAGAAGGAATGGATGACGTTTCGAGTCGAGACCCAAGGGTCTCGACTCGAAACGTCACCCATTCCTTCTCTCCACAGATGCTGCCTGTCCCGCTGAGTTACTGAGTTCCTTCTCTCCACAGATGCTGCCTGTCCCGCTGAGTTACTGAGTTCCTTCTCTCCACAGATTCTGCCTGTCCCGCTGAGTTACTCCAGCTTCTTGTGTCTATCTTCAAGCTTCTTATTTATCTTCAGTTTCCACCACTTTGAAATGTTTTCTCTGAGCCCTTATGACTTATTACTCCAACTTTCCTTCATACCATGCCTTAAAAACTAATTATTCGACTGAGATTTTGTTCTTGTACAAATAATCTTTTGTAATTCAATGTCAAATTTTACTGGAGAACATTGAGATATTTTATGTAATGAGGCATAATGTAAACTTGAGTTGGATCGAGGTTTGAAATGGAGCCGAGTGATCTCATGGCTCAAGTACATGAAAAAGGAAATTATGTTTATAAAGAAAATCATAATGTATTGTGTTTCCTCTTGTAAAAGATGGAATCAGCGTTTGCATTTTCCCCATTCATTCAGTTCATTGTGTATTGCTGGCAAAACCAGCATTCATTGCCAAAGTTAATCTCCCTCAAGATAGTGGTTGTCAGATGCCTGCTTGAATCCCTGCAATCTGTGAATTTATTCCCAAATAGGGAATAGACCGGTGATCCAGAGTCTTTATGATCCAGCGAATCTGAAATCCTACCATAGCAGCTGTGGAATTTATGTTTGGTCAATTGAATAAATTCTGGAACTAGAAAGTGTGTGGTGCTGTAAAATAGCCAACTGGTTCATTTATGTCCTTTTATGGGAGGGTAACTGTTGATTTTACCCGATCCAGCCTAAATGCAACCAAACCAACAGCAATGCGGTTCACTATTAACTGACCTCCAAGAAGGCTCGCTACTTACATCAAAGGTAAAAAGGGACGTGTGATGTTGATCTGAAGATATCACGTAGTAAGTTTAATTACATCAAACTGTTGCTTGATCGGTCTGCCAGATTTTGGCACAACTCCACACATGTTAATGAAGGAGAGTCTGCAGGGTTGGCTGTGTCGGGAAAATCCTGGTTGTGTTTAGTTTAGTTTCGTTCAGAGATACAGCGCGGAAAGAGGCCCTTCGGCCCACCGAGTCCGAGCCGACCAACGGTCCCCGCACATTAATACTATCCTACACACACTAGGGACAAATTTACATTCATACCAAGCCAATTAACCTACAAACCTTTGGAGTGTGGGAGGAAACTGGAGATCCCGGAGAAAACCCATGCCGGTCACAGAGAGAACGTACAAACTCCGTACAGACAGCGCGCATCGTCGGGATCGAACCCGGGTCTCTGGAACTGTGAGGCAGCAACTCTATTGCTGCTTCACCGTGCCCCAGTGTTCAAATCTGCTGCTAAGTTTGATGCTGGATGGTGTGTCCAAGTTTATCATTGTTCTCTGAAATCTGAATGACTTTCTAGGCAGTTAAATGTTAACCACAAAACATAGAAACATAGAAATTAGGTGCAGGAGTAGGCCATTCGGCCCTTCGAGCCTGCACCGCCATTCAATATGATCATGGCTGATCATCCAACTCAGTATCCCGTACCTGCCTTCTCTCCATACCCTCTGATCCCCTTAGCCACAAGGGCCACATCTAACTCCCTCTTAAATATAGCCAATGACTGGCCTCGACTACCCTCTGTGGCAGGGAGTTCCAGAGATTCACCACTCTCTGTGTGAAAAAAGTTCTTCTCATCTCGGTTTTAAAGGATTTCCCCCTTATCCTTAAGCTGTGACCCCTTGTCCTGGACTTCCCCAACATCGGGAGCAATCTTCCTGCATCTAGCCTGTCCAACCCCTTAAGAATTTTGTAAGTTTCTATAAGATCCCCTCTCAATCTCCTAAATTCTAGAGAGTATAAACCAAGTCTATCCAGTCTTTCTTCATAAGACAGTCCTGACATCCCAGGAATCAGTCTGGTGAACCTTCTCTGCACTCCCTCTATGGCAATAATGTCCTTCCTCAGATTTGGAGACCAAAACTGTACGCAATACTCCAGGTGTGGTCTCACCAAGACCCTGTACAACTGCAGTAGAACCTCCCTGCTCCTATACTCAAATCCTTTTGCTATGAAAGCTAACATACCATTCGCTTTCTTCACTGCCTGCTGCACCTGCATGCCCACTTTCAATGACTGGTGTACCATGACACCCAGGTCTCGCTGCATCTCCCCTTTTCCTAGTCGGCCACCATTTAGATAATAGTCTGCTTTCCTGTTTTTGCCACCAAAATGGATAACCTCACATTTATCCACATTATACTGCATCTGCCAAACACTTATACTGCATCTGCCAAAAAGTATGAGACTTGAGATACATACAGGTCAAAGCAAATTAGATATTTCCTTCTATTAACGATATCTGTGGAGAAGATGGGTTTTATATAATATTAGCTTTCTAATTCAAATGAATGAAACTTAAACTTAAATTTCCAAACCATCATTTTGAAAATAATCCAGAGTTCTGGAAGATCCATCAAACAACTAAGTCATCTGCTAAATCTGATAGTATTGGCCAGCAGTTAGAACCACTTGCACTACAAGATATGTTCAAATGTCTGCTGGCTGCAAGCAAGGTATGAGATGATTGGGGGACATGAAGTCTGAAGAAGGGTCTCGACCCAAAGCGTCACCAATGTCTTCTCTCCAGAGATGCTGCCTGTCCCACTGAGTTACTCCAGCATTTTGTGTCTATCTTTGGAGGACATGAAACATGGATTGAGAGTATTATTTAGAGAATGGGAGAGTGGAGGAGGGCAAGGATATATAACACCTTGTTTATGAATAACAATACGTTCAAGGTCAGGCAGTAACTGGCCTGGCAGTGGGTTGCTGTGTTTTCCTGTCTGCACGATAACATCACTGTGTGTGTGTGTGGCTTGGCAAGGTCAAAATCCTGTGAAAACGAAGGTGCTAGGAATGTTATCAGGCATGATGCCAGTGCAATCAGGAAAACACAGCAAGGCAAACAAAGAAGGGAGTGAATAGTGGAAGAGAACAAAAGACAGACCTTGAGGTGGGAGGTCAAATCTGATATGCCGGTCAAAATGCATTGCCTCGTGGAGTTGGCTGTCACATGATGCACAGAGGTTCAGTGGGGACTGATTGTTAATGTCCTGACAATCACCATGGTGGCATACCTGAAAGAGGAAGACATCGCGTTAGAAAAATGCTGAGCAGAAATGAACCAAAAACTGACCAATATGTCACACAAAATGCAACAAAAGACAATCGTAACCAAGAAGTATATGTGTCTGAGTCTGAGAAGTGGAGGATATGATCAAATAGTGTAAGGTTTTTCTCCTCGAGTTGAAAGCAGGATTACATCTGACATTGTACAGAAAACTGAGAATGTGTTTGGGGTATTCCTGCCCTTGCTAATGTGGAAACATGCCGTGGCTCTTCATTGCCATTACTGTGTCAGAGCCCTTTATTAGAACGAGCACAATCATGATATTCCACTAATCGTATCGTTTTACAACCCAGTTTGAGCACAGATTCACGTGAACCATGACTGACGTGGCTGCTGGTTACATAATCAATCTTTTACTGGCAGATAAGAGACAACAAATAGTTAGTGACGTCCTTGGCTTACCTCAGGAAAATAAGAATTTCCTTTGCTACCATGCTTGGCCTTCTGCCAAGTTAAAAACCTCAAGCAAACTCAGTGTGAAACCTTCAGTCTCCCGAAAATATGCGCTACCTCCCAGTCAGCTACTTAGTCTGTTTATCCACAGCTTCTTCCTCACCAGATAGATGTTTTATTAAGAGCTGCAGGGTGTGCAAGTCCAGCATCTCTGGATATCAGTCTTGCTCCCAACATAACTTTGGCTTTGTCCCTTCGCAAACTTCAGTGAAATCGGCAGCTTCATAAAAGGTCCTGGTTTCAGTTCCCATGACAGGGAGTGGGGAATTAGAGCCATGCAGATCTATGTGGTGAAATGACACAGTGAGGAGGATTTTGGGTATACAAGGGGTTGGGAATCTGTGCTAGGGCCTGGCTGGAAGAGAGGGTTAGAACTCCAGATAAATAAAATATAACACCAGAAACAGCCTTTATATCCTGCTGTGGGTTTCCGTTAGTTATGACTCATTCTGAGCACTGTAAGAGCAGTCAATGAACCATATATCCCTCTATTTTGTACATTTCTCATTTGTTTTTGCAAAAGATAAGCAAAATGTCTCCTTCACTGGCTTAATTCAGCCTGTGGGCAGTAACTGATCATTAGCCATGAGTCAGGGAATAACGGCCCCTTATACTGTCCCAAACACTTCTCAGGCAGGTATAACATACGTTGACTATTGGCTCAAGCTCTGTATTTGACAGTCTGTATATTGCCCCCATCAAATACTCCCACAGAAGGTATAAGCACAGATTATGTTCAGAGCATGAGCCGGGATATATAGTTCAATGCACTCGGAGCTTCCTTTGTAAAGCTCAGGATCCACGTGCTGTACATAGTGATGGAGGTTGAACTCCAGTGGATGACGGCTGCTGGCTAACGTGTTTCATTGGAAGTTGCAGGGGACACCATACTGCGAAACTCATTGCATCTGATGTACAATTGAGTTCTAGGAAAAAGCTGCGAACGAGCAAATTTAGATAGATGGCCAATTAACTGTCAGCAGGAAAAGATATCACCTAATCCAGTTGAGAAACGATGCCAAAGTAGGCATTAAAACCCTTCTCCAGCCCTTGAGCAATATGAAGGAGGCGACTGACCAGAAACACCACTGTCCATTACCTCCACAGATGCTGCCTGACCCACTGAGTTATTCAAGCACTTTGTGTTGTGCTAAAGATTCCAGTATATGAAGTATTTTTGTGTCTACTGCACTTATCAGTCTCGTTGAGACCTTGAGGAATATGATTCAAATCAAAAATAGAAGGCATGTTTGGTCATTCTATGTTATCATCACTTTCAGTCGAATGCTCCAAGGATTTTACTTTCTCAGAGAATCCTCCACCAATATTTATCAGGGAGGCATTTTGTGTTTGGCCGTAGTAAACTCCCAGAGGGGATTTCCCTGCTGGAATCGTCATAGTGATCCATAAGGTCATGGGCCATAAGATGTTGCAGTTGAGGGCAACTGGCCGGTGGATGATGTCATTGACAGGCTAGGGGGATGCTTCATCACTGCCGCTGATGGGCCCACTGAGCAGGACTGGCTGAATTTTGACTTGGCTTCAAGCACATTGTACGGAGGAAAAGGCAACCAGAAGAAGTATTGTCAGAATAGTTGTCAGAAGTCCTCAATTTATAATGAAGTAAATCCTCCCACTGATGGGACTGAAATCCAGAGCTCAATCTTTTAGTGGAGAGAGAAAATTAAGTAGTTTTAAAGCTCAGCCCAGACATTGAACAGACACCGGTATAAATATTGTGCTCTGGGCAGTCTTTTTACAGTAGTTCAGTAAACCAAGAGTGTCTTCATCTGGCTCTGCGAACGTTGAACTACAGCTGCAAGGTCTGATATCAACTACTCAGGAATGATCCACGTTTACATGGGGTGAGGACTCTTTTAATTCCTTTCACTGATAAACTGTCCGTGAGCTTAAAGCGCCAGACTCTCTTGTTATTCCAAGTGTTTGCCTGTTCTTAGGACACAAACTCCAATATCACATGGGAAACTAATCCAAAAATGTAACAGTCTCTGGGATCCAGGTAAAGTAGGCGAATTGGATCAAATATTTCTTGCTATTAGGTGGCAGAAGGTAATTGTGGTTGGTTGCTTCTGTGACTGGAAGCCTGTGAGCACTGGCGCACAAAAATGCTGGAGAAACTCAGCGGGTGCAGCAGCATCTATAGAACGAAGGAAATAGGCAATGTTTCGGGCCGAAACCTTTCTTCAGACTGATCGAAGGAAATAGGCAACGTTTCGGGCCGGAAGGAAATAGGCAACGTTTCGGACCGCTCCATAGATGCTGCTGCACCCGCTGAGTTTCTCCAGCATTTTTGTGTACCTTCGATTTTCCAGCATCTGCAGTTCCTTCTTAAACAGCCTGTGAGAACTGATAGGGACACATCAAGACCAATACTGGGATCCTTACTGTTTGCTTATATACATTAATAATTTTGATTTCTATGTAGGATGTATGATTACTAAGTGACTGATCTTATACAAATGTATCCCGTACCTGCCTTCTCTCCATACCCTCTGATCCCCTTAGCCACAAGGGCCACATCTAACTCCCTCTTAAATATAGCCAATGAACTGGCCTCGACTACCCTCTGTGGCAGGGAGTTCCAGAGATTCACCACTCTCTGTGGAGATATGGATCATTGGGTAAAATGTGCAGAACAATGGGAGTTGGAATTTAATCCTGATCAGTGAGAGGTGATGGACTTTGGGAGGACAAATTAGGAAAGGACTAGCATAATGAATGGAAGGGCCTCGGGGTGTATTGAAGAACTGCAGGACCTTGGAGTAAAAGTCCAAGGATCACAGTGGCAGCACAATAAGGTGATGAAGAAGGCATTTAGGATGCACGCCTTCATTGCATGGTGGTTATGCAGCGCTGGATTTCCATGTCACCACACTTTAGGAAGGACGTGACTGCCCTCGGGAGCTGCAGAGGAAATTAACCACGATTTTGCCAGACATGGAGTGTTTCAGTTATGAGGAGAAACGGGTTGTTTTCTTTACATGAGGAGGGTGAATGTGACATGATGGAGATACTACAAATGAGAAAAGGGACATTTAAAGGGTTTCCCATGGATCGTCACCATTGTTGTGGTGGAGAAGCGTGTGTGGACCTGAGATCCAGAGGGCGATGCTGTCTGGAACTATGCTCCTGGTGGGGCCACCCATGGCGGTAAGGTCGAGTGGGAGGGCTCTGACAAAGAGCAATTGAACCAGGACCTCAACGGTGGAACAGGCGGAGGACGATAGCTGACCTTAGTGCAGCAGAAAAGGGTCATCTTGGACTCCATGCCACTGGATCCTGACCCAGATCTGTCAAGGACCGTGAGGTGGCTGTCTGTGCACCAGTCTCCCCACGTTAAACAATGTCGCACACAGGCGTCCTCCATATAGGGAACAGCATCCTGGAGACACCCATAGTCAGCCATGACCAAAGGTGGGCCTAAGATAAAGTGTTATAGCAGGAAACTTTACTTCATAGAAGGGGTGACAAAAACTGGAGGGTATAGGTTGGGGATGGGGGTTAGGTAGTTTAGAGGAGATCTGAGGAGGATTTTTTTCACTGCCTAGATGATTACTTGAATTACCAATGCATTTAAGTAATTGGATCAAGTGCTGGTCATGGTTCTAGTACAGATGAGTCCTTGACGATCAGGATGAATGTGGTGAACACAAGGTGCAGTTTCTGTGTTGTATGACTCTGTAGTAAGTGGATCTGATGATGTAACTATAAATCCTTTCCTCACTCCAGTTTTCTAGGATTGATCTGAAAATTAGAGCAATGATGAAATGAAATTTTAAAAAATATTTGCACACAAAAAGTTTGCTAGTAACTTGGAACTTTCTTCCACAAAGCCAATTAATGGAAGGTTAATTGCTAATTATAAATCTGAGATTTTTAGATTTGAGGTAAACGCCGGAGGAGAAAGAGATTGATTTAGGAATAGATCATAGATCAACTGCAATCTTACTGAGTGGCATCACAGCCCTTGGGGTTAATGGGCTTGTTCCTGTTCCTAAATCATTCAGGATTTCT